>NC_072893.1:5000000-5625000 GCF_027943255.1 Anastrepha obliqua
TTCACTTACTCACTTTTCTGCATGTCACTCACGTTTTGGTCTGTCGTCGGGCACATTAAATGGACTTCCTGTTGTTATTACTTTTTTCCTTGTCTCTACACTTCATGTTCACTTTTTCCTACCTTCGTCGTGAATATTATTTCAACGTGTTTTTTTGCGTGTTGTCAACATGCTCGTAACTTGTAGTTTTCAACTAGCTTTGCAATATTTTTTATTTTATTTTCAGTAGATTTTTTGTTTTTTTTCTTGCATTGTTCCAATCTTTCGTGCAGTATTTGTTGTTGTTCGTATGACAATTGCGCGTCTAGTTAGTTGCTTTCATTGTTATTTGATATTGTTGTTATTGTTGTCAGTTGAAGCAGCTGAAGTTGCTTGGAGCGATGTCATTTCATTTCATTTCATTTTGCTTCGCTTTTATTCATTCATACATTCATACGCTCTTTTGCCACTCACTTCTTCAGCCGAGCAAACAGAAGAATGCAAAAAATCTTCACAATAGGAAAACTTTCTCACAAAGTACAAAATACATACAGTCACACCCGCGTGCCCGTATTTACTATGTATATGCATAAGTACAGATGTATGTGGTTTTCTTCATAGTCACGCAAGAGTCTCAAATCCAGTCGTTTATGACACACATACATATACGTTTCTCTTCATATAACTACCCTGTGTTAGTGGAAGTGTTGCCACTCTCCGACCTTGACAATATTTTTGAGCTTTCTCGAATTTCAAAATTTTTCCACACCCAAGAAATCAGACACTTCCACAATTTAAGTAAAAAAAATAAATCTGAAAAACATTTGCACCCTCCACTAACAGGCTTTTTCCAAATTATTTCTTCTTCCTGTAATTTTGTATTTTTCAAAGAACGGAGCGATGACGCTAGGGTCACGTCACGTGCTAAGCTTTTCGCCCGATGCCAAATTATTTGATTTTATTAATATCACAGAATTCTTCGTATATGGGATGCAAAAACGAACTAAATCTGGAGTAGAAGTTAGTGAAACACTGTAGATTTTATTTTTAAAACTTTTATTTCCCTTGCGAAAGCAAGAGCAAGGCAGTGAGTTAACACAACTAATTATACCTACAATTCGAAAACTTTATCTAAATACCTGAATTCTTAATTCTCCTACCAGTTCCTGCATATAATTGTCCGCGTGACTCATGAATTCAATTTGCTATTGTTGTCAAGCGCAAACCCTGTAGACGCGTCGTCAGCAATGTTGGAATAGAGTTTTGGACGGATACGCATAGGGATAAAAATCGATTTGTTTTTTTTTGCATGTTATTGTAGTAAAACATTTCAAAAATACCGTGTTAAAGTTTTAAGTCAAACCGAGCAGAACTTTTTAAGTTATAGAGCATAAAGCCGAGCCGCCTCAAACATCTGCCGAGATAACTTAAAACTTTAAACGCGGTTTTCTCGAACCTCTTTTTTTAAAGTGCGTAGTCATTGGCATTTGAAAACTACTCTACCGATCTTTTTGAAATTTTGCACACATATTTTACATATAAAAGACCTCCCCCCAACGTTTTTTTTCGCCATTTTTTTTTTATATTAAGGTGGTTTTACACCTACAAAATGGCGGCATTTTTTCGTCAAAAATCACTTTTTACTTCAAACGACTACCAAATGGCTGAAAATGAAAATAAATCATCAAAATAAACGTTGGGGGGAAGTTTAACTCATACTTTAACTAAATTATTCGATTTTTTTGATTTCAGTTGATTCTACCCTGAGATATGCTGACTACTGCAAAATGTATTTTTGAAAAGACGTCTACGTAAATGTGCTCTCATTCGCTCATTTTGCAATATTTTTACATGAAATATTTTATCAAATATTCTTGAAATGTTACTTTATAATATGCAACAACTTTTAATAAACCGACTTGAACCGTTTCGCTACAATAAATTCATGAAAAAAGTGTTTTTTTTAGCGTTTATCCCTTACCCCCCCCTTAAAGGCAAAGGAAATGCTAATGCAGTCACGACTATAAAATTTTAACTTAAATGCACTTCCCGGCAGAATTGCAACCTTCACATAGAATAAAGTCTAGTATTGGAGCAGGTTCTGCAGATTAAAGACAATACTCTGTTATGCTGTGAGTTGCACAGTCATGTCACTAGAACAATACAGTTGACTCTTCACAAACTACCAGTGAAATACGTAGGCCCATTAGTCAATGAGTTGACGCAGCTCAAGCAGCAAAAATGTATGAGTGTCGAATATGCAGTAGATTGACTTTAATGCATCCACTCTAATCGGCAAATGGCTTTAGGATCTGAAGATCTGAACATCGTGAACTGGCTTAAAGAACTATCAAAAGTTGATGAACGTCATTTAGAAGAAAATGTCGATAATCCCGATAAAATCGCAGATCTAATCTAAGTTGATCGGCATGTTAGTAGTCGTAACATCGCCCAAGAGGTAAAGATTGCCCACAAAACAGTTTTAAATTATTTGCGCAAAAATATTACGCAAAACTAATGTGCCAACCTAATATATTGAATAGCTCCAGCCTTCCTTTTTTTGAGTACATCAGTACTGTGAACAATTTTTCTCAATTGTGAAATGCATTTAAAACCTCATACAGTATGCAAGGCTGATAAAATTTGGCCACACTGGTGCATGCACACAATCAACACAGTCGCTTTGTTTCTTTATAAAAGTAATGGAAACTCCTCAAGTAATTTTCTACTTATACTTTCCACTATTGTCATCTTTTCGGGAAGTTTTATTTGCAGATTACGAGTAGTGAGAGTTCTCAACCACAACAAAATAATTTCGAGTTTTTATTGTTGTTGTTGTTTTTCTTGTTTTTTTCCGTTTGTCCCTTGCTTTTTTACACTTCTTGTACTTTGCTTAATTTTCTTAGTTCTGGTACGTTTATTACCGAAAAAGAGGAGATACTCGAATCACTCGAAAGCGACAGTCAACAGGAAGGAAGAAGTTTCCGCTTACAAGAATACTTTTTCAGCAGCAATGCAAATTGTTGCTTTTACTTATCAAAAACAAAAAAGATTATTTAGCAAGTGTGAGTGTTGAAACATAAATAACACAAAAGGAAACGTGCAAAACATACTTAAATTTCTGTTTTATGGCATTTCTGAATAACAAAAATATAGTACGAATATTCAACAGCATTTTTGGGATTTCAAAAATGGCGCGAAAATATCCAACTTAATTGAAAATGCGCGTTATTGGGCTCAGCAGATTTACTTACGATCCCAATATCGGGCGGAATTAGTGGAGATTAAGTAACGAAAAATGATGTAATCAGTGTATGACCAAGAATACTAAATACTACGAGGGTTGCCTTTTATACTTTGCGCCTTTGCAACACTATGCGTGAAGAGCTGTAATTCGATATTTTTGTCGAAGAATTTGGTATTTTTTAGCTTAATATACAAGGTGAAGTCCAAAATAAACAAGACTGAGCTAAAAACGACAGGAGCTTAGTTCTGATAACTTCCAGTTTATTTATTCAAAATAGTCCCCTCTGTCACGATACACTGCTTGGCGGAATTTTTTGGGTGGGGACTCGTCTGGGGCCTTCCATTTGACACTTGGACGCTTAGTTTTAAGTTCATGTGGGAAACACCACGCTCCATCATCCGTTACAATGTTGAAAAGTAAGTTCTCGTCTTTTCTCGGCTCTTTAATGAGGTCGTTCGAGTGTTGAGTTCTGAGCAATTTTTGGTCCTCAGTTAAGATGTGCGGAATGAAACGTGCACAGACCTTTCGTAACCGTAAATGATCAATTAAAATGTGCTAAATCGATGTTTTGGAGATATTTAACTCCGATTCCATGAGTTTGACCGATGATTTCAGTTCATTTTTGATAAATTTACAAACAATTTCGATGGAGTTTTCGGTGATTACTGATTTTGGGCGGCCCGTATGTTCCTCGTCATTTATGTCCTCACAACCATCTCCGAAACGTGTAAACCACACATGAACTCTGACACGAGATAGACAATCATTGCCATAAACTTTTTCCATAAATTCGAATGTTTCGGTAAACATTTTACCGATTTAAAACAAAATTTGGTATTAGCACTTTGTTCGAAACTCATTTTCGTCCCGATGACACAGGCACACTGACACTTTAAACGCAATTACCTCGCTTCCACTGGGCCGAATGTCACCAAGCTTTCATTGGAACTCAGCTAGGGATGTAACTTCCAAACGCACTAACTCATTAAAAAGAAGGCGCCATCAAAAACATTTTTATGACGTCAATCTTGTTTATTTTGGACTTCACCTTGCATTATTTTCGCTTACGAGCCTTATTTGTGAATTTGAGGACTTTCGCGCAATGATTTATTACTGTTTTCGACGTGATTTATCATGACAGTGCATTAGCTCCAACGTACTTCGACTTTTGGCTTTGAAGTACCACACTTGGCCACTGTGAAACTTTGGTACAATGGATTCTAACCTGGTTGTCGATCTTTGTAGGATGAATTTCATGAAGCTATTCCAAAAACAATTGTTGTGCCAGAAACAATGGCTGCTGTGTGTCTATTGATATCGAAAGATCAACCGTCAAGTGACATATCGCGAGATATCATAGAAACATCCTTAGGCATTAGCGCCATTAGCATACATTTCATATTGCATGAACCCTTGGGCGTAAAGAAGATTTGTTCGCTTTGGATACCGCATAATTGGCAATTGCCCAAAAAAGGACTCAGTCTCGTGTCGATTGGTGTAAAGAAATGCTGAAGAAATGCAACCGCGGTGGTTCAAAACACGTCTCTGAAAGGTAACGGGTGACGAATCTTCGATCTGTGCACATGAGCCGGAAAGAAATAGCAATCGACGCATGGACGTTCCAAGACGAACTTAATCCAACAAAAAATGTTCACGGAGAAGCATCGCAAAGCAATTGGGCGCCCGCTTTTTCGAAAAATCTGGTCATGTCGCAATTGCGCCAGTATAAAAAAAATAATCCGTTTTGAGTGATTTGGAACCATTTTTTTTTTTTTTGGGTTTCGCAGAATTAATGAAAACTAACCCCCAAAGACGAATCATATATCACCAAGACACTGCGAGCTATCACGTATCAGCTCACGTAAGAAAACGTTCGAGCACTCAAAAGAACGAAATAATGAATCTGCCTTTGGCACCTAATGATTTCTTTTTGTCCACGAACATCTTTCAACACCTGCACAAGCTTTCAAAGCCTTTAAACAACTTATTTTGGAGGCATCCACTTTAGAGTGACAAAAGTGCTTTGAAAATTGCTTCAAGTGAATGCAGAAGTATACTGACTTCCAAGGAGAATATTTTGAAAAACAATAAAGTTATTTTAATTATTATTTTGCTGTGTTTTATTTCTTGGCCGCTACCCTCGTAAGAAAAATATTAGTTAACATTTTCGGTCTTGAGCTGAACACAAATTAATAGTACAAAAACTTGATAATTTTTTTCAAGGTAAAGGTATAATTAATGTGCAAGATAGCTTGGAAAAATTTGAGAACATGAAATAAGAAACTTCTTTTAAAAGATTATATGAGTACTTTATTTCCAATACAGATACCCCGCTATTTTTTACATTCAAATTATTTATCTGAATTTTTCGAAACGCTTTGCATTGAAAATCATCTTTCTTTTATTTTTCTGCAGCGCCGATGAGGGGTTCGATGGCACCTACGCCACCAATGTTGTGGTCCGCAACAATGGCTCGTGTCTCTATGTGCCGCCCGGTATTTTCAAATCCACCTGCAAAATCGACATCACATGGTTTCCGTTCGATGATCAACGCTGTGAGATGAAGTTCGGTTCATGGACATATGATGGCTTTCAGGTAGGCTATTTTTTTTTATTATAATGGTTACACTTGTTTCTGTTAGAAGTAGATAGAGCTTTTCATTCGAATCGCTCGAACTTTCAAATTGAATAAAGCAAGCAGTTTAAGAAATATTGAAACATAACTACGGGCAAATGGTCGCCACGTGACAGTTGCAGGTGGCACTTACTAGTAGACCACTTTTGGATGCCAGCCACAGACAGGGGGCGCATCTCCTAGCGTTTATAAGAAAGAAGCGGCATCGGGCAAAAATCGGCAACAAATAAGGATTTTTCGGCGCTTCGAATCCTGCAATTTTCTTCTGTACGAAGTCGTTAAACCAAAAATGAGATGCTTAGTGTCAGCTGCAATTGCTCTAAAGTTAGTGATTGATTTTGAGATAGCAATCAGCGAAAGCCTATCTGCGGTCGTTAGCGTTTTATTTCTTGAGTTGATTAAGCTTTGGTTGATGACTAATTTCGTGAAACATAATGTTGATATCCGCAGAAAGACCAAGTTTTTGCATTGTTTGGAATTTTTTCGCACACTGTCCCGAACGGCAAAAATATTCTCCAACGTTCTCACGTTTCTTTGACTATAGACACTGCTTCAACGAGTTCTGAACTCTCGTTTGAAGATTAATTTTTAAGAATTTCAAAGCGCTACTGAAACGAATAGAATTCCGTGGTTAAACTCAATAACTCCATTAGTATTTCCGTCAAATTTTGCTGCAGTATCTTTACCAAGATGAAGCCCGTTTAAACTCTATATATATTCGGTTCCATACAAATAATATCTTGAAAGTTTTGCTTGCCAAACAAAGGACATTGTATGATCAGAATTAAGGTCTGGAGAATTAGGCGCTCATTAGTTTGGTGTTATGTAGTCCTGGAAATCTTCAGCCATCCAATCTAGTGTCACCATCACTTTGTGTGAAGGTGCAGAGTCTTGCTGAAAGATCTATTAGCTGCTACCGCTTGCTCTATCAATCCAAGTGTGGTTGCATGGCATGCCCTTTGTTGCTTACAATACCCAAAACCATAACAGTGGCTGGAAACTTCGTGCTTAGAATAAAAAAAAACCATAGCATCTCTGGTGTTTTAGGCGCATAAAATGTCCTCCGCGTGTAACATAAGATATATACCTAAGATTTTCATGGGCAACTCGACGGATTAGATGCTCAGAAATATTAAACTCGTTCGCTAGTGCCCTCTCTGTTGTTGAAGGATCCTCGTTAATGATCCCTAGACTTGTTGAATAAATTTTGCAAATTGTTTTTCTGGGTCGAACACAACACCAGTATATTAATCACAGCCGTTCCTCGACTTAGAAAAACGAAACAAATTTATGAAAGTAGAGAGATTTTTCACCATTAAGGCGATAATGGACGGAAGAGCTGAATACCATACCAAGAAGCGGTCCGATATACGTTTCAAAGATTGGAGGATTGGAACTGCAGGATTAGGTTAGGTTAGGTGGTAATGGTTGTCCAGAGAGTGGGCCCACTTGGACGAAAGAAGTTTGGTTCATCCTTTATGCTACCATTGCAAGAAGGAAAAAAGAGGTGAGAGAAAAAAACGATAGGACGAAAAGGATAGGGGTGGGGAGGGTTGAGTGTTTGTGGACCATGAACGGTGACTAATTTGCGGTTGTGTTAGCCTCTTTATGCTACTGATGAAGTTCATCAGGTTTTTGATATCAAGACCTGCTATATCAGCAGGCGCAGAAAAGAAGTGAGGACCAAGATGCTTGAATCTTAGTACCACGAGAGCTGGACAGCTGCTGGGATGGGCAGGTGCTGGGATGATTCCACCTCATCCTTCATACAGCTGACAGTCAAGCTGCACTGAAAGCCCTTGCTAACCCACGCTGATCTTCGAAGTTAGCCGGTGAATGTAAGACAAAACTGAACAGTGTTGCAAAACACAATAAAGTTTGTCTTATTTGGGTGTCTGGACATTGTGGTATTACAGTGAACGAGTTAGCTGATAAATTGGCTAAAGAAGGCTCTGTAAGTATGCCACTAGGCCCTGAACCCTTTCTAAGTGTCAATTCCGCATCGATTAAACTATGGATTGACGACTTCATGAGGTCTACCCACAGAGATCATTGGTCTGAAACAGCTCCTTCTCCTAAAGCTCAGCAGAAAGGACCTGAGAGTACTGGTGGGTGTAATCACAGGACACAACGTCTGTGGTCAGCATATGGCTACCATGAAGGTCGTAGACAGCCCGATATACCTATCCTGTCTTGAGAATGACGACACTGCAGAGCATTTTCTCTGCAGCTGTCCTGCATTTTCCAGAATCAGATTTAGGATATTGGGTTGCGATACACTGGGTATGTATAAAGTTCATACTCTTCCTCTTCCGGATCTCTTAAAATTCATCAATGAATCCAAAAGATTTGTGGAAGAGTGACTTCAAACTAATTTGTCAGTCTTACCAACCACTCTTTATCTTTTCGATCTCTATTCTTTCTACTGAAATCTATCCCGGTGCAGTACAATGGTCTACTGACTGAGTGCTTGGACTTGTCCTACCCCCCCCAAATCTAATCTAATCTAATCTATCCAAACGTGGCCAGAAGGACTTCGCGACCTTACACGTTCGCGTACTTGCCCAGCGCTCGCTGAGTTGGTGCAAAGCCCATCCTTCCAGAAGTAGAGCGCAGGTTGTCAAGGGGATCCCGGTCCTCTCCTTTCGCGGGCACATTGCCTCACAGGTCCCTTGTCTGGCCAGCTTGTCGGCTTCGCAGTTTCCAGCAATGTCACTATGACCAGGTACCCAAATTATCCTTATGTCGAAGAATTCTGATGCAATGGAGAGAGAGACCAGGCATTTCCTGACCAGTTCCGAATGCACCGTAATAGAGCCTTGGGCCCTAATTGCCGCTTGCGGGATTTTTGGAAGAAAAAGTACTTTGAAGAGGCCAAATTGTTATTGATAAATACTTAAATATTTTTGGAAGCACTGAAAAATCACCTTCTGATTTTAACAAGTCTCGTACATATGTCGGAAGTAGCAATGCCGCCTGCTACCAGCAAAACCAATCATTGGTCAGTTGCATTTAGTTGTGCATGCTTGTGTACGCAATTAAATGTAAGCTCTTTGTGCCAGCTGCCTCGGATCGAATGACCAATAAATCAAAAGGCCAACGCTATGTGCGTGTGGCAAGCATTGTTGCGTTATGCCGTTCGGTGCCCCACCGCGCATCATCTCTCTCCCTCTCTCTCCACGCGATAGCCCATAACTTTATGCTCCTTCTACAGACCCAGAAAAGTGACCAACATTTATCTTCACATTCATTGAAAGAAGCCATGTTGACTTGTCACTTATCACTTTTCATCTCAGCGTCTTTCGCTCCACCTTCACTTCCGCTGCATTTGCTTCACTGTTGATTGCAACGTCGACACGCTTGCCCAACCATTTTTCAACAAATTTAATTAACGCCAAATTAATACCATCGCTTTTAATTTGGAAAAGTGCTCTGGGCAAAAAACCAAAAACAAAAAAACAATAATCATTACAAGTGCAAAATTATCAGCAAACGCCAGGAGCAAAAAAAGCGAAAACAAAACATTGATAAAAACAAAAGCACCAGCGATAGCCGATAATCGAGCCAAATAAGCCACAAAAGCGATTGACATTAAAACATTTTCATTGATGTAATTTGCGCAATTATATTCAATGGATTTTTAATATGCCCAATGCAGCAACAAATAATCCCTTTTTGTCATCATTTCGCTGCAAGCCAAAATATTTGTTGTATTCGATGCCCGAATAACTGCCGGTTCTAAAATTCTGTCATGTTCAGTATTGTGTAAATTTGTATGTATTTTATGTATTAGAGCAATTTAGATTTTTTTTCTATCATGTTGTTGTTTTGTGTGTTGTTCAGTTGGCTTTGGCAAATACGTTTGCCCTTTTGTTCAATTACGCTTGCAATTAATTATTTGCAAATTGGCAAAAATCATAATAACTGCAGAGTGTCTAAATTTCCATTACTGTGGTGTGGATAATTAACTGCGCCCAATTAATTTAGCCAAATCTGCTATTTGTACAAAAAATAAATCTATCGATTTTTAAAGTACAAAATTTAAAATTCAAACACAGTGCGCAAAACAGCCGCTCAACTTATCTAAATCCATTCGGCTTCCTGGCTATGTCAGCGTGGTCCAAGCAGAACCATTAGCAATCAGGGAAGCTTGCAAATCACTAAACCACTACAAAAAAATTGGTGCAAGAGTATCTATCTTTTCAGAAAGTCAAGCGGCTGTTAAGACTTTAGATTCAAATTCCATTTCAGCCAAGCCAGTTTTACAGTGTAGAGAGGAACTATGATAGAATTGCTTAGCCATTGACTTCAAATTACTCTGTTAGAGGTTCCCAGCCAATGGAATATAGAGCGTAATGAGACAGCAGATGAGCTAGCAAGAAAAGACTCGACACTAGACATAAAAGAGGCGATGCAGTTGCTACCCCATTCAACACAATAAACACATCCATTGCTTCACACTACTTTGCTGCAGCCAAAAGAACGTAGAAGCAAATAACTACCTGCACTTCAAAAAGAAAAACAAGGCCGTCATACAACATCCAGATGACGAATTTCCTTTAAGGATGCTCTCCCCCACGCTTCTCATGCATTACTGGAAAATGGGAGATCAGGCGGAGGGGATGAAATAAAGTCTTTTCTACTTATGCGAATGTCTAGGTCTAGCCAGAGTAAGGCTTCGCTCTTTCGATCAAACATAGATATAATCAGTTTGCTGTTATACGTGGATCTCACGAAATGGATCTGACTCAAGCAAACAAAAATGTAACAGACATCACACGAAAACAGTGGTACTAAATCGGCGCCAGTCACTACTTAGAACTATTTCAGTACAACAGTGCGCAAAATATCGTCCAGTTCTTTAACAGCCGCCAAAAAAAAGATTACAAAATTTGAATACGACTACCACCGCTCCTGAAAGGACACCAAACAGTCACATCTCTCCCCCTCTTTATTTCTTGTCCTCATTGTCCTCATCCGCCAGGTTTCTCTGTACTGCGTCGTCACATCATCAAGGTGCTTCTCTCTTATGTCCCTTTGTATCGTATTTAGCCAGTTGGAGTATGGTCTTCCTCTAGTGCATGTTGGTTCAGTTATGTTCATGGCGATTTTGACGATGTGGCCTTCGTCTCTATGCATTATGTGTCCGTACCGTCTCAGCCTGCATTCTCTCATTTTCTCTGTACAACATTATTGGTCTCTCTCCATTAATTGTTAAATCAGAATAAAATGGTTTTTCTACAACGTGCGAGATTTTCAAGCCTCACATACAGAAATTTGTTTGTTAATTCTTCTACTTATTTTTCCTCAACATGAGCTGAGCCCAACGGTCCTCTTCGTACGCAATCTCAAGATTAAGCGGTCCCAGTTTGTCCCTTCGTGGACTTTCTTCAGCTGCGTGTCATTTTGAATGGTGCTCAGCCTGGATTTAAACGGTCTGCCCCAACTCATTTATGAAAGCGGTTGAGCTACAAATTTTTTTTTTCTATATGCTGATCAGGTCCTCATGTTGTGTCCTTACCAGCACAAGCGATTTTTCCTCAATTTCCCAATTATTGGAGTCGTATGACACCTGTCTCTGATGTGTTTATTGCTTAGTTTGTCCAGTTTTGTTATGCACGAAACCCAACGCAGCATTCTTATGGATCTGGCACTTATATATCTTTTACTCCTGCTTAGCGGTCAGCTGACAGCATTCAGAGGTCTACGCCATTGCACACAAAAAGCCTGACAATGGAGCCAAGATATTAGGCAGCTTGTCCTTATCTAAAACCAGTGTGAACTTGTCAAAATTTTCAGAAGATCTCTGATTTCCAAGCTTCTGAGATTCTGAATCTACGTCTGCATAGAGCAGGACAATGACACAAAAGGTGCGTGAACATCTTTACCTCATCTCGAAAGTTTCTGCAGAAATTATGTGCTTGCACGTCCATCTGCTGTGCAGAGATTCTATGCGTTTAGCATTGAACGTCAGTCGCAATTGTCAGGCGATTCTGCAGGTGGGTTCAATACGCCACCTTTCATTCGCTGTTCGTACAATTTACTCAAAAATAAGTCGGTTAAAAGTCAGTAAGGTTATACCTATGTCATTGTACGCGTACCCATCAGTCAACTAGGCGCCACATCTCCCTAGTTCATAGGTCTTGAATTTTGCAATCGCTCGGGACCCATGTTACCTTTGAGTGAAATAACTCAGCCACTCTCATTAAGAGATATCGCTACCTGACGATATTATGTCCAAGTATACCACCACACTGTACCAATGTCACGACTTTTATTATTTCCATTAGTGCAGCCTAAAAGACACTGCAGTAGTTGGGAAGCCAAAACTAAGCGGGCTCCTCAGATGCTCGAAATATATACTTCCAGCCATCCCAGCCTCGAGCTTCGAGCCATCTGTGTATTCATGGATGGTTTCACACTGTCTTGCATCATCAAGTTAATCCCAAGGGGGCTGATTTGGTTGTGGTTGATATCAAGATCTGCTATAGCGTAGGAAAGAAGTGAGAACCAAAAAGTTATTTTACTTTAAGTAAATTTGTTTTCTTGGCCTAATTCAAAAAGAAATGTGCCAACCTACTCAATTCGAAAATTGTATCCTTAACTTATTTAAAATTTTTTTTATTCAATTTTTTCGCTTAACAGTAAAACTCATATTGAAAATAGTTCTAAGAAACTTGATTTCCTTAACAGTAGACGATGACAGCGGCATAAGCCAAGGCCCCAACTGTGAATATTCTGTCAATCGAAAAGTCGTGAAAGTGTGTATCTAAAGCACTTCGAAAAGCAGACTGTGAACGAATAAATGCTGCAATATCTCACACAAATGAAATCACGTCGCTAACTATTTTCAATCTTCATACGTATCAAATCATACGTATGTGTGTGTGAGTGTGTGCGCGTGTGCCTACAGCAAAGCAAATCAGCTACACCACAACAAAGCAGAAGTTTATTTGCATCAGCAAACGCATAGAATTTCCATTTTAATCTCGCAAATATCTTTGTAAATCTTGAAACCCTTCCAAAAGCATTAAATGCACTCAAGTTGACGTTTTGGTGGCGCGCTGAAAGCTCTTGGCTGCTTTGTGGTAACTAAGTGTCGGTTTAGACAAGTCCCACTCATTGGCAAAAATCCATGCGAGCATTTATTTACGTACTACTACAGCAAAAGACTATATGCATGCTTACATATACACACACAGAGCCTGCGTACCATAAATTTACCAATTTTGTGGCTTCAATCTCCAACGCAGCGCCCGAGTGGAAATCGGTCTACTGACTTGCATGTTAGATGTTCCATCCCTACGCGCTTTGATGGCTGCCTATAGATAGGCAAATATTGATAGTTGGTGGCAATCCGAAATCGCAAATTATGGCAAACGAATTAGCAAAACATTCCTAGGGTGAGGGGGATGCGGTATCAAACTATGGGAGCACAAGTTGTTAGCTAGCAGCTCGATTATTTAAATGCGCGCCAAAAGTTAGTTTTGTCTTTTGAAGCCAGCAGGCACACACATGCACACATACTAATGTGCAAATGCTTATACACACAAGCATACAAATGAAGCTGCAGTGAATTTGCAATTTCCTTGGTTCCACTTCTGACACAGCCACTAAGTCGTAGTGCGTGAATTTGGCATAAATATTTGATTCTGGCCGCAATACAAATCCTCATTTTAGCCAAAGTTACTGAAGTTGAAAGTGCGATATGTTGCGGTTGCTACGAGTTTCCCGGCTAGCGAGTTTACTACGGTGGTACTTGTGACTATTCTCAATTTATTCTTGGCACTTTTTTACCCAAAATAATTCCATTGTAATATTTCACGTGCAAACTTTTTGCCACAAAAACGGAAACAAAACTGTGGGCGGCCCAACGAGGCTTTCGCTTAGACGCCCTTGCATGTATTAGTGTTAAGCGCAAAATCATAGATTACTTTATTGTTGTTGTAGGTACGGATTGGCGTCGGCACGAACCAAACATAAACTTTCTCTGTGCGAATGTGTGTCGCCCAAAGTGCATTTGTTGGCTACGCAAGTGAGATATTTTTTGGTTCGCCACGTGCTCCTGCTGCGCACGGGACAAAACGATTTGGCATCCGGTTGTGATTTAAAAATCTCAACATGAGAAATAGAAAATAGTCGCAATTTCTTAAACATTTGCCTTCAAAAGTATAACAAACAAATGAAAATGTTTAATTTTTTTTTTTGTTGGTTTATTATAATATAAATTCAGAAGGATAATCGTTGACATTTACGAGAAACCTTCTGCTGCAACCTTGTGCATTTTGCTAAGGAAATTAGAAATGTGGTTTGGCAAACCCCGCCACAGGAAGGACTTGCGTTTTTTGGTAAAGAGCCAAACGAAAATTATGACATTGTCACATAGGGAGTAATTGATTACTTATTTGCTTGCTTGCACAGCCGACTGAAGGCGAATGAATAAATTAAATGAAGTATTTCAATAAATTTTCAGTTGGAAGTCAGTGCACTTAGATATATGCACTCGAGTGACTAAATTATTAAATTTAAATTATATCGGGTGGGTTTTTAACTGTGATGTGTGAGACCTATCGATATCGATAGCTTTGGATTGGCAGCTGAGAATGGCAAACTGCGTTGTCATTTCGGTTGAATAAGGTTCGACAAGTCACCATGAATCGTTCCACGCCAGAGCTACTCTTCCAAATTGTGCAAATTTACTTTGAAAAAAAGAATTATGTTCGCGAAATCCATGGACTACTGGTGGCATCATCGGTCCTTATATCTTTCGAAATGAATGAAGGAGCAGCTGTCGTTACGGTGAATTCCAAAAATTAATCAGCTAAACATCGATGGCATTTGGTTTTAACAAGGACACGTTTCGATTTATTGGAGTGATCGGATGGGCCATGGATCTCGTAGCCGCAGCGGACATAAATGTCATGAAACTTTCTATAAGATTATTGTAAAAAAATACACTCCACATTCTGTTTTGTACTACCATTTTTCTCAAGTTCTTAAAAAACACCCAATGCCTTCAAAAATACTGAAAACTGGTCGATAGAAGCAGGATATTTATTATTTACTCAAAGGTATTCCATCGTCTTCTAAGTATTTAAGCCCATTGCCTAAATAACGCACATATGCCATCAAATCTTCCAATCATCAGAACAGTTTTCAAACGTATTTTCTAAAAATCGACCTCAGTTCTTTCCGCTTTTACCTTCTGCTCAAATATGAACGAGACGTTATCAATAAAACGGTCCGCGGATGACTAATGGCAAAAATAATTTTTTTGTTTTTTGGTAGGACTGTTATAAGCTTACATGGCAAATTTCAGCGTGATATGTCACATAGTTTGTTTTCTGTGCTACTGTAAACAAGTCAAGCACGAGTGTGTTCTTCGAATTCTCTTTTATGACTTCAATTGTCTCAAAATGTTTTCCACGGAGCGGCAACTTGAGCTTGGGAAACAGGAAAAAGTCACATGGAGCCATATCAAGCGAATACGGTGCTTGCGGAACGATATTAACATTATTTTTGTTCAAATAATCGCGAGCAAGACGTGATGTATGAGCTGGTGCATTATCGTGATGCAAGAACCATGACTTGTTGTCCCACAATTCCTTCCTTTTAAGATGAATGTTCTCGCGCAAACGCTTTAAAACGTCTAAATAATATTCAGCGTTAACCGATCGGCCTTGCGGAAGGAACTCCGAGTGCACCACACCTTCGTAACCGAAAAAAACAGTCAGCATAACCTTAATTTTTGAGCGACTTTGGCGTGGTTTTTTGGGTTGATGTACGGCCCTCTTTGAACGATTTGTACCACTGCAAAACACGTGCACGCGATAGAGCAGAGTCCTCATTGGTTGTTAACAAAATTTTAAGGCGTCTGAAGCCGAAATTTTGTTGGAATAACAAAATTTCAAACAAATTCTTTGTTCAACTTGAATTTCCATCGTTAAATTCGAAGAACACACTCGAGCTTGACTTGTTTACAGTAGCACAGAAAACAAACTATGTGACATTTCACGCTGAAATTTGCCATGTAAGCTTATAACAGTCCTACCAAAAAATAAAAAAATTATTTTTGCCATATGTCATCCGCGGACCGTTTTATTGATACCGTCTCGTTCATATTTGAGTAGAAGGTATGTCTCCTAAGGACTGGAAACAGGTGTCTTAAAGTATTAGTTTGAGTTCTTACAATCCAAAACAGACAGCCAGAGGTGTGATGCGGTGAATGTGTTTGTTATTCGATAATATTCGTTGAGCTCTTTGCCAGAGACTTGTTCACTTGATAGCCTTTCGAAATGGTGCGCTGTTGTGGTACGAATTGTTTTTCACAAGCCCAGTCTTTTTCGTTGGATTTGCTCTTTCTAATACCAGTCGACTGGAATTTTAGGTCTGACTTCTGAATGTATTATTTCATGATGATTTCATAAATGATTTATTTTACGTGACTGGTAGAAGGAAAAGTTACTTTTCTTATCAAGGTGTAGAACCCAGAGCAATTTTTCGAATAAAAAAAAAATTCTGAATTATTTAATCATTTTATACGAATTATAAAATTGTTTGCCAAACATTGAAGGATTTTTAATTAAAAAATGATGACTACTAACTAGATAAACATTTTATTTAATCAAAATAAGTTCAAAACGGAATATTTCTATTGAGTTTGTTATGTTGGTGGAACGGCTTGATAAGCCGAATACCTTAAGGCAGTACAGCCAGGTACATATTCTATGGCGTCCAGGGCACATTGGAAGTACTGGAAATTAAATAGCAGATAAATTAACTAGAAAAAGTGCGGAACCAACATTTATAGTCCCCGAGCCTATGAAAAGGGACCCAATAGAATTTTCAGGTAGCAGTCATGCTTGGTGATAATTTGGTGCTTTTCGGTACTTAACATCAGAATTTGCGCAATAAAATTCAAAACCTGGAAATATAATTTTTTTTTTGTAGACTTCTGCAATTGACTCTCACACCAATACAATATTCATGTAGGCATTGTTGGACCCACTCGCTAACAGTAAATGGAATGCGGCCCACATTTGTTATAACAAAAATAAGGTTCTGGAAGTTAGGTTTTAAACAGAACCGATCAAGCCTTAAGGAAGGATGGCTCTGTCTGTAGAAGTACTTGCAAGCGGCGAAAGTCTTTGATCATCATTCACCTTGAGCGAGCTAATGTGAAAAGGCGAAACAGCTCAGGATATTTGGTTCTGCACTGAAGTTAGGACACTTCACATAGAAATTCTCCCCAAATGAAAACACAAACAAAGCCTCGGATGAGAACTCACTACTATGATGACGACCACCGCAAACGAATGAGGAAGGTGCCTCTGCCAGGCTGATTGATGTCCTCGTACGAAAAAAGAATGACTTCGCCGCCATTCAAGTGATGCGACGGACGGGATGAGGGAAGAAAACCATTAAACCTTGCAACGTCTACTACAGTTACCATATAAGGGAGCGGAAATTCAGTGTTGGATTAGTAGTGGGAACAAAATTCGACGTCAGGTACTTTCTTTCACTGCGGTGGATAAGCGCCTCGCAATAATCCCCATCTAAGTGCAATTTATCTACATCTCGCTTATTTGCGCTCACGCCGCTACAGAAGAGAAGAACGGTGTGACCAAAGACTGCTTTTATAAACGCCTGGAACGTTCCTATAAGCGGGCGGCGCGACATAAAAATCGGGATTAGCGACTTCAATACCAAGGTGATCAAGGAAGGGAAAGTCCATGTTGTGATAGATGGCAAACTCGCTTTTAGTGTTTCAGATGCCTGTATGGTCAACACGAACCATATCAGTTCGCAACCGAGAGCTGAAAAAGTATGAGAGACGTATTACCAGAAGATACTTGAGATACTGACCGATAGGAAAACAGCCGAAAATTCTACCAGAAAGTTCGGCTCCTTACAGAAGGTTTCAAGACCGTGGCGTTTTCCTGTAAGAACGAAGACGGTGATCTGGTGACTGACATCCAGATCGCACTTAAATAATGGAAGGAACACTTCTCTAACTTACTAAATGGTAACAACTGTGCATATCACGGAAGATGTGAAAATCCCGATCCCACTATCGTGGATGATGGGACTGTCGTTCTATTACCTCACTATGACAGCGCGAGAATAGCGATAATGTGTCTAAAGAACAACAAAGCCGCCGGGAGTCGATGAACTGCCAGCTGAGCTATTCAAGCATGGCGAGAAACTGAGCAGATGCCAAACATGGTCGAATGATTACCGGAGAAAGACTAAACCGCACCATCAACCAACTTATTGGGCCTTATCAGTGTAGTTTAAGACCAAGAAAACTGACAATTGACCAGATATTGGCACTTATCAACCTTTAAAAGTGACTTTCGACAGCAGGAAAAGAGGTTGCCCATATACCGCGTTGTTTGCTGCAAGAATCTCTCTTCCCAAGAATTGCTACTTTTAGGCGACGAACAAAACTAGCACTTTCTAAGACTCTCGTTATGCCCGTCTTAACGTATGGCGTAGAAGCTTGGACGATGACAACGTCCGATGAGCTTCTTTTGGAGTATTTGAAAGAAAGATTCTGCGGAAGATTTTTGGACCTTTGCACGTTAGCAATGACGAGTATCGCAGGTGATAGAACGATGAGCTGTATGAGCTTTACGATGACGATAGCGCAGCGAATAAATTAAATCGAAAAGTAACTGCTGCACGTGATTTTCACTCTTCGGACAATGAGTTATCTTTAAAATTCCCACCTTACAGTTGAATGTAGGCTTCACTCTCCATTCACCAACTCAACTTCAAAATACTCACCTCACTTTTCAACGTGATTTTCACTTTTCACTCGGCAACTCAACTTAATATTCTTCAACTAGACGTGTGGTGTACGACTATTAAAAAGAACTTCTTCATATCTGTACCTTCTATATACCCCTGGACTACACCTCCATTATCATCTCTGCACCTGGCCCCGACTCTCCACAAGCAGAACCTCGTTACCACGTACCGCTAAATACATTACTAAATCGAACATCACCTCTTCGAATCGAAAGTATAGAATTAAATTTATTTAAATTGTCGTTACGAATCGAATTCCGTGAATAAATAATCGAATTTATGTTAAAACTGTCAGTTGCTTAATTTTTTTTTAGGAATCAACTCCACAAAACTTTCCGGAAAAATAATTCAATTTCAAATTTAATTTGGCTTGTTGTAATTTAATAATTATTATTATGCAGTTTTTCCGATGGAGCATGTTAATCAATTTCTGCGTATGTAAAAACTTTTTATGTAGTGAAAAAATATATCAAATTAAATTCGCTAAAAAAAACTAAACAAAATGCCCGCAAAATGTTAGTTGTAGCTTTTGCAGGCAGATGGAATATGTACATATGTGTTAGTACACACATCCATATATATATGTATGTATAATATTCGTCGTACACTAAAAACCCAAAGTATGCAACTAATGGCGATCGTGACACTAGTTACACAGTGCCCTTAAATATACTAGTTGCAATTTTTTTTTTGTTTTATAAAATTCAATTAAAGAATGTGAGCTAATTGTAATATAAAGCATTAGCATTGAGACCCTACGTCTTACATATATTAAATTCTCTTGTGTAGGTTGGTTGCTTTAAGAAATTTGATTCCTACAGCTATTGAATCGGAAGATGGAGTAAATAATTGGGTCACTGAGTTTGAGTTGCTGTAGATTAGTCTTCTGCGGGCGTAGTATATTGGGCAATAAGGAGGATATGGAGTATGGTACTATACTTTTCATTTTTTCAGATTGCCAACTTAGGGATGTTTCGCAACTGCCGAGCTGTAGGCAACCCAACGTCTCACAGGTTTTGGATAGTAAATGGCCCTACTATAGGAAAAGAAGGACAGACTCTCAGAGAGGTTTCTGGGCTGCGGCAAACTCTTTACAAATCCTGAATGCCTATGGCTCTCCTAGTGTCATGGCGAGCATTTTGGTGGCATTCAACAACCAGTCATCCTAATAATCTATGTTTTCATGCATAACACGGTGTGACAAAAAAAAAATTAAATATACTTTTATGGAGACCTAGCACAACTTGTAGGTATAGTAAAACTAAGAAAAATGGTATAGGAGAAATTTCCAATACACCCCCAAAATCTCATTTTATGGCCATAAAACCGTTTTTCAGTAGGTTGATGTGAACAATCACTCCTAACTTCGCCAATTTCCATCCGATTTCGAATTTGTTTTTTTAGTTCGAAAGAACAAAAACAAGCCTTTTTGACAGTGTGTTGACAATTTTTCTGAAATGACAACTGACGAGACTGTAGACGGAAGTATTCGAAATTTTTTTATTTTTCTCTATTTTTTCAACTTTGACATCATTTTTGCGATATTATCCGATATTGAGGATTTTTTTAGTACACTACTGTTATAGTAAATTTAATTTCGGGTCAAATGAGCTATATTTGACTGTAATTGAATTAAAATTAAAAGAGTTGTGTGAGTTTTAAGATATTATTTTTTTTTACTAATTTGATATGTAGGCATCGAAGCATGAAAATGAGAACAAGTGTCATTATAAACACATAATATTTATTCGAGTATTGTGCAGTGCAGCACTGTACGGTATGTGCGGTACGGTGCAGTACACAACGGAACTGGTTCCAAACTAAAAAATGCATTGGAAACGGCCCTTTGGAGTTTAGTATGGTACGGTACATTTGTCATTCTCTTCATCAGTTTTGAGTACTTCTCTGGAAGAAATTCGATCATCATCATTCATCTGAAGTCGTCATCAACTAAATTCCATTGTTTAAATCGAGAAGCGAGCGTTTCAGATTGTCTTCCCGATAGAAGTAAATCACGAGAAAGATCCAGAAAATCTGAATTTGATACAATGTGTCGTTCTGAAGACTTAGAACCAGACGGACAGTACTCTTCATCATCAGGTTTATTGTTATCACTTTGATCATCATCAGCAATGAGTTGAACTTCCTTCAGTTTATGACTTGCAGTTGAGTCAATCATATCGTCCAAGACTACGGGGTTCTTAACAGTTGCAACATCAGCATACTTTATATGCTTTCGAGCTTTATAATGATGGCCGTTTACGTCCGTTTTATAAAAATAACAATCGTCTGGTTTATGATAAGGCTGACGATGCCACATCATCGGAGAATATTGAGAAATTCGACTTTTCTGGCAACGTTTTGATTTATTGTATATCTCTTGAATTTCAATGAAACAAACAATAAAACTTTGACGTTTTAATAAGGTTAAATTATAATAACAAACTTCTTTTCTTAATCAATGTACAGTGTGGACTTTGGTACACTTGGGAGCCTTTTCATATTTCCATTGAAAAAAAAAGTGCTATAATATGTCAGATATTTTCGTAAGTTCTAACCAGTTCTGTTGTATGCAGTACAGTGTACTCTTATGTATACATATTTACTCCAATAAATATTACGTATCTATAATAACGCATCAAAACACGTCCTTATTCCCATGTAGCGTAAAGTTATACCTTCATACCAAATTAGTAAAAAAAAAATAATATCTTAAAACTCACACAACTCTTTTAATTTTAATTCAATTACAGTCAAATATAGCTCATTCGACCCGAAATTAAATTTACTATAACAGTAGTGTACTAAAAAAATCCTCAATATCGGATAATATCGCAAAAATGATGTCAAAGTTGAAAAAATAGAGAAAAATAAAAAAATTTCGAATACTTCCGTCTACAGTCTCGTCAGTTGTCATTTCAGAAAAATTGTCAACACACTGTCAAAAAGGCTTGTTTTTGTTCTTTCGAACTAAAAAAACAAATTCGAAATCGGATGGAAATTGGCGAAGTTAGAAGTGATTGTTCACATCAACCTACTGAAAAACGGTTTTATGGCCATAAAATGAGATTTTGGGGGTGTATTGGAAATTTCTCCTATACCATTTTTCTTAGTTTTACTATACCTACAAGTTGTACTAGGTCTCTATAAAAGTATATTTTCACTGTCGCACAGTGTAATTAGCCCCTAAATGAGTCGATAGATAGCGTCCTTAGACTTCCGGGAAGTTTACTACCAATATGAGGTTAGTCATTAAAGGACTATAGTTCCTACTAAACTTCCGCTTTGTGCTTATAACTATCGTGGGAAATCTAGCAGCTAGGATAAGAGTTAACGCTTCTAGAGGCCCTATGCTCCAGTCGGAGATAAAGGAAATGGTGATTATGACTTCTTAGATTTAAATTGCACATGCATGTAGTTGGGTTGGCGTTGATCATGAAATGTCCGTGTGTAGGCTTTGTGTGCCCAATAAGAAGTCGTCCAAATTTATTGATGTCAAGTCGAGTAAACTTTTTTTAAGTCTATTATATGGGGTTTTGTATAGTTTACTTGCTGGTACCAGAGATTAGTTGACCTCCATTCATGGTGCTGTTTGGTTGAGAAATGTTTTTATGTGTTTTTTTATGTGTTTTTTAATGTCAGTGAAGTAAAGGAATAAAGTGCTAATAAATAATTAGCAATTACGGCTACAGTGCAGCCGATTTTTTTTTTTTTTTTGGTAATAATAGATATCCTAGTAAAGTATAATAATATTTCACTTAAATTCACAATCATCTTGTACCCACCTTGAAATCATTAGTGTGAGACTACTCCGTATTCGAGAGTGTTTCACTATACTCCCTGCGAAAATGTGCCCCATGAATATTTTACCTTTTTGCTTTTACCTTTTAATTTAGGTTTTTAAGCGCCGGAGGTCATGCATATTACCCCATTGGGCAGATAACCTCGCTGGTATATTGACAAGTGCTTCACAGCGCGATAAATTGGCGAATAGTGAAAATAATAAAATATACAGCAACAAAAATTAACAGCAGCCCAACAAAAAGTCAACTGCATAAAAAGTGCATATGTATGTATGTACGTATGTATTGTAGTGTCACACCATTTTACTGAGCACTTCTCACTTACCAACTCCATAGCATGTTGTTGTTTTTTTTATGCTGCGCATAGGCGTACTCATATATGCACAGAAAGGGCACAAGTATTGGAGCACAGCTATTCGCGCTGATGCAAAAAGTGCATTGAACATTTATGGTTGGTGTGTATGCATGTGTGTACGTTTTTATGTGTGCATTAGCACCGGAAATCCGGCATAACAATTTATGCACACTCTTGGGGCTGATGAGAGGCAAGGTTGAATTTACCGTTATTTACAATTGATGCGCAATGGCACTTTCGAGTAGCGTTGCTTTCCATGAGAGGTCTATTGGATTTTTAATTGGCTTTTTGCGATTTATCTAGGCATTGGTGAGAGCTGGCAAAATTGCGCTATTAAATTTAATACAATTGCCATTTCTCGTTATCATGTTGCAAGTTTTTTTTTTTTTTTTTTTTTTTTTTTTTTTAAAACACCTATTGGTGTATTTATTATATAGCAATCTAGCACAAATACTAATAAGCTATTTGAATTTGACTTAATTTGATACGGTTAAAATTACAAAGTACTTATCCTATGATATATGCATTTTTTGTTTCTGTAAATGTTTTGGTCACTACTTTTGTTTGTGACTGGTTTATTTATTATGTATTGTTTATAGATAGTTCACTATTTTTTACACAAGTTCAAATGGTTTCACTCGTTTTAATCTTCTGGTTAAGTCATCGTTTTCGAGGAGCTGGAGGGCCTCAATGTTGACATGTTGTTGAAGTCTTTGTTCATGACTTTGCGCAAACTTTTTGATAACGTTGTCGACAATTTCAACATCCAAATCCTTATGTAAATTGTCATTTCTGATGTACCACGGAGCATTGACAATAGCACGGAGCACTTTATTTTGAAATCGTTGAATGATCATTCTGTTGCTTTGACTGGTACATCCCCAGAGCTGAATACCATAAGTCCAGATTGGCTTAAGGACTTGCTGATACAAGAGCAGCTTGTTGTATGTTGACAAGGCAGAATGTCTACCCAATAGCCAGTACATCTTTCTGTACTTCATTTTCAACTCTTCTTGTTTTTTCTTGACATGCGGTTTCCACCTGAGTTTTGCGTCAAGGGTCATGCCAAGATATTTCGCTGAATTCTCGTACGGAATGATTTGTTGATTGATGTTTACTGGTTTATGGTCGATTCTTTTATTAGTGAAGTCGACGTGCACAGATTTGGTTTCGTTGAGTTTTATACGCCATTTGACTGTCCAGCGCTGTATCTCAGTAATGGCTGTTTGTAATTTTTCTGTTGATTCAATGTTGTTTTCACCAGTGGCCATTATTGCAGTGTCATCAGCAAACGTAGCAACGGTATTATTTGTAAATGTCGGGATATCACTAGTGTATAGGAGATATAGGATTGGTCCTAGTACACTTCCTTGTGGTACTCCCGCTTGAATTTTTTTCAGGTCAGAATAGGTGTCTTCTTGTTTTATTCTGAAGTAACGTTCTGTTATGTATGATTTTAAAATTTTTGAGTATTGAGCAGGAAGAAGTATTTGTAATTTATGATTTAATCCTTCATGCCAAACCTTGTCAAAAGCTTGTGCAACATCCAGAAATATTGTCGAACAAACTTTTTTCTCTTCTATCGCCTTTTCAATTATGTCGGTGATTCGGTGTACCTGATCAATTGTAGAGTGCTGATTTCGGAAACCAAACTGATGATCAGGAATGAGGTGTTTCTCTTCGATAATTGGTTTTAATCTTTTCAAGAGAAGTTTCTCGAACAACTTTGACATAATCGGCAGCAATGATATTGGTCGATATGAGGTTGTTTCATGTGGCGGCTTCCCTGGCTTTGGTATCATTATAACTTCGGCAACTTTCCAAAGTTGGGGAACATATTGTAACCGAAGTGATGCATTAATTATGTTGGTTATTTTCATTAACGCTTTTTTTGGAAGTTGTTGCAAGTAACAAAAATTAAAAAAAAAAATATTTAATTGTTTTATGTGTTTTTCAATATTTTATAGTTTATTACAACAAATTACGTGGCAGTCATGCTTTTTTTAATGTGCAGGCACTCTTAACATTCCTCACAATTTTTACGAAACAATTTTTTTTGCGGTGCTTGTTAAATGTTTGATGGAACTTTGGTCTGACAAGAGCACCTTTTAAAAATTCTTCAATGAAATTTGTTTATGCATTTCAACCAATCGCAATGAAGCATTAGTTAGTTGCATGAGATCTATCGATAACTATGATTTGACAGCTGAGAATGATTTTGATACCTATGTTGGCATTTCTGCCCAGTAAGGTTTGGCAAGTCACCATGAATCATTTAACATAAGAACAACGCTTCCATATCGTCAAAATATATTTTGAAAAAAAATATTAATAAATCTGTTCGCGAAGTTCACAGGGCACTGGCGGCATCATTGGCCATTATTTCTTGCAACATTAAGAAAGACCTGCCGTTACAGTGAATAGCGAGCGCCATCGAGCCATGCTGACTAATTTTTCTTTCCAAAAATTAGCCCACTAAATATCGACATTTTTCCAACAAGACGGCGCAACTTGTCATGCAGCTCACTTAAAAATCGATTTATTGCAATATTCAAGCCACAATTGACGCCATCGGCCCGATTTATTGGAAAAAGTAGCCAAAAATTGGACTGATCGAGTGGGCTATGTAACTCGTAGCCGCAGCGGACATATGTGGGATATCATATTCAAAAAATAAATGCGATAAAATTATTTAGCAGATTATAATAAAATTCATTCGAACGTATTTCTGTTCTGCATTATCATTTTAAGTTCTTCACCATGAAAAAACATCCGATGTGCATACAGGGTGGCTGATGAAAGCCGCTACTAAAAAAAATTGAATAACTTTTTTTTTCTTTTTAAGTTATCTGTTCCATTTTTGTTTTAATTTGCAGATTGATCTTTAAAATTTATTAAAATGGATAACTGGGACACGCGAACAAGAATTTGGATAGTCCGCCGCTATCACTCACTGGAGTCCGTAGTTTTGGTACAGAGAGAGTACAGGCGGATGTTTGGCGGCGATCCCCCGAGCAGATGGACCATAATGAGGCTGGTGAATAATTTTGCTGAGCAAGGAACAGTCGCAAGAAGGCCTTATCATCGAAACCCACCAGTTCGGACGGAGGAAACGATCGCTGCTGTAGCTGCAGCTATACAAAGCAATCCAAGGGTTTCAACAAGAAGCTTATCTGCTCAACTTGGTGTCAGCCGACAGTCTTTGCAAACAATAATGCATAAAGATTTAGGCTTATTTCCCTACAAAATTCAAATGGTTAACAAACTGAATGCAGCAGACTTGCCGATTCGCTTGGAATTTTGCCAGAAGATCCTGCAAATGGTGGAAGAAGACCAAAACATGTTAAACTGCCTTTTCATTGAGCCTCATGAGGCCCATTTCGATTTAAACGGCAATGTGAAAAAGCAAAATTGTCGAATATGGAGTACTTCTAACCCACAGATACTCCACGAGACGGAATTGCATCCTCTTCGCGTGACAGTGTGGGGTGCGGTTTCTTCACGCTGTATTGTCGGGCCTTATTTTTTTGAAGAAAATGGTCACACCGTTACGGTTACTGGAAACCGTTATTTGAAAATGCTGAAAGAATTTTTCTATCCAGAACTACGCCGAAAGAGAATTCCTTTCAACTCTGTGTTGTTTGCAACAAGATGGGGCAACGTCTCACATAGCCCAGACTGTTATGACAGAGTTGCGACGAAAATTTCCCAATAAACTGATTTCAAGAAACTCCGAATTTCGTTGGCCCCCCAGGTCGCCTGACCTTACTGCACCTGACTTTTTCTTGTGGGGTTTATGTAAACAAGAAGTTTATAAAACAAAGCCAACAAATTTGGATGAACTAAAACAATCCATTCGGGCAACAATTGCGGCTATTCCTGTCGCAACTCTCAAAGCAGCAATGAACAACTTTTTACTAAGATGCCGCACTTGTGTCAACGAGCATGGGGGGCATTTAAATTCAATTATTTTTAAAACTAGTTAAGCTACATTTAATAAAATTTAATGACCTTCAACTTGAAAAAAAATAAATGAATTCCATACACTAAAAAAAAAGTTATTTGAGTTTCTTAATGTAGCAAAATTCATCAGCCACCCTGTAAATACAAGCCCAAGAATATTATTTTTCTAGCTTCTGTCATATTCCATTCCACAGATGAGGAGAAAATATGGATGGTCTTTTAGAAAGTGGATATATAAATGTGTCAATTAATCCAGATCACCCGCCGTGAAAAAATTTAGGAATAACTAAGAATTTTAATTTGTTCTGCTATAACTAATTTTAGTGAATCATTCTGTCAAAAAAGTACCGGGAATTGTTCAATAAACAGGCACCATTGGAAGCAATATACATATGGCAACGATTAGTCCAGTCATCAAAGCACCTTTTAAATGCGCGCATATGAAAATATCTTCTTCAGCTCCTTCAGCGAATTCTGCTTAATGGCCTCTATCAACTCAATGCGGCGTCCGATGAGTGGTAATTTAAGTTTTGGAAAAAGGAAAAAGTCACAGGGGGCTAAATCCGGTGAATCTGGTGGTTGTTCGATGATATTTGTCGAGTTTTTGGTAAAAAAAATGTTCACAATATGAGCCTTGTGAAACGGTGCGTGACCATGCTGCAAGATCCATGAGTTTTCTTTCCACAAATTGGGTCGTTTCCTATACACCTTCTCTCTCAAACGTCGCATAACTTTCAAATAATAGTCCTTATTTACCGCAGAACCATTTGGAATGAACGCCGAGTGCACGACTTTTTCTTTTGACCGAGTTTGACAGGGTGTTTTGGGTTTCAGCTCATGTGGATAGCGCCATTCAGCCGCCTGGTTGCATAAAGACTGGTTTGCATATTGAACTCATACACTCACGTCTCATCACCTGTTATGATACGCTGGATAAACGTTGGGTCCGAATTCACTTGCTTAAGCATGTCTTCAACCACCTTCTTCAGAAGATATTTGAGGCTTTGCGGTTCTTACACTTTAATGATTGCTCATGGATTAGGTTCTTCTGGACTGTTTTGTTTAGTAAATATTACTTATGAACGGTTAGGGAATCGAAGTGTATTAATTAAAAAGGGTTTCATAAATTGTATACCTTCAATGGTGTTATGACACTTTTTTGGGAGCTTGAAATATTCCTACTCTTCCTTTGTTAAATTTATTAGGTGAACTTTGTTACTTAAAAAGAATTGTGAGTTATTATTGATTAACTTTGATTTATTTGTCTTTATTCTCTTTTTCTTGAGAAGCATATATTTTATATTTATATGCTTATAGTCCGCATGCTAAGTTGCTTTCGGGAGTTTATTCATTTCGAGGAGGTAAAATTCGAGTATGCTTTTTATTATTTCTTCATTGATTTACTTGAAATTCTTTTAATTTTAAAAAGATATATCTGTGAAATTTGACTTTTATTTTTCTTTTAAATAATTTATCATGTATGTGATACTTGAGAAAACAAGAACCAAAGTTCTATTCTGCAAGAAATCTACATCTGCCGTTAATTACGTCACGACTGGGCCAAGGACTTAATGCCTTAAAGTCTTACCTCGTTTATCTTAAAGGTGTTTGAAAGATTTATCGATTATCTCCTCTGAAAATACATCGAATCCCATTTATCTCCAGCGTAGCATGCTTACCTGAAGGGCAAGTCCACTGAAACAGCCTCACGTGAGTTGGTAAGGACTGTGGAAAAATCTCTGGAGGGCAAACAATTCGCTTTTCGGCCTTTATAGATATACTTTTAATAACGTTGGGTCAGATTTAATTGTCCCTGCGTTAGAGATACTAGAGGTGGAAAAATCTATCTGTCTCGGGAACTCGTTCCAGCTAGGCCGTAGAGAAGTTAATGCGATGGCACGTAGTTGTTCTACCAATTTTAATTTATGGATGCCTGGTTTGCTGGAAAGCTCTTCGGAAGGGATGCAAACCTAAATCCCATCAACCATCTCTATTAGATAACCAGCTCTGAGTGGTTGTAGATATCTGCCAGTTGGGGGTCTCAAAGTGGTATTAAAATGGCGTCTGACTGGTACTTCAGCTATTTCACCTACCTAAGTTGAATACGAATTTTTCCATAATCTGTAAACCGAACAAAATGTGGAAACTATTTTTAAACATATGTTTGCATGTGAATGCGTAAACTTTTACATTTAGTTTTTTTTTTCAAAGAATATCTTCCAACTTTCGTTATGAAATAGCGTCAAGCCACACATACTCGTGCACATGCGATAAATGTTTTAAATATTTAAACCCAAGCCGCCGCAAAAATGAAAAGTTAAAGTATCTACCGCCTCGCTTCAGTTGGGAGCAATAAATTGCATATTCAAGAGCTTTTACACCTACTCGAGTTTGAATATTGCTTGCAATTTCTCACACGAACTCAGGCACAGGTGCAATGCAGCTGTGTGAACGCACATGTTTTTATATGTTTGCTGCCACCTTTGTGAGCTCTGTTGCATCTACACACATAATAATCTGCATGTACCGCGCACACACACACTCACACATGTAGCTACTGTGTCTTGAGAGGTCTTGTAATCAACTTTCTATACAAAAACACACATCTGGTGTGGCAATGTGACCGCAGTATGTAAGTGAAAGAAAAACTCGGCAAAGATTGCAACCTTGAGGTGCCTTTGTACGCCGCTTGTGCGTTACTGTTAGCTTCATCGCTTGCCACGCACTTACAGACTCCTATTATTCGAACTATGCGCATCTATAGGGAGCAACAATAACAACGTACTAGTAGATCAACAGCTAGTATTCATAATATAGGTAATATCTGCACTTTGTGCTGCTTCTTAAGTTCGCATTCCCGGCGTGCGACGCGGTTTGCTTGAGGCATTGCTTCTTGCCTTGGCATGACGTGGCGCGGCACTAAGCTCATTTTGTATGGATTTTATCCGGTTTTCCTTGTTGTTGCCCAGGGAAACATAATTCATTTAGAAACTTGCGAATTTATTGTCGTTTCCAATCCTCTCATTTGCATCGTCTTCCGGGCACACGCCGACAGCTCAAGCCATGGTAATATTTCAACTCAACTTTAAGCAGCTGCAGGTCAGCGGCAAGAAAGGAGTGAACTTTCATACTTATTTGTTAATTATATTGTAATGTCGGATATATTAGTTATGTTGTTACTGGTGTTCAACCAGATATAAGACGCAAAATCAAGGAAATTAGACAATTTTAAAATTCCTATACTTGACCCACATAAAAATTTGAAATGGTGCGAAACGTTAGGCTTGGAGCTTAATAACAAGCCTCGTTGGCAAGTGCTGACTGAATGAAGCACCTTGTATAAATAGACATTAAAACGGGTGTTATCAGTGCTGATAAAGAGCTGCCAAAGATGAAATTGACTTAGAAGTACTTAATGAGTATTAGTAAGGCCGCGTTCATGCAGAGCAAGTTTTGTTGCTTCAAATCATTACTTATGATGCTCCTGCTTTGTCAACACGCTTTGTTGTTCTTGTTAACTGTGGACTAAGAACTCACAATTGCAAGTTGTGGGAACACCAAAAGAAAATTCCAAGCAAGTTGAGGCAACAAAAGTTTCCCTGTGTGAACGGGGTCTAATGAAGAGACTTGCCGCCATTGAAAATAGTGAGTTATATCAGTTTTTTAAAGTAAAAGTATTTTCGCTGGTGGGGAATTTTGCTCGATAACTTTGTTGTTGCTTTAAATTGAAATTTAAAAAAAAAAACACGAGCCCAAAAACATCGAGAGATTGTGAACTCCTAAACTATTCAGACTAAAAATACTATTGCATTCAAAGCTCTGGAAAGAAAAAGAATAGGAAGTCTAGGAGGAAAGGATAGAAGTAAAAAAAGACAAAGATAGAATAGAGGCAAAGACAGAGATAGTTAGTCTTGTGAAAGTTTTCCTGATTCTTTGATAAATCAGAAAATATCCTCCAGTTTGTGAGAACGAATATTATTCATTCTCATGACATCGAAACCCAAAATTCGTAGCCTAGATCTGGCAAAGGCAGGACACTCACAGAGAAAATACGCAAGGCTATTCGCCTCTTGTAAAAATAATAGGCAAATCGGGTCGGCGACGAACGTCTTCTCTCCTGCAGTTTTTTGTTCGAACTTGTCGCAAAACACTTTGCAGTTCTGCAACATTATAGAGAGAACCATCGCTATTTATGTAAATTGCTTACAAAATCGCTGATCCAATTCATGATTCCCGTTGAACTGATCCCGATTATTGGCTCTAGTCTCTGTGGGGTAACCGCTGATCCGCAGTTGGCCAATTAATCGACAATTTTTGTTGCTTTCACATGCAAAATTTTCATCAAGTGGACAGAGCCCAAACATAGCGAGCAGAGAAGTGGCAAATCGAACGCGCATACTTACTTCTACTTGTAACTTATACTTCCCCCTCGAACGATCGATGGGTAGCATTTTCACATAGTTTGGTACACTATTGGGAGCCGAAGAGCGATTGCTCACATCAGGTATCGTACCTGACCCAGCGCCTAATAAGCACACAAAGTAGCTGCGACAACCAAAGTTTTGAGTTTCTGTTGATATCAGATGAAAATAGCCAACATCAAAGTATGTAGAAGTCGTTCGAAATTAGCGGAGGCATATCTAAATTCGCCTTCTATCGCTTCAATATTTTTACTAAACTAGTGTCAAATTAATGTTAGCGCTAGAGATATTAACTTAGATGCTTAGACTTAATAGCTAAGCAAATTAAACGCCAAGTAATATATTTCAGCCTTCTTTAGCAACCGGCCGGATGCTCTTGAACAGTTGAACTTCAGATCAGCTCTGCAAATGGATATCTGAGGTAATCGAGTGACTTTTTTTGACGAACCAAGTCGTAACTTTTTGCAATGGTGGAACTATTTGTTATCATCGCTTTTTCCGAAAAGAATCCATGCGCCTAAGCTCCATATAGTTTAAGTAACGCGGGAAGTAATATAACTATTTGCGAAAAGGCAAAGTAAACTCATCGGAGGCTGATTTCGTGAAGCCAAGATAGAGCAATTTGGATATTAAACAGCTACGTAATTGCTTTCCTATCAGAATCGATTACACAGTTAACCATATAAGAACATTTCCCTTCACATTCCCTTTTCCTTTACTTTCCCTGCTTTCGATGCATCCCATGCAGTCGTCTCAGTACGGGCAATTACTGTTTATGGGTCTAAGTGAAACATCTTGCTTTTGTCCAGTAGCTTCACTTATTTTTCGAATATTTTTATACCTCGAAAGAAGTTTTTGTTTAGTGCATGAGAACTATCGATAACCAATGGTTTGACTGCTGAGAATGACAAACGCGTTGATATTTCGGCTCTGTAAGAAGTCTTTATTTACTTCGATAGTCAGGCAGCTCTAAAATTTCTCCTATCATATTAACACTTTAGGCAGTAAAAGAATCTCATAAATTATTAAAAATACTGACACAGTATTTTTCTAATTATCTACTTTTTTATTAATATTTTTCTATTAATCTACTCTGGGTGCCAGAACTTAGGAACACTAAAGATATATTAACTGTACGGCAAACGAGCGCTGGGCACTGTCTATTAGAAAAACATATCTACCGGTATATAGGGGCAACATCCAATGACTATTGTAGAAGCTGTCAGGATATAGAAGAGGAAGAGAGTGTCACACGCCTTCTATGCGAGTGCATGGCTCTTTGCAAAAGGCAGACGAGATTGCTCTGGCTCGCTTTTCTGGACAACATTGCGGATGTTGCAAATCTCAAACTAGCTAGCACAGCCAGCCTTTTAAAGGCCAAACAATGGTTTACAGAGGACCAAGTAGAGTAAGGATAATTCCGGTAGTATCGCAAGTGGCCCCTAACTGTCTTAGGTGCATTGAAGGACAGCCACTTCACCTAACTTAACCTTGCCCACTTATTCCCGATTAAGGAAGCTTAGCAAACAGCCATTTTTTCAACACCTTCGTTTAGCTTTTAAAATGTTGGTTGTAATAAGAAACTACTAATAAGAAACTACTACTCGTAATAGATTATTTAATGCAACTTAATGGTAAACATTTCATGCCCCTTTAACAATGAACATGCCCCTTTTATGAACAAATAAAAAACATCTTGATGGAATAAAATAAAAACTAGAAAACATCTTGATTGAATTGAAAAATGTGATTGTGTTTGCACAGAACCCTTTTATTTCACTTTACAAGTTTTAAAGCAAGTGATAGACGTACATTACACCAAATATCTTACATTTTGTTACAAAACTTATTACCTAAGCTGCTAAGTGCGAAAATGTTGCCAAATACAGCTCGGCAACAAACGCGCGATTTGCATACAACGCGCCGTCTAACTGCTGCGCAAAAGTTGTCGCAGAAGTGTATTTCCCTTACATGGATTAGTGTGCGCGTCAAAGGGGCTTGGATGCGTACCCAGCAGGCAAACCTAATAGTTCTGCGAAACCTTGGAGCGGCTTGAATTTTATTTTATTTTTTTTTTAATGCATTTTTAACAAGGTGCCATCCTATAAAATGTCAATTGTCAGCCTCTGCATAAGTATGATGCTAGAAGCTCATAATACGCTCATAAAATTCTAGTCTTGTTTGAGATAAATTCAAAAAGTAAATACTAATTTGATAAATTAAGGTAAAATTAATTAAAATATATGATTTTACTTTAAAAACATACATTTTTTGAAATTTTCATTTATTCTAAAACTAAAACCTGAAGTAAAAATAATGAAGGGGTTAGGGGTAGTCAGAGGCCCGAAAAAATTATGATTGTCAATAATTTTGTTTTGCTAGTCAATCGCTTTATTTTACAACAATAAAAACATAGCAATGATATATCATGTTTCGACTTGACTTTAGCAAATTTTCAACAAAAAATAAATAAAAAAATTAATAATTGCAAAAGAAATCGCTGTTTCTGTAGAGCCCGTTTATCCAGAAGTCCCTCGCGGTGATCATCACAAGTCCTTGGAGATTCATCTAAAATCAATCGGACAAGAGAAATTAGTTTTATTAATAGATAATCTTGCGGTTGATCGAAGCTCCGTTTCTCAAAATTAACAATATGGCGGCTTCGGGAAATATTTTTTCAGATTTTCGGGAAAAAAGCCGGCAATTAGTTGTTTAAGAAAATCGAAAATTTTGAAAAAAATCTTTCGAGTTTTTTATATTTTTCAAAAGCAGTATAAATTTTATTGAAATCTATCAAGCGCCCTTTGCTAGTTGTTGAATTACTCGACAAGTATTTGTCAGATTCACTTCAAATTTTCACACAATATTTTTAAGAAAATGCAAAAAAAAATCCAATTCTGACTACTCCTAACCCCTTAAATAAAAACATTAAACAATAATATTTGCTTTATAAGTACTTACTTATTAGTGATTTTGCAACTAGTAAAATTCTAGTCACTATCGAACTAGTATGATTTCTTCCACTAAATGCCAATTCAGGAACTAGAATGTCTGCTAAGTAGCTTTCCGTTTCACCATAACGCAACTGCCATATGCGAGTGCATGTGTGCGTGTCTATCTGCTCAGCTTCAAGTAGTAATGAATATTCACACATTTTCGCAGGCACAAAGTAGCGTTTTGCATGTTAGGTGGCGCACCTGTTCGTTATCATGCGAATAACTTGCAGTCTATACTGCATTTATGTATGTACTTGTGTGCGCGCTTACAGCAATTTGAGTCAAATAAAGCAATTCGTTAGCGCACTTGCAGGACAACTTCCAGTTTGTGTGGCAAGATGTTGCATGCATGCACATGTATTTGTACATTATAAGTACGTGCATGAACAGGCGTGTGTGAAAACATCCTGCCCTCTTGCACAGTTTGTTGCACATCAATCGCTGCATACAAATTGCATATATTTCTTGAAATTTGCATTTCCATCATTTGTGAACCCAAACCCCAAAGCCTCCTCACAATACTTGTAACGCCTGTGAAGGGGTATGTATGTATGTACATATGTATGTAGAAAATAGTTTTATTGTCCTTATGTTTAGTAAGCCATTTGTACGCATACATTGTTTTCCCGACTTCAACCCATGCGAGTGTGCAAGTTACGTATACGCCGTGTGACCCCTCACTCTCACTCTTGCTCTCCCTTTTGGCGCAGTACGATGAAAATCGGGAAATTGCAAACACTTCATTTACAAAACAAAATCATTTATATTATTTGTGTAGTTTGTGTGCTTGTGTGCTTGGATGTTTGCGTATTTGTTTTGTGTTATGTGTTTCCATTAGAATTCCGTCAAACTTAAATTAAATTTTTAAACTTTTCAAATAAAATATTCAAGAATTTCACTTCACTTTCTTGTATTTATTGTTTCACAATGCTCATACACAGTCTATCTTCTGGTAATGGCAATGAAATTCATTATTAAATATTTCTCAGTCCCTCTTTGATCGCCTTTGCTAAAAACTTCATACGATTCTCCCAAATTATTGCATTGCTTTTTATATAAGTTTGTGGTCTGCCTTATCAAATGGGGGAATGGTTTGCTTTGTTTGTCAATTGCATCTTTAAGCAGACATTGAGTTTCTTAATTTTAGTCAAACTTAATTAAATTATTCTTAGTAAAAGAGTTAGTTATTTAACTACGTCTGAGTTTTAGTTACGAATGTTATTAGATATTCATTTAATTTACTTGGAGTAACGTCAATTCCAATAACTAAAACTTTACGCACAAAACATATTAGTTTAAAATCATTTCCCCATATTTGAGACAGCAGGGTAAATATTTATACATAGCTCTATAATCACAGCCATTTAAGATATTTTTAATATTAGATAGACCTCACGTCTTTGCACCAAAATTCACTAAACGAAATTTTTTATAAATTAAACAGATGCCTATGACGTGTTGGATGTTTTCAGTGACATTCAAGTTACAAACTGTACAGGAGGTAGAAAGTGCATCCTTTAAAGGTCTCCCATTTAGGTTAAGAAGCTTCCTCTTGCACGAAAAATTAAGCTAATAGCGTAAGCAAGAAAATCATCACTAAAATATTTAATATCTCGAAGTGCTAAGTTAGCATACAAATCTGGTTTAACAGCAGAGTCCAGAAAAGCCGAACGTTTTTTATTCTTAAGATCATATAAAGACGAAGATATGAACACAGAAAAGGGCTTAGAAGTAAAATTATTAAGAGGCCTTATATTTAACATTAGCAAAATATCTTTTCACTTTTTTCCCAATGCGCGCCGTGGCGTACAATTTCCTCAGCAAGGAAGCGCGGGTGCCTGTGACTTGGCAGAATGAAACACCGAAAGACAAAGGACATATCTGCTCGGAGTGTATGCAAATAATGCGGAAGCAAATCTGTTTCGAAGTGCATCATATAATTCAAAGTATTTGGTGACAAAAAAATTACTTTTTTAATGAAGAAACGTAGAGGCCTCTCCAAACTTGCGCCCCATAAAACATGATCCCCTTGAGCACGCATCATGCACTTTTAGTTTATTTTAAATGGAGATTCGTGGATTATTAATACATTTAAGTCAAGTTGCATTAATAGCGGTTTCAGGATCCGCAACCAAATATGATTTGAAGCGTCTTCGTTTTCAAATTTCTATGAGTCGGGTCACAGTTTTTAGTATCTCAGATAAGAAACCTTTTGATGCAAATTTATAAATCTCATAGCTAATCCGATCCGATTTTTTTGCTTTCTTAAATCCAAGTAACATTTCGTGCATTTCAAAAGGGGCATCTAGAATAGGATCTGAAAAGAAAGTCCATTATCCTGGCGGAATAAAAGATATTGAATGCTCGTAAAAATCAGACAAAGTAGGAGAATTATATACCCTGGACGAGACTTTTTCATAGAATTTGCACGACGCCACCACTCACTGCGATTTTTTAATGTATACTACACAACTTGAAGTAAAAGGATCAGTTTTTGATACATAGTACTCGATCAGACTCCAGTTTAAATATTCCTAAGAGGTTAAGGGGGTCCAGCATTTTATTTCGAGAGTTACAACACTGACAATCAAGTCACTCATTCTTAGGATTGAAACTTTTTACCTAATATTTTATCTTTTCATCCATTTTATATGCCGTAGGTAATTAATATGGTAGCGCTTCAGAACAATGCAGACGGGTGCAGGAACAGGATTTTTCGCAGAACTGCCTTCCATCTCTAAGTGACCTGGTTTCACTACCGCATAGCAGGTTTGGAATAATAATTGAGCGGTGAAATCCTCGTTCTCCTGTCTAGAAGGTGACTCTTTAGATGGTTGCACAAATAGCAGTGGTTTGCCATAGGGAGAGAAATACACGAAGGTTTGATTTTTCTTTGAGGTAAAGGTTTTATTTCGAAAGGAAAAGATTGTGACCAACAACCCAAAACAAGGCACCGTTTTGTGCTTGAGTTACAATTGGGGAATATGACAAACTTATAATGCAAATGCGGCCGCCGAATGGGTTGTTGCGTCACTACCATTCGGAATTCACAGAGAGAACGATTCGAACCTCGATGAAAACACCAAAATTAAGAAAAAAAAAACATTTTTCTAATAGCGGTCGCCCCTCGGCAGGCAATGAGCTCCTCATAAAAAATATCTGCCGTTCGGAGTCGGCTTGAAACTGTAGGTCCCTCTATTTGTGGAACAACATCAAGACGCACACCACAAATAGGAGGAGGAGCTCGGCCAAACACCCAAAAAGGGTGTACGCGCCAATTATATATATATATATATATATATAACGCAAAGTTATATTTCATTAACAATTTTTACTTGCGAGCAGCTTTAGAACTCATGGCTTCTTTTCTTTTCTACACTACCCCAATCTCTTCCCTTCTTCCCTCGGCTCCTTTTTGTTTTTTGTGCTTCTTATTAATGTATTTATTCTGACGGCAGCTCTTGGCATTCAACAGTCAAAATTTAACATTTATCAAGCAAACAATTAGCCTCTTGGCTAGCAGCTGTTACTCAACGCCAATGTTTTTAACAGAAATTATAAATGAAATTTCCAGCAAAAGAAAATCATAAATACATACGTACATATGTTTATAGGTGTAGGTGTAAATATAATTAATTGAAACTGTACCATTTTCGCAATTTTCGATTATTACAGTCATTCCGTTTAGTTGATGTTGTTGAGTGAACTGCGAGAGTGCGTCCAACAAAGTCAAGAAATTGTGCAAACGCTCATTGACGCTTTCTAACAAAATAATTTGATACTTCGAGTGAAGAAAATGATGTGTCTAGAGGTACTTGCGGAATATCGTGGGAAGTCGGCCTGGAATTTTTGAATCGTGTGAATTGGGCTAAGGTGTCTGGAAATTTGTACTATTTTTCTCTGATTTGAAATCTTTTTGCTATCAAAACTATTTTGAGTTCAAATGCTTCTCTGTCATTCGAAATTAATTTATAAACAGCTGATTGTCAAAAAATAAGAGTTGCATTTTTTTTTAATTTTTCTCTGATTGGAAAATAAAAAGTAGGAGTTGCATTTTACATTAAATATGTCCCTCTGATTTAACATTAATTTCGAACCAACTTCGTACTATCAAAAAGTAGGAATATATTTTCCTTTAAATGGTTTTCTGTAATTCGAAATTAATTTCGCAAGAGCTGACTGTAAAAAATATAAATAGCATTCTGAATGAAATATTTCTCACTGGTTCAAAATTAATGTTTTTCCAAGCCAGTATATGTATGTATTCGTATAAGTATAAGTATAAGTATAAGTATAAGTATAAGTATAAGTATAAGTATAAGTATAAGTATAAGTATAAGTATAAGTATAAGTATAAGTATAAGTATAAGTATAAGTATAAGTATAAGTATAAGTATAAGTATAAGTATAAGTATAAGTATAAGTATAAGTATAAGTATAAGTATAAGTATAAGTATAAGTATAAGTATAAGTATAAGTATAAGTATAAGTATAAGTATAAGTATAAGTATAAGTATAAGTATAAGTATAAGTATAAGTATAAGTATAAGTATAAGTATAAGTATAAGTATAAGTATAAGTATAAGTATAAGTATAAGTATAAGTATAAGTATAAGTATAAGTATAAGTATAAGTATAAGTATAAGTATAAGTATAAGTATAAGTATAAGTATAAGTATAAGTATAAGTATAAGTATAAGTATAAGTATAAGTATAAGTATAAGTATAAGTATAAGTATAAGTATAAGTATAAGTATAAGTATAAGTATAAGTATAAGTATAAGTATAAGTATAAGTATAAGTATAAGTATAAGTATAAGTATAAGTATAAGTATAAGTATAAGTATAAGTATAAGTATAAGTATAAGTATAAGTATAAGTATAAGTATAAGTATAAGTATAAGTATAAGTATAAGTATAAGTATAAGTATAAGTATAAGTATAAGTATAAGTATAAGTATAAGTATAAGTATAAGTATAAGTATAAGTATAAGTATAAGTATAAGTATAAGTATAAGTATAAGTATAAGTATAAGTATAAGTATAAGTATAAGTATAAGTATAAGTATAAGTATAAGTATAAGTATAAGTATAAGTATAAGTATAAGTATAAGTATAAGCATAAGTATAAGTATAAGTATAAGTATAAGTATAAGTATAAGTATAAGTATAAGTATAAGTATAAGTATAAGTATAAGTATAAGTATAAGTATAAGTATAAGTATAAGTCACAAACCATCTAATCACTTTTTAAGGCTATTGCCTAGTATGGCTGGTTCGACGCTTTAAAACGGTTGTAACAAGTCACATTTAAGTCGACATTTAAAGCTCACCAGTTCTCTTTATGAAAAATAAGTGAACGCCAACTAATAATGATTTTTACTTACTCACTACTCCATACATAGAGACTTTCCCGCTGGACTATGCATACTGATGAACGCGTGTATGTACTCGGAAAAAAGGATACCCAAAAAACGGGTGTAAAAACAATATTGTCATTAAAAACAATATTTTGCTTAAAATGTTTCCTATTCTGAGCGACACTGAGTGACTGTGCGCGTATGCTCGTATATTGCAGCATCCCTGCAGGGAAAGGGCAAACGTTTACAGATGCATTCTAGTTCATATACTGATATTTAATAGAAGAAATCTTAGAACTTCCTTATTTACTAGAATAATACTTGTGAAATGATCAATTTGTTTTCAATTTTATTTGCTTTTAGTTGGTTTTTTAGATAAAAATGTTTAAGAATCGTATATGGACGTGCTGATGCATTTGTGATGATTATAAGTAGATACTGACGAATACATTTACACGTCCATGAAATAAAGGCAAATATAGACTGGCAGAGGCCGCCGTGGCCGAATGGGTTGGTGCGTGACTACCATTCGGAATTCAGAGAGAGAACGTCGGTTCGAATCTCGGTGTAAGATCAAAATTAAGAAAAAGTTTTTTCTAATAGCGGTCGCCTCTCGGCAAGCAATGGCAAACCTCCGAAGGTATTTCTGCCATGGAAAAGCTCCTCATAAAAAATATCTGCCGTTCGGAGTCGGCTTGAAACTGTAGGTCCCTCCATTTGTGGAACAAAATCAAGACGCACACCACAAAGAGGAGGAGGAGGCCAAACAACCAAAACGGGATGTACGCGCCAATTTTATATGTATATAGACTGGCATTTCAATAAGTCATTGAGGTCTGAGATAAGTATTAAGCTTCCCAAAAAAGGCGACTAATCTGAGCGAAAAAATTAGCGAGGCACTACACTTTCGGCCATGTTCAACAAAATCATAACCCATATTCTGAACAAGCGGTTAGCCGAAGTGATAATGCAAACTATGAGGAAAGAAAAAGCTGGATTATGCCCGCAGAAATCACTTGTGGACCACATCAACAGTTTACGCTTCATTGTAAAACAGTCGGTAAAGCGAAGGTCTGCTCTTTACATGGTATTTATTTACTTTGAGAATTATAAATCTTAAGCCACAATGCTATCTCGAAAGCGTTGCCTGCAAAATGATACCAAATAAGCTGAATTCTGCCACCATTACTTTTTAATACTGTGCTGAAAAGAGTGCTGCTAAAAGCCACTAAAGAAAAAAAAGAAAAAAATGTTTGCCATCAAATTTAACTAAAAGACTAAAGAGGAGTTGAACAACGCTGATGGCATCTGTCTGTTAAGTAGCACCTTTGCAGATATGAAAGAAAGATCAAATTAATTTTTAGTATTCCAACGAAAGCAGCGCTGAAGTCAGCTGACAGAAGTTAGAATGCAAACTGATTGAGCTGAAAAGTGAACTCGCAATGTTCTAGTTCCCAATTATTTAGTATTTTTCCCTGCAGGGATGCACTTACATACATATTTGTGTGTGCACGCGCAAGCATTTGTGAAAGCTGTGTTAAATGCCCTCAGCTTTGTTTAACATTCAACATCATTTCGGGATTAAAAGATTTAATATTCGTTCGACTTTCATACGAACCAGCCACAAAATGCATGTCTTATTGTATGCTCATACATTTTATTTTATTTTATTTTTCATTTACATAATTAAATTACTTGAGATAATAAACTTTAGTAATTCTTTGTCAGCTCGAGTTCTTGTTTCAATCACTTGAATGCAATCCCCTAATTTACTTGAAGATTCACGTATTTCATTTAAGCAAGAAAATGCCAATTCAATTCTTTCGGATAACTTTCAGCTCGACTGCAGTACTTTCTACAGCAAAGTACAGAATTCGATTTAAAACTTCTGAATTCATTCAACCAAAGGCAGGCATTTCTATAGATTCTGTAGAAACTAGTAGAGCTAGCTAGCAGCTATGCACCTTTCCTTGAGCTTTAATGGAAACTTCAAGATGCAATCAGGCGTTATCAGTTGAGAGAAATGCATTAACTTTACAAAGAAACTGCGGAAAATACTCATCCATACATACGAACAACTGCATTTAAGTGGCTGAAAAGGCTGTACTTTCGCGCCAGTGAGTCGAAGCCAATTTGATTTCGCCACATCAGCTAACCGCAGGCAATGAATTGCGTTTGAATTGAGAAAGTAGGCGAGCGATTGCCGACAGAATCCTTGATATTTAATGCGCTTAAAATCGATGCCAATGTACCAAGGAAAAGATGATGCGTCATTGAAGGAAATATTAAATAATTTTTCTCAAATTTTTGCTAGCTATTGAAAAACTGCGCCTCAATGGCTTTAAAAGTGTGAGGTTTTAGGGATGACACTTAAGAACAAGCCAATAATGAGGCCGAAGTCGGTATATTAATATTTACTTACGCAAGCACAAATACTTAGCACGCCATAAGAAACTGTTTGACAAAAAAGTAACGCAAATTTAGGGCCGGTTTTTTAGTGCAGTCTATACTTTGCTCAGTTTAAAAAATTCACCACAGGTAAACTAGGTTCGGAGCTAGGTGCAAAGTACCTTTACATTCCTCGTCATCACGATTTTTCCATAACCCAGACCATCCATACCAAAATTGATAAATTTACCAGGTTTGGCCATTAGCTATCAAACCTTGTAAGTCTAGGTTTGGCCAATAACTATGGTGGCACGTCACGGGGGATTTGGTATTCACACACTCGTCCAAATAGTCGTTGTTCAGACCGCAAAGAAGTGTCATTGTGCTCATTTTCTTCGTAAATCACTAACACAATCTTCGCGCTTGACAGCTGAAACCAAAATACTAAACTAATGAAGCTCCTACTGGCTCATTATGGCAGTCATTAAAAGTGGATTTAGGTCCATCCTGTTTAATGATAGGTACATCTAGATTTTTGAGTGCAAGTATCTATGGTGAATCAAAGTGTTTAGAAATAAAACTCTTGGACATTATAGTTATAAGCAGCCAGTGGTCCAAAAAAGAGTTGACTACATATCAACTTAAGCAAGTACCGCAGTTTGAATTTTTTTTTAACGGAATTACGCATTTATTGTATGCCAAGGCAAAGTGATTCGGAAATAACACAATCTTCCGTCACTCCCTACTTCATCCTTCTCTTTTCAGGTGTTTATCATTCATATCAAGCAATCATCAACGTATGAAGCCAGGAATTCTGAGGAGTCGGAAAGAAACGACACAACACTTCGGTGGTCCCTCCTTAATTTTTCTTAAAGGTATCGAAAGATTGCAAATGCGCTGACGGTCAGGAAATCAACAACGCAGCTTTAGGGCATCAATCAGTATTGCAGCTTAGAGTAATGTGCAGCAGACACTCAGAATGTAGAACGGAAGTCAATTGAAGCTCCTCTTCTGCAATAGGCGCTGATCGGACTTGGTAGTGAAGGGGCGAGAGCTTATTAATGTCCAATATCGAGGAATCATCAACGGATTAGACCGTGTGCTCAGAGATCTCGTTTGCACGGCATTAAAAAAGCACCTGATCCCGGAAACCATCATTAAACACGTCATTGACACCTACCATCAAGTAACTACTCACGTATTTTACCTGAGGGCTGACCCAAAGCTTCAACGTTAATGTAGACGTACATCAAGCCACAGCTTTAAGCCCACTTCTATTTAATCTGGTGATGGACTTCCTTACGCGTTAAATCCAAAGCAACCTCCCTTGAACACTGCAGTATGCTGACGATGTAGCCCTTCTTGCACACGACAAAGCCATCCTCCAAGAAAATCTGATTCGGTAGGTTACCGTCCTTAAATTGAATGGGCTGTGAGTAAGCCGCACAAAGACCGAAACAATCGAGTTTCATTTTGTCATAGCGAGTTGTGAGAGTACAGCTCATGCAATAAATGTTAGCTGTTAGCTTTAAATACCTGGGCTCGCATGTTGCTCACCGAATTCAATGTAAATGGCAAAGCTAGAGAGCAGCCTCCAGTATCCTGTCCGACAAGAAAACTCCACAAAAAATAAAAGAAAAAATCTGCAGGATGCGCCATCTTTTATGTCGGTATGAAAACATTGAATAACTTTGAAAAAAAAAACAACTAATTTTTATGTATAAGTGAGGTATTTTTATTTGGTTTGCTTATTTACAATTTATTACAACTATTTTTTGAATACAATATCAATCAAATTTTATTAGCAATCACAAACTGCGATCATCTTTCTGCGTTTGTCATCACCTTGTTAAGCATTTCGGGTTTTACAGCGTCTATTTCGGTTGTTTCGGTGTAAAGCGATCCATGGTTGAAATTGTACTGAATTGACGTATCGAAAACATGTATGTTGAAGTCGATCGGTTGGTAAATGACAAAGTTAATCAGCGTTTACATACCGACATAAAAGATGGCGCACCCTTTATAAAAGTACGATCAGGCCGGCAATGACATATGCATCTGAGGGCTGGGCTGTACCACGTAAACTAGAGCTGAAACTGCACGCGGTAAAAATGCGGATGCTGAGGCGAGCCAGCGGCGTTACACTGCTGGATAAGATCAAAACACCTTTATTCCTAGTAGCAATTAAATTGATCCAGTGAGTACTAAACTCCAGGAAAACCATCTACGCTGGTACGGTCATGTAATGAAAAGACAAGATAAGTACGCAGTGAAGCAAGGGTTGCAGATAGAGGTTGTGAAAAAAGGCCAGGCAACCCATAAAAAACCTAAAAAAACACCATAGAAAACGAAAAGTGATGCCGAAACGTCAGTGAAGAGGCGACTCAGGACCTCGTGACCTGCAGATTTCGCACGAGAGACGACCGAGTTAGCATTACTGTTTGCGTTGAAAATGAATTCAATGGTGCAAAAACCTTAGACTTGTTGGGAAACTGTTTCGGTAATCATTCTCTAATGAAAACAGCCGCTTATGAATGGCATGAATGCTTCAGAAGAGATCGTGAGTCCATCGAGGTTAAAGTAAAAAGAAGTGGTGGCAGGCCATTGACATTGAAAACTGATGCAAGCATCAATAAAGTGAAATGAAAACTAATCAGTAACAAGAAATTAACTATCAGAAAGCTGGCTGAGGACTTAAACATTGCTTATGGATCCGTTCAGGACACTTTAATTAATAGTTTGTGTTTGTATCGTGTTGCAGGAAGCGAATGAGTGGAGAGTTCCGGAAGAACCAAGACCAAAAAACGCGTCATTTTCAGTAGAAAAAGAAAGTGAAGCTCACGATTTTTATGGATTATGAAAGTATTGTGCACCGCAATTTTTTTCCGGAAGGTTAAACTGTCAATAAGGACTATTATTTGACGTTTACGTTAAGTAATTCGCAAAAAAAGAGAAGATTTGTGGGAAACTACTTCGGGGATTTGCACCATGACTTGGATTTTGCCACCATTATCTGAGAGTTTTCGCCACAGAATGAAACGAATACCATCCAACAGCCAACGAATTCACTTGATATGGCTCCCAACTATTTTTTTTTTTATTTTATTGAGTCAAAAACCCTCTACAGAAACCGCGCTTGAACAGCCGAAAGGAAGTAATGGAAAATCGAAGATGGCTATAACGGAAATGGAGTTCCAGAAATATTTTGAGAATCGGATCAAATGCTGGCATAAGTGCGTTGCAGTGGAGAGTTATTTGAAAGCGATACTATCACTTTTGAGAAATAATTTTAATCAAGATGATAGTTAGTTGCGAATATTTTTACGAAGTTAAGATTAATATTATATTAAACACCAATAGCTCAACACCAATAACTCACTGTGATGGTGACGCAATAAACACCAAAGTCACAACAAATGCCATTAATCGCTTGAAACTATTTAAAACAGGAACACACGCCAGCACAAACTGCGAGGAAGAGCAATCATTCTTCCTCTATCTCTCTCCCTTTTTCTCTCTCTCTCTTTCTCTCTCTCTCTCTCTCTTTCGCGCACCCAGTACCCCATTTTGGTTGCTGTATGCTGGCGATGTGGTACAGTGGAATTTAAGTGCTGCTGACAATGAATTATTTGCGATTCCTAATGGCAACGCCCAAAAACAGTTCAAACGCCCACTCGCTTGCAAAAGCTGCCACGCAATTTACAATAACTTTTAAGGATGTTTGAGCATGCAGCAAATAGTGAGCGAGTTATTTAAGGCAAACGAGTTTACAGAAAATTGTAAAAGTTAATAAAAGTCGAAAAAAATTTGGTGTATGTTGACACTTCTCTTCGGTGTTTTATGACGTAGCGAAGTATTTTATAAACCACGTTTTTGCGAACCTTGCACAAGAGTTATGCCTTAATGGGCTCATAATTTGAGCAAATAATATATTGTATACTTAAACATAAATATTATTGGATAAATAGGATCCGAGAGATGGCACTGGGGTCGATATATTACAAGAGATCATATTTATAGTATGATTTCGTTCGTAACCGGAATATATTTTCGCTACTTAAAAATAAACATTTTTTTTAAATTGTATATGGACAGTTTCATTAGAATGTCCACCGCAGACAAAATATTCATCATCAGCATCATCATCATCATCATCATGAATCAGGGCCTATGCATTAGGTTGAATGTTCGCTGTCTTCGTGTGCCACTTTCCGGATGGTTGCCATTGCCTACCGAGGGCGACCGCTGTTAGAAAAATCGTTTTCTATCATTTGGTGTTTCATTGCCGGAAATTCTAACGCGGGTACTTCCGAAAGGTCTTATATCCAACCTAAACGGATACGGCAGCCGCCTACGGAGATGTGAGAATACTAAATACACCGCAATTTCTCATTCGGCATGAATTTAAGAAAGGCTCTGTCACATCCAAAACCCCTCTGATTTCAGAAGAGTAGGATGTGTAAGGAAATCGAAAGGGTGATCGGTGTTATATAGTTTTGCCTACGTCAGCAGTATCTGGTATTAAAAATAATTTTCTATAAGAACCATCTCCATTTGTAAAGCAGCTCAAGTGCGCTGCCAAACTTTAGAAGAAAATGGGCTTAATTGCAACCTTTTAATCGATGCGATTTACATCACATCCACAGCCAGGACACCCAAGAAATTTCAAAATATTTCAAATAAGCATTAAATGCATTAGAAGGCAAGAGGACCAGGGATACACTACAAGTAGCGCTAGAACCACTACCTGCAAAAAATTTCACAACTTAGAGGAAGAAAAATGATATAGTGGAAGAGCAAAAAGGGATGTAGGCTGCCTTCGGGGACAGCCTTAGGCAGTTATCAGTTCTCAGTGCGTGGGATCCCCAGCATTTAAGCGTCGTTTTTGGTTAGATTAAGCGCCATCTGTCATGAGCTTTTTTAAGAAATAAATTGTGCAGTTTCTCTTTAACAAGGGTCAAAAGGAACCGATGTCTGAGTTGGGCGTCTGCAACATGGCGACGACAGGGCCTTAATCGCAGCTTGTCTATCGGAAAAGATATTTATGTCTGCCTCTTAACAGCGATCCGTACGCATTTTGCATGCCTCCAGGATCGCGAAGAGTTTGAAGGAGATTGAAATGTTGGCTGATCTAGAGAAAGCCCATGTTCAAACTCTAGATTCCATATTGGATCCGTCGATGAAAACAGAGGTATTTATGTCCGTGCAGACTCTACCCTCCATTCAATCCAGCCTGCCTGGAAAGATAGCCCTAGTACAACCTTTAAAACCCAGTTTGTGGATGGAAAGATCTGTACGAAGTACAGGGAAGGAAGGAAAAATCTGCCTCAAAGTGCCAGCATGTTCTACAGGAGATTGTCTTATTAAGCATTAGAGGTAGGTAAAAAAAACCTTAATTTCTTACAGTTTTTTTTTTTTTTGTAATTTTTTCCAACTAACTAGTTTCACATTTCTACTACGGTTTTTGTTTAACTTAGCGCTTTGCTGGACTATTTTGTGAAGACTCCTGTTAAGCAAAAAATATGCACCCTTACATTTTTTATTTGCATTTCATTAAAAGAAAAATCTACGAGTTTTTATTTACAACTTGAAGCGAAAGCAAATAGACACAATGAGTTTTGCAATTCAATGCCGAACTATAGTTTTTCCCAAAACACACAGCCTTGCAAAAATCAGGCTGAAAACCAAAATTACAGATTCTACAAGCAGCGCACAGTCGCAGTAATGAAAACAATGGTAACAGCAAAAACAACAGTAAGAACAACCTCAGCAAATACTCGCATAAAACAAAATTAAAGCTCAGTAAATCTGCACAATATTCGCACATTTGTTGTTGCGCCTGTGCATACTTTCACTCTGGCACTAACCTTCTGCTCTGCGCAGCGACATGTCCACCTCACTTTAACGTTACATCAGACCGCACCTTGTCCGTTTGTCCTGCAGCCATCAGCGGCCTTGCCAGCAAACAAACTAAACTAGCAACAAAGCAACTTGCAAACAGCACGACGACGACGGCCAACTGTCAGCCAACAGGCAAAAGTCGTCAGTCATCAGTCGTCGGCTTTCAAGAGTAAATGTTAAATACGTGGCACATATATTTATGTGGCAAGAATTTTCGAAACTGCCTTAACGTTTATTAACTGCAGCAAAGAGGCACTCATTCCCCTGGGAGAACAACGCGAATGTCATCTAGTCGAAGACGATAGATTACAAAGTTTTGGATATCCGAAGCAAAATTTTGTGAGTAACTTTGGCTACCATGTCATGGGGAATTCGACAGCCGAATTCTGCCCGCTCATTTCACACGTATGCACCGACTCGTCTAATAATTCTAAATGTTTAGCCGGCATCAAAAGTAAATGCATATTTTGAGAGTCAGTTTTTCGGAAGCGCTAAAGTAAAACCAAATATATAGGCTGGCCGAGATATGAGATATCAAATATTCTGACTTCACTGGAAAGAATAAATATTCCATTAAGTATGGAATAGCAAGCAAACATCTATTAAAACCATTAAATCCCCATTTAATCTCCTTGTCGAGAAGGAGGCTGTTGAGCACTTTCTCTGTAAATGTCCGGGTGCCCCTTTCTTCGACAGCCTGGGGCAGTGCGCCAACTTAAATCCAATCAATCTTCTCCATTATATCAACAGCTGTGGCTGGCTGAAGATATCTTTCTGTTGGAGGTGTCATAGTGGTATCAAAGTGGCGCTTTAGTGCTACTTGGCGAGTACCAGAGTGGTACTTCAACCATTTCACCTACCTATGCTACCAGTATTATCAAAAATATTGGCCAACAAACCAAGTGCCTCATTGGATTAATGAATAAAAGAAAATGAGGTTTGCGCTTCGATCTTAAGATTTTTTGTTTTTTTATTATTATTATTTTCTTTTTTTTGTTTAGAGACGAGGATAAAAATGTAAAAATTTTAACTGACTAACAGTTTAACTGATACAAGCCCCTCCTCTTCGGCTGACTTCAACCCGGGAGTGCATATTTACATTACATTGAGGTGGAGCCGTGATTGTGTCTATTACCCACGACAGGTGGACGCAGGTTCCTGTATGAAGGTAATACGTCGAAGATAGTCCTCAATCGCTTCCACTGTAGGTGGGCTCTAAAAAAACATTGAAAATGCGGTAATGTCCTAACCAATGCCGTCTTGTCACTGAACGATTTAGTGTTGAGCGATAAACTCAGGTGTCTATAATTATCGTCAGTTCGTCTCTAGTCGATCTCTACTGGAACTCTATTTCTAAATGCATCTCTGCTTCCCTATACTCATCCCTGTACCTCACTCAAACAACGTTCTCTCAATAAACCTAGTATGAAGCTGGGTAGGGCTATGCGTACGGGCCTTTCTTCTATGAAACTAGTGTTTACTTCTTTTAGTCAGTGCTCCATATACCCAGCGAGGGCAGATGGCTGCATAACCTTCCTGTGAGAATGGCAGTGAGCGTTCTTAGGACAGCTTCTTCTTCTTGATTGGCGTGATAACCGTCTACGCGATTTTGACCGAGTTTGGGCACTCCAAGTCCTTCTCCACCTGATTTTTCAACGCATAGGAGGCCATCTTATAGCACCTCCTTCATGATGGTATGCCATCTCATGGTAAAGAAGGGCTCCGACTCTATTAGTTAGGAGTTTGCAGCTTTTCCAGTGAACGCTTTCACTACTTCGTTCTTAACTATTTCCCTGTGAACTGAAGAATAAATGCGTATGAATGCTGCTGGAGTAATGAGGACTTTACAAGCCAAGGCCTTGAGTGCTGCCTGGCAGTCTGTCGCCCAGAATAGCTAATTAGTTCTTCCGGAGGTTTCTACCTGCATTGATCTCTGCACATATACATATAACACGCACCTCCACTTTCGGTGTCATGTATCCCAACGCCCATGCCTTTGGGTATTTTCGAATCATTTGTAATCGGTAATGCAAGTCAGCTTCCATTAAAAGAGTGGGATGCTCCTATTTGCCTTCACATCTAATTAAGTCGAAGATCACATCAGATCAGCTCTGTGTTGTTCAATTGTCATACCTATAAGTTGGGTGGATGCAGACTTTTGTCAACATTAAGATTTACGAAGATAGGCACGTACCAACTGCGAAGTCAGCGTTTTCGCTATGAAATCGAGAGTTACACGCAGGAAAAAGCTAACTAAAGTACAACAAAGCCGCTTTTGTTGCAATGAAAAAACCTAACTATGCATATTCACTTTGAGCTGCGAAAACACTCTTTAATGCATTTTAACTTAATGTAAAACCTTCAGAAAATACTTATACTCCTGAAAAATGCTTGCTGCGGAAAAGCAAACTACAAATGACATTGGCCGTGCTGGTGAAATAAATGTACAAAAGCAACAGTAGAATTCTTTAGAATTTCTATTTGCATACCCTTCGCCGACTTGCATGCCGCTGCCTCCATATATTCTAATTACATAAATAAAATAGAGCAGTTCTTTTGTTTTGCTGGCACAAATTTCGCAGCAACCAAATAGCGAAAAGTCAAATGTACTTACGTAAATGCAAAATGCTAAAATACTGCCAAGCTAATTAAATCACTCGAATACTCGCTTAATTGTAACGAATGCAGCGAGTGGAAAATGAAAAATGCAAATCCTTGAATCTGTGAGGGAAGGCGATGTTGCTTCGCAAATTTACATACATATTTGCATGTGTACGAAAGTTTGTGAGTATTTGTGTGTGCATGCGAACACACTAAAACTAAGAAATGCGAGAGCAACTTTTTAAATAAGTTTTGTTTGTTCAAAAAATACAAAAGTAATTCGAACCAGCGCAGACTTGCCAATTTCTATCTCTTTTGATCCCCACGCAATGCTATGAACTGGCGACTTCTATACAAGCCACCGCATTAGTATTGTAAAACTGCATGTTTGCGTGTATTTATTTATTTATTTAATATCCAATACCACAACCATTGGCCATATTTCAGCACTGAATATACAATAAGGTAACTGTTTACTCCCTGGGGAAATGAGGTGGAAAAATGTGCTGTGGTGTAAAGATAAATTGAGTTTTGCTGTGCCAAATGCAAAATTGCTAAATTTTTTTAGTAAAGTGAGCAGAATAAAAAGAATAAAGGAAATAAAAACAATGTATTCATTCCAATTGAGAACTTTTAAGGCAACATGCGAGCCGTCAGGTAATGCCTGAGTGAGTACCTCTTATGAAAGGTGATCAGATTGGAGGTACTTTTTCCAAACTAAATACAGTATTCGTTGACGTCTCATCATGGAAAGACTTACGCCACCACAAAGTTTACAAATCGCTGAATTGTATTATGAAAACCAACGCTCTGCGAATAGTGTTCATTGCGCGCTCAGGCCAACTTATGGTGTACATAACCGTTCTACCATTATTGGATGATACTCGACCACATTAGACCACATACAGCCCGAAGTGAAGACAATATTGGCTGGCAATGAGAGTTTTGCCGAAGACCTGCAAGAATCGTTTCGGCGTCGATCTCTATAGCTTGGCCTATCTTATGGCGCTACTCGGGCGATTTTAAGCAAAGATGCCGTATTTAGGCTGAAGAGTAACCCGAAGCCATTATATCGATTGAAAACAACCGTTTGGTCCGGGTTATGAGCTGGAGAAATCATCGGATCATATTTTTTCAAAGACGAGACTGGCACCAATGTAACCATGAATGACGAACGCTATCGGACCATTACAAACGACTTTTGATACCAGAAACTGAAGCCCGTGATCTCCACAATCTCTTCAAATGAAGTATTGGAAGCCAACATTCCTAAAGTTATTAACGAGATACCGACCGAAGTCCTCCAGCGAGTCATTCAAAATTGGTGTTTACGGTGCAGTTGCGTAAAACATTTGAAAGGGATTATGTTGAATTTAAAAAATAAATGTCATGAATAGTTCTACTCAAAAATAGATTACTCAAAGATTACCTAATCAGTTTGAGTTTTCGTTGTTTTATTTCAATTTAAAATCTGATACCTCTAAATTGATCACCCTGTATTGCTATTACTAAAGAAAAACTATAAATAATTTGCTACGAAAAGTATTATTTCTTCTAACTTAGCCGCTTTCATTGAATACTGTTCAAGGCCTTTGACACTTTTATTTATTTCATTATTTTGTGTCAGCTGAGCTCTCTTGACTTTCACTAGGTTCTTCTTCTATGGCTAAAATCGTATTTAAGTGAGAAACGGCCGCCGTAGCGGAATGGGTTGTTTCGCGACTACAATTCGGGAGTGCGAAGGTTCGAATCTCCACGCATGAGCACCAAATAATAAAACACGTTTTTTCGAATAGCAGTCGCCCCTCGGCAGACACCAGCAAACCCCCGAGTGTGTTCCTGCTATGAAAAAGCTACTCATAAAAACCATTTGACGCTCGGAGTCGGATTAGCACTGTAGGAGCCTCCAGCAAGGTGGAACAACATCAAGGCGCACACCACAAATAGGAGAAGTAGCTCAACCAAATACCTAATAGAAGTATACGCGCCAATTATTTATTTATTTATTGCCACTCCTAAGGTACCTCAAGGTAGTATTTCGGGTCGCTGCTTTTACTCGTATTTGTAAATAATATTAGCAGATGCTTTTCATTTGCCAGGGACCCTTTATATGCAAACCACTTAAAATGTGTTGCCCCAATAAGAAACCCAGAGGCTCCAAGCTAACCTCTACTTACTTACTCACTTTTTGGTGTACATATTCATGTATATCTTTAAATTTAAGAAAATTTCTTCAAGTCATTTACTCGAAATCTCGTTTGATTCTACAATCGTCGTATTATATCTCAAATAATGTCCTACAATATGTGGATGAGAGTAAAGACTTCGGGGTAATTTTCAACTCTAATTTTTCATTCTCAAATCATATCAATTATATTATCTCAAAATCATGCTCGATCTTGGGCTTTTTAGACGTAGCAGTTTAAACTTCTCAGACCCTCACCCGATGAAATTACTATTATCTTCTTTCTCTTCTTGTCTCTTCTCTTTATTATTTTTCATCTCGTTTGATTATTTCCCATTCACAATTGATATTAACCGTCATTTTTCCGCAGTTTTGTCATCGAAAATTCCCTTAATCCGCTTAAATTTTGGGAACTAGGTCTAATAGTTGACACTAATTAGTTACACTGAATTCCTGAGATAACTCCGAATTAAGTCGTTAATTAGCTATTAGCGCCATCATCTATCTATGCTACTAGATTTTTTATTATTACTAAAAATCAATTCTCTTCTTTGTTGAACGCGTCATTTAATTTCCTAATATAGGGCCCGCCATCTATTGTTACGGATTTGAACTAGGTATTATTTGAAGAATGGTAACACTTAGCTGTCATCTGATTTGACAGAAAATTAGTTTTATTCTTCCGCTGAACGAAAATGGTTGTGTATACGCCCAAAAAACGCTGGGAAATATTGCGACATTACTTTGAAAATCATGGTAATGTTGCAGAATGTGTACGAAAATTACGTACGGCAATGGGAAAAAGAAAAGCACCGAATGAAGCGTATGTGCGTTACTTTGCGAAAAAATTAAGAGAAACTGGGTTGCTTATTGGCAAAACAACGCGTGACCGACCAAAAACCGTGCGTACACCCGAAAATATTGCTGCTGGGGCCGAGAGTGTTCGTGAATCACCAGGAACATCAGTTCATCGTCAGCACTGAAGACCAACATACGCGATGTCATAGCTGAAATACAGCCGCATACAATCGAAAATGTGTTGAAAAATTGGGCCGATCATATGGGATGGTGCATGGCTAGCCGAGGCAGCCATATGAATGAAGTTGTGTTCCATCATTAACCGGAAGGATTGTACTTCAAAATAAAAAAACAGTTTGGAAAAATATTGAGTAGTTTCTCTTTTATAGCATTTTTAATTCCGTAAAGTTATATGGCGGACCCTGTATAATGGAGACAGTGTTAAAGTACTAACATGGCTCCCACATCAAAATGTTCTGAGTACGTTTATGATAAAATATGTCAAAATTTTCAACAGAAACGTTAGATGCACCTGTTAACACTGGGCTCCATTAGTGTCTGAAATATAAGTAGTAACCCTCGTCGATTTGCCGTCTGACTTAAATTGAATTTTCTTAATCAGAAAATATTCTTCGTCTATTTTTAAGTCTCAATACTTTGCAATTTCTTACTCTACTATAACTTTTTCAAAAAAAAGTGAAGAACAAAAAATTATTTAATGCCTTTATTTTACACTCCATTTAAAAATCCAGCCTATCAAATTTGGCCTCATATTAGTACCTATAATAAATACTCGCATATTTTTATTTCCAGTTGGATTTGCAGCTGCAAGACGAAGCCGGCGGTGACATTTCAAGTTTCATAACGAACGGCGAATGGGACCTGCTAGGTGAGAGAGTTGTTGCAAGTGAAGAACACATTTCTTAAAAATTCTTATTTGAAATAAATATCAAAGATTTTAAAATAACTAACTAACAAACTAATTAAATCACAACTTATAAAAAGCAAATCTCTTAGTTTCTTTTTTTGCTTTCACATATTTCTTCATAATAAATAGTGAATTAGTAACAAATTCTCATCATACATCCAACAAAACATCACTAAGCGTCTTTTTCTAAATATGCCAACAAAAATTTCACCAACAACTATTATACCTATACATACTTACTTGCCTATATATGTACTTAAACATTTAAATAATATTTTTTAGTAATGATTTGTCGAGCCTATCTAATGCGCTGCTTTCTCTTTCTCTCTTTCCCTCTCTTTGCCGAAAAATAAACATAAAAAAAACATAAAAACAATTCTCTCTTTCTCGTCGTATGGTCACCGTCGCACGTACACTCGTACACTCTCTTTGCAGGTGTACCCGGTAAACGAAATGAAATCTACTATAATTGCTGCCCAGAACCTTATATTGACATAACGTTCGCCATTTTAATACGACGGAAAACTTTGTACTATTTTTTTAACCTTATTGTGCCGTGCGTGCTGATAGCTTCAATGGCACTGCTAGGGTTCACACTGCCCCCCGATTCTGGTGAGAAGCTCTCGCTAGGTAAGTCTCCTACGTTCGCGCCAGTATTACTACTAAACAGACAATTGAAATTAAGAGCGAATTATCTAACCTTCCAAATAAAAAATATTACTTGATTTGAAAAAAAATGTTAAATTATAAATTGGAGTGAAGTAAATTATTCGTCGTTTCAGTTGAGTTTGTTTCTTCCATTTGCCAATGCAGCGAATCCCACCCTCAAGAGTGAACCAAATGCTTGTAAACAAACATTTTGTAGGCGTTCCTAGAAAAATGCATGCGCGTTCCGAACAGAAATAGTGGCCCTCGTTCAATTTTTACAGCTAAATTTTGGAAACCAGACACACTTTTTTACACCAGTTTAAATAGACTGCGCGCTACTGATGCCAACACCCTTTATCTGCAATTCATAAAGAAAAGTGTACACGTTTTTGGAAAGACAGGAATTTTCATTCAATTAATTGAGATTATTTTCGAAATTTCATAAATCAGTATGGAGGAATAACTGTTGATGAAACTCAAAACAAATCGATAGTTTCCCTGTTTCCCATCAGAGGCCATAAGTCGAAAGTCACAATAATATAGCCAGAATGTGGAACTTGAGTACCTGCATGTAATATATTGTTTTAGATGTAAAATATTGTAAATTATTATGTAATATATTGTAGTTTCGCAAGAAATCTCATAAAAATGTGTGAAAATAATGAGGTTATTCTCTTTATTTGGCTTGAACAACTTCAACCGAATCCTACGACGACCGTCAATCATTTATCCTTCTACATTTAGTCCACAGCCCGTACCCACGATTTTGCTCTACCAAAGCTATTTCTCTCTTTCTTCCTTCACAGCTCCTTTTAGCCCAGCATTTCAGATATGGCAGCAATCTACATATATTCTAAGAAAGCACTCCCGCACACACTCTTTTATAGACTAGACAGATGGCCGGCGAAATATCAAGACAATTAATATAATTTCGCCTTTAGCCTTGCACTCAGTCTTTCTTGCTCTTCTCTTTGAAAAATGTTGCCATCGACAGTTCCCCTAATCCGCTTAAATTATGAGAATTAAGTCTAGTTGTCAGTCCGGATTATTTGCTCTTAATTCCTGAGAGAATTCCGAATTAAGTCTTTAATCGCGGTTAACGCCACCATCTGTCTAGGCTATAAACGGGTACTCTGATGGAGCAAATACCTCGCAAGGCATTGGAGCTTGGATTAAAGGTCCTACAGCAAAAATCTGTATTCATACCCATGGATAAATTTCCACTTCTTCTAATTCTAATCCAGTCTAAACTTCGTTAACTCTTCTAATTCTACGGCAGATGTGAATCATCTGTTGAACTATTTTTGCGCGACATTCGAAGCTATTTTTGATAAGCTCGTTGAGCCTTATTTCAAGGTACTTCAGATATACCGTTTTTTGGCATATTCAACGAGATCCTTAATTTCTTGGAAAATTTATCAGAAATACTTTATAGCACACTGCAAATTAAGAAGAAAGCCGCATAAGCTGCTGGCACGGATTGAGCAGCTAGGTCTCTCCCCTTAAATTAATTCTCTTATATGGACTGACGAGGAGTTATCTATTAAAATGTACAGTTTGGCAAGAATGAATTTACACTTTGAAAGTAAGACCAGTGTTTCAACTTTAGTATTCAAATATTTTATTCTTCTAATTTTATGAACCTTCTTTTCTCACAAATAGAAGATAAACATAAAACACAACAAAAACAAAATGTCTCTGCATTTCATAGATGTCAAATAACTTCTTTCACAAATAATGCCAACTGATGCTATATACAAGGCTTTAAATAACGCATTGGACCTTGTGACATAATGAATTACTTAGTTTTGCAAATATTGCTCCGAGTCCATAGTAAAATAAAAATAAAAAACATAAATAATTGGTGCGTACACCCTTTTTAGGTGTTTGGCCGAGCTCCACCTCCTATTTGTGATGTGCGTCTTGATGTTGTTCCACAAATGGAAGGACCTACAGTTTTAAGCCGACTTATGAGGAACTTTTCCATGACAGAAATGCACTCAATGTTTACATAGAAATACACGCCGAGGGACGACCGCTACTAGAAACAACTTTGTCTATCATTTTGCTGTTTCATGCACGGAGATTCAAACCTACGTGCTCCCGAATGGTAGTCACGCATCAATCCAATGGGCTACGGCGGCCGCGAGTCCATAGTGCTTTCTTTGAATGCCAAGTCTCCTACTCGTCTGCTAGAGATGCAACCCAATATTATAACAGATAATTTTCCTAATTTGCCAGTTGGTATGATGTTGTGACTTTCTAAGGTTGTTAATGCTTTACGCCAAACTCTTGTCGGCACTTTGTTAACATTTATAACATCATTTTCGTCTCATCACAGAGTATGACGTCAATTGATTCAGATATTGGCAATGATTTCTTACGTGTAGATCTTGAAGAGTATTTCTGAGCCAACATGAACTGGCGTACAGTTCCATGAGAAACAACAACACCATACTCTTCCTTGAGCTTTCACGCAAGAGTTCTGGTCGAATCCTGAAGATTTTGATTCAGTTTAGGTGAGGTTAGCTTAGCCAATTGTGGCTAGAGCGCTTTGGAGACCCCGCAATTAGTATAGAGTCAGAGACCATCTTCTATTGGTTTCCGCGATTACGCTCAAGTCAGTTGTAGTGCATAGTTCGTTTAGAGTTATGCGTATGTCCTCTAGCACTCGCTTCACTCCAGAATGGCCGAGGACACAACAAAGTGTGGACCCCAAAGCGGAAGAATGAACTACTGCATTCTGTAACACATCTTGAGTTGATGCGCGCTGAGGCCAGTGCCTTAATCGCTGCTTGATCGATTGACTCAAAAAGCAGATATTTGCTTGCATTTGACGCTTACTGAAAACAAATGCCTAGCAGAGCAGTCCATGCAGAATATTGTCTGCTATTTGCTAACAGCGCAAGGCTGCACTTTTTATGGGGGTTTGACCGACTCCTCCTCCTCCTATTTGCTCTGGGCGTCTCCCTCCACAGATGGAGGGACTTGCATTTGTATGCCACCTCCGAACGGCAAATGATTTTTATGAGCATCTTTTTCATAACAGAAATACACTCAGAGATTTGCCTTTGCCTGTCGAGGGTCGACCGCTATAAGAAATAACTTTTTCTACCAGTTGGTGTTTCATGACCGGAGATTTGAACCTGTGCACTTCCGAATGTTGGTAGTTACGCACCAACCCATTCGGCTACGGCGCCCGCTGTCATATTTGCATTATATTTATTAGTGGTAAGGTCAGGCTACATTTCTCACAAAGTTTAGGACTCAGTATTGGAATATCAAACTCCAATGAAAAACGTGTGCTTTTTGCAGATAAAATGACGTGGCATCGGTGGCGCAAACTTCTTTCCCTTTGCATAAAATATTTCCATTAAAAACAAAGGACGTAGTATTTTTGGTATTTTTCTTAAATTTATTTCCATAACTGGTTGGTAATGGTAAAGCATATTGCGTTGCACGTTGATATTCGCAACGGAATAACGGATTCATTTCTCTTATAAAATTACGAACAGCAGCCGCTGTCATTGACGCCATTAATAGGACATTAGTCTTGGTCCGTTTGGCAAAGCTTTGGCTATTTTCATTTTTTATTTCATATTAATGATGTCACGAAATTTGCCCAAACCTTGAGCTGTTGGCAGTCCAACGCACGCACAGACTTCGAAAATAAATCCTCTAAGTGAAAATTTTGGAACATAATCAATTTCGCATTTGCTCGCAAGCAACAAACAAACTATTGAACAACCACGGCCGTCTAGTTGGAAAAACATGAAAATTCCTACTTTCTCGAAAGAAAAAATTGAAAACTGCTGCCGTCGCTTACGTGACATGAAAATCCCGAACGTAGAGAAATGCGCAGCAACGCACAAACACAACTATCGCGCCCGTGTAGCGAGCGTTGGGGAGCAAAATGTACTGCCGGCGTCACAAGCAAAGTTGTCACTAAATTATGATAAATGCAACATGAAATTCAATTTAAGAGCCTCAAGCGTTATGTGAAAGTGAAAACGAGAGGCGGAATGAATAGTGCGGAATTTGCAATGCGAAAAGTGAACAAAAAATAAATAGAAAAATAAGTAGAATGACTAAAAAATAGTGCGAGAAGTAAGACGAACTGGAGTGAATGTGGCGCGAGCTCTTGTAGACGTCAGCAAATGGGAACGCCATAAAATGCCATCACTTGCAATCAATGTCAACAGCAGCAAAAGAAACAACAACAAATAGTGTGCAACAATCGCTGACAGCCCCAGCAACCGTCAAACTGACAAAGTAATGCAAAAAGAGTAGCAACAATGGGTGCGCTTTCAAAAGAAATCTACCAGCATAAGCCTAGCCCACATAGAAACATAGAGCCACGCGCACGCACACATACGCCTGCCCGCGCGTAAAGTGAAAGCAGTAACCTTGACCCACAAAACACCAGCGGCTAAGAACAGCAAACAAAAAGCGAAGAACACAAAACTACTGCAAATATTTAAATACTTTTCATAGGAGTATGCAGCCAGAGCTGCTTTCAAATGGAAGCAAGAAAAGAGTAAGGATGTAAACGTGCGCAGTTTCGTTTGCGGAGCCTCGGGGGATGTGGCGACTGCTGCATTATGCTGGCAACAACAGAACGAAGAGCATCAAATGAAAGTGAGTTTAATGAGTGGAACTTCACTGCAACGGAAATATCAACAGCAACAGCAGCACACAAGGCAAAGGGGAGCCAAAGACATCTCCGCTTTGCTTGCACACACTTCCCACACCTCACACATTACCAGGCGCTTACTTTTACTACCAGAGTGACCAGTGAATTCATGGCTACAATTGAATGTACTCTTGTTAATTCGATAATTGTTTGCTGCTGCTAGTCCAATGAAAATTTCTTAATTTTTTTGATTGTAAGGCTGCATGATCACTATTATTTTGTCAAATGTGCGGGGTACAGCTGAAAAGAAATGTCCAGAATATTACAAGTTGGTTTTCTACCATAACCTCATTTTGCTTTACCACTGAAAGGCTATGCGCGAAGTCATAAAAGGAAAGAAAAATCAGCCGAAAAAGAAAGCAAACACCCATAATTATCAACCAGGGCCCTGCTGAACCTCGCTCACTCTTTCCTTGAAGGAATGTGAGAGGAGAATGTTGAGCTTAGACCAAGCGAGGGTGTGCATTTCAGAATGTTTTTTTGTTTTTCGTTTTTCTTCCTCTTTTTAAATAGAGGATGAATTCCGATAGGTAAACGCATATGTTCTGTTCTTGACCAGGATGGGTAAGTGAAAGGGTTCAAGTACCACTCTGGCGAGTGATATCTAGATTAGCCAGAGCTGTATATGTAAAGCAGAAGGTTGATGGGATTTAGGCCGGAGCACTGACCCAAGCTGTCGAAAAAAGGGGCACTCAGTGACCTTAATTGTTTAGCTGCCAAGCTCGAACATTTACAGAGAAAGTGTTTAACAGTCTACTTCTCTGAAAGGTCCCCCCAGCTACTGCAATGGGGATTAAATGATCATCCTAGCTTTTCTGCGTGTGTGCCGATCATCCGGAGTTTGGAAATTTAATGGCGTGAAGTCTCCAGAACTTTCTGAGTCCTCCATCTATTGTACTATCTAAAGGGTTTTCAAAATAAGGAGGAAGAAATGGAGCTCCATCTTTGCTGCGTTTTCCTGAAAAAAAAGTTGTGCAATTCCCTTTCAACAATAGTGGGGGAGATGCAGATGACCGGCTAGGAGGTCTCTGTCCTGGAACCCACATCAGAGAAATGTTACCTGCACACCCAAAAGATTTGAGCTCCTCCTTCTTCACCTTACTAAACATCCAAATCTTAATACTATTAATACGTTTTTTTTTTTTTGTTTAAAATATCATTTTGCATATATTTTCATCTTTTATTTTAACTTTTATTATTATTTTTCTTTTAGTTAGATTTTCAAGCTTTATTTCATACGAGAAACGAGAACCCTTCTCTTACTGCCTTCGAATTTGCATTGCTACGTGTACGACGAAAGAAAAAAGGAAGAATAAATCAAATATAGAAAAAACCAAATTGAAAAACTTGTAGAGCACGAACGAGTGGAACTTTTGTGTCATCAGCAGACTTCTACTACATTTAAGTGTAAACAAACTACATTTCGTACTCCTCGCAACTCATAACGAAGAAAAAAATACACGCAAATAAATATGTATATAAATACACAAGTGCGCGTAACACTGCAATAAAAATAATAAAGCGCACTAAGTGGGAAAAAGTAACGGCTGAAGAAGAACTAAAAGTCGTCAACGAAATTTCTTTTCTTTTTAAGTTCGCAGAGCATCTTATAGAACATGAAAAATTTATTGCACAGTTGCGATCCACACCTACTCATCTAAAAACAGTTAAACACAATCGACCTAAAGCGAAAAGGAATATTGTACAACAGCAGGTGCCACACGCGGAAAGTAACCCCGCCACACTTTTTACAACATGTTGCGCATATGAAAGTGCGAATTTGCTAATACGCCACGCACCTCGCCCTTCGCTTTTCACACTTTGCAATCTCCATAAAAAATGAAAATATGCTAAAAAGCAGTATCATTTTCCTTATATTTTTTTTATAAAAAAAGCAGCAAATTTATGCAAATGGTTCGGCAAAAGCGACCAAAAACATGCCAGAATATACTTTGCCACTTTACCATTCACTAAGTCTCCTCACTTCCCGCCTAACCGACGCATGCAAATTTCAGAATCCAGCTGCAAGTTTTAGTAAATAGAATTGAAAAAATTTAATAGAATTCAAAAAAAAAAAAGAGAAAGTTTATGATAAACCACCAACAAATATCCCAAGTTATGATTGATTTGATTTTGAGACGAAATGCTAACATAAACATAATAACAACAATGAAACATTACAATAACTGTAAAAGCTTTACATTTATATGCAACTGTACATTTATATGTAACTGTACATTTATATGTGCGAAGCATCGACATACTATTGACGTACTATTGATGACTGATGACGACAGTGACGAGATAACCGCATGACAGGGTGCATTGAGGTTCAGCGCAGAGAATATGGTAGTAGTTTTTTATTTGTACAACATTGACGGGAAGCTGAATAAATAGCGACAACACCACTCCAACCACTACAACACCAAAAGCTTGCGGAGTCGAGCAGCACACCAGCCAAATGGGACAAATGGGACAAACGGGAACACAAAATGGTGGCTAGCTGGCTGGCTGGCTGGCTGGCTGGCTGGCTGGCCACCCTTTAAATCGTTATTGGGGCACAGAACGCGATCGTGAGAAAAACTCCAGGGCAAGCACAGCTAAATTGCAACAACAACAACAAAAACAACACTCGTACACTATATCTAAAAAACGATGCTAACATCCGTACCACATGAATTTAACTACTAGCGTAAATGTATAATCCAAAGTTTTAAAGAAGTTTGTTAAAAAATGCAATGCTCTTATAAAATTCTGCCACATTTCAATAATGTTCATATATCGATCAATATTATTTAAGACATTTTCTAGCTGATCTGGTTTTCTTTTCTACAAAATATACTGTGTTGCAGGAGTTACAATTCTACTATCGCTAACAGTCTTCCTCAACATGGTGGCCGAAACGATGCCAGCGACCTCAGATGCAGTGCCGCTCCTAGGTAAGTTGGAGGGTGTTCAAACGTACTTACTTACATATATACTTTTTTCGTTTGAAGTTTTACATAGAAAATAGTCAAGCATTCCTAATACATACATACGTGCCTTACGGTAAACCGATAGGATGCTCAAGTTCAGAGTGCGCCACACAGGGTCCGACAGAGTTAGAAACTATTTAGAGAAAGCTGCTCAATAAAATAGGGGTCTGACACTTATCTCTTGCATATGAAGCTTTTTTAGCTGAACTGTCACTAAAAATACAAAATCAAAAAATTTTCTCTAATAAACATTTAGAAGTCGCTACTATCTGCCTGTGGCAGCGATAATAAGCAAACACTAAATTTCTAAATATTATTTTTTTCTTTTTTAGTATAAATATTATAAAACATTTGAGCAGTTTTGCTCCTTTCTTTTTATCTACACGAAAATATGGAAGCATTTTTTATCGAATTCAATTAATCTCTTTTTCTAACTGTGCTTATAATCCAAATACTAAAAAACACCGAAAAAATGATAAAATATGCCGATTTGCATATCGACTAATTCTGCGATTTCCGGTATCCCTAGTAAGTAAATGAATATACCTCACGTTTTGGGGGCAATATACTCGTACGAAAGCAGACCCCAGTCTTAAATCTTCAGCTCTTGTAAAATGAAAATACAAATGAAATTTTTAGCAGGAAAGTGCACATATTTCAAAAGCAGATGCATTCTTTTAGACGTGAAGCAGCCACAACTGTGAGGGCACCTGCTTGTAGCAGCTTAGGCATAGGAAGATTTTCCCTACGTACTAGGTCTGCCTCGGTTTCACTGACGTTGGGGACTCCATTTTAGTACTTGCCTGCTGATCTCCGTGCCTCCCTTGCGTAGTGTGTGGTCAGCCACCTCCACTTGTGATCTCTGATTTCTTACGCAAGTTGTTTTTGTTGGCATCGTCGGCGTTTGATATCCAATTATTTGGCCAACAAATGGGCAGGATGTACCTCAAGCTGTGGTTTGCAAACACTTGCAGCACCGTGTTTCACAAGCATAGAGAAGGACAGACTTAGCATTTCAATTACAGGTTCGAAGTTTAGTATGCACTTTTTGGACATTCACACTGGTCGGAAATTATTGAATGCGTTTCTTGCTTTCTGCAACATGTGAAAACATTACTTTTGCATCTCCCACCTGCCGTGAATGGGCTTCCAAGATATTGAAAGCCGCTCACTTTTTCAATGCTGTCCCCGCCAATAATAGAAGGGCGCGTCACTCGCATTTATCACCATATATTTTGTTAGAGTGCATCATAAGGTCGTTCATCTTCAAGTTATTGCATTTAAATAGGGCGCCACAGCATTCACCTTCTTTCTACAACATCAAATGAAGTAGTGAGAACTGCAGCCCTGGCTCACACCAGCTTCAGTTCGTATGGGCTCCGATAAGATTCCGTCATACAAAATTCAACTTTCAAAAACCTCGTATTGCGCCTTGATTAAGTCGGCAATCTTGTGTGGAGCACCTTTCTGTAGTAAGGGTTACCATATATTACTGTGTTTTAATCGACCAAATGCTTTCCCATACTCAAGGAAAACGGGATACAGAGATTCTTGCAATTCGCTTATTTTTGCGGTGATAATACGGAGAGTAGCGATATGATCGATATGTGATTTTTGACTGCGAAAACCAGATTGTGGACATGTCAAAGTGATTCTTCCCAGAGTGACTCTACAGAGCACTTGTAGTACCTTACTTGAAAACCTTTGTCATGGCTAGTAACCTCGAAATATGAAATACAGAAGAATTTAGAAAATATCTTTTTTATTAGCTATCGTTTTTCGACCGACCCGAATGCCTTTTTGGCTACTCATAAAATTACTTTCTATTCTATTTTAGTCTAATAATTTAAGTTTATCCGTGAACAAAAAGCCGCATGTAATTATTTAGTGCGAAAGCTGTTTAGAAATCGTTCCTGATTATTTCATTGTAACGAAGTAGATCTCTTTCACTCATCTTTAGTAAAGAGATTATGGAGATGTACCTTCAGAAACTTCTTGAATCAATGTTCCAGCCAGAATTTCAAAGTGTGTCTCTCATTTATAGAAAAACTAAATATTCAAAATTCGGTGGCTTACAATTTGACTCACCTATTTCGTGTTCGTTTTGAATATTAAGCATTTTAAGGTGCCATTAACTTCTTCCGCACGCGCACCATTAGTGATTACCGGGAGCTATTAAATTTGAAAAAAGATCATTTAGCGAAAAATCCGCCTCTGCAATCTATTGGCAAAATTATGTGCCTAAACTTTAGTTTATTATAGTGGAAATAATAATAATAATAGTACTAACTTTTCCTGTAAAGTGTTGACTATTGCAAAGGTAATGGCTACTTCATCATCAGGGCTTTCAGGTCTGCCAAAAGACGACTTCTAATAAAAATATATTTTCTAAACCTTCCATATTTCATGTTCCGAGGCTACTGATCATGACAAAGAGTTCGTCGACTATCCGTATTATGGTGATAAAAAGAAGGTTTTCATGTGATGCAGTAAATGGTCTGTCTTTATTTTTCTTCTTCTTTTCCCTTTCAATTCTTCCTCGTCTATCAGTCGCCAAATGAAACCAAACCTTTTTCACTAGGCTCCTTTAAAGTAAAATTATTGTGCGTCTACATTTAAGGCAAATAAAATAACCTTTTGAGTATAAAACCCCATACAGATTAAATGATTTTAGTACCAGACAAAGCCATTTTGGTATACAAGCCGAATGAGAACTGAAATGTGCGTTCGAGTTTTTAATTACCCACGCTGCTTAAATAACTGACAAATTTACATCATCCCAAAATTACAAACGCCGCGTGCTCCCAACTACTGCTTATGGCTTCGAAATTATTTCATATTTCTGTCTAAAATGCTTTCCTTTTACTCTCAATATTTCATTTATTTTCATCACAGTAGTGTATTGCAATTCGAAATGCAAAAAAGTCCGACTACAAGACCAGGTATTAAATGGTTAGGTTATCTAAAACTGCGATATCATTTTTAGCTTTCTACCAGTAGTAACTGGAAAATAACTGTAACTACCACTGATTCTGTTTTCTAGGTATGAAATACCTCAAGCTTTTAAGTACATAAGCACCTAAGCATATAAACACCCGTACTTTTGGAGCAATCATACATACATTCATATGCGTATGTGTGCGTGCAAGTCCACACTTTAATAGCTCCTTTGAGACTTTTCCTATTAATTTCAAATTTAGTCTTGACTCTTCGAAGTTGGTAGCAAAACACACGTACCAAATTACCTGTTCGTTGTTATGCCAGATTTTGAAACTTACAAAAACATTTATAAGACGAGATTGAGTTTGTCGTACCCGAAGTTGGCTGCGTGCTGAACTTGAGCGAATTTTGCTTTGTAATTTTTATGCGTGCACATGTCGGCACAAAAATTTGTTGACCCACGATTCGTAATGCAAAAGTTTTGTGCTTCAGGCGGGGGGGATATTTATGGGCGGGGAAAAACTTATTGACGACGAGTTGGGTAAGTTATGTGCGCACGTATTTGTAAGGAAACAGCTAAGTAGAACGGGAGAGGAAAGAAATGTGTATATAAAAAAAGCTATTTAAAGGGAAGGTTATGAAAGATATTTAGCGTGCAATAGTAAACGAGTAGAGGTTTTATTTATCCAGAACAATGGTTAGATGGTTAAACGGTGTTCTTTAATTTTTAATTTTATGACATTGCCCTTATGCGTTCTTTGAAACTTATCATAGTAATAAAAAATAATTGAAGAGTTTGCACAAGAAATAAGTGAATAGCAGGCGGAGTAAATAAAAATGAACGCAAAGCATTTTTGGCCTTTATAATTAGGTATTTTTATATTTTATTTATTTTATTTAAATAGACAGAAAATAATTTGGTTGAAGTAGTAAAGAAGCGCATATCCCCTTCCCCGTTTACCACTCTTGATAGCTTAGTTATACTACTAACGGTTTTCTATAATAGCTTAGTAGTGCAGCAGTACAATTTTACAAATCATTTAATTTACTTATTATAAGTCACTTTTTTGCTAGAAGAATTTCTGAAAGCAAAAAACTAAATACAGAGAACTCCTACTTTAGTGTTCCGAGTTCCCTAAAAAATAAAAAAAAATTAAAAAATATTGTCTTCTGAAATAGTGGTAATAACTGGACTCACTATTTTTTTTTTTTAATTTTTTTGTTTTTATGAACAGCATACTTGTCGTGAAAAAACAACCCAGCAAACTAGCCATATATAAAATATCTCCATATGTATTCAGGTCGCTCACGAAGAAAAGTTGTCATTATAAACTTTATTTTATTCTAAGGCTTTTGCTAAAATACTTCGGAAAAATATTAAAATATTAGAGAAAAAAAAATCCATAATTTCCTCCGTAGACGGATCAATATTTGTAGTGATCCATATCCCGTTAAGTATCGATCAAACAATTTAAAGTTTATGCTCGTTGTCAGGGTGACATTTCACACTAAAAAAAATTGTTTCCCGTGTTTTGTTTGTTCCATTCTCTTGTCTGTTACGGGGTGGAAGCCAACAAAGAGAAAATTCGGTACATTTTACCGTTTTTCATTGGTAAGAGGGAAAATGCAAGCAAAACTAATGGACTTCTTTTTTCCCAAACTAATATTATAATCTTGTGAAGCTGTACCGATTTGAAAGCATAAATTTCACATTTTTTATACATCAAATTAGTTAAAAAAAAATGGTTGCAACAAATATCCTCAAATAATAAAAGAGTTCAACTTCAAATAGTTAAAGGATCTACATAAAAATGTTCAGCAATTGAACGGAATCAAAATAATACGATTTTTGGCGTTATTTTTTACTTTTTTTGAAGGTTTAAGAAAAACCTGAACAACTCAGTCAAATCTTGATTTGAAAAGTAAAACCATTCACATATTCCTACACAGACCTTTTAAGCTTAACCCAATCACGTCCAGAAAATGGTTTCTCCTCAAATATCATTATTTTGATGACTTTAATGAAGCTTCAATTAAGTATTGGAATTTTTAAATTTAAAAATTTTATTCTTACGCAGACCTTTTAAGTTTAACCCATTAGCGTCCAACAAATTTCTTCTTCTCAAATATCATTATTTTGATGACTTTAATGAAACTTCAATTAAATATTAGAATTTTTTAATTTAAAAATTTTATTGTTACGCAGACCTTTTAAGTTTAACCCACTCGCGTCCAACAAATTTCTTATTCTCAGATAACATTATTTTGATGACTTTAAAGAAACTTCAAATTAAAACTTTAAATTTAAAAATTGTATTCTTACGCAGACCTTTTAAGTTTAATATCATTATTTGGATGACTTTAATGAAACTTCAATTAAATATTAGAATTTTTAAATTTAAGAAGTTTATTGTTACGCAAACCTTTTAAGTTTAACCCATTCTCGCCCAAAATTTTTTTTTTCAAATATCATTATTTGGATTACGTTAATGAAACTTTTAAATTAAAAATTTAAATTTTTAAGTTCAAAAATTGTAATCGTATGCAAACCTTTTAAGTTTAACCCATTCACCTCCAACAAATTTCTTCTTCTCAAATATCATTATTTTGATGACTTTAATGAAACTTCAAATTAAAACTTTAAATTTAAAATTTGTGTTTTTGCGCAAATCTTTTAAGCTTAACCCATTCACGTCCCACAATTTTCTTCTTCTCAAATATCATTATTTCGATGACTTTAATGAAATTTGAATTAAAAATTACAATTTTTTAAATTGAAATTTTTATTCTTACGCAGACCTTTTAAGCTTAACCCATTGACCTCCAAAAAATTTCTTCTTCTCAAATATCATTATTTTGATGACTTTAATGAAACTTCAAATTAAAAATTCAATTCTTAAATTCAAAAATTTTATTCTTATGCAAACCTTTTAAGTTTAACCCCTTCTCACCCAAAATTTGTTCATTAATTTGATTAACTTAAGGAAACTTTTATATTTTTAAATTCCAAAATTTTATTGTTATGCAGACATTTTAAGCTTAGCCCATTCACGTCCAAAATTTTTTCTTCTCAAACTTCATTATTTTGATAACGTTAAGGAAACTTTTATATTCAAAATTAACATTTTTATATTCGAAAATTTTATTCTTATGCAGACATTTTAAGCTAAAACTCTTTTACTTAGCTCTTTTATCTTCTGAGGTGGTTTTTGTAAACAATTATTTTAAGAACCTACTCTATTTATATAAAAATTTGTTTTTGGAGATAGTTTCAAAGCGATAAAACTCACTTAAATCTTAATATTTTTCCGAAATATTTTGGCGGAAGCCTAAAAATAAAATCAGTTTTTCCGAAATATTTGGCGGAAGTCTTAAAATGTTATCAATTTTTTATTCCGACAGCAAAACGGTACCATTTTCTTTTGTGTAGAGAGTAATGTCCCTTTAATATGTATATGTACTTATACATTGGTTTCTAGGCAAAAACAGAAGATTGTATATATGTCATAAATCATGTAAAAACCAAAAATTAACCGTAGTTATTTTTTAGTTTCATTTTTCGTTTGCTCGCATAACTAGATTCCATTTAACATTTAAAACTTCCATACGCTACTGTACATACGCATTTTTTATTTCTCTACACTATTCAAAAAAACAGTCATTAAATAGTATATAGGTACTCTCTCTCTCTCTCTCTCTCTTACTCACTCTCTCTGTTAACAAACTCCAATTCTTCCGATTTTATATTTAAAACATTTAATACTTCAAAAGCATTTAACTAAATCAATAAGCATAAAAAATATCATCGCCTCATGGTCATACCCCCACATTCGTGCATTTGTACATATATTTGCATTAACGTATAAATCGTAAAATCTCAAATAAATCTGAAAGCGCATAAAACCAATGTCGCCGACATATTTGCTCCAAATATGTTTTGAAGTGTTGCTTTTGCTTTTGCATTTTCATGTGTTGGCGCTTCTTTTGCTGCCACATTAAATATTTCGAACATACTTCCACGCCCATACACATTCACATTCACACACACACATGCATATGACTTGGATCATTTCTATTTTTAGGTGCATGTTGCGGTGCTTTATTTGTTGTTATTGTTTACTTTTCATTTTTCTGTGTTTTTGTTTTCAAACATTTAGCAATTTGCGCAAATGTAATGCAATGAATGCAACACAAAAACAACTCAACAACATATTTTGCGCAATTGTTTATTTTTTGGCAAAAACAAAAACAAGTGTCTTCTTTTTTACTACTACGCTGTGCTACAAAAGCAAAAGACAAAAAAAAATGGCTATTAAATTACAAAAGCAAAATACAAATGTAAATACTTACTGTAAAAAATATGTAAATAAACATTATTGCAACATAACCCAGAGCACCAACCAACACAGTGGCACTAACACCCACCATACTCACACACACACACACATGTATACGCCCGCCCGCGTCTCCAACTGTAGTACACGAAAACTATGCTCACCAACTCACTCTTTCCCCCAACGCAAGTGTACACACACGAACACATACACACACTACGTGGTGCTAAGCGTGTGACCCTATGCAAATGTTGCGCATACGCCCCGCAGTACCGGCACGCCAACACCAATAAGTAGTTTTATTTATGGAATGCTATAAACAACACTAAAACTGCAGCAACAACAAAAACCGAAAATAAATACAATAAATTTAAATAAGAACTAACATATTTTCCACAAAATACTTGCACGCACGCACACACAAACAAACACACACCCACCTACCCGAAATTCTCTACAACTAAAATATTTATCTAAAACAAAAGAGGACTGGTATGGCAAACAGAGCAAATAAAAAAACAAAATATGTACTTAAATCCTTAACCCAAATACAAATAAAACACATAACAAGCCAAAATAAAATGAGTAACAACATTTAAAAGCAAAATCTGCTACTAAAAATACAAACGAAAAATAAATATGTACTCAAAAAAAAAAGAAATTCAAACAAAAAATAGCAAATAACATAAATGTGTATGTGTTGCCAAAAACGCAAATACTTGTTTTTCTACGTGCAACTTCCCGCTTACCGCTTGCCACTTGGCCCTTTGGCCCAACGGCATACCCTCTGCAGGCCGGGTGGCCGCCAATGCATTGTCCAATGTGCTCAGCGGCCCACCTCTCGGGCAGCCCGAACAATGCGCGACTTACCACTTTTGTTTGTCGATCTAACCACCACATAATGTGAAAGAAAAAACGTTCTTGTTGGTCTGCACAGCAACACAAATGCGCTTACAACAAACAATTTACATACAATTTGAATAAAAAAAGAAGCAAAACAAGCTCACAAAGATTTTGAAAACATTGTATCAAAGCAAAAGGTGTGGAAAAAATAGTAGTGAATTGCAAATGAATAGAAAGAGTGCCCACAAACCGGAAAGCTGAGCTGCCAGCATTTTGCCGGCTTATTTTCTTACTTACAATTTCTTTAAATCTGCATTTCTTGCGTGCTTTTTGTCAGCTTACTTTTTTCACTATTCTTCTTCATCTTCCTGTGACGCTCCTTACGCTGGTTTTCGTATTTATTTTGCTTCTCTTGACTTGCTTATTGCAACAGTAAAGTGCTTTAGCGTATTTCATTTTGTTTTTTTTTTTTTAATATTTTTCTTTTGTTCTGAAAAGCCGTTATGAAGCGACATAATGGAGACATGCATACAAAAAAGTTTTCACAGAGATCATTAAGAAGTAATGGTCGAACACTTCAATCACAATTGCAAGGAACTGAGTAAGTGGAAAGTGATTAAAGTACTCATATGGGGCGATAATGGACTTCCAGTGGCTGTAGAGTAAGCTGCAACTAACATTTTAGAACCAAAAAAACCAAAGAAAAATCGAACCAAATATAAGAGAATTTATCTTTATAGTCTTATTGGGACTACCAACCCTGCAATCGAAGTATCGCCTGCCTGAAGCATATCGATTGCTTTGCGAGCCTTATTTCATTTAAGCTCTGATAGTTATTTCTTTGGTGAAATTTTACTTATAATAAACAAATTTCTACTATTTCCAATGGAATGGCAAAGAAAGTATAATTCCTATCCCATCACCTTTGGCCCGTCTGAGCCGCGCCATCATTGTTGCAAGGAAATCTTCCGTGATGGGGGCATCGATTATTATTTGAAGATGGCGGAAGATATAGGCGATTCTGCCTTTAGTACTGATCAGTTCAGCAATTGATAAAGAACAAGCCTTAGTTTGTTCAGACGCAATATTAGCTATAACTGTTACTAATAGATAACTGTCTAGTATAAGACTTCGAATGATATGCCCACTGGCCGCTACTGGTCAAATGAAGCATCGAAAGATGTTCGAAGCCCTGAAATTCTTTACCAGTAACTCGATTATGATGAACTTACACATAAATTTAAGACCCCAGTATTGGCTATTTCAGTGCTCATTTTGGATGCAGAAGAACTATAGATACTAAAAAACTTATTAGTAGCTACAGTTTATCCCTAGCGGGAGTAACCAGTATGCATCTAAGTAGGCTGCAACCTACGAAGTCATTCTTCTACAACCTAATATCTTCAAATCGTGATAGCACTGGGTGTAACTTTTGGAACTAAGGTCCAGTGTACCTATTCACAACTGATTTAAGGTCGTATTTTTTCATGAGTTCTCCACTAACCTCAAATTAAGGATGTATTGTATTCTATCAGTTCGCTACATTTTTTACAGAAGTCAATATATTTCGAGAGGCCGCCGTAGCCGAATGGGTTGAGGTATAACTACCAATCAGTAATTCCCGGGCTCGAAACCCATTGTGAGCATGAAACACCAAATAATGCAAACATTTCTTTCTTAAAGCTTTCGCCCCTCGGCAGGCAATGGCAAACCTCCGAGTAAATATCTGCCATGAAAAAGCTCCTCATAAAAACTATTTGCGGTTCGGAGTCGGCTTAAAACTTTAGGTACCTTCATTTTTGTATCAACATCAAGACTTTTTCTTCTTGGCTGACGAGAGAACCGGTCTTTTTCGCCCACTGACATACAAGCAGACTGTAGATCTTCTTCTGCTTCTTCTTATTCTTTTATTATAGGTTCTAAACTGTTTTTCTCACACAATTACATAGTTATAAATTATACAAATGTTACAAAGAATTATTAAAATTCAAAATGAGGAAGTGTTATCGTCCTTCCGCTGATGTCGAAATCCAGTTTTCGCACCATCTCTTTGGTGGTCTTCCAGGTCCACGCTTTTCATATGGTATATAGTCCCTCGCTATTCGGATAATTCTGTCATCACTAGCTCTAGCTCAGCTCTCTGTAGATCATAACGATATAATGGAAAAATGCCCAATGAAATATAAAGTTAGGACTAGTAGCGGCATCATACCCTCGAGGTAGCTTCACAGAACAAATAGAGTTTGGAGGCTCTTTGGATACTTATATGCAGCGCTTGGTGGCAAATGAGCTCTATGCCACTTTAGCGAGACCTGAGAAAATACTTCAACTTGTTATACTTTGACTTGTTGTACTACAAACTCCTTTAGGGCAATTGCGAATGGAATCTGTTCAAATGAGTTTCTTAGTTTAATTAGCTGCAACTGTCACTACTGGAGGATGTTTCAAACGAACCCTGTTCCAAAGGATTACATTTGCTGCACAGAAATCCCAGCCATTCTAGTTCCTTAATCACAAGTGTCCCATGTAAGTCCATTGTGGTATCACTGTTTAACACTGGAACCTTATTCATCATTGGAACCATTTAGACGCTCTTATGAAGCGTAGGATAGGTTTTATCCCAACACCAGATAGTTCCGTAAGAGAGTCAAAAGAGTGTTTTCCTAACAACCTAGCTCTACTCCTAGTTAACACTGGGCAATTACAGAGAAGGTGTTCTACTGTTTCTTCCTATTTCATATCCATAACTTCTGCAACACACCTAGCTTATAATAGCGCCTACCTAACAGCCAATGACCGATCGCACAAGCCACGATCTTTGAAAAGTTCTCTCTTCAAGCTTGAGAAATCCTCCTGACCTTTCCTTATCTATTTGTGGCCAAATTGGTCTGATAGGGATTACATAAGTATTTGACCTCTTAGTCTCATAGAGAATATTTTTTTTTATGCTTAATTTGCAAGATGTCATAGAAATCACAACATTATTCCTCTGTTTTCAAGCAGTGTAAGATTAGTGCCCATCGGCCTTGCGATTTCCTTCAATATGTCTATGTCCCGGAACCCATAGACACCTGGAATCCACTCACCTTAAAGATAGTGCTAATATCATTTAAATCTTCCAGGCATTCTTGAGCAACCTTTGATCTTAATATAACTTTGTCCATTGATTTGATGGCTACCTGGCCGTCCGAGAAGATATATATCGTTGTTTTTGTTACGGCGTGTGTGTTAAGGTACAATTACCTAATATATGGCTAAAACTTCTGCCTGATAGATACTTCAGTAGTTTGGAAGTCGAACAGATAATTTATAGTTTTATTTTCTAGCTTGGATCCATCCGTGCAAACATTTATTTGCCCTCTTCTCCATGGTCTTTGAATTTGCCACTCTTTTACTGAAGGGATGTTAGTCTTGAAGAGCCTGCTGAATATGGGTTTAAGGGAAAAAGTAGCGGATTTCTTGGTTAAAACTACTCATGGTATGTAGTATGGAAGCGTGACCGAACCGCCGGGTCTGCCATAACGCCATACTATTAAGTCTACAGGAAGTGGGTCACACTTTGCTTACCGCGCACTGCAGAAACTCTGAACTAACTTCAAATAGGTTCAATGTGGTTGTCGCAAATAATTATGCTATCCAGTAAAAATTAAATTAATATGTTAGACAAAGGGGTGCTATAAAATGTCGTGCGGATAAACAGGTGGATTCATATTACCTTGGAAAGGCATGCCTATAGAGCTTCGATAATTCGAAATAGTTGCTCGCCAACTCATTAATGTGAAAGCTTTCTTTGTGTGTGTGTGTATCCTATAAAGTCTGTACTAAAGGCTTTTTCCATAAAGGCATAGGTGTTGAATATGCATTTGTATATGTGAAAGTACTTATGCGCTCTATGCATCGAACCAAAGCCTTTAAAAATAGCCTCTAGAATACAAATCAGTGCATTGATCTGCCCGCGTGCATATCCTGCCTAAGCTTGTATATGTACACCTTTATATGTACATATATAGGCATTGGTTTCAATTTATTTGGTCTACTAAATATAATATTTATGCCCATATTATTTAGTTAGACTTTTCTTGATTTCTTTTACTCATTCGCCTCCCTTGAGCAGCTTACAATGTGCAAAAGAGCTTCGGATCAGTGCTTTTGTTGTACATTTTGGAAAATGCACCCTTCTAAAAATCAGATCTTCATTTCAAAATACTGCTTTGTAAAAATTTATATTAGTTCAAATATACAATTTTTGTTTTTTGTATGGGCTTTGTGCCCTACTGGTTTTGTACATACATACATAAACTTACTTATATATCTGCGTTGTTTTTCCTTCGGTTTTTATTTCATTCGGTTGACATCACCTTGTCACGTGCATTACTGCGCTGTAACATACACAATTCATTTAAATCACTGGATGCGTCAAATTTATATAATTCTATGTCATTCATTGCATTCGTTAATCGAAATATCATAATTTCATATTCAAATTTCGTTTGAATTTAATAGTTTAAAATAGCAGCAATAAATAAATTTACTAAACATTTTCCCAATCAACTGTAAATAGCTAGCAATAAAAAGAAAGCAAAATCTTTTATATTTATACACTGAGGAAATTGGATAAAGAGAAATGCGACATATGAAAAAAATTTCCAAAAAATTGTTTGCCTTCTTGGCTTAAATGAAAATTTACCTTTACTGAAAAATTTTCTAACTTTGTGATACAAAAATTACATCAAAAGTTAAAAAAAGGAGTTATGAAAAAAATACTAAATTCAAATAAATAATTTTGAAATCTTCTGCAAAATTTGTTTAGTAAATTTTTATTTGTAATTAGTAACATTAATTGCCTAACAAAATCGGTTCTTCATGAATTCCGTGTGATTAAATCGTTCCCATAAATTATGATACGCCCGAGGGGTTCCCTATGCCTTGCAAAGTGTAGAAAGGCCAATGCGACCCTGTGCCAGCAGTTTATTGATGTTCTTTTAAGATGTGGAGTAAACTGGTTTTCGGAGCCGATCTTACTAGATTTATCTACAAAATGTTTAGCAACAGAATGGTCGTAGCAGAATATGGCGGCGTCTCTCCGCCGACAGGTGAGTAAGGACACTCCGCAAGGCGCTGTTCTTTCACCATTTCTCTGGGTTATCGTTATCAAAGACTTGCTAGAGGAGCAGGTGTGGAGAGCTTGCAGAGTGATTGCCTACGCGGACAACGTGGCACTGATTGTTAGAGGAAAGTTTGTTGATACCCTGGACGCTTTACTGCAGAGATATCTGAACATATTTATTAGATAGGCAGTGGATTGCCACTTGTCGGTGAATTATCTTAAGACAGAACTCGACCTATTCACGAGGAAATATAAAACATCCAGAGTTTAACTCCCCTCAATAGAGCGCTCCGTTAGTGCTTTCTGGTGAGGTAAAGTACCTGGACCTAATTTTTGCCAGTAAGCTAATGAGGAATCCTAACATTGCGGAGATAATAGGGAAGGCAACAATAGCACTCTATGGATGCAAGAGCGCTATTGGCAAAAGATGAGACCTCTCGCCTAGAGTTGTATTTTCGCTCTTCGCTCTATAATGCCATTATAAAGCCAATTATGTTATATGAAATTTTGGTGTCTGGTGGAACTCACTAAATAGGCTGAGATCGGTGAAGAAGCTGGAGAGAGTTTAAAGACCTGCACTCATTGGAATCAGTGTGATGCTTTGAACTACTCCTACTCTAGCGCTTAATGTAATGTTAAATGTGTTACCTATAGACATCGCGGGCAAAACTGTTGCTGCACGTACCGTAACCCAGCTGAGAGGTTCGGGCTTCAGGCTCGACCTCACTTACGGAAATTCCGAAACTTCGAAACTTTTCAAGGAATGCCTGGTTTCACTTTCGATTACATCCGAATTCTTTGACATAAGGCTCATCTGGGTTTCTGAGCACAGCAACATTGCGGGAAACTGCGAAGCGGTCGAGCTGACCCGATAAGGGAGACCCGTGAGGTAGTTTTCCCGCGAAAGGAGAGAATTGAAACCCTTTGACTCCTGCGCTCTATTCCTGAAGCGACGAGCCTCGCATGAACTCAGTGAGCTCTGGGCAAGTACACAAGGTAGTAAGATCATCAAATCAATCGGGTATGGATCGGAGGCGTTCGAGAGATCTTATAAAGATGACAAAATCTCAGCTCTGAAACATCCTGAGTGTCTTCACAGGGTGACTATCCGCGAGGTAAACACGCCGTGAGACTTTAAATTACTTTCGGTCCTTTTTGCTTTATCTGTACAGAGGATGGGGTGGAATCATCTCTGAACGTTCTCCTTAGCTGCTTCGCTCTTGCGGGACTAAGCATCTTGGTTCTCACTTCTTTCCTACGCTTGATATCAAAAATCTGATGAATTTCATCACCAACATAAAGTGGCTCACATAACCGTAAATCAGTCAGGGTTCATAACCACAAATGCCCATCCCCTTCTCCTCCCCCCCCCCCCCCTCTCCTCTCTCTCCTTTCATCCTATTTCGGTTTCCTTCACCTCCTTTCCCTTTCAATGGTATCACACAGGGCGAACCTGAATTTTCCGTCCAAGTGGGCCTATTTTCTAGGCAACCATTATAACCTAACCTAGCCTAAGGTGTGGAGTATCCCATCTCCCATCGGTCGCTTCCCTAAGTGGCGGATAGGGGAGCGCTCGGCAGATATGCAGTGTAGATGGAAATAAAATACCACTCGCAAGCCAAAAAAGCCGGTATTGCTTGGATGCGTAGGTGGACTTATTTGAATCTTGTTTACAACCGCATCATCAGACGCCTTATGGTCCACTAGAAGTTAGAGGAAAACACATATTTTCATTTTGCTACTATACTGCAGAAGCGGTGGTATGGTACTCTTCCCCATTTTCGTATAGAATTTTCGCATTTATTGCTGTTCTGCAATTATGCAAGACTTAGAAACACCCTTAATCAAAAATCCGATTTATCCATTTCATTTTGTTTTTGTATTGTTCTTTTTATATGGAATTTATGATGAACTGCACACGTCTATAAGTTGTAACGGTCATTTGGACACTTTGCATTGAAACTAAAAAGCCAAAGGGCTTAAACACGCATTTCTCTTTGGATAATTTCCCTAAAATAATTTTTTATTTTTCTGTTAATCTAAACTTCAAAGTGAGTATGATTAGTGTTCCAAATTGCGCAAAATAACTGTTTGAATAATATGAAAAATATGAAATATGTTTACTGAAGAGCTACAGAGATAAAATCTCCAACTGCCAACGAAGCGGATGGTTTGAGGTTGTTGTTGGCTTCGCGCAAATTCAAGCCGCTGGAAATATTTTATGGGCGCCTTATAGCATATGGAAGAATGCAACATCGCTTATAATCGTTGCGAAATGGTTTCGGGAATTCCAAACAATGAATTTTTCTACAAAGAACGAGTCAAAAGTTTATGATGATATGGAAATCATATAGGACCCATAAAGATTACATTAGATCATATTTGATTTATGGTCTGCACTTAGCCCTCATGGCCTTTTGTGCCCGCTACTCATCACAGTTTTTCACCCAGACCCAGTTCTCTTATTAAATTTACGATAGAGCTGGGTTAGACTGAGCATATGTGCCTGTGCAGATGACTGAGCAATCTACAATGGCATGAGATAAGAATTCTCATGCGCACTATCAGTTTCCCCTTATGGAGGGTTATGAGTTTTCTAAACCTCTTTTGGTTGTACCCACCCAGTAAGGATTTCGCCTGGCGTAGCTCCATAGTTTGGTGGGTCCATAGGGCTCGGGTCCTATTACTGACTAGGCCGCAGCCTCCGCTAATTTGTTCCCAGTTGTACCCCTGCATCCTGGGACCTAAATTAGCCGGATGGCATTGCGCGTTCCTAACATATTCAGTTTCTCGATACACTCAAGGACTACCTTGGAGACAGAAAGAAACTAGCGCGGTGAGTTCCGTATGATGAAGCTTTGATTTTCAAGTACGTCTAAGAAGCTGATCAACAGTCAATGATACCGAGCCACTATCTTTTGCAAGACGCTTCCTTGCTCCAGCTCACTCTGCTTAGAGAACGAACACCTTTCATGTGCTCTCTAGATTTAAAAAAAGGAAGGAGGAGAGGTTGTCCGATGAGTGCATTGCGGTTGTATTAACCGTTTTATGCTGTATAAGAAGTTCATCAAGGCTTTAATATCAAGGCCTGCTATATCAGCCGTAGCCGAATGGGTTGGTGCGTGATTACCATTCGGAATTCACAGAGAGATCGTTGGTTCGAATCTCGGTGAAACCAAAATTAACAAAAACATTTTTCGAATAGCGGTCGCCCCTCGGCAGGCAATGGCAAACCTTCGAGTGTATTTCTGCCAAATAGAAGGAGGAGCTCGGCCAAACACCCAAAAAGAGTGTACGCGCCAATTATATATATATAAAGGGTTTTTCAATAAGGGCGGGTAGATGTTGAAAATGTCAATCGTGGCGTTTGTTGTGTGGCACGTAGCGCCGTCCTGCTGGAACCACATGTCGTCTAGGTCCATATGGTTCAATATGGGCCATAAGAAATTGGTTATCATCGTTTTGTAGCACTCGCTGTTGACGGTGACCGCCTCACCAACGTCGTTTTCAAAAAAGTACGGACCAATGACGCCGCCGGCCCAAAATCCACACCAAACGGTAACTTTTTGAGGATGCATTATCACCTGGTGAACCTCGTGTGGATTGGTGTCGTCCCATATACGGCAATTTTGTTTGTTAACACAGCCATTCATCCAAAAATGCGCCTCGTCACTAAAGATGATTTTTCGCCCAAAACTGGGGTACTCTTCCAAACGATTCGAAGCCCAGTCAGCGAACAAACGGCGTTGTCTATGGTCATCAACTTTGAGCTCCTGGGTCAGTTGGATCTTGTACGGGTGTAGGCTCAAGTCCCGACGCAAAATTCGCCAAGTTGAAGTCTGCGAAAGGCCAAGTTCTTGTGCACGGCGAGAAATAGACTGCCTCGGGTTCTGCTGTACACTTTCACGGACCGCGGCAATGTTCTCGGCTGATCTTGCGTTCCTTGAACGTACGGGTGTTGGCTGATTGTTTACTGACCCGGTCGTCTCAAATTTGGCCACCAAACGTTGAAGAGTCGACTTTGAAGGGCCACCACGTCTACCGAAAAATGGGCGCAATGCGCGCAACGTTTGCGTTAATGAACACTCATTTTGATAATAAAGTTTTATCATTTGAACGTACTGTTCAATCGTGTAAATTGCCTTGATGATTTGGTATAAACAACTGAATAATAAACAAAAGATTTGACAGATGTCACCAAAACAAAATGGCTGCCACAGGGCGCCAAAATCGACCCGCGCCAATTGAAAAACCCTTACTTTTTAAATTACTCTGGTATGCCAATATAGATTTATTTTCTCAGTTAACTGTAACCTTTTTGGAACACTCTTCAATTGCTCAGTAGTTCTTTTGTTTCCATTTTTATTTTTCAGCAAAAATAAATTAGCAACTAAACAGTCGTAAATTATATGTTAAACGTTAGTTAGTAAGCAAGCCATTGCATAATCACCCACAAATGACAAACCGTAGTACATACAAACATATGTAGCGATTATCCATAGCTTAGTCAATCAGCAATTAAGCGAAATAAACCAAACTTTAAATCAACGCCAATTCATAGTTAAATTAGATATTAAAAAACAGTTTAAAAACACCTTAGTTAAGAAGCCAAAACCACACAATTACTACCGCATTCTTAACCCAAAACTATTTACGCGCACAAAGTGCCTCCTCGTAATTCTTACCACCCACATGCCACACCATATGCTAAGACTTTCCATTTCAACTAATTTACAAAAAAAAGAAAAAATCTTTACAAACAAAATCACTGAAACAACAAAATCTTCAAGTCATTTTCACAAATCCTTTTATTCCTGCTTGGAGCAACAATATTTAGACAAACAACTAACCAAACAAATATTCTCTTGAAAACTCCACGACCTAATTTTACAAGTACTTTAGTGTTCTTCCCACTTACCACAACTCAATCCACATTGCCCCACCCACTGACAAACTAGTTGAATATGTATTCTTTATGTAATCAAAAAGAAAAAATACAAAAACAAAAAAGGAAAACTGCATTCAAATTCACAGCTACATAAAAGAAAAAACAAAATCGTATACATTGTACGGCATGATGATTGCGGATAATTGGTTGTGCACAGATTAATTCAACATATCACGGACGAACGGTGATAAAAAGGGTTGAAATATGTACACAACAACGCCAGGTTCAAGTCAACGATAGCGTCAGATTGTTCGCCAATCACAAGCAAATGTCAGCTAAGATCGATCGTCTTACCACTGCCAAAATAAACAACACTGAGCCGCCGGCAGTCGGTTGAATCAAACTCGAATAGTTCAACAATTTCACGCATACCGCTTGAATTGAGCCTCAAGTTGTTGTTCATGGTGTTGGGATCGCTAGCCACACACTCACATACTTGTCTCGCTTAGATTAGGACATTGATAACTGTTGTGTAGGGTATTTGCTAGCAACGCAAACGGAACTGATACTAAGGAATAGCAAATATTTTTTTGGAGTCGACAAATAACTTTATTGTGCTGTAAGATAGAATATTATTAAATGATTTATGTGATATGATGTATTGTATACTTTTTAATTGCTTTACTACTTAAAAGTTCTTTTACATTTACTCGTATGCTATGAATACTCGTACAACAATACAGTTTGTGTGTATAATATAAATCAGTTTTTTTTCTAAAGTTTGTTCACGAAGTGTTTTTCTCTTATATACTTTCATCACAATTTGAACTTTTGTTTCGTATTAAATTATGAATATTTTCTAATGAAACTGCATAAAAAGCTCAGCTAAACTACATAAATGAAGAAAATAATAATAAATTTAGAGAAAAAAATACTAAACGCTTTAGTGGTTTATTGATTGTGTGAAGAGAGGAGAATATAAAATGAGTAACCAATTTTTAAATTGCCTCACTTAAGGGTATTTAAAAATATCAATTTTCTTGCACCTCCAAGAAAATAAGTTCTCTAGAAATTATGCTCGTAATGCTCCTACTGAAGGTGCACTTCGTGATTTGAATCAGATCTCCACTTCTGACTTGCTAAATTTCTCTGTCTCAAAGAAAGAATTTCCTGTACTATTGAACTCTGCGCTGCCAGTGCGGTGTAGTCATCGATCGTCATCGGCTAACGCATCTAATACCCTAGACAGACGATGGTGTTATTCGGGATTAATGATTTAATTCGGAATTATCTTAAGAATTAGGTGTGGATAATGCAGGCTGGCACCTAGTCTTAATTCTCATAATTTAAGTGGATTAGGAGAATTTTCGATGCCAGCATTGTCGAAAATTACAGTTAGTATGTATGTAACAGCCAAGAAAATAAATATTTACTCCGACAGCCAAGCGGCAATAAAGGCCTTCGGATCAATGACGGCGCATTCGAAGCTGGTCAGATTCTTTGATATACGCCTCATCTAGGTTCCTGGTCACAGCGACGTTGCGGAAAACTGTAAGGCGAATGAGCTAGCTAGACAAGGGACCTGTGAGGTAATTTCCCCGCGAAGGGAGAGAATTGGGATCCTCCTGACTACATGCGATCTGCTCCAGAAAATATGGGTTTGGCGCCAACTCAGCGAACGTTGGGCAAGTACAGAAGGTCGCGAAACCCTTCTGGCCACGTGTGGATCGGGGTCGTTCAAACGAGCTTCTGAGATTGACAAAATCTCAGCGCTCGAACCTCGGGGGTTTTCTCACAGGACACTACGCGCGAGGAATGCATTCTGTGAGCCTTAGAATTACCTCGAGACCTTTTTGCGTCGGAGGCCGGTCAGGTTATCGTCGACTTGGTCTTTCCATTGTAGACGAGGGCGTCCTTATTTCCGAGTTCGACCAGTGCATTTTGAAAAGAGCACCTTCTTTGCTGGAGCATTACTGTCCGCTCAACATGACCTAGAAGCACAGCCGCTGAATTTTAATGCGCTTCACTACGTCAATGTCGACATACAGCTCGTGGTTCCTCTCACTCGATATGCATTACTCACGCAAATTGGACCAACGTAGACTTTTTGGTTGTTAACACAAGGTACTTTGTCTTTCCCTCGTTTACCGCAAGACCCACTCGACGTGATTCTTTTTCAAGATTGGAGAAAGTTGCACTGACCGCCCGCTGACTAATGCCAACAATGTCGATATCACCAGCGTAAGCGAGCAGCATGACACTTTTATAGAAAATAGTGCCAAAATGTCGATTTTGGCAGTGCGAATAATTTTCTACATCATCAAACTGATAGGGTCATCCTGCAAAGCCGTATGAGCTTGAAATGCATATAAAAAATAATGAAATTTTTAAAGAGAAGAGCAAGAAATACTGGATTCAACGCTAGTTTGCACTAACATAAGTTAGTAATTATTTCCTAACACCCTTCTATCTTTTAACACCCATCAACCTGACAAAACTATCCAATAAGCAAATCAGCTGTTCACCAATCCGCGTAACAACTGTCTGTCAGACTACAATTTTAATCAAACTTAACTGCGCCATTAATACCGCCGTCTGTCTAGGCTATAAAAAAGCCCAGAGAACAAACTATTTTGACAAGTTGGGTCCGTAATGTTTGGAGAGTGAATTTGAGTTGGTATGTGAAGAAGTGATTAGTATCGCGGGGAGTAACTTCACATGCCAGACATATATCGAATATGTCGGCGTCGATTCTGGATAAGTAAAAGTTTAACCTGCTACAATATCCAGAACTTAATTGAACCAAAATTATGCGGATCTCACGAAGCAGCTGAAACTTCTCGTCTGGTCAACGGCATTCGGCGATCGAAAGTTGAGGAAAGTGGTAAGAAATTCCCAAAAAATGTCGTTTAATGCCTGTCTGTACTCGGTTCGATCCCGTAGTAGCAGTTCTGTTTGGTCTGTATTTACGAACAGACGACAAGCACGAACGCCTAAGAGCCTCAAAATGAACCCAAACAGACGACAAGTCGATATCGAGCAACAATATTGCAATTTTCCAATGCCCCTTTGGTGACAAAGTAGTAATGGAGGCTATTGATAGCGTATAACTCTCGCAACTAGGAGAGGAACCTGGGCGTAGGAACCTATTATGTCTAAAAAGCACAAATGCGGTTCCCTCATGATGAAATGCTTTAAGCAGTCCCAGGGTAAAATCAGCCGAAAGGGGGAAATGTTGTGGTGTTAGTGGGAGTATGTTTCACTTACCACTGGTGTGACAGGAAGAAAAGTCCTCATGTGTGTAGTCGAAGAGATGCCTCCTGACTCACCTGGGAGGGGACTCAAGCTCTAGCAAGTGCGTACTATAGTAACATCCTAGCGGAAATTGCATGCTGATAATCTTAATGGGCCACTTAATCGGAAAATGTTGCAGAGGGGACTGTATATTTTAGTTTAGTTTTAGTAGTCAGTTTGAAATCATGTTTTATTGATTTTTTTTAAATAAATAAACAAACGAAGAAAAAAAACTTTTTTTTTATTTTTTGCACAAATTTCAAGATTACCCACCCCATGCTTTAACTATAAGGCGGAGACTTTTTTTTAGTCAGGAGGTGTAAAATCAAATGAAACATTATCAAAGTGCGGTTCACCGCAATGGTATTTGGGGCATGCTCCCACTAACACTATAGCATTCCTCCTCCTCGGCTGATTTCTACCCTGGAACCGCGTTAGTATTTCTTCAAGGTGGAGCCGCGTTTATGTCTATTGACACAACAGGCTCCTGCGTCCAGGTTCCGCTCCTGTGGGCATATGAAGATTTACGTCATCGATAGTATTCACTCCTCCCACTGTCTTCGAAAGCGGTTGTGGGGGGAATGAAACATCCTCTTCCAACATCTTCTGACACAAACATAACTCCTTATTTGACTCCAGGTATCAAAACTCTTGGGTCGAGCAATCGCTCTTTTCCTTGCGGGTTCCACCCGAATGCCATTTTCGCAACATCGATGTGGTTTATGCCTTAGGCGCAGCCTATACCATTAATGTTTTTTCTCTTAAATTAGTTAAATAGCTTTAGGTAAAAATATTTGCTTAATGTTTAAAAAACAGATTGGATTTAAAAACAAGAAAACAAAAAAATTGTTCCCTTCGCACAATCATTAAATCCTAGTTGGCGTACACATAAAAACGTAAAATTGAAAAATAAAATATATAAACCAAAAAAAAAACACGATTTTATTGCACAATTAAAAAACTTTGTATATACACATTTTTTTTAACAAAATACCAAAGTACTGCATTTCACTTGGCCGGCCAAATATAGTGGAGCAAATATCTAAGCAAATATAGAATCGAATGATCGGGTGAATTGAAGTTAGTCAAAACTGCATTTTTGTATAATAACGAAATTAATTTGAGTTACCTGCATACCAAACTATTTACACATTTGCATATAAACATATACGCACAAATGTATACACGTGCATATGCAAATCTGTGGTGGTGTTCTCTACTTTTGAGTATGTGCCCATACAAGCATACAAACGAACGTACAATATTTGTGTAATTTTTGTGTCCTTCTAGGAACTTATTTCAATTGCATTATGTTTATGGTGGCCTCATCAGTTGTGTCAACCATACTTATCCTCAATTATCATCATAGAAATCCAGATACGCATGAAATGAGTGAATGGGTAATATTATATGCAATCAATTCAAACAGAAAACAATTTTTATTTAAATTTCTTACTTTTTTTATTAACATTTATATATTTACTACAATAGTGCTAAATACCACACGATACTACGTAGTAAATTGTATACTATGCACTCACATATACATACGCATACATGAATTCACACATGTACACACATGCAGACATACAGATCTACATATATTAAATGTGCTTTAACTCGACTGCTCAAAATTAACTCAGTTTGTGTATCCACATTTGAGCGTTTGAATGAGAATTTGAACTTTTTCACTCGCTTTACAACTCAAACACCAAAACAAGCAATTGCCATTTCGAGAGCTCAAACAATATGTAAAATATTTACTTAAACATTTTGAATACTTGCCTGAATGCTTAATGCCTACCTTTCTTAGTGGCAGTGCGCAGCTGGAGTTACGTATACGCAGTGCCGTCGCTTGACGGCACATATGTATTTGTATGTGAGCTAGGAAAATTCGTTATGCATTGGAAATAGTGCGAATTTGCATTTAGTTAACCAACGTGTATATTTTAATATAAATTTAATTAAATAAAGCAGAATATCAATAATTTTTTAAATTTACTTTCGAAAATTGCATGCGCCAAAAAACAATTAAAAACTTAATACAATTACACACGCTTGCCTGTGATACACACACCCACACGCACACATATTACATATGTACCTACATGCCACCGGATGTAATTAATAATGCGGAATCGCAAATCGAAATTTTGCTTGCAATCATAAATAAAGCTTTCCATTCAATTTCTACGCTTTGACAAATTTACTTGCAAAGAAGTTCTCAATGCATTCACAACAGCTTTTGCTCATTTTTATTTGTTTCTTAATTTTTACTGTTAATACTTAAATCTCTACATACATATGTGTAAATATAATTTTGAAACCACGTAACTGTTATTAATTATTTCAATGAATTTTCGGCGCTTTCTCGGCAACACCGCTGCTTCCGGGGCAATGCCGCTGTATCTGTTGCTGTTCGAACGGCTGCTTCGCTTGGTGTCGGCTGCTCACTATCGCTATCTCGCTCTTTCGTTATCGTGCTCGATCTCGCTACTCGGTACTCGGTCCATCTGTGCAATTGCCCTTGTCTATCTCTCTCTATATTAACCAAATGTTTGTCTGCTCGAATGTGCACTTGATCGTCTATTTCTATATTGAAAATATTCGCACAAAAACAACAACACAACTCCAAACACCGACGCTTCTGCTGACCAAAAACCAAAAACAAAAATAAAAATATGTATAACAACAACTACATGCACCGGTGGCGACACTAAAAAATATTGTAATAACAACAACAAAAACACTCATAATATTTGCTGCCGCTAATTGAAATAACTAAAACACTTATGCGTTACAATAACAACAACAACCAAATCAAATCGAAACGAAACGCAATTAAAACTAAAAAAATGAAACTAAAACTGAAACTGTACTAAACCGTCAATACCCACACACCACTCTCTCCCTCTTTCTTTCGCTGTCGCGTTCTCTCACACTCGCTGTCTACCGCCCATTTGCACACCCCCAGATAAGAGTAATATTCCTTTATTGGTTACCTTGCATATTGCGGATGCAAAGGCCGGGACAAGTCGGCTACGAATGCCCACCGCCGCCATCGTCATCGAGCTCGTCTAATGCCGGCGATAAGAAGCATCAACTGCAGAATGTCGAACTGAAAGAAAGGTAAGTTTTATACGAAAATAATCAGTACTAGACAAGCTATTTTTGTTTTACAAATATATTAGCGCAAGTAATAGGTTCTGAGTATTATTTTCAAATTATTCATCATGAAGATGAAGCGGACATAATTAAGATAATTCGATTTAGGTAAACTATGCAACATTTTTTCGATAACTTTTGCCCATTGCGAGAGCAGATTCATTTGGAATTTGTAAATTAATAGTAGAGTAATCTTTGCTATTCGTAAAAACCTTGGCAAGTACTCGTACATTTTCATAACCCACTTTTGAGCGCAATTGTATCATTAAGAAAATGTCGCAGTCTTCCGCAGCTTTGAAATGATTAAGGTTGAGCTGTAAGATTTTCATTTTTGCTCGTTTCTTCGCAACTTTTTCGCCATGACCCATTTGTAACTGCCAACAGCATGTTTGTGGCTAACCGGAGTACAACCATCGACCGTCACGTCTACTCTAATCATACCAGCATTTAATTCCTTGTGACCATACAAATGTCTAAATCTTCACCTCAAGTATTTTTGTTTTACAAATTGCTCTATCAAATGGCTTCTTCATTAGATATAATAAAACGATATTCAACAATGGCCATTTTCTCTGGTATGTTTCGAGGCATAAAATATCTATTCACATTTGGGTGTTCGCTGGCTTAGACAACCCACAGTGGTTTTCCAATCAAAAATGGCCTACTACTTCATGTGAATTTGATCACGGAAAAGATTTTGTATAGAGAAAATCCAAAAACAAAAACTCACAGTATTATAGCACTTCCTATTTTAGGCAGTCTATTTTTACGAAGTCTTGTTAACTAGATCATTTTTGATTTTATCTAAATATTAATAAAGTACTGTACAATAACAGATATTAAATCCCATACTCTTGTCAGGTGAAAGAGGAATTAATATCTAACAAAGTAATTACTATCAAAGAACCGAAAGTGTATACATTTTTAAGGCATTCAATTTCATCGTTACACTAAACTTTTTTCTCTCTTGCCTTAAGCTGTTTTATACACGCACACTTGTATTTTATTATGCGTACCACTGTAATTAATAAAAATATATTAAAACATTTCCTCGCAAGCAGATCATCAAAGTCATTACTCGCCAATGTGCTGGATATTGATGATGACTTTCGCTGCAATCATCGCTGTGCCAGTGCCACATTGCCACACCAGCCAACCTATTATCGTGCCATGTACAGGTAAGTGAGGATGCATGCCATACATCTCATATATACATAGTAAAAAAATACATACAACATACAGCCATAGGCATATAAATAGCTCACCCGGTCCTTATGAACACAAATTTTAGTTTGGGGAAAAAGAAATCAATTATTTTCTCCGTAGATGGCTGTGACCGATTTCTCGTATAGTAGCGATCAAACAGTTTAAAGTTTATACTCATTATCAAGGTGACAGTTCACACTAAAACATTCGTTTTCTGTTGTTTGTCCCATTCAGTTGTGAGTTACAGGGTGTTAACAATGGAAGTCAACAACGAGAAAGTTCGGTGCATTTTACAATTTTTCTTTGTTAAAGGCGAAAATGCAAGCCAGGCCGCTTATAGTGTGGATGTTTAAAGTGCCGACACTGTAACAGCTAATATGTGCAATTTTGGTTTCGTCGATTCCGTTCAGGCATTTTTGATGTTAAAGAAAATGTCGATAAAATCACAGAAATAATCGAAGTTGACCAGCATGTTAAGAGTTGTAGCATCGCCCAGGAGCTAATTATCGACCATAAAGCAGTTTTAAACCATTTGTGTAAAAAAGGAATTCAAACCGAAGTTTGATGTTTGGATGCCACACCAATTAACACCAAAAAATATGATGGATCGAATTTCCAAAACCTTGCAAGTATTGCCCAAACGGAATGAAATCGACCACCTACCTATGAATGGTAACTGAGGATGAGAAATGGGTCACATACGACAATATTGTCCGAAACTATACTGGCCAAAGCATAATGAAGCGATCAAACGATGGCCAAACCACGACTAATGGACAGGAAAGTTCTACTGTACATTTAGTAGGATTTGAAAGGAATCGTTTATTATGAGTTACTTCGGTATGGCGAAACACTAAATTCAGATCTCTACTGTCAACAGCTGGACCGTTTGAAGGTAGCGATTGACCATAAGCGGCCAGAATTGGCCAACAAAAGATGTATTATTTTCCTTTAGGACAACGCAAGGGCATACTCGCCAAAAACTCCGCGAGCTTGGTTGGGAAATTTTAATGCATACACCATATAGTCCGGACCTGGCACCAAGCGATTACCACTTTTTTCTCTCATTGCAAAACTTTCTGCGTGATAAGGAATTGGTACTGGAAAATCGATTGCGAAAATCGATCACTAGAGTTTTAAGGACTAAGAGTTGTATGAGAAAGGCATTAAGAATTTTGCGCATAAATAGTGGATTTCTTTTTCTGAAAAGGATTGTGTAGTATATTCTAATGGAAAAATTCCGGGAGGCAGACGGCAAAAACATTATTTTTGTGATACCTTTATAAGAGAGCTGTCACACCCTGGAGCATTACAAAATAATATATATAACTTTTTATTATTATTTTTTTTATCAATTCCGAAAACAATCCCTAGAAGACTACAAACTGACTATATAAGCTCTCATATTATCATTAAACTACACATTTTCGTTCTAGACATGGGAAAGTTCTGATAGTTTCCCCTTGTCGGTGTGATACTCTATCTCTCTTTTACCAATAGCAATTTCTTATAACTGAGAAATATATCCACTATGCTCTAAAGGCAAGGCAACTAATGAATTTTATTCTTAAAATGTAATAACTGCTGACAACTAAACTCCTCATTGTCGTCATCACAAACTTCTCAGCACTAACAATCATACTTTTCGTTTTTGTTATCAAAAAGTAATCATCACTGATGACACAAACTCCTCATTTCCGTTCTCATTAAATGTTTTATTTAGAAATATATAAAATTCATTTTATTTTATTTATATTTCTTCACTTTCATTAGAAAACTTTTACATATCAATTCGGTGTTTCATCCACGGAGACTTGATCTCACGAATGTTAGCCAAGAATCTACTCATTCGGCTATGGCGACCTACAACAAGCACAGCCAAATTTCATACTAGTACTTTTTTCAGAGCAGCCACATTATAAGCATACAAATCAGTTGCCGTACCGTTTAAAGTACAGTAGATATATTTTTCACTTATTTAATTGCTATTGGTAAAAGAGAGATAGAATTCACACCTACAAGGTGAAAAGAATATCAAATGAAATATTTGATTTCCCCATTAAAAAATGTTGTATATGCCACTCTGATAATGCGCATATATTAGAGACTAATAAAATAATTGTACATGTGTTGGAGTTTTGGCCGAAAGAGCTCCGCACTGTCTTCTAGAGATGATTTACTCGTATATGTTTAAATATTTTTCTATTGAAGTTTCGTCAAATTGCTGATAACATAAAATGGAAAAATCTTCGCAAGCAAAGGATTAATATCAGGTCAGTCCATAAGTTCGTGCGTATTTTCCCCATAATTTTACTTTTGTACGATTTTTGCATACAAAAAATTATTCGCGGAATATAACGGAACTATTTATATTTTCTTTGATATATGTATTGCGCATTCAACAAGTGATTTTAATCGCGGATAGAAGCACGGGTTGTTAAAAAATAAAATCGAACGCGAATAAGAGGCATATTTTGTATTTTTTTTATAAAAGTGGTAAAAATGCAACAACTGCTGTTGCAGAAATAAACATTGTTCCCGAAAAGGATACCGTGAGTGTAAGGACTGCGCAAAAGTGGTTTTCAATATTCCGAAGAGGTAACTGCAACGTGGAGGATGCCCCGCGCGCTGGTCGTCCTGAAGTCTTTAACTTCGACGCCTTGCTCGAACTCGTGGAACCTGGGCCAAATTTGACAGTCGATATGATAGCTCAGAGGTTAAATTCATCGCATGGAAGAGTTCACAAGCACCTGGTTCAGTTGGGAAAGGTTTCAAAGCTGGGAAAATGGGTTCCGCATAGACTTTCCGTCGCCAACCCTCAGCAGAGAGTGAATGTGTGTTCTCAGCTACTGCAATGGCTTGAAAATAAAACTTTTTTGAACTGTATCGTTACTGGTGATGAAAAATGGGTTCTTTACAATAATCCTGTTCGCAAACGCCAATGGTTAGATAAACCAGAACCGACCCCTAGAGATGGCCTTCACCCCAAGAAGATTCTCCTGTCTATTTGGTGGGATATGACCGGTATTGTTTATTATGAACTTCTGGAACCAAACCAGATGATAACTGCTGATTATTATTCCCATCAGCTATCAAACCTGAATGAGGCACTTAACAAAAGTCAACCGTCTTTAGTGAATAGACGCAAAGTTTTGTTTCACCACGACAACGCAAGACCTCACACCGCAAGGCAAACATTAGACAATCTAAACGAGCTCGGATGGGAGCTAATGCCGCATACACCATACTCTCCGGATATTGCGCCTTGTAATTATCACCTTGTTCGTGGACTTCAATCCCATATGAGTAACAAGAACTACTCCTCAAAAGAAGTTATAAAAAGGGATATCGAAGCGTATTTTGTTTCCAAGGACAAACAATTTTTTGAGCAGGGAATTGAAAATTTGCCTAAACGTAGGGAAGACGTTTAAATAATGAAGGAAAATATATTTTTGATTAATAAATACTTTAAACATCTTTTTTAATTTAAAAACCACCTTTAAAAAACGCACGAATTTATGGACTGACCTGATATAATAAAATATAAAATTTCCTTCAGAAAAATATAAAGATATGAAATGTTTTTCCTTCGAAAAAGAAACACATCTCAAAACTAGCTAAAGAAGTTACAATTTTCACTTCAGAATTATATACTTCCATATCTAAAAAAGAAAAGCAAGCAAAAAATTCGCTTAATACACAAATTCTGTAAAAAGTAACAACAATCTCTAAAAAAATGGAACCCAAGCGAAAGTTTCCAGTTGCCTTGAAAATTCAAGTGGCAGTGTTTCAGCCAACGATCACACAAATATCTGAGTAAACCAGTTTTTGAATGTAGGCATTTTGGTAGCACATAAAATATTTGAAGCTTTTTCTTAAAAGTGATTCATTTCAGTTCTTTCTACTCTTCTCTTTATAGTAGTTGAATCTTTGAAATAAGCATCGCAATAGAAGCGCTAACATCGTGAGGCAGTAATTTATCGAATATTAGACATTCCAAATTTCAAAAATTCGTTCAAAATGGCACTCTTCTTCCTGGTAGAAACTCTCTAAACTTTTTTAAAGTACGACATTCAGCTTGAGGACATCTTAGTATTTCAAATAAGAATTCAAGTAAAAATATTTTGCCATAAAAACGAATTCTAACTCAACATGCGAAGTATTCTATTAAATTAATTTCAAGGTTCACTTTTTTAGCTAAAATCCAACTATTGCGTAGTTATTGTTTTAGCGACATGCTCGTAAATACGAAAATAAAATATTTCACTTTAACAAACATCAATTCACTTCGTTGAAAAAATGAAAGCGAATTGACACACCCGCGTTGATGGGACATGTCTAGGAGCAATTGATGTGTCGCACAATCACACCTACAATTCACTTGCATAGCAGAGTGAAATTATACAGCATCTGCACCTGTTACATACACATCGCACATCGCACATCGCACATCACACACACACACACACACACATTCACTTATTTCACATTCCCCATTGCAGGCAAGGCGATGACGGCAGCGTCGGCCCGGTGGGTCCTGTCGGTCCTGTTGGCCCGGTCGGTGATGCGCGAATGCACGAGGCCATGTCGCACACCTGCCTCAGCTCATCGGCGGAATATGAATTGGCGCTCATCCTCAAAGAGCTGCGATGGATCACAGATCAGGTGAGCCATTACAAATTGACAACAATTTTCCATTCTTAAAGGTACTTCGGCACTTCTTTTTGTATTACACACATATAGATACATATACATACATACATATATGTGTAGGAATAAGTAAGTATATACGGGTACATATGAGTATGTGTGTGCGGATAACACTGCATATGTTAGGACTTGTGTGCATACGCCCGCATGATGGGTATGTCAAAAATTCAGCATACACTCAAAGCGTCAAGTAGAAGGCAACTATGGTGACAAAAACAAACACACTCCCTACGCGAGATAACGATTTCCATTGGCAGTCTATTGTTTTCGATTTTAATGATGTCATTCATAGGAATTAGGTTTGACGACGCTGAGATAGCGATTTGGCGATGTCATGCGGGCGCCAAGGCAACACACCCACGTTAAAAGCTTACGAAAGTTTGTTTCTATGTGTATATGTACCTACATACACATACATGTGCATATGTGTGTGCTCCCTCGCCTCAATTCGAAGATGTCGCGCTTTGTTGACGATATCACTGTGTCAAATCATGAATATTTCAAATTTTCATTGCATCACATTGAAGATAATCCAGTTTTCGTGTCAAACAATCGATGTGGAAGAAGGCACTGCACATACACGTCTACAAGGGATGTGTATGCAAAATAGGATTTTTAAGAACATTTCCAGAAGCTCTTAAAGCGAATGAGATTATTGGATTAGTTTAACGCCAAGAATCAAATTTAAATACCCTTCAATAACTGGAAATACAAAACCGGAATTTTTTTCAAAATTTTCAAGTATTGCTTGGCAAATATTTCAGAAAAATCTACTTGCCTTTTGAGCTTATCCACAAATTTGCACAATTTTCCATATCTTTCTAAGAAGAAACAGCTCATCAAACTCATGCGTCATCGATTGGAACTGGCGGAAATCGGCAGAGTAAGAGAAGTAAGAGATTCTATATCAATGTTGTTAGCTTTAAGCGACTCAACCAAATAAAGAGAAGGAGAAAAAATAATTCCAACATATCAGTTTGGTTTTCAAAGTAAAGACTTACAATCGATCAGGTACACAGGATCACACAGGAAAAAGAAAAGCACACGAAAACAAAAAAGTTTGTTCGCGAATGCCGATGAACCCTTCATTTCTTGTGCAAGGTGCACAAATTGGCGGAAAGCTGTCGAGCAGTTAGCAGAATGGCATTTCTCTTTATTCCTTCTTTTTGTTGACTTTGCGCTGAAAATCAATGGCGTACCAGACAAAATAGCGTCTATCATCAAAGAGCTCCACGAAACAAACAAAAAGATTGAAAGGCTCGTTGAAAACGTAAGACTGGAGGAGCTGATACTAAGCATGTCCAAGACAAAACTCATGCGCATTGAGACAACGGAGGGAGAACCTCTGAACATCCCTTCGGTTGCCGACACCATAGTAATTGATGGAAATGCATATGCTGACGTAGACTCACGCATTAGCAAAGCTCACGCAGCCTTCTAGCCTTCTTCAAGCTGAAAAATATCTTGTAGCCCAATGTTACTATATATCCCGAAACACTCAACTAAGGATCTTCAAAACAAGCATTAAATCAGTCCTTCTGTACTGCTCAGAGACATGGAAAGTCACTGACACGATCAGCAATAAGCTGCTCGTTTTTATTAACATATGCCTACGTATAATTTCGTGTTTTTTGGTCAAGAACCATTTCAAATGAAGACTTCTACGCGCTCAAAATAGCTGGATTGGGCATACGCTTCGAAAACACTACACCGAGATTGCGAGAATGGCGTTCTAGTTGAATCCACAAGAGAAAAGAGCGCCTGGTCGACCAAAGATGACGTGGGTGCGAACGATGCTAAAAGCGAGAATTTCGATCCTGGAGTCAAATAAGGAGTTATGACAGAAAACGTTCGTAGGGGCTATTCTCCGTCCTATGCTCTGACTAAAAGCGGAAAATTTTTAAATTTGTACACGAGTTTTAAACTACGCATTGTAATTAATTATTTAATGGATTGTTCCAAGGAATAAATAAATAAATTTATGTACATACCTTTACGTACTTTATAGCACAAGGCGATTCTAAAACTTTTGGAATTAAAAATAAGTGGCAACCCCATTCAAAAAAAACTTTTTTATTAAAATGTTCTCAATCATTATTTTTCCGATTGTAATTTTATAATACTTCATTCATGTGTATTGTTATTTACCATTTGCACCTTGAGAGTTAAGTGGCAACGCCACACACAAATAATTTTAACAAAAGCTTTGTGCATTCTTTCCAACATATTTTTTAAACCCATATCCTAAACTGAAATAAATTATATTATCAGCTCAAAGTTTTCTTTAAAAGTACTTACAAAAGTAGATGGCAACACCTTTCAAAAATAATATTGGATTAAGCATAGCATTGCCTTTATATTAAAGGTATGTAAATAAATATATTTTTTACAATTAATGTGTTTTGTAGTCATTTTCGCAATTTTCAAAAAATAGGTGGCAACAACAGCCAAAATTTTTTTTTAAGCAATCACATTTAAGCAACTTTATACTACGGTGTCCATATTTTAAAATGAAATGTGCCTAAAGTTGCTATTTTGCCATAAAAATCATGCGGCAACGCTAAAATTTTTTTTTTTTAATTCAACGCGCTTTTCATTTGATATCTATTTACATATACTAATATATCATTAGAATGTTTGAACAAGTACTATTTTTGCAATAAAATTTAAAAAAAATGTTTTTTGAAGCAATTTTTCTTAAAAATATTTGCCTTCATACGAGTACCCCTGCTGATGTATATTTTTTAATATATTGCTTTTTTTGAATCAAGCAGGTGGCAACACACAGCTAAAATGAGTGTTATACTCACACCATCACACGCCTAACACACACGGCCTCCAACGATACAAAAAAAATATTAAAATTGGGGCAGCAGCTTTTGAGTAATGACCTTCAAAGAAAGTTTCTACGTCTATTCATAATTAAAAAAAAATGAGATATCATTTCTTTTTACTTTCAATTGGATAAATATTTAATAACGTTTGTCGCAAATTTTTTATACTTTCAGTTAAAGAAGGAGGATGAAACGGGCGATATCACACGTGATTGGAAATTTGCAGCGATGGTAGTCGATCGCTTGTGCCTTATAATTTTCACGCTTTTCACAATAATTGCCACTTTGGCGGTACTTTTCTCCGCACCACATTTCATTGTAAGTACACACAAGCGATTTTCATTTATACAGTGGGACTTCCAAAGCAAACAGGACCTTTGAAATTAGAAACGAAGAAAATCTAGTTTCATTTTATACAAAGTGTTTCCCCCCGACAGTTGTAGCTTCGACTTATGCTTAAGTTAAAAGTGATGAGTAAAATCTGGAGAGTAAATGGAGCAGTGGTCAGTAAAGGTGCGATTTTTAGTCAAAAAATCGGTCACAATTTCCGATCGTTAAGAGGCCACATTATCGTGTAACGAACGCCAACTTCCTTTTCAGCAATATTATGACTAAATATTCGATATATAGAGAGATCAATTTAGAAGTTTTTAGCATTTTTTTTTTTTGATTTTAAATTGATTGGATTTTAAATTTAAATAAAACAACGAAAATTGAAATTAATTGGCCAATCTTTATTATTTTTGAGTAGCACCATTCATGACATTTATTTTTAAAGATAATCCAGTTTAAATGCAGGCCGCAACTGCACCGTAATTCGGCCATCCGTAAACACCAATTTCCAATGACTCGCTGGAGGACTTCGGTCGGTATCTCGTGAATAGCTTTAATGTCGGTTTCCAATGCTTCAATCGAAGCTGATTTATCCAGAAAGCATAAAGTTTTTACATACCCCCACAAATAAAAGTCCAAAGGTGTGATATCACACGATCTTGTTGGCCAATCCGCTGGTCCGAGGCGAGAGATAAATTGCTTACCGAAAGAACGACGCAGTAAATCCATTGTTTCACGGGCTGTATGGCAAAACGCATAGTCTTGTTGAAAACAAATATTCCGGCATATTTCCGGCATCAAAAAGTCGTTTATCATGGCGCGAAAGAGTTCGCCATTCACTCTTACATTGGCACTAGCCTCGTCTTTGAAAAAATATGAGCCGATGCTCTTCAGTGCAAATATGGCAATTTTTGACGTAGCCATTAAGCCGAAAATGGACCTCATTGCTGAACATCGCTAAGTTGGCCCGAGGGCGCGATGAACACTTTTCACAGAGCGTTGATTTTCATGATATATTACAATTCTAGGATTTGTAATCGTTGTTGTGCCGTAAGTCTTTCCATGATGAAATATCAATGAATACTGAAAAAATTCTGTATTTAGTTTGGCAGTAGTCACGCGTGATCTGTCAGAAAAACCCTATTGCAAAAAGTGTATCCAATCTGATCAGCCTTTAAATGAGATAAATTGATGTTTTGTAACTATCCAATTCTAAATCGGCGAACGCAGATTTTGGCTAATCTTTGATGGGACCATAGGTGATCAGGACTAGGTGATTTCAGTGGGCCAACATTTATATTTTCATGAACGTTTACTAACACTTAAGCCACTCACGAACTGTGTGGGGAGTAAATACTCATCACCAGAAACTTGGTTCATCAAAACGTACAATTTGATGATCGTTACAACTTTCAGCAAATTTCAAATAAAACTTCATATTTTTTTTTTTTTAGTACTCATTCTACCACTACTCCAATAATTTCGCTTCCATTCATGAACTACCAAAATAAATTATAATTTTCATTTTTCATCATTTCGAAGGTCCTGCTAACTTTGGTGCACACCTAAGAAATATTTATTTACTTAAAAATTAAAATAGTTTTAAATATATAACTGGTAATAAATAATCTCTATTTTCTACTCTTTTCCTCAACAGTTCCCGTAATTGGTGTTCGTTTTGCAAGCGCTTTCGCGGGTCTGGAATTTACAGCAGCATCGTTCGTTTCAGCCGTCAAACCAGAAAGTTTCGACTACTTTAAGAAAAGCTATGCATTATTGTTTATTTTAATTTCGAATGGTAAATGTTACAAAAACTTAACTTTAGTTCGGCTAAAATATTTTAAATATTAACAGTAATCGCAACGCATGTATGTATGTATGTAAAGATACAAGACAAAACAAAATGTGCCTCAGTCAATGAACGAACAAGCGTAATTTTATGCCAAAAATTGCAAAAAAAAATTTTAGTTTTTACACAACAACAAGAAACCAATAAAACGCAAAATAGATAAATTCACGCAAACCCGCTAACTACATACATATATAATATTAGTATTTAATAAAAATTTTATGTTTTTATTTACCTAGAAAAAGTTGAATATTCAGCATATAAATTTTTTCTTTCATTTCGCTGTATACTTTGTTGTATGAATTCAAGGTGGATATAAAAGAAAAATGCAATAAATTAAAGTGAAATATATTTCGCTGTGATAAGTCAAATTTTCGAGGAGTATAACTGAACGTAAGAATTTAAATGCAAAAGTTAATAAATTTGTCGAAAAGTTATGAATAAAACCAAAGCTGCAAATTACGCGAATGAAATGCTTAGAACTGGCGCGAAATCGATTTGTTGAAAATTACTATTCCTTTTAATGGCGAATTCTCTACTTGTAGATAAAGGTTTTTAAAATAAAAAAAGGCATTAAAACCAATATAATAAGTATGATAATATAGATAAGACATAGAATGGCCTTTTCAAGTTTATTTAATGAATATTATTCTTAATAAATTGGAATCGTAGACTTGCTGCATATCGGCAGCAATGTTGAGTTCCAAGTTGTCCAATATCTCTGGTCTGATTCTCTATGCCGATCCCAGGCAGTTTTAAGGAGTTCAACTTAGAGCAGGGCAGTAGCAAAGGAGTTGCATGCGTCGTTCCGGACCAATCCCATTTTAGCTCAGTACTTCAACCAGTATTTCACATTCCTTTCTTGGGAGTGATAGAAGAAAGTTGGTTGTTTTCGTGTTGCAAAGTTCGTAGGTCGAGGCTTCCTATATAAACTGTGTTTCCATACTGTGCCAGAGTTCCGCGTCTAGTTCCGTCTCGTCTTTAAGAGAGTATAAATGAGGGATAAATGTTTAATGTCCTCATCGTAGGAAAGCGGGTGTCTACCTACCTTTGCACCTGATTGCTGAGCTCATCAGTTTTGATCATCGAAATTTATATTTCTTCTTTCAAAAAAATCTTAGGAAGATTTTTTATTTCTTTTTAATGTACAGTAGGTTCTGTTTTTATGCGGCTTTTTTTATGTGGTTTTGAAATAGTGCGGTTTTTTTTAAATTACAAAATGCATGTCGACCTATCGGGAATTGTACATATAAACAAGATTCTAAACAAGCTAAGCAAAAACTCATCACAGATTATATCAAAAATGCTAACCCTACAAGTATGGAACCGCTTGCATCACCATCCAGATCAGACGTGTACATTTCCTCAAGTGACGGAAGTGATTTTACGCCAAATCGTAAAGAAATGCGCAACATGCGGGTATTGTCTGATTCTATTTCTGACTTAATTTTATTTTTCGATTCTGACGTTTCTTAAATAAAGATATAATTTTCAAAAATACAATATTTTGTTTATGCGATTTTATTTAATTATTTCAGATTCATGCGGTCTATGGAACGTATCTATAGTTATAATATGGGACTAGTGCCCTTTTTTATGCGATTTTATTACATTATTTCAGATTTATGCGGTTTTTGCACTTTTGAAACGTATCCATAGTTTTACTATAGAACTAGTAGCTTTTTTTATGCTGTTTCTTGCGGAACGTATCTACCGCATAAAAACAGAACCTACTGTATATGTAATTCCGATCCGATATCGTTTTCAACTCGGCCCTTTTGACCAATACTCTAAGAAGACATGTGTACCATCAGGCGGACTTTGAGTACAAGCCCACTTTCTGGCAACAGGAAAGTCTTTACTCACATTTTTATCGATATGAATCATTACAAGCAGATACTTGACCCTCTCTAGGTATCCGAGCACTGTGTTCAATCCAACGCTCAGTTTATACCTCCTTGTAAACGGAACGAGTTCGCCTTTTGGCTTGACCCCTCCAGTGTATTCGAGTACTTCCACCCGGGGGTGGCCAAATGAGGACGGCTTTTAGCTGGTTTAAACTGACTTTAAACGCTGTTATTTCGCGCTCTTCACTGCAATCACCTAAAGAGCCGCCTTCTGGACAGGAGACCGAAAATTTCACTGTACCGCTCAATTATAATTCCTACTTTGCTATATGAGAGGGAAACCTGGTCACTCAGAGATGCGGTCAGATGGGTTGACGGTGTAGATGAAGACACAAGTATTTTTGGGATTTCAGGCATGGAGGACGCATGCAATTGGAGGCATATCCTACAGCAAGCGTAGACCCAACCAGGTTTGTCCAACCAACAATGCTGATGATGATATATAAGATTTTGCAACCAGCGTTGCCAACTTGAAAACTCAAGCTTTAAAAAACAGTCTTTATATGTATCAGAGCTCCAAGAGTGTCGGAAATTCAATAAAATTGCTACTTGGAGAACAGACTATCAATACCGATTATTATTAATATTTGTCGTAGATTTCGTATTTTTCATTTGTTTAGTGATATTCAGCTATGCTTACTAGTAGCTTGGGCATATGAGAATTTCTCCGCGAATTTTTTTTTACCGTGCGTTCTTTTCTTATTTCGCTAAGTGGAATTTACAGCTTTTATTTGAAAATTTTCCTTGAAAGTGAATTCATCAAATCGATTTTGAAATGTTCTTAAGCGAAAAAGTTAAAATAACTACTTACTTGTCGAGTGAGTGCAGTAAGAGACGTAAGTAAGAGTTTTACTTGTATCCAATAAAAATTAGAGAATGTGATAACAGATAAATCAAAGCAAAAGGAGAAACATAAATGGTATGATGTGAGGCTTTGAAATGTAAAAGCTGTATGAGCGCTTACAAAATATCATAGCTAAATAACTAAAGTTAAATAAACAGCGAATCTAACTGCAAACATAGTATAGAATGCTTCAAAACTATTTCGAAAGTCTACGAATTTCAAAGACCAAAACAAAAATAAAACTATATTTCAAGAAAAAATTGTACTTCTGCAATGAAACGATAACTATATCTAAAATATTATATTAACTTTCCCAAAATTCTCGCAATTCATTCTCAAGCCGAACTCAAGTTGCCATCGTGGACACAAAATTAGTATTCGATAAAAAAATGTCATTAATATCGAGAAAGTATAAAGTTAACTATTTTATAAAGTAGCCAAAAGGTATGAAATAAGTATTACTTAATTGTTAATAAAAGTAATGCTCTATATACAATAATAATATATAACAAAAACAAAAACAAAACAAAAAAACCAAGCGAGAAATCGATAAGTAATTGAATTTGAAATAATTTAAATTAAATAAAAATTATTATAAAAATAGTTAATTATGATTGATGCATTGATTAGGAATAAGTCGTTGAATTACATGCGTAGCCAATTGTAAATTACAAACGTTTTGATGCAATTTAAACAGCAAAAAGTTAACAAAATTCGTGCGTAGACTTTAGATTGTAAAACTATTGAATAAGAATTTAAAAGATAGCGTGGCAAAGTAAAGAAAATCAACAACACAAAAGATTATAAATAAGTATAAAAACTATGCAAGAATATATGGAGCATACATACACAGGTGCATACTTACAGAATTAAACACAACAACTGCGAAACATTTCAGCAGGCCACAAAGCAGAACAAACGAAAACAAGCAGAAATTTCTTTACAAACACACGGACAGGTTGATCATTTTTAATTCCATAGCTACCCACATATGGCACAACATAAATGGCAGGTGTATAAGGTATGGAACCGGAATTCAAATTAAGATGGAGTGAGCTGGACTTTATAAAATTTCTGACTGTCAACCAATTAATTTTTTTATAGAGTTTTGATCACTACTAATAGCAATACAAGTTCCGTACAATCTGAACATTTTTCCCTGTGCCAGTTATGGCGACTTTTGTGCTTTCAAACTGCGTTTTGCCGACAGAAGTGTTTTTGGTAGGAGATCTCTAAAAAACCTGTATTTAACACACTTCAAAAAGGGCCACACTTGGAACTTACTTTTATGTTTTTCAAAGTGTTTCTTTCATAGATTTACATACAGTTGTCAAGAAAGTGTTTTGATATCCACTACTGTTTTGATATCCACTACTAAACATTTTTCTAATAGCGGTCGCCCCTCGGCAGGCAATGGCAAACCTCCGAGAGTATTTCTGCCATGAAAAAGCTCCTCATAAAAATATCTGCCGTTCGGAGTCGGCTTACAACTGTAGGTCCCTCCATTTATGGAACAACATCAAGACGCGCACACCACAAATAGGAGGAGGTGCTCGGCCAAACCCCCAAAAAGGGTGTACCCGCCAATTATATATATATATATATATATAATGCACTCGGTTTCCCTTTTAATCTACCCAAACTCTGAAGAAGTCTGAGTAGATCTTGTGGTGTCAAGGAGATATTAATTAATAAAACGTGTATTTTTTCGTAAGCTTTATTCATCATTTTCGGGCCCTAACCCCTTAAAATAATATTTGTGGTAAATGTAGTTTTATACCATTTTTTTTAAATATTTGATCTAAATTAGAAAAAAGACAAATTAGAAAAACTTGAAACCATTGTGAAAGGAAATTGAGACGTTTATGGCCAATATTCTGCAGCTCTTCAGGTTCCATATCAAACGTTGCAGGCGTAATAGCTTTCAGCGCTTTATTCAACCGAGAAATATAAAGCACTGAAAGTCACAGCGCCTGAAACGCTTGGTATGGAGTTCTAGCTTTCCTCTCTCATAATTGCTATACCTTAATAAATTCTCGCACTGTCTTGCTCGTATCACTTGTTTTCATCGATGGGGCACGCCCATGCAGAGCAGTGAAAATGTCTACTCATAAATAGCCTAAGATATGAAAAAGAAGTGTAGTGAAGTATATCACGGGTGTTCTTTAGCTTCCTAAGAACTATCGATATTGGTAGCTATTATTCGGCAGCTGCGAATGACAGTGGATCCAAATTGTGGAAGTTTACTTTGACAAATGCAAATCTGCTTGCGCAATTCATAGAGCAGTTCGTTCTTCCTCATTTCGAAAGAAATACAGGGTCCGGCACTAGAAGTGTAACCAATTAAAAGGGCCTCAAATTTAGTTCGGAAAATTACGTTTATTCAATTCAAAGTAAAAAATGTGTGAAAACCATAAGTAATTAATCGATTTACTTTTGCTCGATATGACCACCTTTTGCCTTGACTCTGGCCTTGAGACGGTCCAAAAATTAATCGTAAGCTGCCCGAATGTGACTTGCAGGTATTTTGGACCACTCGCGGACAATGGCTTTTTTCAGCGCCTCGAGACTAGTGAATCTTTTAGTTCTCCAAAATGGCCCGAAGAGAATAATCCATCGGATTCGCGTGTGAATTTGAGAAACATTGTGTGGACGTTATGAAGTTCAGAACGTTGTTTTTAGCCATCCGTGGTGCACTCGAGCTTTGTGAGACGATGCCGAGTTCTGTTGAAACGTCCATGGTCTACCACTGAGGGTGTGCTCAAGCTCACACCTTTGAAATCCATTACTGATTCTCTTTTTTCGCGTTTACTCTCAGCAAAATGTTTCCGCGCTTATAAATAATACTCTGGAGTGTCATTTACCATAGCAAAGCAATAGACAGCTGTAAGGAAGGAGCTGCCATTACGGTGAATGGCGTAGCCGCGGCGGACATATGCCGGATGTCATTTTCAAAAAATAAATGCCATGAAATTATATATCAGATTATAGCAAAAAATTGTATTCCATTTTTCAACCCAAAAATATTTCTATATTTTTTTTTTCATTTTAACTTCTCAATCTCTTGAAAAAATATCCGCTATATCTGGCAAAGTCTAGTTCCATACGTGTACACCCGTGCAATAACTTTTCTGTCTTAAGTTTATCACACAGCTCACTGAAATGTCAGGGATATTTCTTAATGCCTTTTGCCTTGAAAATTTTTTGACTAACTTTTTGTGTGCTTCACAACAAGAACAAAATTCTAAATTCTCGCTGGGCGCTATCGATCCCATTTTTCCAGTGTCCTGTGATTACAAACTCGTTGTTAGATTAAACAAATTTGCGGTAACTTAAAATTTGAAATTTTGTGCGCTGGTAGAGTAGGTTTAGTGGCGAATATGCCGCACTTAGACCTGCCGCAGGTCCATTATGATACCACTGGAACTTTTTATTTACACTATAGGATCTCAGTTCAGTTTCTTTCCAGTCGTTTCTTTCTCGTGCTAACCGGCACCAGTTGAACACAACAAGTGAAGCCTAGTTCTTCTCCCCCTAATCTTTCCAACGCAAAAGAGGCCTTCTTCTTACTCCGCTACCATCAGCTGGTATCGCATCGAATACTTTCAGAGCCGGAGCGTTTGTATTCATTCGGACGACATGACCCAGCCAACGAAGCCGCTGCATCTTTATTCACAGCGCTACATCTATGTCATCGTGAAGCTCACACAGTTCATTGTTCCCTCGCCTACAATACTAGCGAGTCCATTAGAACGATCATATAAGGAGTGGAATTCGTCCAATTCTACTTTAAGATAAACAATCATAGCAAGCGTAAACTCGTAAAATTGTTGCAAATGAAATTATGTTTCGGGTGGTGAGTAAAAGACTTGAAGGACACTTGAAGTTCTTATTGTTGGTTGCAACGTGTTTTACTCTCAATGGATCGTGAAAACATCTCTGTGCAAGCTCGGCAATGGATTTCACTTACCTCGAATTCAACACAAAAAATTTCACAAAACAATATCTGATAAGAATATTCAGTTTAAAAAGAAGTAATAAACGCGTGTAAGCAGCAAAAGAGGATAACTGCCAAAGCTCCAAAACTGTTAGTTTGCATGCCCATATTTGTAGCTACTTTTTTGCTTCTGTGCACCAAACCATAGTAATACCTCCTTAAATATGGAAGAGGATTTTTTTAACATCCTGTTTACCCACTTCTGATCCCTTTACGTTGCTGTATTTGCAATTTAGAATTGCTAGAAAATGTGAGCTAACTTTAAAAACCGATTCACACCATTGATTTCAGCACTGTGACTTAGCTTTTCCCAGATTTGTATGAGCGCCGTATGCCAGATGTATGCGGCCTCCAACTCGAAAGCAATGCCTATAAACAACGGCAACCTTGCATATGTATTGAACAAACCATAAACAATAAACTTTTTAGCCACTGAACATTAGCATAGTTATAGGCGCCGCAAAAATACATTTACTCATGCGTAGTTACAGGCATATAAAAATGTACTAATACGTATAAACCATATATAGAGCAGTTTGAAAAATGATTTGTGTCACATTGACATGCTTTTGTATTGAACAACAAATAGTCAAATTCACATATACAATAGTAATAGTCACGTACACATATATGCATATAAAAATAATTATAAATTGTATATACATGCATACACACATAAATGAATAAAACATACGTAAGTAATAAATATTATTGTACAAGTCGCAGTAAATAAATCGATTTACATAGTTGAATTAGTTCCAGTATGATTAAGTGCATAAACGAAAAAAGCGTAACACACACACATGCATGCATACATACATATACACCTACCTAATAGATTAGGCAAGTTCTAATTATTTTTATTACTATGATAGAGAAAAGAAAAAACATTAGGTAGTATGCTGAGAATACAGACAATATAAAGCACATATGTATACAGGGCGGTCCAAATACAAGTATCTTTTTGAAAGCACAATAAAATGCACAAAACACAATTCCTTTGGGAGCACAAATATGTATGTATGGTACATTAGGGTGGCTCACCAGTGTTTCCATGGGAATATGAAATTTATCTTATTTTATGTTCGATCAAAATATTTCGGCGAAAAATGAGCTTGGGAATGCCTCGAAAAAGCGAGTGTTTTATGGATGAAATTAATTTTTAAAAACAGTTTTCAAAAAATTAACCTCATATAATAGAAAAGTTACGACTTAAAAGATTTAAGCAAAGCAACAAAGGTTACCATGATCTGCAAACGTTTAGCAGGAAAATCCAAGAAGCTGTAGGCCAAGAATTCTGAGATGGATGTACATCAATCACAATATTAAGGCCAATAATAAAATATGGAGCAATTGCTTGGGCATCGAGAACCGCTCTCTCGACAGTGCGGACAGCACTAACTAATTTTCAGCACTTAGCATGTTTGTGCATTACGGGGACAATGCGGACCTACCCTACAGCTGCGTTGGAGGTGATGCTTGAGCCACTTCAAATAGTTATTCAGCAATCAGCCAAGCGCACCTTGTTGAATATTACTACGGCAGGTTTCGGCAAAGGAAAACTGTTGTCCTCTAAGAATATGGAATTGCTGAGTTTGCAGCTTCCTCTTACACATCTACCCAGAAATCATATCACCAAAGCCATGAAATTCTTATACCCCAAAATTAAGCGTTTTGTACCGATGCGTAGTTGTCCAAGCGTCTTTCAAGCGGAGCTTTATGCTATCTATCTATGTGCGGACATAAACTTAGGCAGGAATTTCCGGAATATGTGAATTGCAGTTCTGAACGACAATCAAGGGGCACTCACGGCTCTTTTATTCTGTGAGATTAAGTCCTTACTGGCCTTTGGGTGTATCGAGAAACTAAATCTGCTAGAAACGCACAGTCGCATCCGGCTTATTTGGGTCTTAGGACGCAGCGGTATAACTGGGAACGAAGTAGCGGATGCATTAGAAAGGGAATCTGCGGCCTCGTTATTAGTATGACCCAATGTTCGGTCTACTGATTCTTGTCGTTTCTGCAACCAATGCCAGAAGACTCCAATACACCACCTCCTTGAATGCAACGGTATCGCTCGGAGAAAGTTGAGACATCTCGACAAATTGCAGCCAGAAGAAAAACACATACACTTAATCCAACCCAGCTCTATCCTAAGTTGAATAAGGGAACTGGGTCTGGACGAGGAAAGTAATGAGTAGTAATATAATCTAATCTAAATCTTAATATTTTTCCGAAATATTTTGGTAGGCACTGGAAATATATAATACACATATTTAAAAATTCCAGTGCCTATTTTTTATTTTTGTTTTATTTTTTTTAGTATGGCGAGTGATACACCCTAATGTGCAGATATGACGATTTTATGCGAAGCAACAGACAATTTACTTAATTGGAGACAGCAATTTTCCGATGTTCGGCTCTTTCTCACGAATAGCACGAACGATATTCGGCTCAAAGATATAACGGATTGTTTCCATATTAACTATTCTGCTAAAGCAAAAGATCATTCAACTTCATGCCTTCAATTTCAGTTGCTATAAAGTCATTAGATCCCACCTTAGAACGATGGGGTATTTCGAAAAAAAAACTGTGAACGCCATTTTTTTGACACCGCAGCGTCGAGTTGAAAATGTGTCTCGTCTAAAATTGCATTTCAATAAACTCGCAGTCTGGGCATCACAGCACTCACTTGACTAACTTGACACACAGCCAAGATTTTGAACAAGAAAAACTGTCAGCGCGATAGTAGCTGCCAATTCAAACAAGTACCAGTATTTGGATCGCCCTGCATAGAGCCTTTGTCCAAATGTCAACCGCTTAATCCCCACTAAGGTCATCCGCCAACTTTCCACCCCTGTTAAAACACTATCTGAAAGTCCAAAGCCATTTTGTAAATACTAACACACGTCACGAACCCATCACTTACTCCCCTACGAATACTTCTGTATGTATAAGTGCATCCATAGACACAAATGCAAATTGTATATAGACGAAAAAGCGTCATGTGTGCATACATACGTACGCACTTAATTGAAAGAAAAATATTAATAATAATAACAATAACAATAAGCAAGATTGTACTCGTTTATACTTAGTGCAAAGAAATGTGGAAATTTCGAAAGCGAGAAAACAATGGTCTTCCTTAAAATAAAGTGTAACATAGAGCAAAAATAAGAGCATGACATGCAATCAATGTGCTTAGTGCACGAAAAAAGAAGAAAAAAACACAAATAAAAATGCATACTGAATTGTATGTATACATATGTACGTACATGTATAAGTAATAAATAGTACCAACTAGAAATTAACGAAATTCGGCATCAATTGACAAATAAGAAACTGAATTTTTTAATTACTAAAATGGCACAGCTCGCACTTGCTTACATACACATACAGACATGCATGCATACATATGTGCATTTGGATATAAAACAAAAAATCGCAAAAAATACAAATTTTCTTTGTCAGAAGTTTCAGTGTAATTTGGCGCATATGTATGTGTGTATCTATTAATATTTTTACGTGCTTGGCGCACCACCGCAAGCAGCTGAAACTGAAACATATTTGCATGCAGTACGAAAAGTCTTCAGTTAATAAACAAATACCCATTTAGTTACCGACTTCTGGCATGCTGAAAAGCGCATTGATATGCAGTGTTTTTCAATTGAGTAAATCTCAAAACGTGTCCCAATACATTGTGAAATGTTTTGTATATCCTTGTTCACTTCTCTCGACAGCATAGGGTCTCGGCAAGACTCTTCCATCATTCATGGTTCTGGGCTGTTTTTGTTTTGCGCCGTCGCATGTGACATCGGCATCTGCTGGCTCGCGCAACATTGACCTTCGCCAAGTGATCTTTGGCCGACCGTGGCCTCTGCTCCCTTGCGGGCTCCAGTTCATTCTCGTGATGCTATCTGGTGGTTTTCTAAGCATGTGGCCCATCCAATGCCACTTTCTGCATTTGATTTGCCATAGAATGGGCTCCTCATTCGTTGATCTCCACAGCGCGTCGTTTCTGATGATGTTCGGTCAGAATATTCTACTGTATATATTCTGCATTCTGTTGGAGATCAGCCATGTTTCACTTCCGTACAACTATACTGACTTCACACATGAGCTGAATATTCGCAGTTTAGTACGCCTGGAAATTTTCGAATTGGGCCATACTGCACGCAATCGCCCGAAAACCGCACTTGCTTTGACAACTGCTGTGATAATGCAGCCGCGGTAGCAGAACCTTTCGACAAATTCCACCCGTCAACCATTATTATTATTAAGCTTCACTAACCTAGCCCATAAGCTATAGCCAACTTTAAAGCGCACTTTAACACTTTTGACTTTCTTAAATTATTTAAGGCGGCAAATAGCGGCCGCCGTAACCGAATAGGTTGGGTGCGTGACTATCATTCGGAAGTGCGTTGGTTTGAATCTCCGTAAATGACACAATAAAATGATAGAAAAAGTTGTTTCTAATTGCGGTCGCCCCTCGGCGCGCAATGGCCAATCTCCGAGTGTATCTCTGCCATGAAAAAGCTGCTCATAAAGAACCATTTGACGTTCGGAGGCGGCGTAAAGCTATAAGACCCTCAATTTGCGAAGAACAGCAAGACGACCAAAACAAATAAGAGGAGAGGAGAGGCCAAACATCCCAAGCAGGGCATAAGCGCCATTATATACCTATATAAAGGGTGTTTTTTTTTAGAGGTTAGGTTTTCAAGTTGGCACTACTTTTTTCGTAGATGGTCTTTTTGACAGCTGTCACTTGATTTATGCTCAGTTTGGTTTGCCATTTCATAATGAATAGACTTACACCTGAACAACGTTTGCAAATCGTGCAAATTTATTACGAAAATAATGGTTCGGTTCGCGCGACGCATCGAAGAAAATTTTGTTCAGCGATGAAGCTCACTTTTGGTTGAATGGGTATGTCAATAAGCAAAATTGTCGCATTTGGAGTGAACATAATCCACAAGCCATTGCTGAGACGCCGTTACATCCTCAAAAAGTCACTGTTTGGTGTGCTCTATGGGCAGAGGGAATCATTGGTCCATATTTCTTTAAAAATGAAACCGGCCATAATGTTACAGTCAATAGAGAGCGCTATAGAGCCATGATTAATGACTTTTTCGTGCCTGAATTGGACGATGTTGATGTGGACGACCTTTGGTTCCAACAAGACGGCGCTACATGCCATACAGCCAACGCTACAATCGATTTATTGAAGGAAACTTTTGGTGAGCGCATTATCTCGCGCCGTGGACCTGTGGCGTGGCCTCCAAGATCGTGCGATATAACACCGCTGGACTATTTCTTGTGGGGCTATGTGAAGTCGCTTGTCTACGCAGATAAGCCCGAGACGATTGACGTCTTGGAAGAGAATATTCGGCGCGTTATTGCTGACATACGGCCCCAATTGCTGCAAAAAGTGGTCGAAAATTGGGCCTCTCGGCTGGAATTTATTCGAGCCAGCCGCGGCGGCCACTTGCCCGAAATCATTTTTAAAACATAATGGCAAACCCTTATCTTTATAATAAAGCTAAATTCTTGGCCATAACATTAAATTATATACGTTTTATTTCATCTTGAAAACCTAACCTCTAAAAAAAACACCCTTTATAAGTGCATATATATATCGTTCCACCCTAATGTAAATGTAATGATAGAGGTTAGTCGAGAAAACGGGCGTAAATAAGATTTATTTAATTTCAACCGGAAATGGTCGTTTGTAAAGTCCATTTAAAGTCAGAGAGATGGTACTACTGGCGCGCAGCGAGACTATGTTTAGTTAGTAGCATCTCTTGGAAGAATACACACAAGTTTCAGCCAGATCGGTCCATTCCTTTGTGTTTGGCATTCGTTTGAATTCAGGAAGTCGAGTGGTTTTCCTTTCTATCACGACAACGGACCAACTCACGCCTCAGCAGCTGTGGACGCAAAATTAATGGAAATAGGGTTCCAAAATAAAAAAAGAGTTTTACTTCTTCTTGGTTTGGTGCGATAATCGTTTAAGCGGTTTTGGGCGAGTTTAACAAAGCGCGTCAATCATTTCTCGTGCTAACCGGTGCCAGTTGGAAATACCAATGAAGCCAAGTCCTTCTCCACCTAATCTTTCCTTCCTCTCCCTCTGCTACCACCAGCTAGTACCGCAACAAATACTTTCAAATCCGGGGCGTTTGTATCCATTAGGACGACATGACCCAGCTAGCGAAGCCGCTTAATATTTTTCGCTGCGCTATGTCTATGTCGTCGTAAAGCTCATACAGCTTATCGTTCTATCGCTTATGATGCTCGCCGTTGCTCACTTGCAAAGTTCCAAAAACCTTCGCAGAATGCTTCTCTCAAATCTCTCTCATCGGATATTGTCATCGTCCACGCTTCTGCCCCACACGTTAGGGCGGGTATGATGAGAGCCTTGTAGAGTGTTAGTTTTTTCGTCGAGAGAGAACCTTACCTCTCAATTGCCTACTTAGTACAAAGTAGCACTTGTTGGCAAGAGAGATTCCCCGTTGGATCTCAAAGCTGGAAATGTTATCCCCCAAACAATTAGTAGTTTTTTTATTTTTGCACGGACTTTTCAAATGACCCTCGTATGTATGTATGCAGTGAGAGATGATATATTTTTAAAAGTGTATCTCTTTAAGACATTTTATTGCTATATTTACATAAATTTCATAAAAAACTATTTGCCGTGCAGAGTCGACTTAACACTGTAGGTCCCTCCATTTGTGAACAAGATGAAGACGCACGCCACAAATAGGAGAAAGTGTTCGGCCAAACACCTAACAGAAATGTGCGGGCCGACTATTTATTTTTTTTTTTATTTACATATGAAAAAGGTTCAAGCGAATTTAACAAAAAAAAAATTGTTTGATTTTATCATTCATTTCGAACTCGACTACGCTCACTTGCAAATTTCGACATAAGTTAATGCAAACCTAACCTAACTAAGCACTTTCACGTGAAAGTTGAAAGATGCCGAACGTAGAAACTCTAGACGCAAAGTGTGCTAAGAAAAACATCCAGTAAAATTGACATTTTACAAAAACATATCTATCAAAAATCTGCAAATAAAACTAAGTCAGCGGCCACACAGAAATATCTTTGCATTTTCATCAGTTGAGAATCGGTTTTAATTACTACTGAACACACGAGTACATACATACATACATACATATATATGTATATAATTAAAGCACCTACTTATACGCGGCAAATGTATTTTTGTGCATTAACGACAATCGTTTGGTTGACATTCAAATAGAGGTTTCCAACTTGTTTTGTGGTTTTGATACTAACTACTTCCCCTTTTTATAAATATTTGTACATTTTTTTTTTGTAGAGTTACAGTGAAGAAAATATTTGCCAGGCTAACTACGAATTTCATATTATTTTATGAGAAAACTACATAAAGATGAAAAGTGAAATAAATATAAACACATAACAAGAACCTCAACTAAATTCGGTTTCTTCTTCAAATACATTTGGCAACTACGAAAAAATATTGGCCGGTACATTCATACTATTTGTGTGCTCGTGCATACTACATACATATGTATTATACCTATACATACATACTATTAAGAGCAAACTTTCTACATAATAATCAAAAATAATTAACGCTAACAAAAACTGCATACAACTGCAATATGCATGTGTATATGTATGACGTTTATAAGTGTTGGCTCGACATTCTTTCAACTGCGCAATATTTTCGAAATTTTTACACTTGATTTGCGCACCTAAAATTTTCTTAGAATTTTGATCATGCGTGCTTTTTATCAAATAGACCTAAAGGTCATAAACTTGTGAGTAGAATTGTAAGTAAGGTAATACTTTTTTTAATGAAATGCGGAAAAATTGTTAATATGGTTTACTATTTCAACATCTACGCATCTTTTTGAAGCAAATAATATGAAAAACTTGTAAGCAAACAATAATAAATGCATAATACACAAATACAATAACGGCAACAATGACAAGAAAGGCGTGAACACAAAAATGCACAATGAAGTAATAAAAATCACAAAGCTCAACAAACACCAACCGCATATGCTTGTATGTATGTAGGTTATAAAATTCAAACAACTAAACTACAACAGCAAAATTGTGTAAAGCAGATATCTAAATTAAATATGTAAGCGCAAATTTTAACAAATAATAGCAAATGAAAAACGAAAAGCAAAAAGCAAAAAAAAGAACAAAAACAATTGAATCCATTAAAGCCAGTAATAATGAAAAAAAAACTAAAAAACGATGCAAAACGAAATCCACAATACATACACACCAACTGTTCAGTTACTTACGATTGTAAGATAGGAGAAAAATAATAAATTCAAGTAAATATTCTACATAATTACGAGTGCATATGCAACTACAAAGAATCTTATATACGAGTACATAAATACATACATACAACACATACTCATATGCATGAAATAGGTGTGTGAGCGCGCTTTTTCTAACACAAAAAATAACACAACGCGCACGGGAAGAACTCGAAAGAAAGTAGAGGAAATAGTTTTTGAGTTGTTTCTGGAAAAAAAAGATTAAAAATTCCCAGAACATCACCTAAATAAGCCAAGGTGAATCTATTAACTCCTTTGCATTATTTGACGGAATAATCCATGAACAAAAACTCTCTCTTCTCTCAAAGAGCGGAAGAGTCCGCGCGAACAAACACTCTCTCTTATCACCAAGAACGGAATAATCCACAATAAATTATTTTTTGTTAAAGTTTTAGGAAAATAAACAGTTTTGGTTATCCTGTAACATTCTTTTTCATTAGAACGAACAGTAAACATCTTGTCGACGCAAGGTATTAGGAACGCAAGCTATTTTGAGTGCATCGCGCATTTCGAGCGGTGAGGCAAAAGTGTTAAAAGAGGTAGCCAGCCAGCAAGCCAGCTGAATTGTTCTCTGTTTCGCCATCTACATTCGGGTGTCAACACAAAATTGAATTACGAAACTTATTTTTGTTTCTTTTTTTTTGTCGGGACAACTAGCAAGTGCAGCACTCAGACATTAATTAAGTCCATTGTACAGGGTGGCTGATGAATTTTGCTACATTAAGAAACTCAAATAACTTTTTTTTAGTGTATGGAATTCATTTATTTTTTTTCAAGTTGAAGGTCATTAAATTTTATTAAATGTAGCTTAACTAGTTTGAAAAATAATTGAATTTAAATGCCCCCCATGCTCGTTGAGACAAGTGCGGCATCTTAGTAAAAAGTTGTTCATTGCTGCTTTGAGAGTTGCGACAGGAATAGCCGCAATTGTTGCCCGAATGGATTGTTTTAGTTCATCCAAATTTGTTGGCTTTGTTTTAAAAACTTCTTGTTTACATAAACCCCACAAAAAAAGTCAGTAGTAGGTGCAGGTTCAGGTGCAGTAAGGTCAGGCGACCTGAGGGGCCAACGAAATTCGGAGTTTCTTGAAATCAGTTTATTGGGAAATTTTCGTCGCAACTCTGTCATAACAGTCTGGGCTATGTGAGACGTTGCCCCATCTTGTTGAAACCACACAGAGTTGAAAGGAATTCTCTTTCGGCGTAGTTCTGGATAGAAAAATTCTTTCAGCATATTCAAATAACGGTCTCCAGTAACCGTAACGGTGTGACCATTTTCTTCAAAAAAATAAGGCCCGACAATACAGCGTGAAGAAACCGCACACCACACTGTCATGCGAAGAGGATGCAATTCCGTCTCGTGGAGTATCTGTGGGTTAGAAGTACTCCATATTCGACAATTTTGTTTGTTCACATTGCCGTTTAAATCGAAATGGCCCTCATCAGACATGAAAAGGCAGTTTAACATGTTTTGGTCTTCTTCCACCATTTGCAGGATCTTCTGGCAAAATTCCAAGCGAATCGGCAAGTCTGCTGCATTCAGTTTGTTAACCATTTGAATTTTGTAGGGAAATAAGTCTAAATCTTTGTGCATTATGGTTTGCAAAGACTGTCGGCTGACACCAAGTTGAGCAGATAAGCTTCTTGTTGAAACCCTTGGATTGCTTTGTATAGCTGCAGCTACAGCAGCGATCGTTTCCTCCGTCCGAACTGGTGGGTTTCCATGATAAGGCCTTCTTGCGACTGTTCCTTGCTCAGCAAAATTATTCACCAGTCTCATTATGGTCCATCTGCTCGGGAGATCGCCGCCAAACATCCGCCTGTACTCTCTCTGTACCAAAACTACGGACTCCAGTGCGTGATAGCGGCGGACTATCCAAATTCTTGTTTGCGTGTCCCAGTTATCCATTTTAATAAATTTTAAAGATCAATCTGCAAATTAAAACAAAAATGGAACAGATAACTTAAAAAGAAAAAAAGTTATTCAATTTTTTTTTGGTAGCGGCTTTCATCAGCCACCCTGTACTACACTTGAACCTCAAACCTGATTCTTCACAAGCTGGGCAGAGTACAGTGTCTGAGATGCCCAACCTTTCCATGTGGTTCGCCCACAGAAAGTGGCCCGTCATCAGTCCAACCAGCCGTCTGCACTCCCCTCTGCTTAATGACAGAAGGGTTTGCGACAGTCGATCGGACATGGACAGGTAACATCAGTTTAGTCCATCTGCAGCCTCTCTTAGGCTGCCAAACTCGCTTGTGGGTGGTAGTTACCCATTTGCTAATCGTGGATGGGATGGGCGCAGAAGGGAGTGGCGAAACGGGCTCTGGGCCAAAGAAGTTGGCTTCAGAGCCCATCTTAGCTAAGGGGTCAGAGGTCTCGTTACCCGCGATACCCACGTGTCCCGGGATCCATGTTAGCATCAGGATATTATGTTTACCGACATAGTTCAGTCTGGATTTACAGGACTTGACTACCCCTGATGTGCTTGGGGGGCTGTCTGAGGCCATAAGCGCAGCTTGGCTGTCGCTGCATACACATATAGATCTGCCTCTCCATCGGTTTTCCACAACAAAGTTCATCGCGACTTGAACTGCATACACCTCCACTTGAAACACAGATGCATGCATTCCAAAAGCAAAGTGCAGTTTTGTCCCGCTGGATTCCACGTGAACCCCAGATCCGGAGCCATGCTCGGTCCTGGAGCCATCCGTAAAAATGCGAAAACAGTATTTGCCGGGCTCATTTTCTGAGTTTGGCCACAACTGAGCCTCTGGCACTACACTGTATCTCTTTTCAAGTACGACTCTTGATGGCATGGAGTCAAGGGGCATGGAGAGAATCGTTAGATGGACGTCCATGCCTTCTTTGTTTTCCAATGCCAGACAGGGGCCGTACCAGTTCCCATGGTGTTTCAGCCTGCAGATGGCCTTCAAGGCCTCTCCTTGGATGAAAGCATCAAGTGGGGGTAAACCAATCAGAGCATCTAATGCCGGGCCTGGAGAAATCGGAAAAGCTCCGATGCAACAGATGTCCACAAGACGTTGTAGTCTCGATAAGGTCCTCCTGACTCCCACGAGAGAGAGTCTACTCATCCAGGCCACTGATGCATAGGTTCATAATAGGTTTCATCATAGCCGTGTAGATCCATAGGACCTTGCTAGGAGAAAGACCCCACGTTGTCCCAAAGACACCTTTGCACTTCCAGAAAGCTGTCAGTGCTTTGGATGTCTTTGTTTCAACGAAAATCCTGTTTAAACTCGATGAAAAGCGCATGTAAATCGATGACGTATTTAAGGCAGTTACGAATATTTCTGCAGACAAATGTATTGCGAAATTATCAAAGTGCGAAAAGAGTTGCTTTGTGGAGCTTACGATCTCATAATTCGTAATATATTTTGAAAAATCTGCGTCCCAACTAGCCAATCTCCGGGAAACATCAACAACCATAAATGTGTATTAAATTGTGTATCAGACCAAGGTTAATTTAAAAACCTTAATTATATTTTTGTTAGCATTTATGTAAAAAAAAAAAATTAAATAAAAAAATTTTAAAAATGTTATTAATCCACACCAGAGCTCAGCCGCATTAAAATGTAAACCTTCAAAAACTGTTTTTATGAACTAGAACTAAGCGATAATATTAAGAACACAAACCAACACCAAAACTCGTACAGAAACGGCCATAAAGATAAATGGCAGAAACTATAAAAACATTTGGCATTAAAAACAAAAACCCAAAGATGAAACTAAAGAAAAGTTTCAAAGCTAAAAACATTAAAGAGTCTTCAATTGAAAAATGCAAAAAACTTTCACAATCAACTAAAAACAACAAATACATAAACAAATTATGGTTGTAAAAATTAGAAATTTAAATTTGATGGAGAAATTTAAAAACAAATTAAAATATCGGACCAAACAAGCTAAGCTATTGTATAAACCCAGAGAAGGCAAGAACTACGGTATTGCAATGGCAGTACTATTGAATTTAGGATAAGTAATAAATTATTAAATTTGAATTGCGATGAAAAAAAAACACAATAAAAATGGAAAACAAAACATTTCTTCGTTTTATTTGGTAATGGTAATAATACTTGGTTGTTCAACAATTTTTGCGGTTCGATAAGAAAACCCCAATTTTATGGCTGAAATACACTTTATTATTCAGTATAGTCTCCCTGAGAGGTTCGTACGCTTGTGAGAGAGGCGGCTCGGAATAACAAACATCTGGTTGTCCCCTGCGATGCAACACTAGTTAGCGACACTAACGCTAGAGGTGAGTCATTACCTAACAAAATTAGTGTTTTGAAGTTAGTTTCAGAGCCAAATTTTGTTACAATTAACGGAGGGAAAGATTTGAATATCACCCTGGCTTCCGACTTGTTTTGTGTTAGGGTGCTACCGCAGGTTTCACCCTTGCAGACACCTGCTTGAGCCAGAGCCGCCTCCCAGGCACGTCAAGAGACACCTACCAAACTACGCCGACGAGATCCAGGACAAAACTAACAGACATCTACTGGACCAGACAGTGTTTAGACAGACATTAAACGACATTCACCGGGAGACTGTTACTGTCATAAGCTCCCGTCTACCGAATGCCGTAATCGGAGTCCAACCATCACCTTCAGCAGATGAAGAGCTCCAACTTCCCCATGAGACCCGCGTAACACTGGCACAATTATGTTCTAGATATTGTAGCAGGTCAAACTCCTACTTATCCAGTATTGACCCCGACATACCAAACATATGTCCGACATGTGAACGCACAACGCACGACACTAACCACCTTTTCACATGCCCTTTAAAACCTACTCATCTAACAACCCTCTCCCTCTGGAGCCAACCTGTCGAAATAGCATGTTTCCTTGGCCTACCTTTAGATGAGCCAGACGAAGACGACCGTTGATATACCCTACGCTGACGGGGCTTTTATTACTGTTATAACAACAACATGGCGAGTTTCAAACGAAAAATCGTTCTCAAGTTAGTAAGTTTAGAAATATACGGAAAACCGGAAAAATAATAAATAAAGAGCTTTATTGCCAAAGATAGCCCCCCAACGACCCAGCTGCATGTGGGGGAGCTGGATAAATTATGATATTGGATAAGTTGGCCCTAGGCTCCGCACCGGAGACGAAGGAATGATGATTAGGTAACTAAAGCAATGAATAGCTCCTTAAAAGCTAGTTATCCGGTTGTCCGACTCAGAGGGACAAGTCTAAACAACCTTGGTGGACCAAGCACCCAACCTCGCTACGAAAATCCCATAGAACGATATTTAACCTGGAGAAGGTTAGAAAATTGGCAAGCCTAAGGCTGAATTGAAAAGTTATAAAAGAGCAGTCAGAACTGCGAAGGGAGAATTTTGGCAAAATTATTGCAAGGGAATTAAGAAAAAATCTTTCAAAGACGCCATACAACCTAGGTCAAGTGAGGAATAGTTAGGTCTTCTCCTAGACACACACTTCCCAGGACAGAAGCCGGTGGAACGAAACGACTCCGCTAATAGTGAAAGGCAATCCGACCTAGGTAGTCTATTAGTGAGAAACGCAAAGATTGAATGGACTATTAACACTATTAGTCCTTATAAATCGCCAGGACTAGACGGCATCTATCGTGCTGAGCTGCAGCAACAACGGGATATTGTCGCACCGTTTATTAAAAATATCATCAGAAGTTATCTAACATGGGCCACATTCAGCTAGGCTTGAGAGATACCCATATACTTTAGACCCATTAGTCTTACGTCTTTTCTCCTGAAGATTTCAGAAAGAATAGTGAATGAATATATGTGCGGCGTTGTACCAATAAATAGGCGCAACATATCTATACTAAGGGACAATCCACAGAAACAGTCTTACATTCGCTCGCCGAGTTGACGGAAAAAAGTTTATCAAACAAAGTGTTTGCATTGGTTGCTTTCGTAGACATAGAACATTTAGTAAATTTTGGGGTTGAACCATCCGTAAACCTCATAATTTGATAAAAAACGATTTCCACACAAACATTTTTTTAGTTCTGGAAACAGATGGAAGTCGTTAGGCGCCAAATCTGGTGAATACAGTGGATACTCCAACAATTCGAACTTAAATTCATGGATTTTAGCCATTGTCAAAATGCTGTTGTTGTAGCAGTATCTTCGCCCTGTCAGTGTAGTGTAATTACCGGTCGTCTTCGTCTAGCTCATCTAACGGTAGGCCCAGGAAACTGGCAGTTTCGACGGGTTTGGTCCAGAGGGAGAGAGGTGTTAGATGAGTGGGTTTGATGGGGCATGTGAAGAGGTGGTTAGTGTCGTGCGGGGTACTTTCACATGCTGGACATATGTTTAGTATGTCGGGGTCGATTCCGGATAGGTAGGAGTTTAACCTGCTACAATATCCAGAACGTAATTGTGCCAAGATTACGCGGGACTCTCGGGGAAGCTGGAGCTCTTCGTCTGCGATAGGTGGTGGTTGGACTCCGATAACGGCATTCGGGGTTCGGGAGCTTAGGAAGGTGGTAAGGGTCTCCCGATGAATGTCGCTAATTGCCTGTCTGTATACTGTCTGATTCTGGAGTGGTCTGTCCGTTTTGTCCTGGATCTCGTCCGCGTAGTTGAGGAAATGTCTCCTGATGTGCCTGGGAGGTGGCTCAGGCTCGAGCAGGTGTCTGCATGGGTGAGGCCTACGGTGACACCCAAGCAGAAACTGCTTGCCGAGCATTTTGTTGTGCTCCTTAACCGGGAGCATGTGCGCCTCGTCATGTAAGTGATGGATAGGGGACATCAGGAGACATCCTGTCGCGGTCCTGATGGCAGTATTCTGGCAGGTCTGAAGCTTCGTCCACTGCGTATCACTGGTTCCAGGCGACCAGACAGGCGCGGCATAGTTCAGAACCGGTCGGCCTATTGCTTTGAAAGTCGACAGCAACATTTCTTTGTCTTTGCCCCAAGTGCTGCCGGCAAGCGACTTGAGGACCTTGTTGCGATTCTGTACTCTCGTTGCAATAGCGGTTGTGTGCGCTGAGAAGGAGAGCAAGCTGTCAAAGGTGACTCCCAAAATTCTGGGGTTGTTTACCGTCGGTATTGGGGTATCATCGACGTGCACCTGAAGTGGCAGCTTGACCTCCTTTGTCCAGGTGGTGAAAAGGGTCGCCGTGGATTTAGTGGGAGAAAGTTTTAAGTTTCTCGCAGTGAAGAAGCGAGAAAGGCAAGCGAGGTAGTCGTTTACTTTTGAGCATAGGCCATCAATGTCATTGCCCGACGCCATTATCGTGCAGTCGTCGGCATATGAGACCAGTGAGACTCCCTCTGTTGGCTGGGGGAGTTTCGAAATATAGAAATTAAAAAGCAAGGGTGAAAGGACACCACCCTGCGGTACTCCTTGCTTTATTTTTCTCTGTTTTGAGGTTTGGTCTCGAAATATTACCGACGAGTGACGACCACTCAGGTAGTTCGCGGTCCACCTCTTCAGCCCTGGCGGGAGTGTCGACTGTAAAATGTCATCTAGTAGCGTGGCGTGGCTGACTGTGTCGAAAGCCTTTTGTAGGTCCAACGCTACTAGGACAGTCCTCTCGCAGGGGCGGTTTTGGTTTAGTCCGCGGTTTACCTGGGTGTTTATGACGGTGAGTGCCGTGGTGGTACTGTGCACTCTACGAAAACCATGCTGGTGTGGGGCTGGAGTCAGGTGTTCAGTGAGGAGTGGGAGTAGAAGGGCTTCAAGAGTCTTCACTACTGGGGAAAGGAGAGTTATCGGACGATAAGACTCCCCTTGGTTGGCGGGTTTCCCAGGCTTCAGCAGTGGGACCACTCTCCCTAGTTTCCACTTATCAGGAATGATGAGAGTGGCCATAGACAGGTTGAAGACCTTTGTGAGGTAATCTACTCCCAATGGACCCAGCTTTTTCAGCATCAGCATGTTTAGTCCGTCGGGGCCAATGCCTTTTGATGGTTTCATTTGTTTGATGGCCCCCTGAACCTCGTCGCTGATGAAAGCAAGCAGTGCACTGTTGTAGGGCAGTTTGTGCAGCCGTCTGGTGGCACAACGCTTGGATCTGTCGACCGGAGGATGCAATATAAATTGCCGGCTGAAGTAGCTCGCGCATCTCTTCGGGTCCGACGAAGTACGACCGTTGAAGGTGATATCCACCTTGTCGTTGTGCTTCGTCGGGTTCGACAGGGACCTTACGGTGGACCAGAGCTTGCTCACACCAGAGGTGAAGTTACAGGACTTCAGATGCTCTACCCATTTGGTCCGCTTGTGTTGGGTGACCAGTTGCCGGATCTCCGAATTGAGATCCTTTATGCGAGGATCCCCGGGATCGGCCTGGCGTAGGCGGTCACGCTCGTTTGCCATAACGGCTGCTTCGGCTGGGAAATTGGGACGTAATTCCCGGATCCGTCCAGCAGGTATGAAGCGAGCCGCGGCGGCTGTAATCGCCTTGCGGAATGCGCGTTCGCCTGCGCGCACATCGGTGGGAGTGGGTAGGGCTGCGAAGATGTTCTCAGTAAATTCCGCGAATCTGGTCCAATCAGCTTTGTTGAAGTTGATGTATGACCGGTGATCCGCGGAAACAAAGTCGGCAGGTCTCTCGATCGAGATGATAATGGGCAAGTGGTCTGATGCAAGCGATAGCATAGGTCGCCAGGTTATGCTATTTATCAGTCCACTGCGGTGGATTGTCCTGATAAAAAATAATTATTTTCTTTTGCAAACTGGGTCTTTTTTAAGGTATTTTTTCCTTCAGCTGATCTAAAAGGTTACATTAATATTCAGAAGTTATTGTTTTACCAGTTTGCAAGTAATCCACAAAGAAAACTCCTTTGGCATCCCAAAAAAACTGATGTTAAAACCGTGTTGATATGGTGTACAAAAACCAACCAATACTGGACTCCTCAACATCCTAAACAGAGTTGAACCTGCAGCTGGCATGGCCGAGACGAATGACTACACGGCACCCGTACTTAATTTTACTATGAGATACAAAGTTATCTTCCCGTCTAAGGGAGAGTGGAACTCTGGCCCAATTTGGCTTCATGATGACTCGCAAAAATAATATACAGATGGATCCAAAATAAAGTGGAGAAAAATTGTTGATGAAGCTATGGTCCACCACGGATTGAGAAGCTAAGAAGAAGAAGAAGAAGGATCCAAAACGCCCCAGGGTGTGGGAGCTGGAATAGTGGGGCCTAGAGCACACAAATCTTTAACATTGAGTACAGATACCACAATTTTCCATGGGGAGCTTTTCGGCATAATGAAAACCATGGAAATCATATCCAAAAAAGGGTTGGAAAAAGTGAAAATTAAAACACTTTCGGACAGTCAATCAGTCCGCAAAGCTTTAAATAGCTTTACATTCAATTCAAAAGTGGGTATAGAGTTTAGCAATGCACTCAACAAACGGGCGACTCTTAACCAGGTTTCCTTGGTTTGGTTGCCAAGACACGAGAGACTCGAAGGAAACGAGAAGGCAGATTTTTAAGGCAAAAAAGGGGCGGAAGGGAATTTATTGGACCTACAACCTAAGACAGAAAACCAAACAATAGACCCACATAAAAACCAAGGAATACTGGAACGGCACAAACGGCCTTAATCACTCCAAAAAGTTTCTGAACTTTAATGCCAACAGAGCAAAATCTGATCGAACCCTAGACAAAAAGGGCCTCAGATTACTTACAGTACTTACAGGCCATTTTGCCTGCAACAATCATTTCAATACAATAAGATTATCTATCACTAGCTTATGCAGGTTCTGCTGTGATGAAGAGTTTACTTAATCACCAATTGTGAAGCATTAGGTCACAGGAAACACAAAATTCTGAGCATGTACCTACTTAAAGCTGTTTTGATCCCCCGCAATACTAAATAATTAAAATTAAGCACTTAAGTGCGCGCAATAGATCAATTTGGTCGCAGTGCATAAAGGCCTTAGCCAAACCCGTACAACCATTACCATCACCTTCTGGGTCGATTTCTGGACAAGAACTCGTTTCGGAGCCGAAGAACCAGGTTCACACCACTCTTTAGCCTCTCGTTTTGAGTTAGGGCCATAGGTGATAGGCCCAAGACTCTTCCATAGTGATGAATCGACGCAAAAAATTCGCTCTCGCCTCTGCGAGAAATCCATCCTTGTAGCGTTAGATTTCACTAATTCTTTCGACAGACATACAACGATTCTAATTGACATGGAAAAATCAACTCACCTACAAGGACTAAAGGTCAACATCAGTGCGGTCGTCAGGTGCCAGTAATATTTCTAGATCCAAGCAGAGGAAGATTAAGCAAAGTGTGTCACAGGAAAGTGTCTTTTAGAATTAATGTTGAACTAAAATGAGGTTTGCATTTTGACCTTTTGCAGCTTTTTCTTCCATCTACTAGTCACAATACCTCATCCTAGTTGCCACCGTAAACCTAAAATAAAGCTGGGTTGGACTGAGCATATGTGCCTTTATTTTGCTCGTACCCAATGCCATGGCGTCACATGCTGTTTCGACACGTTGGGTCCAGAGTTAAAGGGGTGTTAAGTGAGTGGGTTTGAGTAGACATGTGAATGGGAGGTTAGTATCGTGCGATGTGTCTCCACATGCCGGACATATATTGAGTACGTCGGAATCGATTCTGGATAAGTAGGAGATTAACCAGCTACAGCATCCAGAACGTAATTGTGCCAAGGTTACGCGGGACTCTCGGGAAAGCTGGAGCTCTTCTTCTGCAATGGGTTACGGTTGGGCTCCGATAACGGCATTCGGGGGTCGGGAGCTTAAGAAGGTTGTTAGTGTCTCCCGATGAATATCATTTAGCAACAGTCTGCATACTGTCCGGTCCAGTAATTGTAGGTTCTGTATCCATAGACAGAAAATAATCTCCACGATATATGATTATCGGCCCCTTAAACCAGGGCGCCGTTACCACGACGATACTGGGCACCTATAAAACTCTCTTGGAAACTTATTTTCCGGGTATCAGCTGGGATTCACTTCATGGTATCTAAAGGATTACTGACTGTAGGGGAGAAAACTGGGCTTTGTAATGTGGTAGAAGTGTCAAAGGTCGCCACCTCTCTTATGGTGCTTGGTAGTTGACTCCCTATTACCAACAATACCACATTCGTTCACATTCAAGCTTAGCGGATAATATTTGTAGACTACCATCCGGAAAATCTCCCAGGAAAGATAGTGCAAAAACACAGAGACCCTGATAACATTTTGAGTCCCTTGACAAACTGTCCACAGTGACTGAACGAAATGGTTGACGGTCACACCCATACATGCATACATCTATTTAAGGAATAAAATTTTTTTTAACAATTTGAATTGTTTTAATTTACTCTCAAATTTTACTTTAACTCATTGCGTGTACAAATACCACCTAACTACGGATAATAAGTCTGTTTCCACCTTTTTTCCCTCTTGGAGCGATCTGGACGAATTGCGCGTGGTATATACTCCTTTTGATGTTGATCCAATTTACGCGCCCAAGGATTAATATCTAACTCAAAGAAGCGCCGTTTAGGTTCCATTGGTCTAGTTTTGTTATCAATCTTATAGATCTTTTCCCAAAGGTAAATTTCAGGAAGGGCTAAATGGCGGGGTCGATTTGACATCAAGTTCTTATATGTACGTTCCAGAAATTCACGTTGCTCGGCATTTTTATAATCAGCAATGTACTTTACATCTGTTCCCAAATAGGGGTGTAGCTCCTCGCTTGAACGTTGCACCGTTGGCACATTCACATAAAACCGTACGAGGTGTCGTAAGACATCCTTGTTTAAATCAACAACTTTGCCAGCATCACTTATTTCACTAAAAAGTTGCAGTTCAGGTGTCCCGCGACAAAAATTAACCCGCGGATTATCATCGACATAATGCGAATGCACAAGCAATGTGTTCAACTGGTATTCGTAAAAGGACCAATCACGTCCATTCGTCACTACCGTTTGCGTATTCATCGGATAAGTGAGCTCATTAAACGTATTGAAGCCATTGTAGCTAGATTGAGCTAGTAACCAAGAATAGCTGCTCAGAATAGCGTGAGCATGTAAAGCTTCTTTGCAGTCCTCATCACTGTACGTATCAGGCCATGCATGCTGAAAAGCTCGTGACTGATATGAAATATTGCCAAAAAGATGTGTACAGCCCGGCCAGAATCCTTGAAAATATTATATCAAAACACATTTTTTTTTCAAATTCGAAAGTCCATAGCAGTACCTGGTATATTTGTCAAATGCTGATGGCCACATACGTATCCGAGAGTGCGCGGGTCATAGTTATATCGGGGTATCGTTTTCGCTAAGTCGGCATTTACTGATTCCGCCTCGGTTTTCCATGGAGATAGTTGATTTCGATGACGCATTACGAGGTAAGGGCTGCCTGAATACTGCATAAATCGGTCATAAGGATCTCCCGCCATTTCTTTTTGCCATTTGCGTCCTTCCTTGCTTTTCACGACGTTTTTTGGTGGGTTGATTCCACCGACGGACCAAGAGGCTTCATGCCTTGGACTGTAATCTATTTCTGATTCTTGAAGATGAACAAAATCGCCAGATAATACGTTGATAAGAGTTCTGTTGACTTGTTCAACAACAATCCGGGAAAAGATAGTTGCCCGCTCTTTAGGCTCGATGTTGGATGTATCAGCGTATTCATGGCTTTAATAAAGATGTGTAAATAAATCACAGCAAGCATTATATAAAAAAAACTTACCTAAAATAATCGTAGGCATGCTCAAGCGCGTCTTGCAGATCAGATTTTACTGACTCCACAAAAGCATCCTGTTTTTCACTCCCTGTTTCTGGACTTCCTTCTGCTGGATTGGCAGAGACTTCAATATCTTCATAAATAGTGCGAGTATAATGTTGGATGGCAGGCAGGCAATTATACGGCACTTTCGAGTCGCTCAAATTAACTACTTTGAATCCGTAATATCGTGGCATGTTAATTTTTATCATTTTTTCTTCTACTGTGGGCACTCTACGAATTTCCTCATGCCAGCTTTGAGCTTCACGTTTCTTCTGCGCCTTAAAAGATAACTCATGTATTTCTGGATAAATTGGCTCATCTGTGTACTCAGCATCAGAGCGTGAAGAATTCGCCAAGGCCGCAGGAGCCGCTGCAGCCGGTGATCTCGATGCCGAGCGATGCCATGTAGAAAGAACTTGCAGCTTCTTACATATTTGCTTGTCTATGCCTAATCTCAACATCTTCACTTAAAAATTCAGCCCTTTATTAATTTTTTTAAAATAAAGCCAATTTCGTACGGGCCAAATCTCTAAACTGATTTGAGAGGTTATGAAACAACAGCTGATTACTTGTCAGTATAAATAGTGCTCCCAGACACTGATGTTTCGTTCCCTTATAGGGTGTTTACATAAGCTGACAATCACGCGATGATACAAACAGCCTTTGAATAATATTGGAGCCATTTAACTTGTTCTTCGAGCAACTTTAGTCATTTTGCTTTCTGTATTATACATTGCGAATTAATAACAGGTGATGCATCTCCAAATAAGTAAACATATATATATAATATTGTGAATTCCATCCAGCCAAAATCAGCATGCCACTTTGAAAGCAAAATTCTAACGGTTGCTTTATTTACTATCGACTATAATTAATATTCGTATATAATAAATTGAATAAAATCAATATTACAAAGTTTGTGGCATGCTAAGGGCATCATTTCACCAGCTTGCAAACCAGAATGTGTATAGATAAATTTTGATATTAGAAATTGAGAGCTATTAAAGGAGAGCTGTTCGAAATCCTATTTTATGAAACCGCTTCTGTAACTACTTATGGGATATATTCAGCTCGTTGATTAAATCTGAATTTAAATTATGAATTATAAAATTATTATGAATTATAAAATTTAAATTAAGTTAATTTAAATTCTGGTCTAATTAAATTTTAAATATAAATGAGAAGTATTTACAATAATTAAAGTGTTGTCTGAAAATAGCATTTCGCATGGTTCTCTTTCATTAAAAAAAATAGTTACTTGTCAATGTTAAAATTTCTCTATACAAATTTTGCTTATCCTGTTTGCTTCTTTCAAAATAGTCGTTGATTTGGTTTCACATATTCCTTGTCAGCATACCATTTCGATTAGTGCTTTCAGAAACACATCTTCTCTATTATTTGGATCGAATTGATGTGACGTCATTATAATGGACAATTTGACAATGTTCTCTCATTGTAAACATTTTCTCAAGAGTATGAATATAAAAAGCACTCATATTCTTCATTGCCATTCATTATAACAAGAGGGCAACAACGAAAATAATATAAACTGTTGTTTTTTTTTTTTCATAAACACTGGCATATACACAAAGAAACTAGTTCTAATCTAGAAATTTGGAGATTTTATCATGTCATACAAATTAGTTATAAAGTTATTAAAAAATCTCTTAGCTAAAATTATACAGAATACGAATTCGCCCCAAACGAAACGCCGTGGCACTTTTTGTCAGATTTTGTCTAGATTGGCAATTTACCGACAGCTTATCATTTTGTAAGCTTTATCGAAAAGTAACTGACAGATTTTTACATTGAGAAATCACTTGTTTAGCCATCTATCAAATTTGTTCGATTAAGCGTTTAATCAGACATTGACGAAACGGATCTTAATGTAAACGAAGCATTATTATCTGAATATTCGTAAGCATGCAACTCTGCTTTTCGATACATTTCATAAAACATATTCTGCCAACAACAATTGGGAAAGTCACACGCGGAAAGAAGGAAAACGGAATCTAGTGGAAATTCATAAGATATATTTTTGCACTATTTCCCTCTACGCGGAAAGAATATTCGTCACGCCAAAAATAAAAGTTAACAAAAGTGCATTATTTAGTTACCGCCTGACATTAAGAAACCGCTTTCCTTTTAAGCCGGAGTGGAACCGGCGTGAAGAACACAACTGTATATGCCGTATTTAAATATGCACATATTACGTAGCAAAGAAGTCTGGGGTTAAAAGAGTTGTGCAGATTTGGATGAATAAATCTTGTTTGGTTTTTAAAGGTATTGAGACTGCTTAGCAAGACTTCTAGTTACAGCCCAAAAACATTTTCATGAGGGCGTACATCCACACGTTCAGAAAAACGGCGGCAGCGAAATAAAAAGCGGGACTTCAGTTGATATATATATGTATTGTTCTCGGTAAGTAGCAGTTTTAAGAGCCGTTAGAATGTTGCTTAGTGGTTAACGTTCTGTTATATTTGTCTAGCGAAGGAATGAAAATTTATTTGTTTTAATATTTAATTTTTTTTTAATTTAATTGTGACATTTTTGTATTACGAAACGTAAGATGCATCAGCCCAATTCATTCGCAAACTATACAAATTTTAAGCTCCAAGTATTCGTGTCTGCTGTAATTTTTAGATCAACATGTTGCTATTAGCTTTGCTGCAACGGCTCTTGATGACCACATTTTAGCGGACACTTTTTCCATATTTTACGTCATATATCCAAGGAATGTGGGATGAAATAGGAGTGGTTTGTCCATCACTAGATTTAAAGAAATTGGTAATGCAAGCTCTCCAGGAGCTCCGAGCATAATTCCAAAATATTCTTTCTGATATTATATTTGCAGGAAGGTTGCATTGCATGTCTTTGAAATTGATAGCAGTTTATTGATTGAAATTTAAAGTAACTTTCTGAAACTATTTTTCGTGTGTTTTTACAAAAAAGTGAAAGCACTTTCTTTGTGATATCTAACTGAAGCTCGCTGAAACAAACGGGAAACGATACCTCGATTATACAATTCTAAAACCTTCCAATATCGATTCATACGTTTTTTTATGAATATGTATATTTAAAAATGGCGCTATTTGTGTGTTTGGCTAAGCTTCTCCTCCTATTTGTGGGGTGCGACCTAATGTTGTTCTACAAATGTGAGGGGAGGAGGATCTTGCCATTGCCTGCTGAGGAGCGACCGCTATTAGAAGAAAACTTTTTATTCATTTTGGTGTTTCACGAGATTCGAACCTAAGTCTTCCGAATGGTAATCACGCACCAACCTATTCGGCTTCGGCTGCCGAAAGATGAATACCCATATTAAAATTATTTAGTTTTTCAAGTAGTTTTGAGTGTAAAACGTAAATTATTTTATATAGGCTGATGCATTTCAAAATATTTAATATCAAATCAGAGAAAACTAGATTCCCCAGATCGCCAATGAATCGCAAAGTGTGCATAGTACACCAAACCAAAGATTGGTTGCTACTTAACCCGGAGCGACCACATTCGTCGTTTCATTTTTCAAATCCATATTAAACAGAATCTGTTCATAACTAATTTACACAATGGATTTTTTAATATAATATATACTTGGTGCATTAGCAGAAATACATACATATAATTTCATTGCTTTTATAACTTAAAAATTTGAGCAAAACAAACTGTAAAACCATATCGTTTTGTAAAAGGATGTCGTTTCAGGATTAAAGAGAAAACCATCACAAGATTTTTTTGTCATGCTCCACTTTGTGTGAAGTAGTTGAATAAATAATGCTTAAAAACTAATAATATAAGTAAGAATTAAATTAAAGTATAGGAAGTATGTTTGATTAAATAGGCATTTATTCTCCTAACTAGCGCAGTTACATAAATATTTTTTATTCATATACATAAATACATGTTTATTTTCTGTTTTTTTTTTTCAGGAAAAGTGGTTTTCTGAATAAAAGCAAAATGGCCCCAGAGAATAAGAAAATTTTTTGAAGTTAAGGTATTTAAAAAACGTTGCACTGATTGCTGTCGTAAAACTACAGAGGACAAACCAAAAAGAGGCATTAGGGATTTTTAATTTTCAAACTACTCATAGTTATCATATTCTTAGCTAAAGTATTCGAGGGCGGTGTACCTAATATAGGTGTAAATAATTTCAAATGTATAAACGTACGTTTGTTGCTTTAAAATCTGAAAGATTTTCGTCATGAAATTGTTTAGATTTACATAAAATTAGTGCTGTTTTGAGATTGAAATGGTTGCAGGCAATATGAAAATCATAACACTTACAAATGTATCAACTGCTAAAAATCAACATCACAATAACAACGTTTTAACGACTACCTCCCAAAATTCGATAACGAATACTACCAATACTCAACAAGCAGCAAATAATGCAAATAAGTCTCCAAAGATGAGGTATTATAAAGGAAACATCTACAACAATGACAGCGTTAAGTCGCTGCAAACACCAAAACATTGCGCTTCAAACAACAAAAATGGTAAAAAATCACATTCACACATGTTATACAACATTCCCACTACATCAGTTTTAAGTAGCAAGAAATATTATCAGCAACATCACCGCTATAATCAACAGCAGCAAATTAATAAAGATATTAGAAACAATAATGCATTAAAAAATCATGTATTAGAATTCGATACATCGAGTCCAGTAGATATACTTCCATGTGTGCAAAACCAAGAGATACCGATTATGAGTAACAATTTAGTGAGTGTCGAAGATTTGGTAAATAATAATACTTCTAAATTAGACGCTAACTCCATTTATAAACCAACAAATAACGATGCTAACTGCGCTGGTCTGATCGTTGACAATTCCATTGCTCTTTCTTCGCATAGAGCAAAATCTGAGTTCAAACAACGTACGCCATCAACATCCCCAAAGATTGCTGCGCCTATATTACTAGCTTCGAGCGGAATAACTGCCGCAAATCCTTCCGGTCAACACAATTGCCTAGGCGAAAACACAAGCATCAATCTTGATTGTAACAGTTGTTGGACAAATTTGGTGACTCCCCAGTGTTCTGAATCTCAATCATTGTTATCCTGGCCTTGGGTGCACGTAAGTAGACGTAAAAGTGTTTCAGTTAGCTCCACATCGTCGTACTCTTCGTCGTCGTCGGTATCATCGACAGCAAGTAACTCTGAATTGTTACAAAATACCAACGTTAAATACGCAAATAACACAACCGATATTATTCACACAAAGAAAAAGCCATTTAGAAAAGGAAATATCAACAACATCAGAGTTCCCAAAACAGAGAAGCGTCCATCTCCACACATAAAGGGGCCAAACCAGCGCAGGACTTTTAACGTGTCGACAACGGCAAATGATCCACAAGACATTAAGGTAAGTTTCAATAGTATGATTTAATATCCTTTCTGCAAATTGCATACGTTTTTGTAATGCATATAATTCAAATTCAGTTTAAATAACCTAAGAAACTCGCATACCTGGAAATCGGCATCATAAATTTTGCAAGTGCACTAAAATATTTGTATTATTTTATATTCTTTAGTGCTCCATTGCTTCTTCTGCTGACAATCAAAAAAATTCGTATTCCGCCGAAGACGCCAGTCCGAAAAAGACAGCAATGGCAACTGTGTTGTCATCGAGCACAGTTTCCTCCCCAACAGCAATAACAACTACAGTTGATCCTACAGTAAAAACAACTATTGCCGAAGGTGATACAGAAAACACAGAGGAGTCCATAAGTACTGCCGAAACATTAACAGTTACAACTCCTTTTTCAACATCGGTAAATGAAATTAATGCTATTGGAGAACACAAAACTCCGTCGGTATCGCCAGCAACGACATCCGCATCAACTGTCACGTCTAAAACTTTAGATAACACCTCTTCCACAGTTACTTTGGCGACGTCGCCTACTTCATCAACAACATCAACACAGGGGTCAACCTTTTCCAATTCCTACTCATTAGATTTCCTGCACTCGGTAGGTGAGCAAATGACAGGTGGCGCAAATTTGTCACCGCATTGTAAGAGTAATACAAATGATATGCGCACAACAGTATTCAATAGTCAAAATCCAGTCGTGGTTTCGCCGGTGCGAAACGTATACTATCAAAATTCTTTGCCGCAAAGACCGCATATAATGCATGAGCGATATGTACCAAATAGTAGTGGATTTGGATTTAATAGTAATAGCAGTACGACTGGCGTTCATATAAGAGACCAACGAGGGCATCGTTTCCAGCAACATCATCACCATCCACAGAGGCTGACAATAGGCTCCTTTATGCAGAAAGAACTTCTAAATGAAGGCTTTATTGGCAGCGGCAGCAGCAGCAGCAATGGAAACGATGGCATCAATGGAAGTGGGGACAGTGGGAGTGTCGATGTTAATAATAACAATGGTGAGCATCGTAATAATCAGCGTCGTAACTACTACCCATCCCACTATCAACAACGCGTATCCAAAGCTCAGCATGAATATGCATCGGTGCAAACTTCGTATAACAACGAAATAGGAAACAATGGGGTTTCACGTACAAGTCGAAACGGCAATAGTACGCCCCTGCAACAATCTAAGCAATACATGTATCAGAATCATCAAAATAACGTGGGTGCCACATCGAATTCCTATCAAAATCGTGGTGTTGTTGAGGAGACAGACAGTGGCGGTGGGAGTGGTGGTAGTGGCAATGTCAGCGGAGGTAACGAAAGTAATGGAACTAACGAAACTATATCCAACAATGTGCGGCTCTCCAAACAGTCACAACAGAAATTGTCGAGTGCCAAAAAATCTAGTGGTATATCTAGCGCCACATCTTCATGCTCATCGTCTTCGGCGTCTTCCAATTCTTCGCAAGCATCAACTACGTCTTACCGTCAACAAAAAGTAAAATCAACTGCCCAAATGAATTTAGTCATTGAGACGCTACCTAGGAAAATGAATTCGACTACACATCGTCCCAATCATAGATTGCAGCAGTTTGCTTATCATAGCCAACAACACAATTCTCAGCAATATGCGTCGACAACGGGGGCGTTGCAGTCTGCAACTGTTCAGCAACCTCATCAAAACATCCACAATTTGACTTACGTAAATACGGAAGCCCTTACATCGCTTCCAAATGTAGGCATGAGCACATCTGTCCCATCGCGTAGCTGCAGCCCTTTACCGCCGCCTCCACCTAGTACACCTGGTGCACAATCACAAAATATCACGCCATCAATGGTACTTTCTTATACCCCGAACCACTTTCAATCTCCGCATCACCAACAAAGTTTTGTGCATGGTAGGTGCATGTTTGCGCCCTTTGCCCTGAATACGTCTTCTGCGCATGCGGCATCATCCCATGCAGCATCTCCGCTTACAGTTGGAAATATGTTGTGTTACACGCAGTTGAACGATTCTGGCACATTATGCGATGCTAATCAGCCAACAATCAGTGTTCTCGCATCAATAAATAATGATTATGATGATTCTGACTCTTCTTCAACGAACTCAGTCGCATTTACACAACGTCGGAATAATTATCAACATGTTAAATCAGTGTCACTTTCATCATCGTCTTCGGCGTCCTCAACCTCTTCATCAGCAGCACGAAATTTCAATGCAACGCAGCAGCCAGTGGCTGTAGTTGCCGTGCCGCATTTGCACAGTCCGGACTCATCAGACTTTGCTTTTAGTACAAATTTCCCTGCATCATCACAGCACTACACAACACAACCCGCACCATCTCCTCAACAACAACAGCAATCACCATTCAGGGGTAATGGAATTATATCAGCGTTTAATGTACCATTAAGTAATGCCTATACGGATGATGATTTGAATTCGATCAAACAACAGCAACTGAAACATCAACACCTGCATCACCAACAACGGCATTTCTACTTTGCATCTGGAGAGCATTTGAGTGCTGCTCCACCTTCGGCCCACACGGGAAATGGCGGGTACTGGAGCCCTTTGCAGCACTCGAACTTTTTATACCCTCAGCCTGCAAATTTGATGGCGTCTACTCCGTGCCTCACGCCCACGGCAACACTATCACCATGCTTAAGTGATCACGATGACAATTATCATCACCACCACCATATTCATAATCAACAACAGTTAAACATCGTTACTCAATCTGAGGTGTTGCCTCCAGTCAGCCATTTAAAGCGCAGGTATGTTAAAAATGCTTATAAGAACTCCCTTGGGGTAGATTATTTGTGTATAGCTGCTAATAATCGTTTGAAAACAGCAGCTTGTTTTGAGAATACTGAAGGGTATGTTCGAGCTATACAAAAATTACCGTAATATTGCAACATTCTTAACTCTGTAGTCTGTGACTGATAATCTCGTGCAATATTGCAGAATTCATTTACAGAACGTGATAATTGAAAGAATTAGAACCCACACACATTCTTGTCACGGCGTCGTCCACCAAAAAACTGCATTTGGATGCTTGATATTCATTTGTACTTTCACAATTTAACACGCGGCCCTTCGTTTAGTATAAAGGTCACCAATCGCAACATTCAACTTTCACTGAATTTTCACAAACATGCAAGTTCTCTTACTTTTGCTTCTTTTGCATTTCTAAGGAGCCTGACGTCAGACTTGTCAAAATCGCGACAAAATAAAGTAACTGTTTTGGGAAGGCGCCATCTTCAGTATTCAATTCGCCTTTGTTGCGACCATCGTAAACTTTTTGTTGAAGTTGTAGTCATTTTGTCCCAAGAACTATAGACTAAAAATCTTTTCACCATGTTTGTCCAGTTTTTTGCCCGAGGAAATTTCAAATCAGTTCATGTTTACAGTCGAGTCGAACTTAGTTTTTGGATGAAAAACAATACGTAAACTATATTGAAAATTAGAATAATATTTAATAAACTTTACCTATATGAAGTACATTTTGAGTCATTTAAGTCATTCACAGCTGCAAGTACATTTTTAATCTTCTTTAACTTTTCTTTACCTCTTGTCTTACAGCTCATCCACACAAATGGGGCATAGCGCCATCATATCACAACAAACACATCAACATCACCGTCTTCCACAGTCCACTGTCTCGCAAGGAGGTAGTACTGTAGCTTCCTTGCGCCAACGTAGTGGTGGGCGTATTCAACTGCAGGGGCCGCAGCATCTTCAAACGGCTGCTCCCCAACCGCCACCAAATTCTATTTCGCATGTATATCCGCAACATAATCTTCTCTATGGTGGTCCGCAAACTCATATACGTTCCTTAACAAACACGTCGCATGAGTTTTTCACGCACACCCCACCCGATCGTTTTTTAGCAAGAGCACATCTCATAGAAGCCAAAGAAGCACCAAGCTCATTATTAAATAACTCCAAATGGGATCATCTGTCCCAAGGCGTCTGGAATAAATTTATCAGTTCGCAGCAAACCGAGGAGACTTACAAACAGAAGATGCACCTCTGGCGCTTTCTGTATATTATTATCAAGGTAAATATCCACTATAAATATCTTGTGCTTATTTCCTAATGGAAGAATCAGCTATCTGAACAAATGTCTTATCAAACTAAATTTCAGAACGCTTATCCACGTTTCGGTCTATATCTGGTGGGCTCAACAATTTCAGGATTTGGTGCCGATACTTCGGATGTTGATATGTGTTTGGTATCACGAAGTGCGTCCAGCGTCGAACCCCGCATAGAGGCATTGTATAATCTAACAGTTCTACGAGATTATTTGAGCAAATCAGGTATGGATAAAACATAAAAATCTAACTATTTATCAAATTCGCACTGCCACTGCAAACAGTACTGCCACCTTAATACACTACCAAAGGTATTTGTATATAGGTTTTATGGTCGTTAAATTCGATTTCTTAGATAAGAGAATAGAATTTATAGTCCTTATCGACATTTCCTTTGACAGAGCTTTAGGGAAACTTTCTTAAATATTTTATTGGAGGACAAGCTTAGGACAATTAAATGGAAGTGTGTACGGTAGGAACTGCCACATCGAGCAAGGTTGGAGCCGTGGTGGGTCAAGGCGCCTATTGACAAGAGCAGCATTGGGCCACATAGTGTGTGTGTGCGTGTATACAGTGGCGTGTATACCGTGACGTTGATACAACAACAAAGACGTGGGCTGAAGCTCACCACACAAAACAGGGTTAGTTTATTGGGGCAACTGGTTGGAACAAATTCGATTCATTCTGGTACGTAAAGCCTGGCTGTCATGGGAATTTTATCTGGTTTTATTGATAGATATATTTGAAGAAATTTGTGAAAATCCAGTTTAACGTGTTTAGCATGTCAAACGTGTTTGAATTGTTTTTAGTTTTTTCCCCAAATTTTCTCTTTGCAAATAAATAACGTACTACCAAGAATGATGAAGCAAGGGTGCGGGACATTCCACTACCCTAGTTGTGCAGTGATGCCAACCCTTTGGCATATAATAATAATTTTAGTGCTTTATTATGCGAAGGTTTTTGAGTTTGTTATTTGTTTCTTTTTTTAATTTGAAGCTACCAAAATTGTAAGTTAAAAAAAAAAATGATTTGTATAATTAAAAAAAAAATACTAAAAAATTCCACTCTGGGAAGATTTTTTTATTTGCCCAAAACGAATCACATTTTTTTAAAGGGTGTTATTTTGATATTCAAAGAAAAATGCTATTTTTTAATATAAACGATTGGATGTTTATTTCATTATAAAGAGGAAGGTATGCCGTTAATAGTGGAAAATAACACCAGGCAAATTACCACCACGACCAGGCTTACATGATTATATCCTTTTAATGAAATTTTCCGTAACCGAATTGCAAAGTGGCTGCCCTATGTCCTCAATAGTCTCACGAATTCCATCTTTGAGGTCTTGAATCGACCCTGGGATGTTGGCGTAGACCTTCTCTCTTCTATTCGCCATTTCCTCGCTCGCTATCTCTATACTCGATTACCTTGACGAAAAAGTTGCATGCGGAAGCAACAACAAAGTTATAGAGTAAGATTCGCCGCCAGCAAGTATGGCTGTAGCTCATTACACTGGTTTACCGCACTGCCTTACCAGCACATGTAATTTAAGGCAGTTCTCTTCTCCCGATGCCGACCTATGATCATTTGCTTCATCTATTCGCCACTTGCTAAGTCTTGGCGAAAAAAAGGCCTTGTAAATTCGCCTTGAATAACTTGTACGCATTCTACATATTTAATGCAAAGTAAAAACGCTCCAACCGTTGTATCAACATGGGCAGGTTGGATAAGCGATTGTATCATGTATAGTATTGTACAACCGATTTCCATGTTGGTTCATCGGTTGGGTGAAAATTAAAATGTTTTAATATTTGGTGGGCGGAGTTGGCGGTTGTACAACTTTGTTTATATTTTTTTAGTTATTTACACTGAAGAAAAATTGAGGAGAATTAACAAATATAAAAAGAAATAAAAAATAAAAAAAATAACAAAAAAAAAAAGATTTAATAAAAAAAATTAATAATATAAGAAAATATAAAAAAAACATTTTGTTTAATTAAATAAATAAAATAAAATTGCATCAATTATTATGATAGAACAAATTTCACTTGATTAATACATTTTCCGAAATGGTCAACACCACGAAAACGAAAATAATAAAGTTGTACAACGTGTTGTATATCATGTTGCACGTGTAAACCAAACAGCCGTCCAACTCATTGTACGACGTGTTGGAGCGTGTATACTCTACATAACGATGTCTGTCCTTCGCGCCAAATTGCTTTGAATGTATGAAAACTGGTTAAGAGAGGAATGAACGGGAGTAGCATTTTAAGGGTAGAAAAATCATTCTGTTCAGGTAGCGAAACCCCAAGATCAGTGTAGCAATATATTGTCGTCATGTGCTCACCAAAAACCTTGTCTTGAGCAGAAGCGCAGTGAGTAATATCATTTGACTGTTGGCGGTTGTGCTACTGCGTTCATTTATTCAAGCATTAATTGCAAAAAAATTTTGCATATGTGTACATATTTCATATAATCGAGTGCTAATATTATAAATTACTCTTTCTGTATAATTTGTGGATTTTGATGCATTAAATGTAGCTGAGTTCGAAAATTTCAATCTGATTGAAGCAAAAGTGCCAATATTACGCTTTAGACACCGCATTCATCAACTGGAAGTGGATTTAAATTTCAACAACTGTGTTGGTATCAAAAATACACATCTACTGTATTGCTATTCGCAGCGTAAGTAATATTTTCTTGAAATTGCTATTGCTCTTTGCTATATCTTCATATCATTCGATTACTGCAATACCTTCGTAATTTCTTAAATCAATAATAAAAAGGGCAAAGTCGGTTTGAATAGATCTATTAGTATGACATTTACCGAAATGTATTGAGCAAAGTAAAATTAATAGTTCCATAACAAAATAAGCCACCAATCCAAATAAAAAAACGTAAGTGAAAAAAATTAACGAAAGGGAAACTTGCTATCACTTGCAAAAACCGGTAGCAGAAGACACATCAGCTGAGTTTGCTTAACAATTTTTGTGTTGTCTAAAAAAATACCATCAATATACTTTATTACTCACGTTTTTTGTTGTTACAGTCTGTCGCCTGGTCGCCACGACTTAAAAACTATTTGACCAATTCGATGCTAACAAACTGTTTTTCATGGGTTTATAATATTTATTATACGCAATATATTCAACGAAATGTATAGTCACCACCATTAGCTGTAATGGCTTCTCAAAGCAAAGCCAGTAAGCCAGCTTGCATAGGTCTACCACTTTAACCCCTTGAACGACAATTTATTTTTAGTCAGCAGTGCTCTGGCAGAGGATTTAATTTTCTTAGTTTTAAAAATAGGGATTGATATAGAAATTTACGGTTTTGTTGCTCAAATAATTTGTTATTAATAATAATTAGTTAATATTTTTATGAATATTTATTGTTATATGAATGTTTGACTCGTCATTACCGTTCAAGGGGGTTAAGATAGTGTAAACACTTAAATGACTAATTTCAAATTGCTTATTTGTGCTCCATGTAAATGTTATATTATAGATAATCCATAACTTGGCTCTAATAATTCACATCCACTCAATTTAATTATGTACTTGTCTACAGTATTGCAACAATATTTTTGCATCATCCCTAACCCTTAATAATTTTGCCGAAATAATGTATTAATTACGGCGAAAAGCGTATTCATTTTATTCATATTTTCATGATTGGTCGAAATTAATAAAAGTGATGTTTTTTAGTTGATTGGCGTTTACGTCCTATGGTGTTAGTTACAAAACTGTGGGCGCAATATCACAACATTAACAATGCCAAAAATATGACTATATCCAGCTATTCTTTGGTTCTTATGGTAATACACTTTTTGCAGTACGCTGTCAGTCCAGCAGTGCTCCCGTGCTTGCATGAGTTGTTCCCCGATAAGTTTCACTTGGTAAGTAACAATAATTATTTTTCTCCACTTCGTAACAAGAAAGTATTTTATATGGCAAAACCTGGCGGCCTAGGTTGGCGCATATGTACATACTATATTATATTCATATGCATACATAGCTGACAACATAGGTCGTGGTGGAGGCTTTATTTTCATTAGTGTTTTCACAATTTATAGCGAGGTTCTTCATTTTTATTATTTTCCTTAATTTAAAAATCCAAATATTCATTGATAGGTCCACAAACAAATAACTTTGCACACAAATATTGGTTTATTTTTTGTGCTGACGTCACTTAAAGCAAATGATTCTATCAAATTTGCCTAGAACAAATAGTATTGGTTTGCGGATGGCGATGTATTCCCTACGTAGGTAGAAAAAAAATGCTTCAGTTCTCAGAACATTTTATTTTGGTACAGTCTTAAATCACAAAGGGATTTAAGAGTCTATGGCGCAAGCATTTTTAGGATTGGCTTCCATATTTCAATTTTTCGGAATCGTAATTTACCACTTTTTTATTTTTAAGGTTCGATTGGCTTCATTTTAATCGCGTTAAACGCATTTGTAGCTCTCCTTTTTTTTTTGTTAATTATGTTAAAAATGCAGAAAAATTCGAACCTCAAATTGCGAACAACTTTTTTTCGAATATACCTTTTGGCATATTATTGATTCGTAATTTAGGCGGCCGCGTGGGCAAATGGGTTGGTGCGTGACTACCATTCGGAATTCAGAGAGAGACCGACGTTCTCTCGAATCTCGGTGAAAGATCAAAAATTAAGAAAAAGTTTTTTCTAACTGCGGTCGCCCCTCGGCAGGAAAAGCTCCTCATAAAAAATATCTGCCGTTCGGAGTCGGCTTGAAACTGTAGGTCCCTCCATTTGTGGAACAACATCAAGACGCACACAACAAATAGGAGGAGGAGCTCGGCCAAACACCCAAAAAGGGTGTACGCGCCAATTATATATATGTATTCAGCACCACTTGAAAACTTATGCCAGCAGTTACAGCAAAATTATTTAATTTTATGTCAAGAATCCATTCCATGGGCGAGGCTTAAATTTATTTAATTTAAAGCAATAATCCTTGCCATCAAGAAAATAATTTGTTTCAGTTTTATATAAAGTTATATGGAAAACGTTGATTATACTTTCAGTTGCGATCAAATGACTTTGGGCACGTGGACATGGGCGAATCGATTGGTCCCTTTGAGTCGAAAAACACGCAAACTATCGGAGAACTATTTTTGTATTTTCTGGAGTACTACAGTTGTTTCGAGTAAGTAATATGATAACAATTTCTTTTAATAGTAATAACAAAATATTGTTCAACTTTCATATCTATTTTTCAAAATATTCATTCCACTTATCTATTACAGGTACTCACAATATGCCATTTCAATTCGTACCGGTGGTCTCCTGCCTATCAATGTATGCCGTTTGGCGAAGTCATCGAAAAACGATATCCACCATTGGAAGGAGCTGTGCATTGAAGGTGAATATGAAACAATGCGTATCCAGTATACCTAATGATGATCTTGAAAATCAATTTTTAGAACCTTTTGATTTAACAAATACAGCGAGATCGGTGTATGATTTCGAAACTTTTGAACGTGTCAAAGCAGTATTTGTGGCTTCCTGGCGAATATTACAACAAACTCTTGATCTAAATTCTATTTTTTCACCAATTATCATACCAATATCCGGCAGTGTTGTTTCCACGTTAAATCGCACTGGTTTACAATATGATGACTCCTGTGATAGAACGTCGTCAGAGACTGCAACAAGAGAAAACAGCACTATGCATGCCACTGCAAATGGGCCCAATATGCTCTTACGCCAAGATACTACTACTACTCACGTGTCTCCCGCTGTTACGTTTATTTCTTTACCGAAAGACTCGAGTATGCACGTTATGAAAGAAGTGATGCACAACAACGCAAACGGGGATGATACGACTGCTGCTGGATCATTGTCAGAACATTGTCTGGAGATTGAAAACGATGTATCAACAAAACCGTTCGCTACTGGTATTGCATCATAATAATTTAACGTACGAGAGATATTCGCTTTCCATGTCTTCACGTATGTAAGTTTAATTATCGAGCAGCATCGTACAAAAACAATTCGTCTAGTCAATCCAAAGTCTTGGTAAAATATTATCCCAATTGGGAGTTCATTCCAAAAGACTGATTAGCTTAGTATATTAAAAATAGGTTTATTTTTTCACTTTTAATGTTTCGATCGGTTTTACTGGTTATACGATAGTAATGCAAAGTAAGGCAAAACTTTATTTATTTTTATGATTAGGGGAAAACTGTAAACTATATCAGTATTTAATACTAAAAAAAATTCCATGCGCCGTGAATGCTAAATTAAATTATTATCCCATTTCTGAATAATGCGAAAACGCATATAAAAAAACTGTTAGTGTTGTTTGAGTAAATTCTAAAACTGTAGTTCGTACATGATAAATTATACAGTAACATTTTTCTCAATTTGTTTTAAAATATTTTATGTGAACAAGTTATTTTATAGTTTGATGCATCTGCGTTTTGTTCACTTTAAAGTCACGTCTTAGAGTTGTCACTGACAATGGCATAACACGTAAATATGTGTGTGTTTGATTTTGTTATTACCCGAGTATAGTATAATGTGCATATATATATGTGTGTGACTATCTTATGTATTTATCAGAGACCCGCAAATAACAAAAAATTGGAAGTACAATTGTAGTTATTCAATACTAGTTCTTTCAATAACTACTCTACTTAAATAGTTCCAAGATTAATTTGATAGAATTTAAAATATTCGAAAAAGTCGGTTTATAAAAATACGAACATGTAAAATAAATTCGAAATTTGAAAAAGTATATTTTCCAAAATTTGCGCATACCTACCTCTATGCCGTTGCATTTCAAACAAAAAATTAGATTAAATAGAAGATCAATTCGAAACGGAAAATAACTACAAATTAGTTACATCAAAAACAAAAAAATCTTAAAAAGCAATTTCCGGCATTTTGATAGATTGCGCGATTATTTTCGGACTTTAAGCAGGTGTCTGAATATGACTATATTCTTCTATTATTCTTATTTTATATATCGATAAAATTGCCATATGCCAGCAAGTTGAGAGCACCGCCGCTTTCAATCTTTCTGATATGACTGTGGAGACGCAGTTGAAATAAAAGTCGGTATTGTACTGGCTGTTCCATTTCATGTACGCGTAAGAAGTACGAAGTTTTCATATCCAAACTTAAGTTGGTTACGTTTTTCTCTTCGTGCAAAATTTGTAATTGTATGTTAATTGTGTATATTTCGAGAAGCAGTTCCCTGTGCCCAGTACATAGCAACATTAGGCACTTTAATGATTGATATTTAGTATATAACTCCTACAAAATTTTGTATGTAGAATATTGTAAATATGCCACTAAAATTGGGATCTTTTTGCATAATATAGGAGTTTGTTTCATTTTTAGTGAGCTCAAATAATTCTGATGGAATTAAATTCATTGAAAAACTGACCCGGTGTTGAAGTTTCTTATTTGGCTTAAGATTCTTTTTTCCAAAAGAGAGCTTTTTGGGACTTCAACCTTAGTTTACGGAGTATTTCCAAGAGATATTTCTATCTGACAATTTAGGTTTCGAAGAAATTGAGGGCAAATGCTCAGTTGCCTCATATAGGTGATTTTTTTTGTAATCGTCACTGGATAAAACCTTACCATCTTCCCCTTGACATTCCATTAAAAGATTCTCTATTTCAACATCTGGTAACGATTTTGATGCCGTATTTAATGTTAGTTGCCAAATCAGTCAACTGGAAAATCTTTTTCCCACGTTCTTTGTCACACTTCTGTATCCAACAATAAATTCATAAAATTTGCAATTTTTCACTCACTCCCAAAGAAAACTGGTAAATAAATATGCTTGCCTAACCACATATCTTTACAACAATGAGATTCACAAAATTTTAATTATAAATATCGACTTTTTTTTGCACTAAAATTAATATCAACCACTTTTGTAAAATCAGCCTTAGACAGAATAATTTGCGCTCATTTTTCTTACAATCCAAGGCCAACTACGTAATACACAAACATGGCAGGTCAACAACTTGGCATCAGAAATATTTTTTGAAGTGAAACTTCCTAGGCGTCGATGGAGGAGCGAAAATGGACGAGAAGGTCATGCAACGTTTTGGGCATTTTTGTTCCGCGGGAGAGAAAAAAGATATAACGTAGAGGAAAAGGAGAGAGCGAGCTATACCTTATATATTATATTTAATAATACCTTTAAGGTATACAAGGCATTTTTAGGTTAGTTGCAGATATGAACTATACCATATAAAGAGCTATTCCGCCTCCGAATTATGCGAAATCGCAATGTTTTAATGTGTAAAAGGAAATAAATATTTCGACATAAGTAATATAGTGAATCTGTGATTAGTGTCACAGTTTTATAAGCACTGAAATTGTAATCAGTCGTTTTCCTTTTTCTAAATTTATCACTATAATCACTTGTGTCGTTATTTCTTTTTTCAATTTCAGTAATGAACTGAGTTTATGATATTATTCCACTTTTGAATTAGGCGAAAACGTGGAGTTTTAAGGTAGAAAATGAAATAAATATCTCGGCGTGAGCAAAATTTTGAATCTGTGATTAGTGTCACAGTTGGTATAGCCGCCTTTATTCAAAAAAAAAAAAAATAATGACCGAAGATTTTACATTTTCTACAATATTTATACTAAAACTAAGCCTGCGCTGCAACTGCGTTTGTTGTTGTAGACTATTTCCATGCTATGACAATATTCCGTGTGGTCGTTGGGTGCGAACGTGCTGAGCTGGTCTTCGCCAGTAGGGGGCCTAGTTTCAAGTAGCTGATTTGGTTACGGAGCTGGTCTTTTGCTAGTAGGTTCTTGAGCGCTCCAGTGCAGATCTAGTAGAAGCCGATAATTTATGATGGGTAGTCGTATTACAGGCGACTTGGCTGGTGTTGGCTTATCCTACGTGACTTTTATGCAAGCTAACGTCTGCTCGTTTCTATCGAGCATATTAATTATTAAAAAATTTATTTTGTTATCCCACTTCTGATTATTGCGAAAACGCATATTTTCTTTTTACTTATTCTTGTCTTATTTTTACAAAATATGCCTGATATTTTATATAATTGTAACTTTACCGGGTTTCGGCACCATATAAATAATAAATCTATAAAACGCTTTTAGTTTGCGCCTGGTCTTACGACAATTTCGGCACATGGTTCTAATTTTTCAGCCTTCCGATCCGCCGTGCATACTTGAACTGGAGTTCAATGTTCTGGTCTCAATGCAGCATATGTACTTGTTGTTATAGACTACTTCAGTAAGTGGCATACCGAAACCATACTGAGGTCTTTGTGCTGAACTAAGTGACTCGGTTTGGAGTGCCTATTCGTATATGTTTTTGGTCATTGACCTCACCCTACGGTGAGCAAGCTTTGGCCCTATCAAGAACGGTCAAAAAGAGAACAATTCAATAGCGTTAACCATAAAAATAATGCAACTACAATTTTTTCTTCAAACGTCTACTTTGGATTTAGAAATAAGTTCGAGTGTAATTTTTAGCAAAAAAATTTAACTTGTTATCCCACTTCTGATTTTTGCGAAAACGCATTTTTTCTTTTTATTTCTTTTATTTTTACTCGCGACTAATGAGTTTTAAGTCTTTGGACTTAAATTAAAACCACCAAAGTTAATTTTTTCACTATTTTTGTTAAGACAAAATCAACCTTCTTGGTTGATGGGAATCTACTTATAAGTTTTAAGTCTTTGGACTTAAATTAAATCACCAAAGTTAATTTTTTTCAAAATTTTTATTTTAAACAAATTCAACCTTCTTGGTTGTTGTGAATACTAATTAGTTTTAAGTATTTGGACTTAAATTAAAACACCAAAAGTTAATTTGTTACACAGTTTTTATTTTTAAACAAATTCAAACTTCTTGGTTGGTGTGAATCTACAGACTGACTTCAAATAATTTCCTTAATTCTAATAACACCTGTTTTACGCTCACTTTATGCAGTACTTTATGCTTATTGAGAGCATAACTGCATTGAGCGAAAAACGTGTCGGTGTAATATTACATACTAAGCAAATATTTTGGTGGGAACCTTTACTTGTGAAATCTTAGTATCTTAGCATTTAAATAGTTTGGTGTATGATTCCAATTTCATTAAATGTAAGACAATACTCTCACAACTCAAAAAAGAGAAATAAATAGATAGGGTGGTGGAGTGATGGTACGTAACTCGCGCGGCTTCGGCGTGAAGAATCAGAATTTTGCATATGAGATTGTTTTATCTCGAGTTTGTATGAATCGATAACACGGCCTGCTGTCCAAAATGAAAAGGGAAGCTAAATTTGAATCTCACATACTGCAACGCGACAATTTGAAAGGGCGAAAGTACTCAAATACGGTACTTTTCTAGTACTTACTTAGATTGCTTACTTCTCATTCTTACAACAGAGTTGCAATTACAGTATGGTGAGTTACAAAAAATAAATTATACAAATTGAAAGTATCTTGAATATGTTTAACAAGAAAAAGAATAATTGTCATTAATAAGTAAGCGTAGACGATATTTTTATTTAATTTTATTCTGTTCGCATGAACAGATATGCCTCCTTAAAAGTTTTGTTTATATAAAAAATCATAAACAATTCGAATATATTTGTTTGTCTTCATTAAATACAGGGTACGTAAAATAACACTTGGTAAAGCTGTACCAAGAGTGTCGCAAAGGGTCCTAATATCCCCATAAAAGTTAAGCACAGTTAAATGCTGTGAACTTGATGGCCGTGTGTAATCCGAATTTTTTTAAATAGAACGTTCGGTAAAAATTTCACACAGCAGGTCTATAGTTTACCTAGAAGTCGCTCCGTTTTGTTGGGACCACAAATTAGGGATTCTGTAAGAAGCCTTAGAGGTCGTTTCTGACGCTTCCTAGTTTCTCTCGAAGAAATATGAGTCGAATATGAACATTTAACGTTAATGAAAATTGTGGACTGAAGGCCGTTGATATATGTAAAGAAATTATTTTAAGTTTAACCATTGAGTAAGTAATAAACTAGAGTCACACATAAGAACGCAACGTTCAATTTGGGGACGGATCCAGGAATTTTTTTTTTTTTGGGGACCACTTTGAAAATTCTTAAATTTTATTAATTGTGTAGCACACATTGCAGCTGTTTTGCAGATTATAGCTACATAATGACAATTGCTGAAAAATTCTTACTGTAACGCATAAAAGCTATCTTTAAAGTAACTAATACCCGGTATAAAGTATATAGGATGCCGTTTCTTCATTGATAGCACAAGTATTATTTTAGTTTCATATCCTTTTCAATTTGTCTTTTTTTAGGTTAGTTGATTGATGTTCGGCCGACTGGACCAAAAACCTGGTCATAGCTACTAGCCATTGTTCAATTGCCGGACTAGCCGAGTTATTAACTCGGGCAAGTTTTGATTAGCCATTTTTTTTTAAATAATTGTTATTAAAATAAATGTTATTAAAATCGCTTTTAATCAAAATATAACATTTAACGGAAAGGATGAAGCTATAAAATTAAAAAACAAGTATAAAATTAATTTAAAATAAGCCTTTGAAAAAAAGTCAGAATTGAGGGCTATTTTATAGACATTTTTAACCCCCAAAAGGTAATTTATCAACGCCCTATTTCTGTAATTTTAAGTTTATCCTTCCGATAGTAATGTACAGAGAGGTCTCGCCAAATTTCAAACAAATCGGTCGATAACTTTTTGAGTTACACCACGAGCAGTTTTTAAAAAAGTCGTTTTGAAATAATTGAGTTTAAAGTTTGATGTACAGGAGCGCGCGAACCGCTCTCTACCTAGGCTGTAGAAGGTATAATATTGAGAATTTCGGCATGAAAATTTCACGGTATATTCTTAAATACTATATTTTCAGATTATCGAAAAAAAAAAATATTTTTTTAAGGCTTCTACATGAGGCTCCCCCATTAAGGGGACAGATACCTATAAAAGGCCATATTTACCCTGATTTTCATTAAAATTATTTAAAATGTAGAAGTCAATATATTTTTTTCAAAATTGGCATCCGGTTTATTTATACATTATAATAGTATAATTTTTATTTTATTTTAATCATTTAAAATGGCAGATGTACACTCAATTTTTCCAAGAAGGTAGCATCGGCGTCAGTGACCTGAATACAAAAAACCAATTTTATTTTGCTTATTAAGGGGCACACCTAGTGTGACAGCCTAAAAAAAGGCAATTTTTGGGAATGAAAAAAAAAATTGTGAATCAATCGCTTTAAAATTTTGAGGGTATATTTAGGGGAGACCGGGGATGGTTGACTAACTTTTGACTTAAGCTCGTATATCTCTGATGTTTAATTTGATATAACAAAAACAACAATTGCTACCGATAAAAGAACTATTCAGGTACCTAAAATACTATAATATGACCTATATATTCACTATTATAATACTTATTTTGCTGATTTTATAAACCCCTGACGCTTGGTCAACCTACCCCATGTCCGGGGCAGGTTGACTATATGCATGGGGTAGGTTGACTTAGGCAGTAATTAGTATAAATTAAGAGGATTGGTATACACAAAAATTTACTTTTTAATTAAAATGAACAAACTAAAATTCAAGATCCTTTTTCAGGTCACAAAGAACTTTGATAAATCTAACAAACAATTTTTAATTCTCTCACTTTAAATCTTAAAAAAGAACTTAAAAATAACCATAAGTAAGATTAATTCTTGAAGTGAACCCTTGGAAACCCAAAAAAAGGAGGAACCATGTTGCCGAGAGCTGATATAGCTACTGCAATCGTTACTAAAGTGCCCTTTTTCAGTTGTGGTGTGAGTCCCGTCTCATCAACATTCCATATATGACCTGATTTCAAATTATCAAAAAAATTATTTACGTTTTTCTGGTTGAACGACGTAGCTCTAGGCAGGCTCGTAGCTTGAGGTGATCTTATTGATAATGAGGGATGACGTTTTAAAAAATTACCAAACCAATCTTCACCAGCCAAGATTCAGGCATAGTTTTATTATTCTTTTTTGCGTATTCAACTTGCGTGTCTCATACGGTGTCAATCCATAATAAATATCAGCAGCCGTCTTCAAATAAACTGCCAGTTTATTTTCTTCGTCATCGCTAAATATCTGCCTATTTCTTATGTACCCGGCCGTGTCCAGGGTCAAATCAACTCTCGTGAGGTTAAGATAACTTTCTAACTTATTTTTTAGTTTAGTTACATAACGATGCAACGTTTTGTACGGGATTTGTTATTGTTTTGACGTGGCGTTTATGCTTTCATTATCGAAGATAATCGCGAGGCAAGCTCTTTCTATGATATCTTTTGGAGAATTACCCCTTTCAGATTTTCTTTTGTAAGTCCTCATTGTCTGTAAAAGTACAACAGTAAATTAGAATGTGACAGAAGACTATAGAGCGATTCCATGAGAGATGATCATGAAAGTAGGAGCGACTGGGGTTGGTTGACTAATTAGTCAACCTGCCCCGAACACAATTTGTCAACCAGCAAAAAATTACTTTTCGAGAACAAAAACACAACATGTGATCCCACTCACGAACGCTTTGCGACTGCCGCGGCTCACTTTGCACAAGTTCGCGGGTCGTGGGGAGGCATCGATATTCATGATTGGTTGATGAAAATCACGTGATGATGACGAGTTATTGTTACTTAGTCTACCTGCCCCTATAGTCAACCATCCCCGGTCTCCCCTATACATGTTTTGAGAATACACTGGAAAATATATAAATTATAAGTTTTATTCAACACAATTATTTTTTGAAATATAAACTTTCTTAAATTAAAGCGTTTTTACAAAGATCTCTTAAAATATTATTTTCCTTTTTACAACCGGAGTGATCTGCCAAATGGTCTAGTTGGAACAAGCTGAACCTCGCTCTCTGTCACATCTCGCTGTTAGCTGCTCTGTTTGCTCTCACAATTATTCAATCAAACTTGTATTGGAGTCGTTTGCTGCTAAATGCACTGATCGCTTTCGCATTAGTTCACCCACGCTTGTTTTCGAACAATTAGGTTTATGCGAATGATGTCTTTGCTGTTATTATCCACTGATCGCTGTCACGGCAATTGGTTCTCACTTGCTTTACAACTACTGGGAATTTAGGTTTCCGGTTCCTGGTTTAATATCAGGAATAAAACCATTTAATTTTTTTTTTCAAAACTTCACATATATTTTATTAACATAGAAAATAGTTGACATCGACTTATTCCGACAATATATTAGACGAAGACTGACTCGACTTGCAACTCTCTAACATTCTCTAAGCGATCGATTTATTTTTATTACATTGAGATTGAGAGTGAGTCGATATGAAATAAGAAGATTGAAAACCAGTTAGGGAGTTCACAATATGTTCTATTTGTCGTATTTCTTTAATCGTGCTATTGTATTAGCACAGTTGTAAAGTTGTTGTTTTTGTTTAACATGTACAAATACTGCTATTTCAATAAAACTTTAAAAGGTATGTTTAGTGTGCTATTTGTCTATGCTATACGATCAACTGATTTTGTTTACCATCACAATTTGTGCACATCATCATCTTTTACTAAGATTAAAAGGTGGTCAAACTCCATTTGGTTTACCCGCAGCATTTGGCAAAATCTGTTTTCATCTAAATTCTCCAATACATTCAGCTTCCATTGGTTTGACTTAGGAATTCCTAAATGGACACCTCGGCGATTGTTTAGCAATATCAGCATATTCAGTCTGAAACTTTCATCGATATCTTTCTGCTCGTCTTCATCACCTACAATCAACACGTAAAAAGAGCACAAAGGAAGTGTTGGATTACTTACTCTCGTCCACAATGAAGATGTCGTGTGTATATTTTTGACAAATCGCTGCTATTATTTTACTTTTTTCGCTCCTCTTAGGCATTTTTATGTTTATGTTTATATTTATATTTTGTATTACTTTCACTTCTGCTAAGCAGCTGATTGATTGGGTGAATAGGATTCACAATAGTACATCAAATAGCAAAGGATGTTCACACGTTCGACTATACAACTGTGCTATTTCAATAGCAGAAGGGAGAAATAGCATCAATAGTACACTTTGTGAACTCCCTAAGTATATTTAAAGTACACTAATGAGCCATAGGAGGATAATACATAACTGGGATGTAAAGTAGTATGAGTGTGATGTCGTTATCGCTGTTAACTACAGTGATCGCTCTCACAGCGTTCGGTGCTCACTTGCCTAACAGCTTTTGGTAATGCTGTAAGGTTGTATGCTCGTCATATTCATTAGATGGAGGGCATCAGAAAGCAGAACCTTTTACGTGGGTGACCAGCAGTTATTACTGCTTAACTTATATATGCAAATAAAAGTTCTAATGCGGTTGAGCGTTAAAAAAAATAATAAAACGCTTGCTTCCAAAGTCAAACTTGAAGTGATTATTTTATTCCTACGTTATTTCTTTTATACAAAATTTTTGCTTACTTTATCCTTAACAAATAATTGTTTATGTTTACAATAAATCTTTCACTACTGGATGAGCTTATTTCATCATCCTCTAATTTGTGCTTATGCTAGCTTTAAAAAGTATTGCTTATTGTAATTCTATCCTTAACAAATAATTGTTTATGTTTACAGTAAAGATTTCACTATTGGATGAGCTTATTTCATCACCCAATTAGTGCTTATGCTAGCTTTAAAAAGTATTGTTTACTCTAACTTTTTGTATATATTTGCCGTTATGCGGCTTACCAGAGTAGGTTATTAACTTGCATGTCTTACGACTTGTTTATTGGATAAACTTCTTCGTCTAACGCATTTATTCAAAACATGTTGTTTTAGTACAATGAAAAAAAGAAAATGAAAAAGAACAGTGTTGCACGAATATGTGCGTTGTATAAATTAATTATCACCACATTGATAACTTAAAAAATAATAATTTTTTCGGGAGCAACTCCGTATTTATTTCACAACTGTAAATTATAAACTGAACTTTACAAAATTTCTTAAAGCTAATTTAACCTATGCATTCCCTCATTCACCTGTTATGCCGCGTGACCATATTCGCGGAAACTCGCTTGTTGCCGTTCACACGGTTTATTGCAGACAATTTTCAGCGGAAACGCGTGTAGTGGATGAACTTTTAACATAAGTAGCGTTAACTTATACAATGGTGCATGTACGTCAACACGCCTCCTCAACGGTCATATTCGTGCATTTAAACAAATTCAATACACAAACAGTTTAGCTTAAACCTAACAATTTACAAAATTTATCATGGATGGGTTTAGCTAAATTCTTAGTTAATATATCTGCTACCATGTCGCTGCTGCAACAATACTTTAATTCGATTTCGCCTCCTCGATATATATCTCTTACATAGTGACATTTGATATCAATATGTTTGCTTCTTGAATGATACACGGGATTCTTAACGATATTCATGCCTCATAGGAACGCACAAGTCTGTGTGAATCAACCCCAATATATCAGCTGCTCGGCTATCTGATTTACTAAACGGCCTCTGGTTACATTTGCTGGTCATGCACAATTTACAACTAATGTCTGCCAGCATACTGAAACTCATTCCTCGAACCATTTGTTTATTATTTAGATCACGAAGACTTCCAAAATTCAAATGACCGTATCGAGCGTGCCATTTCATAGCCTCATCATTGTTTTTCCTTGCAAAAAACAAATTGTGTTTATTTGGCTCAAATATGAATAGATCACTTGCCTTGTTTGCACGTAGAATCATCCCTCCATTTTTATTTCTGATTGTTGCTGCATTAACTTTAAATTCGACTACGTATCCACTATTTACTGCTTTGGAAACTGATACAGTGATGAACAAAAATATTGGCACAGCAAAATACTTTCACTTTAACATTACTTTTTGTCCACTTATGAAGTGATTTTTAATCGCAAAAAAAAACGGCCTAGACAGAAGAACATATTACCAATCATATTTCCTTCAATTCATTTTATTATCTGTTATATTTAATTAACACTAATTATAATATTAAAAAAAGTACTTATTATAACGGAACAAAATTATTGGCACTCTTCATTAAAATAAAAAAAAAAAAACAATAACAAAATAGTAAAATATAAACAAAGCCAGCCGTCTTGGTATCGATGAAACCAATTTTTGGTTGGGTCTGCCCCAATATTCTGCCATTCCTCCACCAGTGCCACCTTCAACTCTGCTTTTGTTGAAATAGCACGCTTCTTGGGTTTAGATCAGGCGACTGAGGCGGATGCGGCAATGTATGTTTGATGTGGTGCGCAAGCCACATACGCACATCATGAGCAGTCGTGTTGAAATGAAAATGAACCAGACAATTTTAGCTTTTCGGCACTTTTTTTGACGTTTCTCTTCAGGATTGCCATATAATATTTTTTATCCATAATGCCGTCAATGAATTCCAGCTTGTAGCTTCTGCTTTTTTGTTGGTGCAGCGTACTATAATATCCACCATTTCCGGAGTCATAAAACATTTAAAAGTATTGACTATTGACATTATAGGGAATCACGCTCCTTCATCAAAATAATGACACTGTACTTTTTATGTTTTAAATATTTAATTTTTATTTATTTCTCTAGCTGCCTGATAACACGTTGCTTCGTATACGCTTTAAAACGGAACGAAAGAAAAATAACTGAGTATCTTCAAATTCAATAGATACATAGGTTGCATATATGAAAAGAGCAGAACAAAAGATAAAGTGTTATAGTTTCTTCTCTTTTTAATCATTGTATTTTTGCTTCAGTTCGTTAACCCCACAGTGTTGCTTATTAATGTAGTCTGAGAAAAAGAAAGAAAGAATTCAACAGACATCATAGTAGTTGATCTTGCGGGCCCACTTCGCTGTTGCAAGTTTGGCGTGCAAGTCGTGGCTGTGAGCTCCATATGGTACCATCACGTGCTACGAATTCAGCTGCACGCAAATTAATCTCCTCAGAATCATCTGCAGCATCGGATTCATTGTCAGATTCTTCGTAATCAGCCTCATCTACCTGGGCATTGTCAATTGTGTAATCAGGGTCTTCTACATCCGATTCAACCACGCCATCTGCTACTGCTACTTGTTCGCTTTCATCCCCTTCAGTGTCGGAAAATTCAAATAATTCATCATCTGAGATTTCGTCAAACAAGTTTTGTATGTACTGCTCTTTTTCAGCGTCAGATAATCTATATAAAAATAATTAATTTTTATTCCATTTATGAAATTATATTTGAGTTATTTGTATTTACCTCTTATATTGATTCGAAGACAAATACTCCATGTTCCTTCTGCTATCCATGTTGTAATATTTTAAATTTTTTCTGACTTGTTATTTTCACAAATATAAATCAACTTCACACTTCAAAAGAACGCTTTACAATGAATATAAACTCGCAAAACTGCCGTTTAAATAGCTGCAACCCTTAAGTTTCTGGAAGCATTTCTTATGTTGTTTGTCAGCAAATTCTAGCAATTCTTCTAAATAATTAAGAGTGCGCGAAAAAGGTTGTATTCTAAAAATTCTAACAACAATAGAAATTATTGACTTCTTAGAAATAACTTAGAATGCGCGCAATTCTTAGAAGCAGGCTACAAATATATGTTTATAACTACTTAAAATGTTCGTAAAGCAGTCAGCTACAACATTGCATTAAAAAAAATAACTTGTTTCTCAGAAATAATGAGAAGAAACGGTTAAAACAGGCTACTGGCCCCACCTGTACCCGGGTATAAGAAGTCGTAGTAAAAGTTGGGTATAAGTCCTAGGGTTAATACTTTCTGTGACAAGAACAACTAATTGTCTTTGATCAACATTCATCGCATTTTGCGCTCTTTGGAATTGATCATTGCTCATTTCTTTCTCTGGTAACTCTTCCTCTTCAAGTTCAGGATTTATAATCTCTGGCTGCTTCAAAATTTCGAAAGCATGTATCTGATTGAATGCATTTTCAAGCTGTTGGTCCCGCTCTCGATGTTGGCACATATGTCTACTTGTTTCCCTTAAACGACTCTCTCGAGTTACAAAAGCTTCTTTGGCATTATCGAAGCCTTCAAGTATTTCGGTTTCCGAACGATAAGGCATATATTGAAGAAGTAAGCTGTAGGAAAAGTTTTCTGGATCCGAAGCTGCTATAAAATATGGCACTCTGACAACTGCAGGAACATTTCTCACAACCATTTTGCTTTTATCCAACAGAGTAATGAGTGGGCGACGCATGTTTGTTTGTTCCTCATAGGCATCATGGTCTACGCTTTCCTCGGTATCGCTTAACTTTTTCAGAAAATGTGGTTCAAACAACATAGCAAGGCTGTAAGGCTCATGTTCGCAAAATCGTAGTCAGGATGTTGTAATGGACGTTTTTCATATCTTTCAAAGATATTGCTATAGTAACCAATTGCGTGTCCACTTCTATCGAATTGCAATACTATGTAACGCTGTTCTGGTTTTCTTGTGTTCAGGAAAACATAATGTCGCGAACTGTTTCGTAATGGGATATGACAATGCCGATTTGCACATTCGGCAGCTGATACTTGTCGTTCACGAAGAATCTTCATACATATCTTGAAGAGTTTGCGTGAAAGGTCAGTCTCTTCGCGTTGGATTTGTTATATTGCCTGTGCAATTCCAGCATCGACCCCCTCTGGTTCTGCTTTCGATAGATACTTTGCAATATAGTATGTTATCGCTTCGTTTGATCCGCACGGTTGATTATCCATATTACCTGTCCATAGTCTCAATAACTCTGGGTGGTAATTATTTACCCAAGCATCTTCTTTTCGACGCTTAAGTAAGCAAATCTGCCCCCATTGCGGAGAAAATCGTTTGAAGAACGTGATATTATTCGTGTCTCATGACATTCTTGACGTGGAAAATTGAATCGACATCTTACAGAGGTAATATTCTTTGTACAAGTTTGTGTATGTCGATGAATTTGACATTTTTTCACAAGTTCGAAGAGCTCTGGATCTTCTTCTTCTGTTGGAATTTTACACCAGCACTTACGATCAAGTAGAAGTATTCCTTCTTCTGTATCAAATGCTGGATTGTTCTCAATCCAAACTACCATATGAAGGTGAGGACTACCACGATTCAATCAATGCGCCACCAGAAGTCTTTTACTTTTCCTCCAAATACTTCATTATTATTTTGAATGAATTTCAAAATCACTGGGTACTTTTCGATAAAACGTTGGGTCTGCGAAACCATTCTTCCCATAGGGAAACAAAAAGTACCAGGCAAATTCTTCTGCTTTCAGTTCATGGCCCACATTGACGATGTTATCTTTCGTCTTGCGGGTAATTTCATTAAGGTTTCGTGAGACCTGTATCTCATCTTCGACATTAGGAGGCATTACATCAATCGGTGCCATCATTGATGTCTGCAGTGGAATAGTTTGATCAGTTAAATTCTGTTGAGAAGTGATTATTTGGGATACTGCTGCTACCATCTCACTACTCTCACGAGTTTCCACCTCTTGAGAATCATCATGTACTATATATCCAAGACTTCAACATTGATGTAATCAAGAGTAAACTGTACAATTTTTGCTGCCTGTTGTGCGTTTACATATCCTCACGAACTCGTCCAAATTATCACATTCAATAACGCAAGCTTTTCCATTATTACCCTTTGCTTTAGCTCCCTTTTGGTCACAAGAATGGGACTTGCTGAAGTAAATTTGTTATCATAATGCATTACTCCAAATGAATAACGCTCTGTTATTAGTATGCCTGCGTTATATACCATGAACATATCCTCCAAACCTTGGCGAAGAGTACTTCCAAGATTTCCTTCATTTAATTTGTCATTCAAGCTTCCAAATATACCTGGTTCTTCGTCAAAAGTGATCTGAAATCTTTTGTCGAATGCGACCAAGTCATCTTGGATGACTGTGAAGTTTCTTACTAATAGGTAGCCATCATTTTCTATAGGATGAGCCGCACAATTTCTCTCCGTTTGAAATCTTATATTGCTATAGATTTGGTCACCTGTTATCATATTTAAATTAAGAATGTTTGTAGACCAATGTTGTGGTGAAAGAATGCCAGCCCGGAGAATGTTAGCTAATGCCATCGCACAACATTGAACTCCTGCGAATCCTGATGTGAATATGAGATCGTTGCTTTGATGCCATGATGCACGTTCAATTTTCGAAGAGTCACTAATTTCCTTGTAAGCACTAGCATTCTCAGTAGGTTCATCATTGGCCTCTATAGCAATCTCGGCAGGTGCTTCTTCTACTCTTATAATATCATTTTCTTCAATTACGATGTTCTGATCGACTGTAACATCTTTGTAAAGTGGATTGTTTAAAATTAGCGCATCGTATACTTTTTGTTTAGATATCGAAAACTGTCGTGTTATGTTAATATTCTCTTAACGCTCAGTAATGACGACTATTCCAGCATTATTTGCGGCTCTGGGTAACATGTTTGCAAGGTTTTCGGTAACCTTAAAAACATCTTGTGCGAACAATACCGCTTGGCCACGAAAACTATATTGCCCGAATACGCCACTTAGCTTGATAATTTTTACAAATGGAATAATGCGTGAAATCAGCCGTTGTTCGGCGTGTGATAATTCCGCTATTACATTTGGAACGGATCCTGGGTCCAAATTGTTCCAATAAGATCTAGACGGTGCAAAATTTTTCTTTGAACTCAAATGAGTCTTACACGGTTTACAAACCATCAAGCAGTTTGTTTGTTTTAATTTGCTAGGCAAATATGGTGCTAATTTGGTGTCTACAATCCACTTAGAGATCTGATTTTGATAGCACAGTTTAGTGCAAATCTCAGAGATCTTGTCACAAAACATGTTAATTGACTGCATGAAACCGGTTATGCTGGCTCTATTTAATCTCCTCGCCTCTGCGTTTCGTTGACGCATTTGCAGCAAACGAATTAATCTGTCTCTTTCTGACTGTGAGGCTCGATATTCAGCGCTATGTTGCCGCATGTGCTGTTGTCGAGCCGCTCTGTCCTCTTCAGACTGTGAGGCTCGTAATTCATCGCTATGTTGCCGCATGTTCTGTAGTCGAGCCGCTCTGTCCTCTTCAGGCTGTGTGGCTCGATATTCATGTTATGTTGCCGCATGTGCCCATATAAAAATTTTAAAACCAACTGGAGAGAATGCGCACCTTTACTATAATAGAAAAGGATATTATAGTATAAATGCAATGATAGTAAGTTAATTGTTAAAGTCAGACTAAATTAGTTCACTAATCTATTGTGCGGCTTAAGATATGTGACCATAAGCAGCGAATAAGGTATGTAAACAGTAGGCACGCAGGTGCAAGCCACGATTCTTTTGTTTGGGAAAATAGTGATGCTTCGCCTTATTTGTAAGCCTTGTATGAAAGTGGAGAAAGAAGCACGAGATTTTTGGGTAAATATACACCAAATAATAATAAAAAATAATATAGTTTACTTCGCAATATTTTACATAGGAGACTCCGGATATCCACTTTTACCCTGGTTGATAACACCCTTTCGTAACACTCGAGCAAATACGCCAGAAAGTCGGTTTAATAAAAGCCATAGCAAGGGCCACAACATTGTTGAAAGGACAATAGGGGTCTGGAAGAATTGGTGTCGATGTTTGCTTTCTGCTCGCCAACTACACTATGCTCCAGAAAAAGTGGCGCAAATTGTTAATGTTGCGGCGGCACTTCACAACATTCGGATCCATTATAATATTTCAGACGAATATTTAGAAGGGGTTTTTGAAAGTGAAGAGTATGAAAATGGCGAGCCTGTACAATATCAAAGATATACCAATGAAGCAAACCAAATCCGGAATGAAATGCTACACAGCTTTTTATAAAGAAACATTTTTTTGATTTCATTTAACGTACATAAATATATGTATGTTTGTATATATTTCTTAAGAACAAAATAAAAACAGCCTTCTTGGCAAATGTTGGGCATTAAAACTTAAGCTTAAAATATAAAAGCATTCTTGGCAAATGTTGCACTTTAAAACTTAAGCTAAACAAAATTTCTAATTCACAGTCATTTTTAAGTCTCAATTGCTTGTTAACTTCTCTTAATTCAATGCTTAAAAGTTCTTTTTTCACCCTTAATTTTTCAATAGCATTTGTCTCCATAGCCATATTATGTCTTTTTGTCTCCTCAAAAAAAGCTTGGAGAATTTCATTGTTTTTCTTCTGGTGATCACCCAGACGGTCAACCGACCTAGTCAGATTTTTCACTTCTTTTTTTACATTTTTAAAATGTAGTTCCTGTGCCCCAACACCTTCCGAAACTTTTGAATATAAGCTCTCCTGCACACCGATTTGCTTGTCTAACAAGTCAAACTGCTCTGGTCTCTTTTTTTTCGGAGTTCATTTCGAATGTTTTGGTTATTTCCCACATCGTCATTTTCCAACAACTCTATGCAGATGGCGTCTCTCGAAGTATATGAATTTGTACCCTCACGAGCTCTCTTCGATGTAGATGGAGTAATGTCTTCAACCACCTGCTCTGAATTTAGTGGAGTGGCATGCTCAATAATTCTCCTCTAAGGCACTCCAAACTCTTTTGAATTTTTAGTGCCCCCAACACAGTCGTTTAGGCCCACTAGAGCAGCAACATCTTCTTCTAGCGACGATAAAGGTAGTTCCCTATTTTCGCCTCCACCAGTTGCTTGTAATTCCCTTTTATTGTGCGCCAACTTTTTCTTTACTGCTGATTTAAAATCTGACCAAACCTTTAATTAAATCAAATAAGTACTTATATTCTCAATGAACTTTTGAATTATCAACAAACCTTTTTCCATTCTGAAATACTCTTCTCCATCGATTCATCCCTAATGAATTCAGTTCCTCACGCACACTCTCCCAAAATTGCTCTACCTCGTTAGGAGCACTTCTGGTAAAATTTTTTGCAATATCGGGACGCTCCTTCTTACGAGATATTAAACCTTTAAATTGCTCTCTGGTGGTTGTGCGTTTCCTAAAAAATATAAATTTTGCCATTTGTATAAATTTTGCCATTTTTCCGAAAAAAAAAAAACAAATAAAAATGTTTTTCCTTACATTTTATTGCTCTCCATCCGGTGGCGGAGCTAGACCAAATGTGTGCGTCGGCGACATCAACTTCGCGAGGCCTCTTTACTTCGCAGTGAAAGAAAACGTAAAATTAAGTGAGCCAAATTATAAAATAATGAGTATAACGAGTTTTGTGTCGTAGTGAAGTCTAGCCGCTATTTCAGCTTCGATTGAGAGAACTGATTACGTGGATAGGCTATCTTGGCTCATTGTGCTTCTCTGGTAAGGGATAAACGCTAAAAAAACACTTCTTTCATGAATTTATTGTAGCGAAACGGTTCAAGTCAGTTTATTAAAAGTTGTTGCATATTATAAAGTAACATTTCAAGAATATTTGATAAAATTTTCATGTAAAAATATTGCAAAATGAGCGAATGAGAGCACATTTACGTAGACGTCTTTTCAAAAATACATTTTGCAGTAGTCAGCATATCTCAGCGTAGAATCATCTGAAATCAAAAAAATCGAAAAAAAAACGTTGGGGGGAGGTTTTTTATATGTAAAATATGTGTGCAAAATTTCAAAAGGATCGGTTGAGTAGTTTTCAAATGCCAATGACTACGCACTTAAAAAAAAAAGGTTCGAGAAAACCGCGTTTAAAGTTTTAAGTTATGAAAACGTCAAGAAAATACTTTTTTCTCTCTACTTACACGGAGTCGTCGATTCCAGCACCATAGAGTATGTTTCCACTAGCTTTGTCATTGTCTTCAGCATCTTTTTTAGCAAGTCTACGAGCTATCCTGCCCTCCTTAGTCTGTTGGTGGCATTTTTGGTCAGATCTTTCGATGCGAGTTTGGCCCACTCTTCTCGCATATTCGTGAGCGCTTGGCCCAATGCTAATCCCCATGTCATACATCCCCTTACCCCCTCCCCTTAATTCCGACCATATTGGCACCATTATCATATCCCTATCCTCGACAGTTTTGGATATCTAGACCATTTCTTTCCAGTTCTTGTAATATTGATTTTGTTAAATACTCTCCTGTTGTTTCTGCGACGTCAATAAACCCAATGGAATGTTCTTCTACAGCTCCAGTTGACAAATTGCAAAATCTTAATATTATTGACATTTGTTCAACACGGCTTACGTCCCTGGTAGAATCGAGCAAGATGGCGTAGTATTTTGCTTGTTTAACCCTGTGTATAATTTCGTTAATAACTAATTTAGACATTAAATTAATTAATTCGTTTTGGATGTCGTGGCTCAGATAATGTTGATTAAGTTGTTTTTCATTAATACTTTGCATATGCTCCCGTAATGTCGGATCATATTTAGATAACAACTTAACTAAGTATAGAATGTGATATTGTTACTATTACGTAATATTGAAGTTACTTATATTAATGATGCCATTTTGCTTAAAATAATATAATGTTATTTTATTAACAATTTTCTTTTTCGGAGTTATTGATATGCGCCCCGACCAGTAAATACCCCGGCTACGCCTCGGCGCCGCCCCCTCCCTCGCGTTTGTAAATCCTTGCAAGTACGTACTTTCGGCGGGAGATCAAGAAAAGTATACTACCCACGGCCAGAATTTTGGATATCCTGGCGGGTGTGAGGTGGTAGCCGAGACGAAGGCGACCTTTCTGGCCTTGGGTTAGAATTTACTATCGTTAAAGTCGTTAAAAAGTTGAAGTTAAAAGTTGGCTTACCTTAACATTAGGAATGAAATTAATAACAAATAACGTAAAACGTTTATCCACTAGAACTGTGCACTAGAACGTCGGGGTGATGACTTTACAATACAATAAAAAGAAACTTTGCGTTTGCGAGTATGCAAGTTGCCGTATGAAAAAAATTACTCTCACAGGCAAATGAAATATAGATAAATAAATTAAACAACACGGGGATTCCCCGTCCAGATTCTCGGGCGCCGTGCGCGAAATCGAGCGTTTCCGCACTACCCGATAATACGATATTGGTAATCGGACGCTCATAATGAAGAGCAACACACTCATTATGTTTGTATATATGCTAAATTTAGATCTTTTGCACGTATAACTGATTTATTTATTGCATTCAAAGGTTTACCTACACCCATGAATTCAATAAATAAATAAATGATAAATGCCACACACATTACTTACAAACATTTTCACCCAATACAGATATCGTGTCGGGCAGTGTGTGAGAACGCTCATTAGGCCGAAGCCAAGATGATTGGCGAAACGAAAATAAATAGATAACTCGTTTTTCTGCGAGGCCCCCTCAGGCGCGAGACCGTCGGCGGTGGCCGACGTCGCCGACGCCTAGCGCCGCCACTGTCCCCATCTTTATTATATTAATATCCGCAACACAATGACCTGCGGATGAGAAACGAGTAAATTTGTTTGAAACGCGTATTGAGTGCGTTGTTGGTGATGCCATTTTTTTTAATCGATCCGTAAACCACATTATCGATCCGCATACTGCTTTATCCGACGTTTATTATGATACCGAATACTGTCGGATCGAGTATAACTCCCTCCGCAACCATCCGGCGGATACCATAATAGGGGTGATTTACTGTAGCGCACCACGCGGACGCGTCGGCGCCAACAAGATCTGCGTTAAATTTCGGCAACACTACAGTCTTATTATTTGTTGTTTCAGATGGCGCTGATTTTAATGCTTTAACAAGTTCGATTAAATTTTTGTTTTGCATTTCCATTAACACTTGCCATGGATCATTTGGCATATTCGGTAGCGAGCCCGATCCCACTTCTGATATTGCAGCATCACTTATATTGTTGGTGGTTGACATTGTTTTAGCGCAGCGAGTTTCGTTTGCAGACAGATCCCGAATACAACTGAACTGCCTTTGTTCATCAGTGTTGGGACTTTTTTTTCGTTTAGTGGTAGAATTTAAAAAAAATAGTGGTAGATTTATGAAAAAAGTGGTAGATTTAGGGTAAAACTTAAATATGCTTTATTTATTTAATAACAAACATAAATATAATATTTCACATACGATTTCGTAAAAAAAATTTGTACTTCAGTTTTTTAAAGCTATTATAACCACACAAATATAAAAAACGTATGCTTTTGGAACAAAATTTCCATCTATATGCTTGAAGCTATTGCAAAAACGTATTAAGTTTCTGGAAGGAATATATATTTCTTGACCATCACACATCTCTTTAGCAAATATAAGGTTATTTATTGTGTTTGTTTTCAAGCGATTTCTTCGGTTTTTATAATTTTCACGATTGAAAACAAACGTTCGGCTGCTGCGCTACTATGTGGCAAACTGCCAAATTGCACATGTACTTACTTAAATTGCTAAACATAAACTCACTATAAATATTTTCCTCCTTGCTTAAAGCTTTCCATCCTCGAACGATATCCTCTTCGAATATATCTTTAGTTTTTTCTTTGCTGAAAACAATGAAAGATCTCCATTCATTGTTTAATATTTCTTCCGAAAATCCGAGAAATGGAAATTCCTTAAACAAGGGTAAAATAGTTGGCATATCGCCTTTTTGAATTTTTAAAGGGTTAAAATATTCAAGTAATTTTAATCTTTCGCTTTTAAAGTCAAACCTTTTTAATAATTCGTCACATAGGCATAAATAATACTTAAGTAGATCGTTTTTGACTATTTTATGTATTTGTTGCAGCATCACTTATATTGTTGTTGGTTGACATTGTTTTAGCGCAGCGAGTTTCGTTTGCATACAGATCCCGAATACTACTGAACTGCCTGCGTTCATCTAATTATCTTGTGCTTACCGAACCACGCTCGGCGATAGCTGTCGCCTCGCTAACACGGGACTTTACCAAGCTACAAAACAAGGCGACCAATCACGACGCATAAATTGGCTGATGCAATATCAGGCCATGGCTATGTTCAGAAACGCATTATAATGCACAGTACTTGCAGCGCTGGCAGCACTGTCAATGTGACAAATCATGCATTTGATAGATTTGTTGAAAAATTGCAAATAGATTTGTTGCATTTATGAACGCGCTGTGCAGTAAAATGGAATTCTTACTAAGTTTGGTCATGGACGATGTATGTGAGGAAAAAACCGATGGTCTTTTATTAAATTTAAGAAAAAAAAACCGTGTAAAGCTTAAAAGAAGGACATATCTTGTCAAAAGTTTAATATCAAAAGTTTAATATCTTTTTTTTATTCGCTTATATGTTATGAGTAAATTAGAAAATTTTCGCTGGGCGATGTTTCTATCTATTTTTAAATCTTTATTAACTTTTTTTACTTCATCTACGACCTTAGCCCAGAGCACGCTCTTTTTCCTCCTTTCCGATGTGAACTCGTTCTCCATGCTCAGTCGGACTCTGAGCAGTAATTTTATCTCCGATGTACTAAAGTAATCACTAAAACCAAGAAAAGTATAATAAAATAAAGTTTAAACATCGTATTTTTCATCAATTTTTGTATTAAAAGCTAAAATAAATAATTAAATACCCACTTTTCATCAGACATTGTACTAGCGTATTTATTGGCAGTGTGAAAATTTTTGCTGCAAATAATGCACGACTTTTGATACAAAAATGACGTTTAAGAACGCGTTGCATTTGCAGTACTGCCATATTTGCATTTTTGAGCGCACTGCTCACTCTGAAATGGTATGTTGCGCATTATAATGCATTGTTGAACATACCCCATACTACAGTTGCGATTCTGATGAAATACCCAAAGACGCACAAATACACATTTAATGCGTTTCTCTTACACGCATTTCTAGCACGCGCCACCACGTCGCCAACCCATTCAAACTACTTATGCTTCGACATGTATTATTTTCGTTGTATTTGCGCCGTGCTTCGCCCATGGAGCATTTTGTGATAGTTTTGATTTTTAGAATTTCTTGAGTCTGTTTAAATCTTGGGCAGTCTTTGTCTGACGATGCATGATCGCTGCAACAGTTTGCACATTGTTTACGTGTACAGTCGGATGGAGAGTGGGGTGGAAGATTGCAGCCTTCGCATGTAGCAGTATTGGTGCAGCGTGTTTTTGAGTGGCCTAGTAGTTGGCAGTTTTTGCAGCGCATAGGTGTTGGATAGTAAGGGGAGACCTTAACTTTATACCAAGATATGTCAATGACTTTGGGTAGGTGGTAGAGGTCAAAAGATAAGACAATTTTGCCAGTAGGAACAACTTTGCCCTCAGTCATGCGGGTAAATTTATATATACTAGTTACACCTTGGCTTTTTAGTTCCTTACTCCTCGCTTACCTCGTTTAGGCAAGGCGCATAGATGACTCCCTTTATTGTATTTAAATTGTCTTAGTATTTTACTGTGACTGGAAAAAGATTAGCAATCGTTTTTAATTTTAAGAATTTCTCTGCTATTTTTGAGTTGCGCGTCAGTGTAAGTAGGGAACCGTCTTTGAGTGGTTTGATGTTTTCAATTTGGGTTGATATTGCGTCTATTGCTTTTTTTATTACGAAAGGACTGAACTACAAAACATGGGGTTGATGTAATTTAAAACACTCAGCAAGTCTTCCTTTTTGTCCTTCGATATTACAGGAGTTGTCGTAATTTTATCTATTTCATTGAGTATTATAGAACTTACTCCACATTTTACTATATTAACCCTCTAACCGTTTTTTTTAAATAACGATTTAAAATGCATACGAATTTCATTTTCCGGTGAATTTAGCACTCTGAATAATGTTGTAATACTGCAGATAAATAAAATTCCCGAAATGAGGAAATTAGAGAGGAAAAAAGTTTGACCGTCTGTAGACGGTCAAAACGGTTTGAAACAAAACAAATCAAATATGAAATCTGGTAAGCAATGTATTTTAATAATTCAATTAAAGTTAAAATATACTACATTGCAATGGTTTAAAATACAAATCATATTAAAAGATTATTAATGAAAGTTATTTCGAGTGGAATTCCTTGAAACAATTTTTGTTAGGCGTCAAACATAAGTTTATCTCACATTTAGAGCAATATATTTGAGCATCGGACTGTTTGCAATATTTCCATCTCCTTTTTCCTGATTTATCAAACATAGCGGAAATGTGTCCAGTGTTATCAAATCTGATGTCATCTATAGGTCTGACACATCTTTTCCCCTGGATTGTAGTTGGCTGACAGGAGGTTGTTGATGGTCTCCCTACTTTCTTTGGAAGCGAAAAAGAACAAAGGCCACAAGCGATTTTCTCGCGGAAGTCTGGAAGATTAATTTTATCGCTTGGATTGACGCGATGGTAGAGTATACATATATGCATTTGTTACGGCCATATCGAGGAAATGGTAAAATATTCAGTTCATTGGGTTGCGTGTCTTAAGTCGGATGTGGTATCGTCCCATCAGTCCATCCATCAAATCCACCCCTCCCATGTGGGTATTGTACTCTTTTATTATTTGCGGGCAGTCTATTTCGATATACAATTTTTGTTTACGATCGTAACGTGGTAATTTCGTTGAGACTGCTGTGGGGTTGGTCTTCAAAAACGGCATCACCCCTACATATGTTGATGCAAGTCGAACTGCTCTGTTATCCTTCCATGTCACTGTTGAAATGTCCACACCATATGCTAATATTCTTCGACTTTCTCACTTGGCAACTTTGAGTTTGGAATTCGATTAGAGCGAATAGTTCCCAAAGAAAAAATTCCTTTTGCACGCAGATAAACTAAAAGAGGCAGTGAGGTATAAAAATTGTCAAAATACAAAATGTGGTTTTGAAATTCAGGGATCGATTGGCTTAGGCGAACTACTACGTTTGCTGTGGGATCGAGGTCCGGTTCTCCTGGAAAAACAGTGTTATCGCCCACTCCGATAAATACTTCAAACCATATCCAGAAGTGTCGCATAAAACAAACAATTTTATACCCCACTTGTGTGGCTTATTCGGCATATATTGAGGTAGATGAAGCTTAGTTTTAGTTGCACACATTTGTTCGTCAACACAAAGGCGTGCTGTTTTTGGCAGGAGAGTACCGATAGGGCAATATGGGAATGAAATGAAATCATCAGGTTGAAAGTCAGGGTCAGAAATATCGTCGTCACTATCGAAGCCATCATCGTTGAGTTGCTCATCAACTGACATCATATATGCTTCTATCTCCTCATCCGACATCGTAGACAACTTACATTTTCTCATTTTGTCCATTACTTGAAAAAATACGTTACAAAATAGCCGATATATAAATGAAAGTCATATTTGGTATGAATATGTAAAATTTCGCATTAGCCGTTATGACCGTCTACAGACGGTCATCAGAAAATGCTAGAATAATACTTATAACCTTCGGCTTACTCAAAAGAACATGATAAATTATCAAAATATATATTATTTTAAGCTTATCATAAAATTTTAAAGCATCAGCATAAGTAAAAATTGCAATTTCTTTCGAATCGTAACTTCACCAGTTTTCAAAATAATTTAGTTCACTTATCACACTGACATGCGGCACTCCACTAGCGTGTGCGCTCAAAATAGAGATAAAACTGAGATTGTTAGCTTCACTTTATAAAAAGCATACTCACAACAGTGCGGAGTAACGGTTTTTTATTCTAAGATAATATTTAAGGCGTAGTTGTTGCCAAAAAATTATTGACCGTCTACAGACGGTCTAAACGGTTAGAGGGTTAAGTATTTTAAATGACTGGCCCTGCAAACCAACTATCTGCTATTTACACTGCTAAATTGTGGGTATCGTTCACTTGTGAAGTTGTGAGCTTTATAGTAATTAGTAATTTTATGTTCTACGCCGTGCACTTGCTGCCTACTTCCAGTCTATACGTGTGATGCTTTTATTCGCTCGCACTAACAGAAATTTCTCATATACTGCTGTGCTGCTCTAATTGACATTCAAGTTGTGAATAATGTAGGTAACATGTAGTGAACAAAACCTTCTGAACTCATGAATGTTGTTGTTAACATGTAGTGAACAGAGTTTCATACACTAGTGAATTTCGTTGTTAACACATAGTTAACAGAATCTCTTCGACTGGGTAATTTTGTAGGTAATACTTACGGATCCTATATACAATAATCCTTCAAAATTACTGATACAAATGGTTATTTATTGCATATTATTTATTTAATGAATAATTTTAATATTTATTTAGTTAATTTTTAGTTTCTAAAGAAAATTAATACAATATATAATAATTTAATGAGAAATGTATTTTTGTTTTTGCATTAGTTTAAAATTGAAAGTTAATTCAAGAGAGCATTAGTATTTAAATGTTATTTATTTTCCCAAAAGAAAACTTTGCGTTTTAGTTTTTATGTACATAATTTAGTATAATATTTACATTCTAAAATTAGGTTTTGGTGTTAGAAAATGAACATGAATTAAAGTAATTTAACATAGTAAAATTAGCTTTAGAAATATTTTAGTTTTGGTTGTTATTTTGATTATTCATTTTTTGTTTTTGTTTCCTAACGACTTGCTTATGTCTGTTGTGGCTCATTAGTAGCGCTTTCCGAATTTCTGCGATGACTTCGCTTTTCGGGGTACCATTAAATGTATCTGTTGGATATACATAAAAAACATGTTATATATATAAAAAAAATTATAAACGAAAAAATGTAAATACCGAAAATAATTTCCAGACTTTCGAGTCCCAAAAGCGCCGATTTATTGACTAGAAAAGATAAAATTAAGTTATTATTTTCCTCATAATTTTTTTCTTTTCCCAATAAATTAGACAACGTTCTTTTACTCATTTTTCTAACTACGATACTTAACAAATACGTCCGCTGCGTGTAAGTGTGTGTGTATTGATGTGTTCTGTAAGAAAAATTAAACACAAATTTCAATAATAAGAAAAAATACATATGTACATATGTGAAAGATATAATATCAGACTAATAACGCACAATTGAAAAATTACAAAATACTTACTGAATCTGCCCTGCTAGCTTTGCTGGATGCTGGTAAATGTTGTATGTTGGTAAATGTTGCACGTCTCCCTTTTAATTAAATCGCTTACGAGCTACAAGTTAAGGTTAAAAAAGATTTATTAGTTTAATAATATAGATTATTTACATATACATATGTAGATATACAAAACTTTTCACAAATTGCTTATATGTATGTATATGTATGCATATTTCTTATACATAAATGGAAATTGTATGCACGTTCTATTGGGGTGTACTGTTTCATGGTATAAATTTCCTTCGACTGACGCTTCCAACGCGGTATGTCATTAGCTGATCTGAAATTACAGTAAAAAGTTATAGGGTTACTCAATGGGTCAGTTTAATATGGCCAACCCTGTATGTAAATATTTAAACAGTTGTTGATTTAGTTGTATTTTGTACGGGAATATCCCCAAATCCAAACGAATGATACGTCGTAGAGTGGTCCGAGGGATGTCCAACTGAGCAGAACGACGATTACCTGACGTTCGCGGCGATGACTCGATACTGGCTCGTACGGCCGCGATATTTTCGTTAGATCGTCTTGGCCGCTTTTTATTTGGACGTCGGGTATTAGCCACAGTGCCGGAAGACAAAAATCTTTTGTGCATTTGCTTGATTGCGTTCTTTGACGGCGCACTTTTCACTTTATTTTTTTTTCTCCACGCACGTTGCGTTTTTACAATCGAGAAGGAATTTTGAATGTACAGCTGAACAATTTCAGCGCGTTCTATTGGGGTGTACTGTTTCATGGTATAAATCTCCTTCGACTGACGCTTCCAACGCGGTATGTCAATAGCTGATCTGAAATTACAGTAAAAAGTTATAGGGTTACTCAATGGGTCAGTTTAATATGGCCAACCCTGTACATATATGTGGGTCCTTTTATCTGTTTTATTATTAACAAATAGTTGTACAAATAAAAGAATTTGATTTGAATTTGAATTTGATTGATTACTTGAAAAAAAGAAAATATGCTAGCGGCTTAAAATTTGTATCTACACGGCTGCGCGTCTGTCTGCTACTCCCGTCTTCTTTCACAACACGTCGCGCTTGTCTATATTCAGTGTTGTCATCAGTGTTGCCAGAACATTTTCAGAAATAAAGCTAGATGGATAAAAAAAAAAGCTAAAAAAAGCTAAAAAAAAATCGAAAAAAGGCTAAAAAAAAAGCTAAAAGTACAACGCCATTTTTACGTTTTATTCGTTATTTTCATTGTAAAAAAAAACAATACTTAGCATAACTATTTTACACATGTAGTGAAACATTAAATTTAATTTGTACTTCAATTTCATAAAAGTATATATTGTATATACACTGATGCTTTGCATCATATAAATATAAAGCTACGAAACATTGCAATTTGTATTTCATAAAATTTTTCATAAAAAACAATCTTAGCATAACTATTTTACACATGTAGTGAAACATTAAATTTAATTTGTACTTCAATTTCATAAAAGTATATATTGTATATACACTGATGCTTTGCATCATATAAATATAAAGCTACGAAACATTGCAATTTGTATTTCATAAAATTTTTCATAAAAAACAATCTTAGCATAACTATTTTACACATGTAGTGAAACATTAAATTTAATTTGTACTTCAATTTCATAAAAGTATATATTGTATATACACTGATGCTTTGCATCATATATGTAAATATAAAGCTACGAAACATTGCAATTTGTACTTCATAAAATTATTTCCACTTCCAGTTAACAAAATAAAAAATGCGCCTTTTACTAACTGCCCAACCTAATATAAACGCACGAACATAAACGACGTTTTTTGCTCTAACCGATATAAACACAAGTTTTCTTGATAAAAATATGTGTGTATATGTCAAACCCTGGTGTCACGCAGAACCAAAATTGGAAATCAAATTAGGTTTTTACGCACGCAAATTAATTTATGTTACTTTCATACAACTTGTATGTACATGAGACAATTTTTGACAAAAAGTTACCGCAATGCGTTTATATTAGATTGGGCTGTAAAAGTCTTATTATATTTCTATGTCAAAATTTTCTTCATCATCCGAGGAATAAGAATAAATACTGGAATTGTTCATGAGACTAATGAGATCTTTTGTTATGACAAAGTCATGACAGCACTTCTTTTCTTTTTTTAGTCCATACCTTATACATAAAATTGCATTTAACATTGTAGTACTAGTCCTATTTCGCACCTTAGTTTTTACATTATTCATCGTACTAAAAATACGCTCAACCTCCGCATTGCTCAGCGGCAGAACCAAAAATTCAAAAACAAAATTAGAAAGACTGGCAAAAGGATTTTCCCCGAACGCATTCTTATACTCCCGAACCTGTGTCCAAAATGCAACTGTGGAATCTATGCCTTCCCATTCGATTAGATGCAATTTCTTCCATTGCATTTCTATGTTACTTATCTCGTCAGATGTATATCTACATTTTTCTTGTTTGAAACTATCAAATATGTTTGTTTTTACAGCGCTCAGTGCTTTTTCCATAGAAAAGAAATTAATATTTTTCAAAGTGTCGATATTACTTGGCAAACGTTGGCGTAATTGCTCTATTAGTTTAATAAGAAAACTACGGCAGTTATCTCGTATATTTTTTTCTGTATCTATATCATTAATGTTTGTTTTCATAAACTCCTCAAAGGAGTAATGGAAACAAGGAAGAGGAATTAATAACGGCAACAACGGAGAAGACAATGGGTCAAAAGTTTCTGAGGAGTAAGTAACAAGTGAGCAAAGATTTGAAAGTAGATACTTTAAGTCACTGAACATCTTGAGGGGGTCTACAGAATTGCTTTCAAAAAGCTTATTCACCATTTGAACTTCTTTTAATATAGGGCCAAGGAACATTAAATAAGCTAAATTTTCGTCAGAGAACAGATTTGCCAACAGCTTCGCTTTATGACAGCATTCCACTGTTGCAGCAATACCAAAGTGCGTTTTCAATTCCAACCATTGACTGGTTACTCTTTTAACGGCAACTTCGATAGACAGCCATCTAGTAGAGCAGGCTCTAACCATTTGTAAAGGTTCTAGCCCATCATTTATGGCAGCATACAACATGGAATAGCTATTTTGTCTACTTGCGGATTTAGAAAACCAGTTATATGTTTCTGATATCAAAAATTCAATTTTATTGGGAAGTAATTTCGAAGCAGACGAAACAGCCAATTGGATCGAATGGCAAACACATGGAACTAAAACAATATTAGGTTGATGTTGCTTTAATAAAGAAATCACGCCTCGGTTTCTGCCTACCATAACACTAGCATTATCTGTTCCTAAGCCCCTTAAGTTTTTAATATCTAACCCAAACTCACTCAATGTTTTTAAGATTGAATCTACTAATCCTTTTGCCGTGCAATCCTCGATAACTGATAGTGTAAGAAATGTATTAACAATTGATTTGCTGGTAGCGCTATAATATCTTATCACTATTCCGAGGTACTTTTTAACGCTTATATCTGTCGATTCATCAATAATTAAGCTGTATGGATTGCTACCGATATCAGAAAGTAACCGATTTTTAAAATATGGACATAGCACATTTCGAATTAAAGCACTACATTTTGATCGAGCCAGTTTTATTCCTGTAGCTATTGAACTGTCGTGAAACGAGTTTCTTTGAATCGTAGATAAATGATCTACGGAACAGATAGCTGTGTGTGAAGCGACGTAAAGTGCGTTAGCTAATTCGGCTCGCTTTGTATCATAAATAATACCAACAGCTTTAAAAGAAATTGTTGCCTGCTTTCCTCTTAAAAATGGACCTGCTGTTGCTTTGTGTTTTTTCGTATTTGCATGCGCTATCAAAGTGCATAATTTTGGTGTCAATTTACAGCCGCAAAACTTACACAATATTTTGTCATCATATTCAGATATCCAATCTTTAAACCTTTTATCGCTGAACCAAGCTTTTCTCACTTGTTGGGTATATCTGCGCCACAAAAAAACGTCATTTAATATAAAAAACAATAAAAGCGGCATGTGAATATAATACCTTTTGGTCTTTCTGCGCGGTGATTCCTCATCCGAATAGCTGCACGAACTTTCACTCTCGGATGTTTGTAAATCAATTCTTTGGGAACACCTGTTTAATACACAACTATTTATTTCACAATAGTTACTTCAGGGCTGCATGTTAACGTTAAATTTATCAATAAACGAAAATAAATTAGATTTTCGTTGCTTTTATTGATAATATTTACGTTAAACGGCAAACTCTTAGAATTTTCTTGAAAGTATGCAATACATTTGTGCATACAAACATACATAGGTATGTATGTACGCACTTACCTTTTAGTATTTTTCGGTTCAACTTCATTCAAATTGTCCTCTTCACTCGAAGATGTCTCAATTGGAGCCGGCACAGCTTTTTTAAAATATCTAATAGGTATAATAACATAAATTTAACAATTTTTACCTTTAAATGCACAATTTTAACTTACCTTTCCATATTTCTGCAAATTTTACTCGATGCAACAACGCGGCGCGAATCGTTAGGAATGTTCGAAAATTATTTTGCATTTATACATGGAAATGTTGGCGGTGAAAAGAACAGTGCAATAATCGATTGTTCGTGCTGCCATTCAGTGTTAAGCGGACACACACTATACATACTTTGTGGAGACTAGATTAACAATTTTTATACTATCGAATTTTATTAATCTTAGAAAAAAGCTAAAAAAAGCTAAAAAAAATTCGAAAAAAGGCTAAAAAAAAGTTAGAAGCTAAATTACATTTTTTCCGGCTAAACGAAAACAAAAAAAGCTAAATCTAGCTTGAAAAAAGCTAAAATGGCAACACTGGTTGTCATTCTCATTGTCGTTGTCGCTGTAGTTGTCGCTTTCGCTTGTGGGCTTTATATTGGGGTTGCCGCCTATTTCAGGGTTTCTCCAATCCCACATATATGTATATCACAATTTTATTCTTATCCTACAAACGTGCATACATTTTTTCCACCACAAATTGAAATGTATAATGCAAACAATTGGCTTCTTAAACTATGGCATATGCACATCTTTCTGGTTTGGATTAATCGCACTGATCCTGTGACACATTTCTTGGCCACACAATCATATCAATTCACTGCACAGTGTATAAACAAAAGCTATGACCAACCGCACTGGTCATGCCTTTCCATATATTCATTTTCACTTTCCATATCTTCCATTTCACATTCACTGATTTAATACTAACCGAGTCAGATGCAGATCCCTTTTAAATTTCGTGATTGTATTGTTTTTATATTGCTGTATATAGTATCGCCGTTTATATTGATGTATATAGTTTAAAAAAGATGTTATTAATACAAAATGGAAAAGATTAAATTAGAGGTTTTATACATATTTCATGCACCAACCGTGCATATTTACATACAGTGTATGGAATGCAAAGTATTATATGTATGTAAATTAATTACATTTATTTTGAGAAATGTAAAAAAAATTATTTTTTCGGAGCAAGCTCCTTGTTATTTATTCACTTGTCAAATTAAGACTAACTGTTACAGAGTTACTTAAAGCTATTTTAACTTATCCATCACCTCATTCACCTGCCGTGCCACGTGATCGTGTTCCCGGAATTTCATGTATTGCCGTTCACACGGTTTGTAGCAAACATAGCGTCAGCAAAAAGGTTTTAGAACGGAAGCGCGTGCAGCGAATGAACTTTCAGCGTAAGCGGTGTTAACTCCTCCCTTCTTAAGAACGATTGTCCTCGATCGTCTTATTTAAAAATAGGGTAGGTCATGTAACCGAAGATTTGAATAACTAATAGTGGCTCCGAGTTGGCTATTGATTGGGTTGATTGGTGCAGCTGGGAGATTCGCTGACGCGCTGGTCTTTAGATCGACTATTGTGAGTGGTGCATTTGGTACTTCTTGAATGATAACCTTTGACTTGGGTTTTATCCAGAATTTAAAGGTTATTACGATTGCTGTTAGGATGATTGCTAGTCCTAGCATTGTGCTCTTGTTTACTGCTGAATCTGTTTTTAACAGTTTTATTCTTTTTGTGTTGTTAATTTGCAACTCGTTGAGGGCTTCTAATGACAAAATGCTGATGCGTTCTTTTTCTAACGGTGTTGGCTGTATAATCGCTGGTTCTGCTATTAGTGTTGGCATTTCCATATTGGTGAATGTTTCGTTGTTGATACTTAGTGATGTGTTGTGGAATTTAATTAGGTATGTACCCACAATTGATCTCTGCTCTCTTTCCGTTTTTACTGTTCCATTGAAATCATTTAGTAGAATTATTCCGGGTTGTATCTCTTCTATAGTCGGTATGTGTTGATTGTTGCTTATCGTACAAAGTGAATTTTGACTACTTATTAATTGAGGGATGCAGGTACTATTACTAATGTTAATTACTTTGCTTCTTTCACAAATTTTTATTCCATTGTATTTCGTACATTTATCTTTAATACCATATATATCATTTTTATCTTTTAAAATTTCTTCAAAATCAAGTTTGATAATTTCTTTGTTTCTCTTAACTGATCTTATTATAATATTCTTATAAGTAATGCTACTCGTTAGTGGTATTTTTACCAAGTACAAAATTCTTGATTCTTTACTTATTATATTAACTTTTGCATATTCTAATGCTTCTTCAATTGATGCGAATGGCATTCTTTCTTCTTTTAATTTCATAATCGCTATTTCAATTTCTCTTTTATTCAATAATATTGTATTAATGATTCCAATTTTTGCCCATTGAATGGCATACTTTATATTTATTAATTCTTCTTTGATAATTCTTATTCTACTTTCAAGATTCAATGTTATTTCACTTATTACATAATTATCTTTCCTTATCGAGTTTAGTAACTGATTTCCTAGCTTGGTTAAATTCTTCTTGTTTTCCTGAGAATTCTCTAATTGATCTTACTATATCCGGTATTTTATCGAGTTCGCCTAAATTGTTACGGTGTTCCGGATTTATTATTTGATCTGTTCCTACTAAGTCACTGTTCGTATTCCTTATCGCGTTATTCACAATGTTCGTAATTAATTCACTCAGTCTTGGTATGTTGATAGCATTGTTAGGATTAGGAGGGATTGGTGCATTAAGGATAGGAGGTCTAATTAAATTATTTGGGTTACTCATTTTGCTTTATAATGTAGTTAATATGTAAACTTGAAAAATGTCTTTTATTTTATCTGTTATTTTATTTAGCAAAAGCACTTCTTAAAATTTATTTTCTTCCTTAATTTCTTGTATAATCAAAAATTTCCTTTTAAATGTTTTATTTGCTTTTCATTATTTTCTTTAGATTTTAAAACTTTTCCTTACTGGTTTTAAAATTAGAAGGAATTTTTTCCTCTTTTTTTTTTTAAATTTTTCTTCACTAATATTTTTCACTTTATCTTCCACAATTTCTGGTTTTCTTATTTCTAAATTAATTTCAAATAGTTACCGCCGTTGCCTACACAAAGTCTGTAGGGGGTCCTTTTTGCCTATTTCAGCTACTGGGGGTCTATCAGTACTCCTTCTCGCGAGGTTGTCTGCGAACTGGTCTACAGACGTGGTTGTAACTTGTCCTTTTACAGGAGTTCTTCGTGGTGTTCAGGGCTTCGGGTTGTCCTTGTGCGGCGGGCTTCTTTAGGCCGACTTAAGCACTGGTGACGACGGGATTTTTACTTTTTATGCTGCGGGCTACTTTAGGCCGACTTAGGCATCGGTGAATACTCGATTTTATTTTGCGTGTGGCGGGCTAATTAGGCCGACTTAAACACTGTTATTAACTTTTGACCAAAATCACAAAAAAAAACCGTTATCCTTTTGCCCTTACCACGTTGGGCGCCAATTAATTACATTTATTTTGAGAAATGTAAAAAAAATTATTTTTTCGGAGCAAGCTCCTTGTTATTTATTCACTTGTCAAATTAAGACTAACTGTTACAGAGTTACTTAAAGCTATTTTAACTTATCCATCACCTCATTCACCTGCCGTGCCACGTGATCGTGTTCCCGGAATTTCATGTATTGCCGTTCACACGGTTTGTAGCAAACATAGCGTCAGCAAAAAGGTTTTAGAACGGAAGCGCGTGCAGCGAATGAACTTTCAGCGTAAGCGGTGTTAACTTGTACATGCATAAGAATTTTACTTCGCATTATATATGTACATAGTACATATATTGCATATTTAATTCATATACACTACGCAGCGGACTAAGGGAATATTAAAATAGGGAGTTAAATAATTTTTTTTTAGACATATTGAAAATATTTGTTGCCCATAGCTATGAGAACACATATGTATGTATTTTTTTTTTTTTTGTTTTTTTTTTTTATCTCACAACTGGGCTTCACACATGTTTTATTTTTACCCAGATTTTGATGTTGTGGTTTCGAAGTTAATAACAAAGAGTTTCTAGTATTACTGGGCCAATTAAACAAATTATTACATTCAAGGGTATCATAGCCACTATACCTTAACATAGTACACAAAGTTGTTTTACCACTACCCTGCGGTGCGTATATAACTGTGTTAAATTTTCTCATATTTATAAACCGTTCAGCATCCTGGCCCGTTACATTATGATATTTTAAGGAGTAGTCTACATTTACTATCCTATGCAATCTGTATTGTTTATCAAAACACCGCCAACAAGAGTGTTTTATTTCACCAATAGTGGTAGCATCCTTTCATATGGTAAATCATTGCTACCGTTTTAGTTTCCAACCTTAGATTTTCTTTTTCCGTTAAATTAAATCCAAGCACTAAGTGTGCCAACGCGTTATCATCACTATCACACGCAAATATAATTTCATTATTTTCATCTGATACTTTTACAATTTTACTTTTTTGTTGCAGATTTAGAAGTTTGGCAGATATTACTTCTACCGATTCTCCTTTCACTACTTTTGACAGTTGCGCAACTATTGCAGCTACTGTGTCTTCATTACTAATCAAGTTTCTAGCATGGCCTTTGAGCTTTGTCTTTATTAGACTTATAGCTGCTGCTTCATGTGTGCCTTTAAGGGAATCTACTAGATTCAGCGCATCTATGAAACTTTGTAGGTTTTCGGCCTTTCCATCAAACTCAGGTATGAGTGATGAGGCTAGCTTAAGGAATTCCACAATTGTTTGTGCCATTGCTATTGTTGTTTCGCTTTCTTCAAGTGTATCAATGTCGCTTTCCGCTTTACCCTCTACTTCAATTATTGGTTTTGATTCGTCCAAATTTTGGAATTGATTTGGGTCAAACTCAATTTGATAGTAGGGATTTGTTGGTATTTGTAAGGTAATTTTGTGTCTTACACTTACATTTTCCAATCTTGTTTGTAATGAGCGTAATATTTTAAGACATTGATCTACATGTAAACTTGATATCTTGTATTTGTAAGAGGATGCTAATTGACTGATATTGTTATATTCAGCTACTAGAATGGTTGTATGGTGGATTAGCGTATTTAACTTATTGTTGTATCTTTGTTAATACATTTATAAGATTTTTCAAATTTTTCCTTAATTGAATTAATTTGTTTTGCTAATTCTTTCCATTCCATCACTCTTAGCGATACAACTTTACCAAAACTATTGTTGACAGCAATGAATTAATATATTTTGAATTTGGAAAAAAAAATTAAATCAGTAAAATGAATTTTAGACTTTATCTAAGTCGTTTGCACGGCTTAGATATCGTTTTTTTAAAGTACGTTTGTATATTAAGTAAATTTTGATTAATAAATTTGCTGCCGAAATTGCTACTATTAAAGCAAGAAGAACAATTTGAATGTCTAAATGATTGGTTGTATCGACAACTGATATAACATTCAGCACATTGGCTGTGTTATCCTAAACTTTGGAAGTTTTTCCTCCCATTTTTAAAATATCTATTTGTCTTCTTTAAAAATTTTTTTTTTTGTTTTAGTTATGGATTTGTCATTTCGTTTCTTCTATATATATATATATACAATTTATTAATCCCTTTTTTTTTGTTTTTCAATCAATTTTTTTTCATTACTTATATTTGCTGTTTTTACAAATATATTTTTACTTTAAAAAAAATTTTTGTGTTATTGTTTTATTCACTTGCAGGTGAATTTACAATGTTTCCTGCCTATATTTTGTACAGCCTTCCGACATGTATTCTAATCGGGCGAGTTCTCGCTCAATTTTACAATGTATTTTTTTTTTATTATAATAATATATGAAAATTAAAATATATTGGTGTGCGCACTTGGGAACGCTGTCGGTCCTCGGTGGTGTCCTTGTCCTTGGCCTAGCTTGTAACGCTAGGCGGTGCCGGTGCTGGTCGCACAGGCTGCTGTGCAATGTTTGCACGTGTAGTTGCAGAATGGGCTGTCCAGCGGTCCCTCGCAGTCATCCGGGCACTGTCGCTTGTATTCTGGGATAGCTGTTGGTTGGTAATGGAGGTATTATTTTCTTTTTCAAATTTTTAATCTGGTGGTAGGTGATAGATGGATTTTTGTTTTTATTTATCAATTGCACTAGTTGTGCTTCGTGAAACGAGCGCTTTTCATGCATGGAAACAGAATCGTTCCATGCTGGCGGGTTGGCTTGATTGCTCAACTCTTTGCTGAGACGGTCAATTTCCGACCTCAGTTTTTGTTTTATTCCGCCGCGCTTTTTTTGTTTCTTATTCCTATCCATCTACACTCTACTCACTCAGATACTAATTTTGACATCCACAGCTATCCCTCCATCGCCGTCGTCTGTCGCTGACTGGCGTCCCCGTTTTTTTTTTTTTTTTTGTGTGTTGTTGTTGTTGTAGCTGTTGTTGTCCACTTTGCTTCACACCTCCCACTACGACTTTGGGTACTTTAAGTATTTTGGCCAAATCATTTGGTTGAAATTTAATTTTGTTGTATGTTGACGCGCGAACGTTTTAAACGAAAACTAAAAACTTGTCACGGTCGCCATGTAGGAAGAAAGGTGGTTCGTTATCTTTAAACACGTTTGCTCTTTGTGTTTTAATATGGAACTGAATCCAATCTTTTATTTCAAAAATTACTTAGGCTAAATACATGCTGCTTATACATAGAGTTCTGCCGCTGAGAGCAGCGACAGAACGGGAGAGCGTAGTATGCATGTATGTATGTATGTTATTGTATATACATGCAGAAGGCATATATATAATGCGCTGGGACTGAACGGTCGAAGCGTCAAAGTGCTTGCACTGCAGATCCCACGCTGCAGGCCAGTCCGCATAAGTGACGGATCATATTGCTGCACTTATATATTTGATTGTATAAACATAGCAACAAAGTGTCGCTATGTTGTGAGTATGGCATATGACCACTTGATGTATTGTATACTCTACAATACTGTGGGCATATGCTTATTAGGCATACAACATACTACAATATGTATAACCCATCAAAAATGACAGCAGGGTATTGTGGGTATTATTGGGAAAAATTGAGTGAATGTGGTGGTAAAATTGGAAAAACTGGTGAACGTTGGTTTGCAGGGGGGTTTCTTCGAGTGAAGTTTTGTATTCTACAGAGCTGAAATGATTTTTTGTATAGCGGAGCCACTTTACGGCGGACCAAATAAATTTTTCGCCATCAACATTAACTTTTCTCCAATTTATTTTTGTTTTTAGCATCGAGCCCAAAGTTGTAAAATTTGTTTTCCATTTCAATCACATCAAATGTGTTTTTGTTACCAACAGACAAAACAAATTGGTACCAATCACATGAATGATGGATTTTCATTGTAGTTTTCTTTTTCTTTCGCTCAATAAGGGCGTGAGCGACATCACACTCCATATGAGTATGGCCTGCTTCCAATAACTTATGTTCAATCATTTTAATATTATCATTATTCTCGAGGAATGCTATTGTTAAAATACTTAATTGATTTTTAAACACTTCCAATTCGACAAAATAAAAGGCCACCACGTTTTATTTATTTCATCAATTTCTTTATTTTAATATTTTTGTCTACTACTTCGACCCGTCACCGCCGAAAATCATATACCAATTGAACGCGTCTTAACCGACAAAATCAAATTCAAGCAAAAGAAAAAGAACATAAGTCCCGCTATAATTCATATATATGTATATATAAAGAGTCTTAGGAATTAGGCATTTATGTAATAAAATCAAAGCCTACTATGTATTAATACAAGCTATCTCGTTTTAACCAAAGCAATTAGTCTTGTTCATTTTGCATGTCACTGCAACAAACACACATATACATATGTGTATATATCACATGAATTTATATTATACTAGCGGACCCGACAGACGTTGTCCTGTACACACGTCTTTAATTCGGAAATTTCAAACGTTATTATTAAGCTACAACAATCTGGACCGTTTTGATGAAAATTATTATTAAAAAATTATTACAATATCTTACGTCATTACATATACGTGTATCACAATTCGACCAATCGATAGCGTGTGAGTATGTGTATCCATATTAGTGAAATGTAATGTCTACGCTGTGTTAGGAAAAAGATGTGTTTATTGTCACACTCCACTGACAAAATCCGTGAAATAAATAATAGCAGTCACTATATGTATTTGATTATAGACATGGATATTTCTGAGAGTTACGGAAAATTTTAAGCCAATGAAACGACTGATTACAGACACGAATATTAGCCGTGGAATGTGGCAATAGCAGCTTCGTAAATAAAAATTTCAACATTTTTTAATTCAAGGTGAAAAAGATTTCACTAAAACTATTTTATTTATAACATATATTTTTTAATTTACAAAAACTTAATTTATCGTAATGCGATTGGATGTACAATATTTTTGGTTAAGCCTTGAGGTGTATAAATAAACAAATTCGATGGTTTTCCAACTCTAGAACACGCAACATATAATTGGCCGTGAGAAAAACACGGATTTTCTAAATCTAAGCCACAAATTGTCATTGTTTGGCCTTGTGACTTATTTATAGTCATAGCATATGCCAAGCAGATTGGAAATTGTAAACGTTTGAATGGTATAGGTGAATCTGAAGGAATCATTGGGATCCGTGGTAGAAGTACAACTTCATCTTGGAATTTTCCACTTAAAATAGTGGCTTCGAGAATGTTGCCCATGATTTTTTTTACAACTAATCGCGTGCCATTACACAATTTTGGGGCATTTAAATTTCGAAGCAAAATTATAGGTGAGCCAATTTTCAGCCGCAAATTATGCGGTGGCATTCCGGATAAATCTAGTGAATTTAGAAACTCTACAGGATAGTTGACAACTTCGTCAGGATCAACAACCGTGTCAATCGATTTAAATATAATTTCATCACCAGGCAATGACTGTTGTATTTTAAAGTTGATGGCGTCAACATCTAAATTTTTTGCGGCTAAAATAGCTCGCTCTCGCAGCCATACATGATTAGTATAATTATGTTTCAAATCTGGAAAGATACTTTCTATTAACTCATCTTTGGTAGCCACCATGTTGCAAAAATTCTCTGGTAGTCGAATATATTGTGTATCTTCATACAATGGAATTTTACCGTTGCCAATGTTTAACAATTGTTCAGCGAATCCTGATGCTAATGGATCATTCTGAAGTTGAACGCGCATATTAAGAGTAAGGCATAATTTAGTGACACTTCGCCATAAATAAGATTCTTTCAAACATGCGTTTATTTGGTCTGCATATGTCGCACGTGGAATGACTGGTAGTGTTTGTCTGAAATCACCAGACAGCAGAAGTAGAGCACCACCGAAAAGCCGAGCATTATTTCTGATATCTTTCAGAGACCTGTCGAGAGCTTCGAGTGAATGCTTGTGGGCCATTGTACATTCATCCCAGATAATAATTTTGCATTTTCTCAAAACTTCAGCCATGCCTGAATGCTTCTTTATGTTACATATTGCTTCAGGATTTGTATGAACATTCAAAGGTAATTTTAGTGCTGAATGGGCAGTCCGTCCACCATCAAGTAACGTTGCTGCAATACCTGATGAAGCAACGGCCAACGCAATATGATTTTGTGATCGAATGCGCGCAAGTATCAGTGAGATGAGAAATGTTTTACCAGTGCCACCTGGTGCGTCCAAAAAAAAGAAACCACCTTGTTGTGCTGTAATTGATACGTCAATTTCATCATATACATTTCGTTGTTCAGCAGTAAGCAATTGTTCATTATTAGCAACAAAAGTAGCCAAAGAAGTTTTATCGAACTGGTGTTCACGTTGAACATCGCTATTGATGATATCTACCGCTGGGCGGTTCGGCGCTGGCATTCCGAAATGGATGAGCGGCATGTTCGAAATAAGAATACAAATATCCTCAATCATTATTAATGATTCGTTGTATATTTCAGCGGAGAATTCAATATTAAGATTTTGATTAGCAATTCTAGTCCGATGCAAAATATCTTCACTCATTGAATCTTTATATTTGTTCCACAGAGCAGATGCGTCAGACGGAAAACACGTTGTTAATATTATTGAAAATAATTGCCGGATTCGTTGTGGAGATGAGCTCAGTGCTGCATCTGCAAGTGTGAGGTCCCAATGGTTATCATCCTCCAATAAATGTAACTCTCTACACGCATCGAAGAAAGTGTCGTACAAAATACCATTGACTTTTCGCAAATATTGGAAGGACGTTGGTCCAGGAATGTTAACCAGTAATAAACGCAAAAAAAAACATTCGCGTTGCTTCGGATGAACTGTATATAATCGACCTAACGTATTTGTCATAAATAAGTCAGCGAATCCTGAGACTGGAGTGCCTCGTTTCCGCGGTTCCCAATTTTTTGATTGTTTATTCCATATAAAAAATTTAGGAACATCAGCGTATATTAATGTCCTTGCGAATTGACCAACAACATCTTGTCGACTACAAAGTTTAAAAAATTCAGTAAGAGTTGTTTTTGGAGCCGTTAAAGCCTGTTGTAGTGCAGTCTCTTCTGTGAAGTAAACACGTTGTCCGTTTTCAAGATGCACAGACAAATGTATCACAGCAGGATCCCTTTCATGGATAGGAAACGTAAAAATGCGCCAAATAGCTTCGTTGCTACTTATGTATCGACCCATTTGATAACGTGTTATTTCGTCATTGTCGTTTATATTTTGAACAGCAAATATAGCTTTATCACTACCTTTGTGAACATACTTACAAATGTATTTGATCGACTTCACTGAACTGCATAGTTCGACGTTAATGTGCGCTTTGTAGGTTTTGCACAGCAATGGTGAATATGGGACTACCCAGCGATTATCAATATCTACTATTACACCATTTGACAGACGTAATTCATATGATTGACCACCATTGTCTACGTCTCTACGTCGGTAAGATGGATAGCCATCAATATTAGTGATAGTATCAGTTTCACATGGTTTTGGAAAACGCTTTGTACATTTTCCATTATCCATACATGGTGACATTATGTTTAGAGTACCACATGGACCATGGATCATATTAGTAGTAACAATGTCAAACAATTCTTGATCAATGTTCGGATCTGGAATTTCCGCTGAAATAATTTTGTCAATTTCTTCTGGGCGTATTTTATCCACCAACCAAATTAAAATATGCGCACGAGGTAAGCCTCGTTTTTGCCATTCAACCGAGTAAAGCCAACAACGTGTTTCACCAAATACCGAGTGATGAGTAATTAAATTCATCAAAGATTTTAATTTTTGTTTAAAAACACGTGCAGTGACATCATGACGGTGCATCGATGTTTGACCTGGCAACAGCAAATTTTTAATTTCATCCCAGTTTGGATTACACGTAAATGTAATAAAAAGATCTGGTCGGCCGTATGCACGTACGTAGGTCATGGCATCTTGAATGTATTCCTGCATATGGCGCGGACTACCAATGTATGATGACGGGAGAATATATGCGGTCCCGATATTGTTGATGTTATTCGTTGCATCTACGTTACCGATTACGGCGTCACGCAAATGAATGTACTCCTCAGCACGAAGTTTTACTTGATTAAATTTTATGTATCGTAATCTCTCACTTTCGATTTTTACATACATATCGACAATGTATTGATGAAATAGCTGTCTGCATCGGAGAATGTTATTGTCTTCATTAGCACGAATCATTAGTCGATATGCGTAAAAGTTCATAGCACTAACTTTCTAGTTCAGTTCTTCACCTGCAAATAAATATATTTATGAGATAAACAGAAATTATGGATTTAGAAAAAAAAAAAATTGTTAGATAATCTATGAATTGTACCTGTAGTTGGATTCCTTTGTTTAATATTGATATAATATCCATCTTCTCCTTCCCAAAATATCAATGGATACTGCAAAGCATCGTAAGAACGATGATTGTCTTGAATTATTTGCACCGTATCATCTCTGCGTTGTATGCGAATGTCTCGCCGTTCACATGGGTCACCAGCCATAACAACTGCAACTTCATTAATAGTTGGAACATTATATGTACCTGCGTGTTCGCCATAGGGCACTTTGTCTGCTTTAATGACAATGACGTACTTGTCGTTTTGCAGTCTGTTAGAAAGAGTCTTGAACAATCGTATCAATTGGTTATGATTTTGCAAAAACGTTTGTAAAATATCCACAATTTCTCGTTCTTCCATCTGCTCTATATGGTTGTAAACACAGCGTGTATGTGATTGTTGCTCCTCATCGCCCATAAAGTAAATTTGTAGAAATTTTGGATCGGCATCAGGCATTGGAAGCAATGAACTAATTTGGTGGTATACCTGACCTTGAATCTTGAATGTAGATTCAAAATTACAACCATCTTCATTATGGACGATTTTTGTTGCTCCAAATGATGTCATTTGAAAGCATGAATTAAATTTACGAATTTTCCGCAAAAACAATTTCGATTGAGATGTGGTTCCGGCTAAAAGTATTTTTAAAGGTTCTGGTGGTGGATTTAGCGATGGCAGTGAAATTTTTCCAGACGCACAACATAAACCAACCGATTCACCTTTGTACTTAAAAGCATGACAATATTTACACTCTTTGTCCATACTACCTATCGTGATTAGTGCATGTGACGAATAGTCTATTTTAGGATCATATTCAAACGCGAGACGACTAAGTGATGCTCGTGTCAATGTTCGATTTTCGAGCACTTGCCGATTTTGATGTTCTCTCTGTGCGTCGGTCAGTCGTTGACGTGCCTCTCGTTGTCTTAATGTATTAGCTCTGAATTTTCATTTGCTCGTGAACATGCAACTTGATCTCTGGAATTTACATTATCCGTCAAGAGTTCTTCAACTGATCTATTTAATCGACGATCATGGACCAATTGCGCATTCCGACTACGTCGACCAATATTTTTCGCTCTTCCACGAAGACGTGGCATTTTTCTGTAAAAGAAAAATACTATAAAATAATGCACAACGAATATAAAAATAATGTAAAAAATTCATTATGAAATTAATGAGCTACTATCTGCGTCATTAATTTCTGACTGTTTCGAAATTAAGTGAAAAATAAAAATCCATCTAAATACAATCTGTATCATTAAATGTAGATGAATAAAAAAAACTTCTTTAAAGAAATGAATATATAAGTAAAAAAGCATATAATAAAATATTCATTATTATAAAATCTATAGCGATGAAAAATCTGTCCACATAAAAATCCGTGTGAATCAAGAGGCAAATATTGAAAGTAAATTAATAAAAATCCCTTTAATCAAACAATTAAATAAAAGTATAATTTTATGGATAACACAAAGAAGCTCCATATGTTGTCTATGAAATTTAACTTTTATTGAATTTATTAATTTTATGGATTTTTATTTATTCACTTGTAAGGTTTGTCTCTTTATTTGCACGGATTTTTATTTGGACGAATTTTTAATCGACACAGATTCTAAATTTCTAATATTTCATTTTATGCTTTTTTACTCATATTCATAAATTTTTTCTATTTTTTTATTCATTTCTATCATTTTATTTTTCACTAAGTCTTCTAACAGTTAGAAATTAATGACGCGTATAAAACACAAATAAATTTATAGGTTAGAGTGGTAATTAATCAACGCACGTGTAAATTTCATAAAAAAATTCATAAGAAATATACTCACTTCGATTCTGCACTAAAGTCGCAAAATGTATTGTTTTTTATGCACACTTCAAAACTTTTTTAACAATTAGTAACTGTTGATTTAATATTTGATTCAGCACGATGTTTAAATAACGCAATAATAACAAAATATTTCTCTCAATTCGATCGCAGCGCCAACTGTCGGGACAGACTGAAATTGAAATAAAGTATTATTTAATATTTAACGCTGCGATGATAGCGCAGTCTATCGGATCCAATGTGAAACATTCCAAAATTAACAACTACTTATTATTAAAAAATTAATTAAAAAAACATTTTCCAGGAGACCAAATTGTGAATCTAAACCATTCTCGAATCCCATTGAACACACACAAAAAATTTCATCAAAATCGGTTCAGTCGTTTAGGAGGAGTTCAGTGACAAACACACGAACATAAGAAATATATATATAAAGATTAATATACATATAAGCGTAAGGAAACTTACATTAGGTTGTGCCATCACAATAAAGCGATGTTTGTTACAGTGACTTCAACAGCTATAAACATTGAGAATTCATTTCTTAGAATTCTTATTTTGGCCAACACAGGGATCACTATAAAATATAACTGTGTCGACATTCTTATCTGTTAATGACGCACTCAAGTGGTCAAATATGCATAAAGAGATCTCGTTAGCTCCACGCTGTAGTATTCCTTCATGCCACATATAGCAAAAAGCTTTGTTTGTTTCACAATCATAGATAGTTAGGTTATAAGTATTCAACTGCCTTTTGAAGTAGCAAACTGAAGTCGTCAAATAAGGAGTTGGCAATACTTACTGTAAATCAAATGTATACGTTTTAATATTTTTGTGGGCTTTAGCTATACCTTTGTCGAAATTCTTAGCCTTGAAAGCTATTTCTGCATCTCAGGAAAGCTTTTAATGTGCTGTTTTACGGCATCGATTTGGAACTCATTAAGCTTATTTTTCGGCACTGATTTACCTCTATTGTCGGCCAACGGGAAGTTTGGATAATTTATTTTTTTTTTTCAATCGCCATTCTTAAAAAACTGTTCGTTTCATAAAAGCATCTTAAAAAACATCCTTTGCAAACATTTACCTTGTCATTGTCAACATTTACAAAATAGTAGTTAGAAATGCGCCGATTTTTGGTTTTGATTGAAGACGAGACTTTTCGCGTTAATTTTTCGCCAGGTTGTAAATAACGTCAGCTCGTTTCTATTGTTCTTTTCGCAATGTCCTCTTAGTCCAACTGTCCAAAATTTTTTAGCTTTAGTTTATTTCAAGTATATTCACTTATGTAAGTTAAGTTTTTATATTAAAACACTTTTTTTTATTATATTTTTTTTACATTTAGTCTAGTTAAGTTTTTATATTAAAACACACTTTGTTTTTACATCTGTATTTACTCCCGACCACGACTTATCGTCGTCAATCCACAAATCAAATAACTAACTTCTTATTCTACGCTGCCACCTTGAATACCCTTTGTCTGTCTATGTTGTTGTTGTTGTCATATGCATTGATCCCGCATGCCCGGTGATACTGTTATTGGGATGCATTGTTAGCGAATGCCACTGTTAGGTTGCTGTTAAGCAATGCTCTTAGTCTGCGTACCGTAAAGGTATTTGCTGTTTTTCATTGCTACTGATGATCACGTTAGGATCCCATAACTGAACATATTACGGCGTGATGATTACACTGTGCGACAATTTTGGGGTAAAATAAATTTTTAACAAGATTTGTCTTCATAAAAATAATTTTTTTATACTCTGCTTTAAATTTTTTTTTTAAATATCTAAAAACTCTGTAGGTAAAAATATTAAATAGATTAAGTAAAAAGAATATAGACTTGAATTCTTATAATTTTTTTTTTTATTAAAATAAAGAATTTTTACGTACTAAAACCTTAGAGACAAGCTCTTTTCGACAATGATTGAATTTCAACATCATCATTATCAGAGTAATCAGATTCATCAGTAAAGAATTCCATGCCTGTCTCTTCTTCTTCTACCTCATATTCTTTTTCCTCCTGGTTACTCCATTTTCCTTCATTTTCTTCCTGGTCGTATTGAAAAATATGTTTACTCCACCAACATATTTCGGCTAGTATGGCACCTGGAGCTCGTTTTCCTCGGTATCTTGACTCAAATGGCATCGCAGTTTGATGGTAGCGCTCTCCTTGCTCATCTGATTCTGTCGACAATTGTTGACTAAAATAGTCCAAATGTTGGTGAAGAAAGTGAATTTTTAGCGACATATGGACCCCAATTTTGGAAAAAGCATCTAGCATTCGTCGCACAGATTCTTTGTAATTTGGAGAACGATGTTTGCCTAAAAGTCCAACTATTATTTCTCTTAACGATTCCCACGCAACGATTTCATTGTTTATTAGGACCCTGTTAAAGTCTTCAGACTTTACGAATTTGCGAATGTCAGGGCCATTTAAAACGCCTGAAAGAAATTAAAAAAAATATGAAAAAATATATATACAAATAAATGATAAATATGTGTGCATCTGGAAATAAATGTATCTCAGAATCTCACCATTTTTCAATTTTGCATCACTGATCTTCGGAAAAATGTCACGTAGGCAGGAAAACCCCTCATCCCTTTTAGCAACAACCATCAGGAAATAATTTTTTTGGATGATACAAGTTCCTTGTGAATTCTATTGGCGTTTTTCTTTTCACTTTCATCTCTCATTTTCCAATCGTTTTTTTGGTATTGATCCCCTTTGTAACGACTATCCCAATCACACAAAAAACACATGTGTTTAATGTAGCCAACTTGAAGACCGGTAAGCATAGCAATCACCTTCAAGTCACAACATACACGCCAATTGTGATTTTGATAATCGACCAATTTTAAAATGCGATCCATTTTTTCAAATGTTTCTTTGGTAGCGGTTCCGTACGCAATTAGTACCGATGGCTTTGAGTTGGTTTTGTCAAGTAAAACAGCTTTTAAACTAAATTTCGAACTGTCAATAAATAGCCTCCAGTCGTCTGGACTGTATTTAATTCCCATTTCACTCATCAACTTTACAATATTGTGACAATGAGCAAACGTCTTTTTCTCATTAACCGTAAAACAATGATTGAATTGTTCTTTCCTATTTCGATACGCCGTAAGTTTTATATTAAAACACACTTTTTTTTACATCTGTATTTACTCCCGACCACGACTTATCGTCGTCAATCCACAAATCAAATAACTAACTTCTCATTCTACGCTGCCACCTTAAATACCCTTTGTCTGTATATGTTGTTGTTGTTGTCATATGCTTTGATCCCGCATGCCCGGTGATACTGTTATTGGGATGCATTGTTAGCGAACGCCACTGTTAGGTTGCTGTTAAACAATGCTCTTAGTCTGCGTACCGTAAAGGGATTTGCTGTTTTTCATTGCTACTGATGATCACGTTAGGATCCCATAACTAAACATATTACGGCGTGATGATTATAGACGGCGCACTTGTTTGTGAAAAACAAGATCACACCGCTAAGCTATTGTTAAGCAATGCTCTTAGTTGGGTGCCTGGGTACCGTAAAGGGATTTGCTGTTTTTCATTGTTACTGATGATCACGTTAGGATCCCATTACGGCGTGATGATTATAGACGGCGCACTTGTTTGTGAAAAACAAGATCAAAGCAATGCTAACTGCTGGGTCAAATATTGGGGCAGGCATGATATGATAACTTGTATAAGCATACACACTACTCGTTGCTTAAAAAATATTTTATATGTTTCCCGCTTACTTTAATCGCAAAAAAGGACCGAACATTACCTTTTACAACAATGCCTGGTTTTACTTTATTTATGGCGATTGTATCGGTTAAAGAGAGCTCTTCTTTAAATAAACACGTGTCCACGCAATTCAAGCGGGAATTCAAGAATCCCCATTTTATTCAGAGTTGCATTTCTTCCAAACAGATAATACAAGCTTAACCTACGTTTACATAAAAATTTGTTCCTTTACAACTCGGCCAATTCTGACAAAGGATCGACCTCGACCATAGTTAGAATTCAAAGTGGCTAGTCAATGCGCAGAGGATTGTTTTCTGGCTCGTCGGCACCTTCTCCAGTTCCCACCACGCTCCGCAGAAGGTTGCGCAACTGTTGTGCTGTGGCTGATGGTGGGAATTCCACTCCTGCTTCACTTAGTGCCTTCGCCAAATCCTGTCTTGGGTTAGCCATTTTCATGATTCGATAAATATTATTATTTTCCAATGGGAAGTGCGGTTTACCCCACACCTGAGTTATAACAATGCCTGGTTTTACTTTATTTATGGCGATTGTATCGGTTAAAGAGAGCTCTTCTTTAAATAAACACGTGTCCTCGCAATTCAAGCGGAAATTCAAGAATCTCCATTTTATTCAGAGTTGCATTTTTTCCAAACAGATAATACAAGCTTAACCTACGTTCACAATTAAATAATGCATGTAGAAATACGTTATTCTAATAATACAAGCTTAAGCTACCAGGTGTATAAGCTTAAATCCGCTGTTTTTTAGTAAAAAAAAAACGTTTTTTTTATAGAAAGCAAAAAAATAATTTATTCAAAGTATTTGCCCACGCCAAAAGAATTCTTCATCTTTCGAGGCGAACCACTCGTCAAGCCATTTGCGGACGTCTTCGTACGAATCGAAGTGCTGTTCGGCGAGCGCGTGACCCATCGATGAAAACAGATGATAGTCCGAAGGGGCCAGGTCTGGTGAATAACCGGGATGAGGTAGCACCTCCCAATTGATTGTCTCCAAGTAGTTTTGGACCATTCTTGACGTGTGCGATGGGGCGTTGTCGTGGAGGAAAATCAGCTTCTCATGTCTTTGTTCATAACGAGGCCTTTTTTCACGCAAAGCACGGCGCAATTTGATGAGTTATTGGTGGTAGCGATGAGAATTAACAGTTTCACCAGGTTTCAACAGCTCATAGTAAACGACACCCTGCTGATCCCACCAAACGTTTACGTTGGTACGTTTACATAAAAATTTGTTCCTTTACACTTTACTGTCTTATTTATATTCATTTTATATATCAAGCGGTTCTTAACCTAACTGTAACTATTTATCTTATATACATATGTATATGTAAATAAATGAATTCATACTCGTATAGTGGCGAGTGTGCAGTGTTGCGTCTGCAAGTAATTTGCCAGTGTTGCTCAATAGCATTTTAGTCCGTTCGTTCGTAGTATTGCTCGTCAGTCAATGATAATTTTTATTTTATATCAATATCCCAATATAATTAATGATATAAAATATATAACTTTTTACTTGCGACTTTGAACTTTAGTGTTGAAATGAGTATTCTGCATTCTGTGTGTCGCGGCTACGACTCGGCGCTGAGTTGAAAGGGTTTGCTTTTAACGCATATGGCAATGAATGGTTTATTCTGAAAATGAATTCAATGTTGTACATTCTATATTTTATTAAGGGGGGAAGCTGGTCTAGAGCGCAAAAAATGGGCATATTTTATGAATTTATTTTGACTCAACAAAGGAATCAATCGAAAATCTGTGAAATAGGTTTAATAATATAGCTTTCATGGTACAAATACAAAATTTTTCGTCTGAATTAATTTCAAAATGGCCGCTGTCCAGCAGTTTTCCTAAGGCGCCTTTTTTCTAGTGGGTCCATTGCCGAAGACGTAAACTCCTTAATTTTTGTCCTGGATCAAAAAATAAAATTTTTTTAGTTTCTATATAACAACAGAAAGAGACGTACGTAGGATTTTTTCGATATTTTGTTTTTTCGCGAAATGGTGCACGTTTGAAGAAAAAGTTACAATTTTCACTATAAAGAACGACATAAAATTGTTGATTAAAAAAAAAACTATGTAATATAAATAAAAAATCCTACGTACGTCTCCGGAGAAAGGTATTTCGAATGTATTGTCAAAATTTCGTAAGAATCGGTAAAGATTTGTTCGAGTTTTGTCTTCGGCCAGTTTAAAAAAAGTGATTTCGAGAAAAACGCGTTTAAAGTTGTAAATAGCGTTCGGGGCATACCTGCGAGGCACTGCCGTCGAATGAAAAATTTGGGCATTTAGACATTTTTGCTGGCATCCCTCATTTGGTATATTATTTCTAAGACCCTAAAGCACCTTTTAAGACAAAAAAAAATTTTTCGATTTTTTCAAAATTCTAGACCAGCTTCCCCCCTTAATATTGAAACTTACTGCTAATCCATTGAGTCGTTCTTCTCCTGTTTTGTTGAACTGATAAGTCTTTAATCTTTGCAAAGGGGAGAATGACCATTCTCTTAATGGTCTAGAGCTTCAACAATGATCTGGAATAAATAACAAGCCGTCTCAGTTATTTCGCTTGGTCATTATTCTTCAAAGACGGGTGGTCTTATCAATTCTTCCTCATCAAGTTCTGCACAACTCGATGGCATAATGTTTTGTATCCTGGACATCCTTTCTCGATGTTCGAGGAATCTTGATTCAAGCTCTTCTGAGTACTTGTCCAGGAATGAGATGATTGCGCATAACTAAGGCACTGGTTTAAATCGCAGTCTTCTTTCTGGAAATTTTTGCTTAGACTTTTTTTTCAGAAGAGGAGTCTGTCTGTTTCGCATTTGGTTTTGAGGCTAAGATGTCCTTCTGCAATAGTTTCAAAAGTTTAAGCGAGTTAACGAAATTTTTGTAAGTAAATTTGTCCGATTGAACAACTCTGTGTAGAACAATTCCACAATTTTATTTAATTCGGTTTAACAATGGCTTGCAAACTTCCACAATAATTTAAAGGTGATCTGATGAACATCAGCGCGCAATAAAGACTGATTCTCACCTCACTGCTGCTGATGGTTCGCGCGTGTCAAAGCCCGTTTCATTCCAGTTGCAGGACGTGTGGTGAGTAGGGTGGTGAATAATGATCAATTTAATCGACGTATATATCGATTAAATTACTATTGAGGTCCTCAAAAAGGACTTGCATCTCACATAATGAAAGAATATTTGAAAATGCCTTCCCCCCAGTACCGACCGAGTTCCAAAGTTTAGTAAACATCGTGTTTGTCCTGATATTTCGGTCTGCTATAAATGCAATAAATTAAGTGAATAAAAGTAAAAATTAAATGAGATGAACATTTAAAACATTAAGTATAACAATAAGTCAGGGTAACTTCTTTTAAGAGTGGTTTTTTACATCCCGGACACAATTTTCTATGTTCCTGGACACAGCTATAAATGCAATAAATTAAGTGAATAGAAGTAAAAATTAAATGAGATGAACATTAAATTTAAATAAAAACATTAAGTATAACAATAAGTCAGGGTAACTTCTTTTAATAGTTGTTTTTTACAGCCCGGATACAATTTTCTATGTTCCTGGACACAGCGCAGCAAGAACTGTTTTTGTTCTTCTTCAGCCGTGATAAGTCCGTTAAAATCTTCCTTTAGAAAACTGTCGTCGATCCGGAGTCGTGATAGAAATTGTTTGCTCTTCTCCGATATGAAATCATCCAGTGTTTTCTCTGAAAAAAATAAAAAGCAGTTAAATAACAAAACAAAACAAAAAATCAACAAAAAATTGAAAAATAATACAAAAAGTCGATTTAACTTACCAAACCTTTGTCTAATTCTGCCTTATAAAATATTGACAAAGCTTGAATGTGTGTCTCGGCGACACGTTCGTTTATGAAATTAAGAGACGGTTCAGTGTTACTAGAGTCGATGGTATTTCAATTTTTCCTGAACTTTTTGAACTAATCGATTTCTTAAACTCTTCAATACTTCTTCCACTCTCCACAGAAAGTATCTGCTTTCTTACAATAATTTGACAATAATAAGCTTTGAATGCGTGGATAATGCCTTGATCGAGCGGTTGTAAAATTGATGTCGTGTTAGCTGGAAGGTACTGGAGATCTACATTTTGTAAAGGCACTAACTTATGGGGCGCGGCATTGTCGACGAATAAAATAACCTTTCTTTTCTGCAGTGTCATTTCATTGTCAAAAGATGTCAGTATCGATGTCCATATGTCTTTAGTCATCCAAGCGTTACTTTGCGAAAAGTAATGAACTGGTAAAGTTACATTTTTAAAACATCGTGGATTTTTGGGTTTATCAATAACGAAAGCTTTTTTGCAGTCCCCAGATGCATTGCATAGGAAGCAAACCGTCAACCGTTCTTTGCTGGATTTATATCCTTTCGGTCGACCGTTATGCATGCTTAGAGTTGAGTTGGGCAGTGCCTTGAACAATAAACCACTTTCGTCGGCGTTGAATATGTTCTCATTCTGTAATTTTTTATTAAATCGGGAGGCATTTTAAAAAAAATCATTTGCACCCTCAACATTTGCTGATGCACTTTCTCCGTGAAGGTGTTTGACTGAAATTCCGTTCCGTTTTTGCCAGCGCCATAACCATCCGGTGGTGGCATTGCAATTCTTATTCATTTTAATAGACAATAGCGTTGCCTTTTATTTCACCATGTTCCCAGATATGACAACGCCAGACGCACGCATTTGATTGAACCAAATTGTTACCGCTCTATCTATCTCGGACGAATTGCTACACCTATTCCGCTTCCTAGGTATATTTCCCGAGTTACATTTTACGGCCAAACTGTCTTTTTCGCGAATTATTCGGTTAATAGTTGATCGTGAACATTTATATTTTACACAAAGTTCATTTTTATTTGTGTTTTGCAGTTCTGAAAAATTGCCTTTTTTTGCCCATACGTTAAACTTGTTCGCGTGCTCATTGTTTACATTGTACATACTTCAACAAGAAACTAGGGATGTAAGCGCTAGTTAAATTTATGAATAAAATCGATAAAAGTATGATTGGTAAAATGATTGGCACAGTGCTTTTAATTAGAGTTAAAAGCCAAATAAATTCAAAACGTGTAGTAGGGGGTTTACAATATTATTATTTTTTATTCAGTGCTTATAAACGGTAAAATTACAAAAGTTGAGAAAGAACTAGGTGCTTTTAAGGGGGAAATGCTTATAAGCGGGGTGTTTATATCGTGATTTTTTGTGTACATTGAAATAGGGGAATTTTTCTTACAATTTTCCTAGTGCTCATAACCGGGAAATGCTTATAACCGGGGTGCATATAAGCGGGGAATACGGTAGAGTACAATTGACCGATGTTTCTCGAAATAGTTGTATGATTTGGCAATAACTTCTGTACGTCAACATTCGCAGCATACTTAGAGCCAATATAGATCAAATATGCCAGCCCACTGTCTTCTACTATTCTAAAGGATCTGCAACTCCTAACGGCCCACTAGGTGCAAATTTCCACAACCTTTTGTTTTCTTCGGAGTTGATATCAATTTTCGGCCCTCGAACTTCTTTTATTTCTGCTACGTAACATTTATGTCTGATTAAATTTGAAGTGCAGTTAACATTGTTTTTGTAGACATTAAGGCATTTTTTGCACGCAACCATTCCTTCCATTTCTGTCCCATTACCATCGACAATAATTCCAAAAATGTTCCATACTTTACTCCTCCCTTTTTTGTCTCTTATGGTCAGTTCTTCTTTTAAGATTTTTTCCTTAACAGCAGCATGGCTTAAACTTGCGCTAACATTCATTGCAACAGAACCAATTGACTATGAAAATTATAAAAATCAATAAAAAGCGTAAATATTTAAGAATAAAACTACTTACTTCAGTAACTTCCATTTTTGTAGAATAAAAATTAAATTCTGATTAATATTTGAATTTAACTTACACTTTGCCTGCAAATATTCTTCTGCGCACCTTATTGGCTTTTAAATTTACTAAAAGCTGTCTTATTTCATAACTTCAATAGCTTTAAAAATTATTCATCGAAAGTTTACCGTTATTTATTGATATTCTCCCCTTAATACGCAAAAGTGCGCGGGGAGCGAAGAAATGTGTATGCTTACAATTTTCATACATCTCGAAGGTGTGCTAAAACACACTACGTACATACATACATATGACACCAATTCACACATTGTACTTGATGACCATTGCCATGCAAGCATATAAGCAGCGTCGTGCAATTCGTGCACTGTCGATAGAGCTGAAGTAGTATTGCTTGTTGAAGACAGTTTTTCTTCGTTGCTGTTCAAGTTGTGTGCCTACATTAGGGATGCAAACATCGTTATATAAAACATCGGTGGTTCGATGTATCGATGTTTCTGTAAAAAACATCGGGCACTAAAACATCGATGTATCGATGATTTAAGATATTAGATTCCAAAATTAGTATGGATGTCCGTATTATTCGGAAAAACAGTTAAAACCGCCTTCCATTTTGAACAACTTGCTTTTCTTATTTCTATGAAATTATTCTTATCTTCTCGGAACTTATCCGATACCACATCACTCATATAAGATGCAAGTGAATACACTAAAATGTCCGATTATATTTGTTCTTTATTATTACCATTTTTGTTTTTTGATAATATCATCGTCTCCTCAACTTGATAAGCCTGGATTGCCTTGATAATTGCTTCCTTGATATCATCCGACATTACTTCCTGTTTAGTAGGCAACATGGAGAAGACAAAGCCTCCCCTGAAACAACTTTCAAAGTCGTCATATCCAATTGATATCATATGCTTCACAGTTACAGGCCTATTTACATTAGTGAACTTCTTCAGCACTGCGAAGCCAACTTCTGGGAAGCTATTCAAAATCCTGGGAAGAGTAATTGTTTCGCGATTCGATTGTGAGGCAATGACATTCTTGGAGATTCTATACAGTTTTACAAGCTCAGATATATAACGCTGCGTTTCTTGTTTTACTTTTCCAGTCTTCGAAATAATTGACGATCGAGAAAGCATTAGCACTATTAGAAATGAAATTTGTTTTTTGCGAGCATCCACATCTGGCTGTAGCTTAGACATGAGTTTGCGTATGAAAATTGGATCAAAACCTTGATATGACACAGCGTTGATGACATTATGCATAGTGTCTTCCTCCGATAAGTAAGCAATCATTTGAGAGATGAACGGGTCTGTTATAGGGTTTTCAGAATCCAGAGTGCGAATGTCGAATGTTGAGGCTCTAGTAGCGACTGCAGCAGCAATCTCCTCATTAACGTTGAAAGGTTGTCTAGCTTGAGCCATTGTAGTCAGGGATCTAGTATATTCTTCTAAACTGGTAATTGACTCTTCAGCACTGTCAGATTCTATTAAGTCTGTTAGAGAGCTTAAAACACTGGACGAGGTTGAGGGACAAATACAAATCTCTTGATCGCACTGGCACTGACTGTCTTGTTTCTCTACCTTCTTATGTTGTTTTCCTTTAAGAAGGAGATTTGTTTTTTGTTTTTGTATTCTAAACTCAGATAAATGGAGTCTTAGTTCATTAATTGAGATTCTATTCTTTGGATAAGTTTTGTCTAGATATTTTTTAATTTTCTTCTCCTTATCAGGTAAGCTTAAGAGCTCGAGTCTTTGGGCTTTAGTTGGTTTAATACTAAAAGCTTTTAAGAATTCTATGAATAAGTTATCCGTTTTGAAGGATTAGAAAAGTATTTGTTTATAAAAAAGGCTGTATATGTGTGTGTCTCTTAACTCTGTATCGAAACATCGATGTTTTGTATACTCCTTAAAAGAAACCTACGGAATCTTTTCTTTTTTTTTTGTAGATTCATCTTACCCACCTAATTAAATGCGGTTTTTTACATACTGTAAGTACAAGTTATTTATTCAGAACTGAGTTTAAAAACAATAATTTTGATAGTCGTTTTCCTATCAAACGGTTTCGTTGCTGCGTGATTGTTGCTCCTGCCGTAGAAAAACGTCGCTCACTGGGAACTGAAGTGGCCAAAATGGGTAAATATTTTGAAGCTTGTTTATATAGACAAGGAAATACACTTTTCATGTCATCCCACATTGCAATTGGATTTTGGTTAATGGGTGTAACAGCTGATCCTAGATACATTTGCACTTCAACCTCCGTTCTAGCAATTGTAGAGACATTGGAATATTTGGATTTTATATTTTGGTGCGCCAAATTTTTATGGTGTTTCCAAATATCAAAAGACTTTTTTTCTTTTTCGCAATCATCTGAAAAATCTGACGTAATCGAGTTATTCTTTCCATCTCTTATGAAGTGGTTCAAATAAAAAACTGTTTTGCCTTTTGCCAAAGCATCTAAAAACGTGTTACAAAAAAAAGTTATCCAATAAGAAAGTTAGTATTCAGTCATTTTATCAGTTATTACAGAACAAACTGTTTATCTATTCCTCCAAGCTCCAAGCTTAATAGCTCTTTCTTCACTTTCAACTTTTCAACAGCATTTTTTCCATAGCTTGGTTGTGTCTTTTTGCTTCTTTGAGAAAATCTTTCATGATTTCGTTAGTTTTTTTCTGGTAGTCGCCCAGTCGCTCAACCGATTTGGTTAACTTTCTCAAGCCCTCGTTAACATTTTTGAAATGTCCTTCTTGGGCATCAATACCTTCTGTCACTTTCGAGCATAAACTTTGTTGAATATTTATTTGCTTATCTAGCAAATCGAGCTGATCCGTCCTCTCTTTTTTTCTTTGAGGTAGATTCGCACTACTCGGCTCATTTTCTATATCTTCAACATCAAATGTAGCTTCGATAACATCGGCAAAATTTGGTGAAATATTTTCCTCACGAGTTCTCTTTGATGTGGATGGGGTTACGTCGATTGCGTCCTCATTTCTTTGCATAGTTCCGATCCGGATACTTCATTATCGATCCGCGCACTGCTCTATCGATCGTATACACTAATACCTATTACCGACGTATGCGAGTATAACTCCCGCCGCAGCCGCAGAAATATTGATCTTATAAAAAATTAAATTCACAACAAATATTGTATATATGTACCTTCACCAGTAAAACCACCAGTAGACGGTGTCGCTGTTGGAACGGATAATTCAAACGAAGGCAATGGTGAACGTGGTCGTTTCGGTGGCTTGAATTGGGATGCGGTTGATGTTATTGGCAGCGCAAAATCTTGTTGTGTTGGCAATGGCGTTGTTGAACGCCGTTGTATCGATGATTGTGTGGTTGATTTGGTTGATGTTGACGGCAAAAAATCATAGACTGTCGGCAATTGCAACACATGTGGTATTGCTACTGTTTTATTCGACTGATCAAGGTCAATTTGACTCATGTTCAATGAAAAATTGATGGAATCATTTTCCATTTCATTAACCGGCGAAGAGTATCAATTCTTCATCTTCCGCGCTTATTTCATCAATTTCATAATCTGGATCCCCATAACAATCATCACTATTGTTATCATCTTCTGTTTCTGATTCAATAGATTCCATAGACTCCATCAATTCGATAACTTCTTCATCGGAACAATGGCTAAGATTGATTCTCTTGCGCAAATCCATGTTTCTTCTATAAAAAAAATCAATTGTTGAACAAAAATGTTTGACGGACCACGGGCGGACCTCACAAAAGTTTCTCAACGCATCACTTTTTCTACAATATATTTTTGATAAAACTTGATATATATACTGAAAATTAAACTACCTACCTTTACGAAACCAAAATTATTGCAAAAAAATAACGCCAAGAACTTCTTTTTTTTTATGCTCAAAAAAATTGAAAAATGAAAAATAATTTTTCGTCTACACAACGTGAATTTTCGAATTCAAATGAGCATAGCGATGTAACCAAACGTCATATTACAGTTACACTCACACTTTTGTGTAGGTTGAGATAGCAGCTACCATATACATGAAAATGTTTTACGATACACAATCTGCATTTCATAAGTTTTTAATTTTTGTGACATCCGCATCAGGGCGGATGTGCCAGTTAGAGGGTTAAGTAAATTATGAACACATTTGACATGTCATTTGTGTTACCATTCTCAAAAAAATAGGTGGTTCAAAAAGCAAACGCTATATGGGCCACCCTGTAACGATGTATCACTAGTTTTTTTATAAAGATATTTTTTCAAAGACAATTATTAAGGTAAAAATAGAAGTAAAAAATAAAGTTTAGTTTTAATTTTTAGAAAAAAATTGTGTATTGATCGATGCACCACTCCTCGCTTACGTCTTGTCAGTTTGGCGGCCGAAATGCAACTACTCTTTCGCTCTTGCAATGCATGTATGTGATACATGAAGCTTCCCTGCAATCTCACGTGTTGTACTGTGACGATCCGAATCGATTATTGCTTTGATTAGGGCATCATTAACTTCAACTCGACGACCGGAACGTTTTTCATCTTTGAGTGAAAAATCACCAGAACGAGTGAAATCCGCAATTACTTAGTTGGCAACCCAATATATAGAAAAAAGAATAAAGCCACATTTTGAATATAAAGATTTATACTGCGGAAATATGTAAACTTCCTTTGGCTCAGTGTGTTTCTTAATGTCTCATGTTACATTCTGATAGCTTTAAATCCTCTATAAGAGCTAAGCTTTCATCTCATTAAAAACCAGTTGTTGGTCTTTTGGTGTTCTTGTAACAAATTGTGAATATCACGGGATCATTTGTTTTTTGTCTAAAATCAAAGTTAAAAAAAAAAAATTAATTTCATCAGCACAATAATTTTCCATAATAATATTTTCTATTCTTTGCACTTCGCTGACATTCTGCAAAACCTGCTGATCTTGGCCTCCCACGTTTTAACTCAATAGCTCATATTTTTTCGAATTTATAATCGATGAACGCCTTAAAAATATATCTTAAAACAAAATGTGACCACATTATTGAGACATTTAAGAATAATATCTAAGGAAGGGTGTGTTCTAACTGTGAATATTGCGACAGTGTTGCTTTTTATGACAGAGCATCACGTTCTACTGAAAAAATTCGGCAACACTGGCAACATCACGCGTACGTTGAACAAAATGTTGACAATCTGTTGCTTATCACTAGCAAATCATACGCAACATAAAAATTTTCACTGCGCATTTGAGATGGAGGAGGAAAAGTAAGTTAATTTTGCAAAAAATGTTATTTTTATGTTCTAATACATATTTTTTATTATTTCTTTTTAGCATAAAACTAAGCTTTACTGAAACCAAGTTGTTGGTCAGGTGTCGATTGGATCTGAAAGATAAGTTTGTAAGTGGGGGGATAAGAAATATGTTCTTTGTGGCAAAGTTCTGGATAAAATGAAAACTGATGCTCCAGATCTCAGCCCTACAAGAGATCAATTACAGAAGAAATTTTTAAATATGATCGCTCGCAACCTACAAAAGAATTAAAAAGAGGAACAAGTGTACAGGACGAGATGCCACAACTTGGGAATTTTTTAATGAATTCGACGACGTTTATGACAGTAGACATTCCATTTCTCTTCCATCTCAAAATCTGCAGAGTTCCCTGGACATTCCTTGCAACAAAATTACACAAGATGATGGAGAAGTTCATGAATGCCCAGGCAACAATCACAGATCTCTAAATAATGAAAAAGAGAACGATGTAAATGCTCGTAATAAAAAACGTAAAATACCAGCAACCGAGTTACTGGAGTTTTTGAAAAAAGAGGCTGTAGTGATATTACCATTTAAAAAAACTGATCTCAGTCCTTTTCAAATACTTATTAGTATTGAGTACTTATTTTTTGAATGAAGTAATGTTTTTTGTTTTAGTATTTAGTATTTTATTTACATGAAATAAAGTTTTTTAAATGAGTTGTTATGAATTAAACAACATTTTCAACTCATTTCGTCTAGAAATTCCTTCATTGGTGTCATTAATATTGTCTGTAATTTCCGTTTCAGGATTATTCTCGCAATCGCCAATATTTGGAAACTATTTTCATCTTCACAACTATTAATTATAAAATTATGCAATATACCTCACGCTATTACCACTTGTGAGATGCTCTTTAGAGATAATATATCAATATGATTAAGTATTTTGCATTTTTGCCTTAAAATGCCAATGCTGTTAAAACTCGGGTAGAGCTAAGGTGATAATTAAACTTTTTGTCAGCAGTAGTGAGATGCCCGTTATCTATATGGTACCATTAAATATTTCGACAGTGGATAAGCGGAATCAGCTAATATTATAGCTCCACTTGAAATATCAACCTGACCAGTTGTAATGCCTTTGTAAATTGGACTATTGCTCCAAACGTTAGCGTCGTGGCAGTTTCCAGGAAACCCGAAAAGTACGTCTAAGAAACGAAGCTTACTATCGCACATAGCCTAAAATATCACAATAGCGAAAAATGTGTATTATTGTATACGTATGCATTTCTGACATCCATGGAAAATGCCACCAACCTGCATGATTATTGAATGATTTCCCTTGCGGTCATAATAGCTTATAGTGTCATTCTTTGGTGTGTTAATCTGAAAGTGAATCCCGTCCATGCATCCAATAACGAATGGAAAACAGTTCGTTCTAATTGTTTGAAAACTTTCCATTAAGTTCTGCTGTTGAATAATGCTCGGCCAAGAGGCAGCATATTGTCTTGATGGTTTTGAAAAATAGTTTATGTCCTGCTCCTTCTCCAACATTAAAGCGATCGGAGATTCCTCTATAAGTAACTAATGGTTTTTTATACAATGGGCTTTTTAGCCTGAGTGTTTTGGGAGCCACCAAATCTCCTCGTGCTGCTTGGCTCGACCTTTTCAATTTTCAACCCTACTGTTGCCAAGTTTCCACAAAATGATATACAACGATTGCTCCAACGAATACTTGGTGCCAGCTGTGCACCAGAAAGGGCTTAGAGCCTCACGTAACTTCTAAATAAAATAACTTCGATTATACCAAATGCATATACATATTTATATAATCCAAATTGATTATTTACAAGAAATGTGTGTCGAGTCATCCGAAAATGAGTAAAAAAGATATCTTCAGGGTATAGTGCAATAGTTTCAAAAGGTATTTCATTTTCCTCACTTTTCTTTGTTTGGAACAATGGTTACACAGTAAGCCTTTTATCATATGTCTTCTCCTCCTGTTTTTGTCCATGTTTGTTAAAAAATTATCACGACTCCTTTCCATCATCTCATCTGCTATCAAATAAGTTAAAATTTCCATTTTTTTAAACAACACGTTCGACGAAAAATAAACATTGCAGTATTGCTGCACAGTATCAGCTGAATATCAGGTACAGAGCATTAGTAAAGTAACAGGGTTGCAATATTGCAGTAATTATTTAGCGGCTCGAACACACTCGTAACTACTGTGCGATGTGATGAACCATCTGATTAGAATCACAATTTTGAGAAATAACATAAACTAGTACACCTACTTTTTAATTATAAAACTTAATTTGTTATCCCACTTCTGAATTTTGCGAAAACGCATTTTTTCTTTTTATTTCATTAATTTTTACTCAGAAATCTGCGGTGTGGTGAAATATGCGATTAGAATCGTAATTTTGAAAAATAAAAGGACTTAGTGCACCCATTTTATAACTCTGAAACTTAATATGTTATCCCACTTCTGATTTCTGCGAAAACGCATTTTTTTCTTTTTATTTCTTTTATTTTTACTCATAATCTGCGGTGTGGTGAAATATGCGATTAGAATCGTAATTTTGAAAAATAAAAACACTTAGTGCACCCATTTTCTAACTCTGAAACTTAATATGTTATCCCACTTCTGAATTCTGCGAAAACGCATTTTTTCTTTTTATTTCTTTTATTTTTACTCATACTCTGCGGTATGGTGAAATATGCGATTAGAATCGCAATTTTGGGAAATACTCGTATAATAACGCAGTACACATTTGTATATTCATACATATTATAAGTACATACATACATTCATGGCCGTTGCAAATTTAAAATAGGTTCGTATATGCGTCTGCTAATAATGCTGACAATTCGTCAACAATATGTTGCAACACAAATACATTTACACTTTTGTCGAATGTTCTTTCTTAACAACCATACTAGTTTTTGAAGTTCTTGACCAAATTTGCAACAATTTCTTTGTAATTTAAACTCCCATGGTTTCCTAAAAAGTTTTCAACTACATTTTTAAAACTAAGCCCCGCATCTCTTTCTTTCTTATTCATTTTTGTTACTAAAATGTTATCCCTTAACATCTTCCTAATTTGTGGTCCATCTAATATTCCTTCCTTTAACTTTGCATCCGAAACTTTAGGAAAGATTTCTTCAATATACTGGAAACATCTTCCTTCTTTATTTAATGACTTAATAAATTGCTTAACAAGTCCTAACTTTATATGCAGTGGAGGAAGAAGGATTTTAGAAGCATCGACCAAGGGTTTTTGTATAACATTCTTTGTTCCTGGCTTAAGTTTCTTTCTCTTAGGTAATGATTTGCCCGATCTCTACTGTCCCACTCGCATAAGAAACACGGCATTTTTGTAAATCCAGATTGCTGTCCTAGTATAATGGTTATGATTTTTAAGTCCCCACAGATTTGCCACTTATGATCTGAATACTTAATTTTATTTAGTATTATATTTAACTTTCCATATTCTTCTTTAGTAACTCTTGAATATGCTACAGGTACCGAAGCAAATTTGTTTGTGTTATGCAGTAACACGGCCTTTAAACTTTTTGTTGAGGAATCAATAAATAACCTCCAATTCTCGCTTTTATAACATCCAGGTTTCAGTTCATTCATTAATCCATTTATATCTTGGCAATATACTAAAGAAATGTCTTTTTGAAAGATAAAATATTTTCGAAATTCTTTCTTCCTATTTCGATAGAAAGATGATTTTACTTTATTAGAAGTAAAGTTTTTGCTTTTCAACCATGAAGTTAGCAACTCAGAACCATCTTTGGGTAGACCTAAATCTCTGACCAAATCATTAACCTCTTCTTGATTAGCTGGAAGTAGTTCTTTTTTGATTGGAATATCAGACGGCGTATAATCATCATCATCGGTGCTTTCATTTTCGCTTCCTTCTTCAGTATTATTTTCGCTTCCTTCATCAGTATCATCTTCGATTTCTTTCTCATCTGTATCGATTTCGGTACTGTTATTACCTTCAAATCCCGTAATCACATGTTCATCATTAGAACAGCACAGATCCATATTTTCATTACTCTCCTGATCAGATAAGAAAATTGGTTTCGTGACGCTTGAAACTTCTGCATACAATAATTCGATTTTTTAGAATTGTTGATACCTTTTAAATCCGTCATACAAACATAACAATTTTCTTTATTAAGGGGTTTTCTCCAAATGCAAGGAACCTTAATCGTTTGCTTTGCTTTACCGTTTAACATTCTTTCGCAAAGATTACATATTTTTTAGGAACCCAGTTAGTATCTTGATTTGTAATGTCTAAATTAAAACAAGTTTTATAAAGTTCCATAACATTTTTATTTACATTTCGCCGACTCTTTGGAATCTCATACTTGCTGCAAATATAACAAAAACTGTTTACGTCCTTATTACAACTGTGATTCAAATCTGATCGCTCAACAGATTCACCTGCTGATTCATGACTTGTCGCATTATTCCCTACAGTAGCCAAGTTTCCCACTACTGTAGAGCTGCAGTCGCTGGATGACGACGCCTGCGGGCCTGCATTTCCACCCTGACCAGCCGCCGATACTGGGCTTCCGAGAACCTGCATCGTAAAACACTTTTCGCTTGTGCCTGCCATGACGGCGTCAGCCGTTTACCCAGGGACTCTGCCAGTATGGTTCCGTTGCCCACCGTCACCACGTGGAGGTGCCCTGGTTACAGATACAAGTAAAGAGAGTTTTTATCCCAGAGGCACGAACTTGGCGCTTTTGGATACCTCGAGACAGGGTCGAAAGTCATTCATTTGTTCGACCATATGAAAATGGCGTCGTTGTTTTCCCAAGGAATTTGAGCCAATATGCAAATTTTTGCATCAGGTTCGGACTCAGCGGGAAAAAATACATCGAAATACACTACCGTAGGATCTGAAAAAAATGTTTATTTCTTTTTTCAGTTATTTATTTTTTTTTTCAGTTTTTTGAGATTATCTCAAAAACGGGACCCAATTTGAGTATTCTGGCTTCGGATTCGGATTCAGCGGGAAAAAATACATCAAAATACACTACCGTAGGATCTGAAAAAAAATTTTATTTCTTTTTTCAGTTTTTTGAGATTATCTCAAAAACGGGAGCCAATTTGAGTATTCTGGCTTCGGATTCGGATTCAGTGCGAAAAAATACGTCGGAATACACTCGTAGATGTTTCGCAATCAATTTCTAGTAACACTTCCTCTTCATTATTCTCCAAGGTCAACACTGGCTCTGAAGACTGATAGATTGCTGGTGGCTGGATATTGATGCGCCGTGTAAAAATTGCGTGTAGGTCATCATAAAATGGACAAGTCTTTTTGATGTATTCTTTTACACTGGTTACATCTCCATGCTCAAGCAATCCTGCGCCCGTTTGGCTTTTCCACTTGACCGCGGCCAAAAAACTTGTTTTAAGGTGACTCATTTTTGTGCGCATATTAACCCATTTGATTGTGCATAAATTTGGCGAATTTTGCTTAATGCGATCATAAAATTTTTGAGCAGTTGGTTTTTAAAATAAGTTTGTAAAATGTAAACAAGCTAGTAATGGAAAATGTAAGAATGTTGAAAAAAACGTTTTACGACTCTCCATTGAGATTCTATTCTCTGAGTATGAATGCCATCCTTCGACGCAAACGGATTGTCCGGGTCGCTGTTGTTTACTTTCAAGTGCTCATACCCATGATCGCGAAGGCAGTCGTACGCCTTCCGATGATCCGTATGGATTGTTGTACCTTCTGCAACATGCTTTTTAATCAAAGGTATGAGCACCTCCACATTCTTTTTTCGAAATAAATACATTTCATTAATTAATAATAATTTAGAACCTTTTCTAAGACCCTCAATAAATAAATAATTTAAAGACATTATTATTATATTATTAATGCATGCTTAACGACTTAAAATACCACACTTTATTAAATGCACTGATCGACTGATCGATAGTAAAATACTATTGCTTACTAAATGTTTGCGACATCATCATTGACAAACAGTTGTCATAACTGTCCAACAAAACAAATCTGCTCATATTTCTGCGAATGGGCATGTTTTTAGCACTTTTGACACTGTATTAACTGCTATATTTACGAACAAGTATTGATATGTTTATTATTTAACACAACTTATAAGACAACAAATAACAAATACCAATTATCATTAGATTGATATCAACCGCACTCGATGACCCCCGTTATCCCTTTGACGTGTTTCGCTAGTTCACTATACGCATCGGTGTCATTGCCAGTTGCCATCAATCACTAGGATTGCCACAGACACTATTTCCATTTCAGTTTGGCAATAGTGTCAATTACTTTATTTCCAAATTTTTGTTGACACTATTTCCATTTCGAAAGCGAAATAATGTCAATTGACACTATTACCTGTCACCGTATTAAAAGACGCATGCGAAATTATATCGTTTCTCTTCAGTGGTTGATTGTGAAGTAAGTGAAAATGTGTGTACAGCAGTAATAAAATGAAAAACGTAGGAGTATTCACGTTGTTACAGGTATGCCTGATTTTAACTATCCCCTACGTGGAAGCCTCTTTTACAAAAGCTTAAATAATCTCGAGGAAAGTGTGCTAGGTAGCGCGGCGACCGCCCCGCCTGGTTTTTCGGCCTAGAGCGGGCGATATTTTGTGTGATCAAAAAAAATTTTTGACTTAAAAAAGTTTATTTAAAGTCTTAAAACTACAAGAAATATTAAAAAAGTGTATTGTTAAATAATCAGAAATGTTCCGTTTGCTTGACTCGTCACTACGAGTGTCATTTATTGATTGAATTTTTAGTTATTACAATCTGGTTCTTACAGCTAAAGACAGCGTGGCTGCGCTGTCAGGGACGCCGGCAGAGGCGCGGTCAGCTTATGTATAATTCTTTATGTATTGTTTACATAAGAACGTCTAAGGGCTGACGCGGCTCGTAACGGCGGGGAGGAGGTAATATGTTCACTTGGTTGTTGAACCGTCGGCGCATATCAAATATGCCGATGCGGTAATGTCCATGCAGGGCAATGTCCAAGGGATCGTGTTACCACAAGTGCTTGCACATTGTTTATGTGAATATTATAGTCAAGTGCTACAATGTGTTTGTAATAATATTTATGCATTCAACTGAGTACAGTGAGCATCAGGGCAATGGCCCAGGGATCGTATTACCACAAGTGCTTGCACATTGTTTATATGAATATTGTAGTCAAGTGCTACAATGTGTTTGTAATAATATTTATGCATTCAACTGAGTACAGTGAGCATTCGATAAGTGAACATACTACATCTCCCTCCTTTAGAAAAATAACGTAATTACATGAAGTTATTTTCTTAGTGTTATTACTTACTTATGTGTAAAATTTATATATATTTATTTTTTTTTTTTTTCATTTTATGACTTTTAATACTAATTAATTAATAGATTTGATGATATATATATATATATATATAGCATTAATTACTTATTATAGGTATGGCCATACTTTACTTTATAATAGTAGTCAACTGATTGTGAAGTAACATGTATTTAATATATCAAGAAATGAAAATCTTTAACCTATCTTTATGTACTTTTTGTTTCTTATTTTTACTGTCTTTAATTATTATATTATCGTTATCTTCTATTTTTACTACAGTATAAGGGCCTAAATATGTTTTATCTAGCTTATGACCTGTTTCATTTTTTAATAAAACTAGGTCATCTATTTTTATGTTACTATCTATAATATTCCTATCGTAATATTCTTTATTTCTATTTTTATGTTTTTCTAATAGTAATCTAGCCCTTTTATAGGCTGATTCTAATCTAAACTTAATTTCTTTAGAGTAATCATCTATATTATAAATAGGTTCTATTTTATCTATGTTTGTAAAATATTTTGGCAAGTTACTCTGTTTGCCGAAAACTAGCTCATATGGACAATAATTATGTGCCATAGAGGGTGTCGTGTTGAAACAGTATACGAAATATTGTAGCCATACGTCCCAATCTGTTTTGTCAACAGATATGTAAGAACGGATATATTCATTGAATGTTCTGTGGCTTCTTTCTACTGTTCCAACGGTCTGGTGGTGGTGTGCAGTAGACGTTATGTTGTCTATCTTTAAGTATTTGCACAAGTCAGATATAATTGAATTTTTATATTCTGTTCCCATGTCCGTAATGAACGTCTTCATTGGACCGTACTTCAGAATAAAAGATTCGAATATAGCTTTTGCGACAGTTGTTGCACTTTTGTTTGCAACTGGAATTGCTACTAAGTACTTTGTCAGATCACATATTAAAGTGACTGCGTATTCATTTCCATTTTCCGTGCGTGGTAATGGACCAATTGTATCTACTATCACTCTGTCGAAAGCATATATTGGAGTTTCAGTTAGAGTCATTGGGGTCTTTGTGTGTAATGTCGTCTTTGACATTTGGCATTTGGGACATCTACGTATATACTCTTTGATATGACGAGTCATATTTTTCCAATAGTAGTGTCTTTTTATTTTAGCTATTGTTCTAGCTATTCCTGTATGACCTCCTTGTATTGGATCATCATGGAATGTTAACAGTATTGCTTCTTTTTCTTTATCTTTTTGTATTAGGGTCACCGGCTGGAGTAGCGCTACTCTTAAAGATTTCAATATTTCATTGCCCATTTTTTTAAAAGTATCTATTGAAATTAGTTCAAAGATCTTTTCGCTCGGTGCCACTTTGAGTTGGCTAATATTAAGTATACCGGCTTCCGTTTCAAGCCTTTGAAAGAACTGACCTAAGTCAAGAATTTCATTGGTGTACATATTGCTAACATCAATTCTTGCTATAACTTTATTTCCATGTTTTAGTAAGCATAGAGAGTCTGTTATTCGCAAGTTCACTACTTTTCGTACCTCGTCATTTGCAATGACTTCGTATACGTTGGGCTGAGAAGCATTTAGAGTTTGCTTTCGCAAATCCTCTTTTTCTTTTTCTTTTCCTGCGCAGGAATTTAACTGTTTACTTTGATTTCTGGTAGTGACTTTCAGAATTTTATTACTTATTTGTATGTTTTTTAAGTCCTTTATTGTAATTCTTGATAGCGCATCGGCTACAAAATTATCTTTGCCCTTTAGATATTCTACTGTGAAATTATATTCCTCTAATTCAAGTCTCATACGAGTAAGTTTCGAACTTGGATTTACCATTGAGAATAGGTAAGTAAGTGCTCTGTGATCTGTTTTGACAGTGAAGTGTCTACCATAAATATATGGTCTGAAATATATTATTGCCCAATGAATAGCTGCTAATTCCTGTTCTGTTGTGCTTTTGTTGCTTTCACCTTTTGTGAATGCTCTTGATGCGTATGCAACTGGGAGTTGGAGTCCGTTTTTGTTCTGAGTTAGAACTGCTCCACATGCTTGTTTACTAGCATCTGTGATAATACAGAATTCTTTGCTGAAATCTGGGTATTGTAGGAGTGTTGGATTCATTAGTGCTGATTTTAGATATTCGAAGGCGTTTTGGCAATTAGCTGTCCATTCGAATTTTACATTCTTTTTACATAACCTCGTTATGTGACGGGAATAATCAGCAAAATTTTTTATGAATCTTCTGTAATAGTTACAAAATGCAACAAATCTTCTAGCGCTGTCCGCATCGTGTGGGACTGGATAATTTTGGATGACGTCGTATTTTTTGTCGTCGGGCAAGATTCCTTTGTCTGTGCATTTATGTCCTAGGAAAGTGACTTCATGCATGAAAAATGAGCATTTTTCGGGATGTAACTTTAGATTGTGTTGTCTACATTTTTCAAAAACATCGGTTAAGTTTTTGAGCATCTGTTTTTCAGAACAACCAATGACTATTAAGTCATCCATATAAAGGAATGCTTGTGAAGGTTCAAGTCCAGAGAAAGCTATAGTCATCATTCTCTGAAACGAATTTGGCGCTATTTTTAAACCGAATGGTAATCGCGTGAAGCGATATGAACCATTGTTTGTTGAAAAAGAAGTAATATCTCTTGATTTTTCTTCAAGTTCAATTTGATGAAAACCTGACATTAAGTCCAGGCATGAGAAGTACTTTGCTCTACCTAGTTGATCCAAAATATCATCAATTCTAGGGAGCGGAAATTTATCAGACAACAGTTTTTTATTAATTTGACGATAGTCAATTACTAATCGCCATTTTTTTGTTTCCGAATTTGGAAGTGACTTTTTGGGTACTAATAACAAAGGGCTATTATAAGCAGATACAGATGGTTCGACTATTTTGTCGTCAATTAGTTTTTGGACTTGTTTCTGAATTTCGTCTTTGTGACTGTGAGGATTTCTATAATTTTTAATGTATATTTCTTCATCATCCTTCAATCTCAGTTTTTGTTTATAAAAATTATTTGTGGTTATTGGTTCGGTTTCTAGTCCGAATACATCGCTGTATTGTTTACAGATTGTTGTTAGTTGATTATGAAATTGTGGTGGGAAATTCTTTGATAGCTGTTTTAGTACAGATTTCTCTCTATTCTCTGGAATTGTTTTAACTACTTCGTAGCTTGAAAGTGGTTCATATTCTAATTTATTTATGTTGATTAACTGATCTTCATTTGTTGTATTAAGCATTCTTATGAATGCATTTTGGGTTGTTGCTATGGTATTTGCTATGTAGATACCATGCAGAATTTCTTGGTTTGGAATAAATACACTGTCTTCTACTGAGTTTATTGTAATTTTTCGGATCACTTGTGATCTTGCTGGCAGAACTATTGAATTGTTGCCAGAACTGTATGTTATCGGAACATAAATTGGGTATTTTAAGTTAGTTGGTCTGATTATAAGCCAGTCTTTAGACGGCTTGAAATCTAATTGACAGTTGTATTTTTTAATGAAATCTATTCCTAGTATTCCATCACATGGAATAGCGAATTGTAAATTTACAATGTGAAAATCGTGGGGGATTATGTAATTTGTGGATTGGATTTCAATGGAAGTAAGTCCTTTAGATTTGGTTACTTCTTGACTTATTCCCTGTATATTTATTATATGATCAGTTTGAATGTATTGAAAAACATCTGAATTTTCTTTTAATATAGATATATCTGCACCTGTGTCTATCAAGAATACTAGTTCTTTCCCTGTGTTTATATTTGTGAAGGTTACGTATATGTTTTGGCTGAGATTGATGGTATGAATTTTATTATTTACTGCTGAGTATCTAAAGGCTGTTGGGAGTTTCCCGAAGCGTTTTGGGTCACCCTTACATTATTGTAACTGTTTTGGTTATAACCTCCATTTTGGTGGTTATTTCCTCTATGGTTGACTCTGTTGTTTCCTCTATTATTACCTCTATAATTATTATATTGGTAATTATTATTCTGGCCATTATTGCGGTTGTTGTTATTATAATTATTATTATTATAATAACCTCGACCATTGCCTCTACCATTGCCTCTACCGCGATAATTATTCCTGTTGTTATAATTACCACGGCCCCTTTGGGCTAGCAATATTGAATTGGGATTGCCTGTCATTTCGGTACTACATTGTATATACTTTGTGACGGCTTCATCCATTGTTTTGAAATTGCCTGCCTCGAGGATTGTTTTTAACTTTCCGTGTTCGCAATTTTTAACCATTGTGTTAATGGCTTCTTTAGTGCTGAATTTGTCAGCATGTTCGGCTGATAGGCCTTCGTCAATATACGAAGCTTCCAAAAGCTTTCGTAAATTGTCAATTTCTGTCGTAAATTTTTCGGCAGTTTTCCCTTTTTGCATTGTTTTAGACAATTTGGCTTTTACTACGTCGGATGTTTCACCAACTATAGTATCTTGCAATTTTTTGATTATTGCATTAATTGTCGTTTCATTTTGGACTTTGTATAGAGTTGAGCCAACAATTTTTGACTTAATGACCTCAACAGCTATTTCTTCGAATGTGCCTTTTGTCAGATTTATTAACTTCAAAGCTGTTACAAATCTTTGAAGATGTATTTTCTGTCCATTGAATTCTGGAATGGCATTCAATATGTCCTTTATGTATGCCCTTTGGGCGTTTACGTCTGTCATGATGGCTGACTTCCTAAATGCCATTTGCGCTGCATAAGTACAAAGTCAAATGTTCCTAAATGCAAAAGTCGATTATACGTTACCGTCGAAAATTCCTAAATGCATGCATCAGGTATCGACTTGCATCGTAATCGAAATTTGCGCATCACTAAATTTTGTGATACTTGTATTTTAAAAGGCAATTAAAATGGCAGAGGTTGAAACGTAAGTAAATGTGCTTAATTGTAAAATAATTTGAGTTGTACCCAACTAATTTATTTATTATTTACATTTTAGTGAAAAGAAGTGGACATTCAATTTGACCAAGTTATTGATCACGACCAGGCTGGAAAGTGAACCGGAGTTTGCGGGCAAAAAACGCAAAAAGACAGTTTTGTGGCAGCAGGTGCTCCTTAAAATGAAAGAAACTGAACCAGGACTGACATTCACTCGTGACGATATAACTCGAAAGTTTTTAAATCTAATGGTAACCTATAGGCGCATTAAAAAAAGGAACAACACATCTGGGCAAGGTGCGACAAATTGGGAGTTTTTTGATCTTTTTGATGAAATTTACGGCACACGCGCAGATATTGTGGTTCCTGAAGATATCTTGGATTCATCAATATTAGAATTGTCTGAAAGTGAGGAGCAACCTGCTTTCACTTCAAAGAGATCTAAACGTGATGTTAAGGAAATTATGAGTGATATTTGTGAGACAGACAAGAAGTACATGGAGGAGTTTTTGCAAATGGAAAAAGAGAAGTTGGAAATTGAACGCTTGAAAATAGAAGAAATGAAAAAATTGCGAGAGTTGTTATCAAACATGCAGTGATTTTCCTATTAATTTAAATTTTTAATAAAACAATTTTTATGTTAATTTTATTTTGATAACATAAAGACTGAAACAAAAACGCTACATTTGAACTGTTACCTGAATAGGTTAAAACCTGAATAATAATAGAAAATAAATGTGTTGAAATACAAAACATTAGTTTTATTTTTAGTTGATATTAGTTTTATTTTGTTTATGTTAAAGGAATGTACGTATACATATGTATGTCGTAAAATGAAATTTAAAGTTCAGGTTGCTCTTTGTAAAAACTAAAGTTTTAAGCTGATAATAAATTGGTTAATTGATCTCGTTTTGATCTACCTTCCAAATCTTCGATGTCTGCTCGGGATTCCGTACTTGTATCTTCTAATATATCAGGAAGATCCGAAGTGGTAAAACTTTCGTTATTTATAATGATGTTATGGAGTATCATACATGAAATTATAATATTTTTTACAAGCTTGATGTTGCGAATTTCAATGAAATTCAGTATACGGAACTTTTTCTTTAAAATTCCAAACGCTTGTTCCACGCAGACTCTTGTACTACTTAAAATAGTATTAAATCTTTGTTGTCCCTCACTTAAAAAGCCGGTATCTTTATATGGTACCATAAGAAATCTCTCCAGTGGATAAGCTGCATCTCCCAGCAAATGGCACTCAGGAGGAAAGGGAATATCTCCGTTTATTATTGCTTGACGTAAAGGGCTGCTTTGCCACACGGAAGCGTCGTGACACCTCCCAGGATATCCAGCAAAAACGTCGATAAAACGCAATTCGCTATCCACAACAGCTTGCGCTATTACTGAAAATGTGCCTTTTCTATTATAAAAACTGATGCTGCTTTGCGTTGGTTGGGTGATTTTGATGTGTGTCCCATCTACGCATCCTAGGACAAACGGAAATGGGTTGCTGCGCATTGCCTGAAATTTTTCCATAACAATCCGACGCTCTGATGCGGTCAAGGGAAATTTTATGATACGACTTTTTAGTTTTAATAAGATTTTAATCGTTTTGAAAAATACCCGATAAGTAGCACCAATACCAACGTTAAATATATTACTTAATTCACGGAAACTATTTTGATTTCCTAATCTCCAAAGCGTAATATGCAATGCTAGCTTCAATGGTATATTGGGACGTCCTGCATTTTTTGCCGGCCAAAAGGGTTGTACTATTTCGCAAAGAGTCTGAAATATAAAATATTAATATAAAACTACGTTAATATTTATTATTTATGTATACTACCTGGAATGTTTGTATTTGCATCCTGAAATGGCTATAAAAGACATCGTTGGGCATTTCTTCAATGCACTCGAGAAACTTTTTGCATTTTGGAATATTTCTCGCGATTCTCTGCGTCTTCCACAAGTGAAAAATCAATTTGTGTCTTTTTCTCATCTTTTTTGCAATTAGTAAATCACTACTGGATTGATTTTCACTAAATAACTCAGCGAAAGAGCAAATTGCTAATTTTTTCACCGTCACATCCATTTTGATTGCATCAGCTGTGTTCTTAAATGAAACAATGCTGCCACCTAGATGTATGCAAAGCAATGCAGTGGTATCGAAAAATTGCATCGCAATGGATTTCGCATCGCAGTACACATTGCATCGTGACGTTTAGGAAGTCAGCCGATGTATTCTTCTGTGTCTGCTGAGCTTGTGCTAGAATTCAATCCTTCTTCCTGTTCTATCTCATTATCTTCTTCAGATAAAGTGATTTGTGCAGGAATAGTAAGATCTTTTAGGTCGTTTTCTTTTATGTCAGTTTCTTCGTTTGATTCAGGATCTGAATCTAAATCTGTTTCAACTGATTTCTGATCTTCTTCTCCATGTAGTGTTAATGGTGAATTTAACACTGCACAGTGGTTCGCGTAGTATGGGGATACATGACAAAAATCCTAGCAACCCAAATATCGCCAAGATTATAGTGAAAATGGCTTTTTATGATTAAAAATGTTTATTAGAATGAAAAAAAATATGATTTACATGACTAACACATACAGGTTTATAGAAATAGCATAGACAAAATACTATAATATAATGAAAAAAATTGTTACAATTAGATTTATTTATTTTTGAATATCAACATTATACAACATGAAATAGCTGTGCATAACGGTGATAAACATTTTGAAATGAAATAAAAAAATATATATTATAACAATCTCTAAAAATACAGCACCTTTATAACAGATAACGTAACCTGTATTCGAACATTTTAAAAATACATTCTTACACTAAAAGAAACAAAACATAAATGAACATCTAACTTAAACAAATCAAATCCAAGACCTCTTGTGGCAACGATGCCTTTTTCTTTTTTGGTAGTTTACGTAAGCCAGTAATTAACGGATCGGAACTGAGAAGTAACCGATTTAGTAAATCTGTGTTCGAAGCGATTCGCGATATTTTTCTTGTATGATTTAGCCTAAAATTTTTTATGTCTTTATTTTTAGCTTCCGCCGCCTCCTCAGATAAATCTCCTATAGGTAAAAGTGCATAATCAATAACGGATGCACCGTGAATAAGGATTTTATGCACAGTTGCCGAAAGATTGTACCAAGGAAAGGCGGCTACAATCTGTCTCGCGGTCTCTACTGAAAAGCTGTGGAATTTAGATGTATTTATTTTATGTCCCGATGCTAACGTTATTAGAATAATCCTACACCTATCAATGATTGTTTTGTCTATTCCAATTATATCTGCCGAAATTTCAGAATTAGAGCAAAATCTACGCGCCGTATTACCATCATTTGACGTCCCACTACCCCCACTGCGCGGCTGGTCGACTATTAACCCTAATTTTTCGCGGAATTGCATTTGAATATACTTTTTACGCTCAGAGAAAGACTTTTTTTCCTCCTCTGTTCGCATGTGCCATTTTTTAACCCCTAACCTATATGAAACGTGCAAGAAAAACTCGAAAAACCTAATCCACGCATGTAACGTGGATAGTCCGAACTGAAATCTACTCTCATCAATTACTGGCTTCTTTAAACACGCATCGATATTGTTCATCTGCTTAGGCGTAGCCCCGCACAGGAAACAGCTAACTGACGCGGTGTCAGTTAACGCATTGCACACCTTACCATCAACCATAGTTAGCTGAAGTTCGTGTTTTATTGAAATTGATTTGCCTGCGACAATTATATTAGTAGGTTGTAAATTATTTATTTGGTTTTTAACATAAGTCTCTTCTTCTTTAGATATAGTTGACGTTTCTTTTTTAAATTGAAATCTAATTGGCCGACAATACCTAGTTGAGGATGGACGGGGATTTTTCCACACAATGTCTTCCGTAACCATGTCAACTAATTTCAAAGGCACATAAGAAGTAACAAGCAAACTAGCATCGATAGTATCTGAATCGACAAAAATTTGCTTGTATTCTGAATGTCCCGTGCTACCATCAAATCCCCATTTTCCTATAAGACGCAAATTATTAATATTCCCTAAGTCTGTTGGGTCCCTACTTTCCGAATATTCGATTATGCGCAACGCGGTGTGATCTAAAAGACTTTGTATTTTCACTTCAGCTAAATTATCGGTAACAATAACGTCTGCTGGATAACATTTTTTTTTTGCCGAAAGAAGGTCTTGGTACGTTGGAAGTACTTTCGCAGATAACTTTATGTTTATAAACTCTTTTATTAATATTGATGTTTAGTTAGTTTTGCTTCGGTAAACAATGACAAACATTCATTTATATTTATAGATGGAACAATAAAATTTTTAGAATTTTCTCTAAGGGACTCGCTTAGTGACTCATCTATTTCTCTCAATTCTGCTATCCGCCGCTTTTTTGTTCTATCAGAACTCTCAGAAAATGATTTCCTCGGTCTGCCGCGTACTCCACTCCCGGACGGCATATTTGTTTCACTTAACGACGGTAATGATGATTCAAACTCTTCATCGGTATTCAAATACTCTGCATATTTAGTAATAAGTCGTGTTTTTGAATTGCCACATTTACGCCACATATGCAGCAAGCTTTTACATACACATTTAATGCGATGTTCGACTTCACTAAGATTTAGTTGTTGTTTATCGTGTAATTCATTGCCGATTATATGTTGCTGCACTTTACGCACTCTTTCAGTTTCAAGTGACTCACTTGTTGATAGCCACGTATTAAATATCACCATTCTTGATATTTTGCATGTCGTTACATCAACTGGAACAAATAATATAAATTTTAAAACAGAAATTACACAGGACTACGCCGTAGTCGCCGGTGCTCCGCCATGACGTGAACATGCTACACCAGCTCCTAAATGCACAGTCGTGGTTAAACGTAGATCGCTCATATGACATTTAAAACTTGAATATGTATTCTTTCAACTTAATATAGTCTGTATGATTGCATCGGATTGCATCATTACTAAAAGTTTACGAGAAATTTAAGTTTACTTGTATTTCTAGGAAAATAACGGTACTTTGTTTTTAAGCTCATTGACAAAGGGCGGTAAAGTTCAAAGGGATTTTAATTGTGCAAAATATGTAAACTTACCTTGATTCTCAGAATCCATCTTCAAAAAAAGTTATCACCGAACCAGTTCCGAGAAATTCACTATGCAACATTAGGGTTGCAGTCACTTTTGTTTGCGCGAAATTAAAGTACTCGGGATTTGTGCACTTCAAGGATTAACAAAGTAATGAATTTAAAGTTCATAGGTTGTTTTAGTTATATATTTGTCATATTTAGGGATCTGTTTGTAACATACAAGCTTTAATTTAGGAATCCAAAAACCTTCATTTTCATATTATTGACATATGGTAGAAACCACTGTGCACTGTTGGAATGAAAATATCTAGCTGATACTTTTCTTTGACGTTATATAAATTTAAACGTAATTTGATCAACAATTTTGATATTTTTGACCAGTTAGTTTTATTTATTATGCGTCTATTATCATGCACTAATATTCTTGCATCATTAAATGTTTCTACAAGAATTTTCGCATGTTTATTTAAAGTATCCTTTTGTATTGACCTATTCTGGCTTACACATTTGTAAGATTTATCAAATTTTTCTTTTAGTTCACGGATATTTAGGGTTAGTTCCTCCCATTCCATGCCTGGGATTCATTATGTATATGTATATATATAAAAGTTTTTTTTTTTTGTATATATAAACACATTACCATGAGAATCGTGTGTGTTTGTATATTATTTTCAGATCTTATCAAGATCGTTAGCTTGGCTTAAGGCTCTCTTTTTTATACATTTATTATGTAGGATGTAGGCTTTGTAAATAATATATATATGCACACATAATAATAACGATTATCAGTAACAATATGTTTGTCATTTTCATATCAGTATTTGACGATTCTATTTTATTTATTACATTTGCAGTGGAGTCCACTGTTTTGGTATCAATTAACCCCATTCTGGGTGTTATTATATATATATCATCAAATTTACTTATACTGTTTCTGCTCATATATTTTAGTTTTGTTATTTCTAACGTTAATGTTCATTTAGGAGTCAATTTTAATTTAATTAATTTTTCCTGATTCGATCAACAGCGATCTCCTACCTAGTGGTTTGTATGGCTTCACTGGCCATACTCTAGCGGGCAATGCAGTTATCGCTTCCGCTTACAATATTTGTCTTAAATTAATTACAATATTTTTTTTTGTATTATATAAATATATCTAAATTCTGCTGCTGTTGATCGTCCATCTGCACCAGCTGGTCTTCGCCGGATCTGGCACGCTGGCGCTCCCTCGTTGACGCAAGCGGCGGGGTGCCTCTCGCGTTTGATGTTTCTAGTTGTTGTTCGTCTTGGTGTTCGGATCCGCTGCCGTGCAGTGCTTGCACGTGTATTGGCAGAACGCACTGTCCAATGGTCCCTCGCAGTCGGTTGGGCACTTCTTGGCTGGTTTACTGAGCTGGGCTTTTATTGCTCCTGGCTGGTTTAATTTGGGAATAGTTTTATCAATTATTTTTATATCTCCAGGGTTTGATTTAATAACTGCCGAAGTCCTCAAACAAGATCCACGAAATATCATTACTAAGCTAACAAACATAATGAATGCTTGCTTTAAGCTGCAATACTTTCCAATCTATTGGAAAATAGCTGATGTCATCATGATTCTAAAACCAGGAAAGCCTCCAAACGATGTAGCATCATATCGACCAATTTCACTGTTGCCCATCTTATCAAAACTGTTGGAAAAATGTTTGATAAAGCGCCTGAGCAATATCATAGAAAACAAACAAATAATACCAACACACCAATTTGGATTTCGCGCGCGCCACTCAACTATTGACCAAATTCACAGAATTACGCGTATCATCGAGAACACATTTGAAGAAAAAAATGTGTGTTCGGCTGTATTTCTCGATGTCTCTAAAGCTTTCGATAAAGTATGTCATGCTGGCTTGCTGTGGAAAATAAAGAATGTACTGCCAAAAACATGTTTTAATATCTTAAAAACCTACCTGTCTGAGCGCTATTTTCGCGTCAGATACAAAGATGAGTTCTCTGAACTGAAAGAGATTAAAGCTGGTGTGCCGCAAGGAAGTGTGCTTGGTCCCCTTCTCTATCTACTTTTTACTCACGATCTGCCAAACAGCAGAAATTGCTTTACAGCAACATTTGCTGATGACACTGCAATACTAACCGTCGGAAAGACAGAAATAGAGTCTACTGCACAACTGCAGCTTGCTATCAATAAAATATACAATTGGACAGATAAATGGCACATTAAACTGAACGAAACTAAGTCTGTACACATCAACTTTACAAACAAAAAGACCAACTACCTGCCAATATACATAAACAGCATTAAAGTACCATACTCTAATACAGCAAAGTATCTAGGTATGACGCTCGATACGAAACTTAGGTGGAGTGCGCACGTGAAAAAGAAAAGGGAAGAACTGGACCTAAAATTCCAAAATATGCATTGGCTAATGGGTAAGCAATCAGCGTTATCCGCACACAATAAAATACTGCTTTACAAACAAGTTCTCAAACCTATCTGGACCTATGGGATTCAGCTATGGGGATGCACCAGCTATAGTAATACAGCGCATATACAAAGATTTCAGACTAAGGCACTCAAGCATGCAGTTTGCGCTCCATGGTATATTAGGACGCAAGACCTAGAACGTGACCTCAATATTGATTCGGTTACGGCAACCATAAAGAAATTTGCAAAGTCGCACGCAGAGCATGTGAACAATGAAGCCTTGATTCTTAACGATAATACAAAATGGAAACGAAGGCTCAAACGTAAAAAACCTCTAGATTTAAACTAATAAATAAATAAAAATCAGTTAAAGCATGAATTGTATTTTGCTGAGGATTAACTCAAATTATTTGTTGTAACAAAACTCTACAAAAATTGCTCGTTAGTATATATACCTATGTATGTAATGTTATACTAGTTGCAATGAAAATACTAATAATAAAAAAAAAAAAAATTATTTTTATATGTCTTTGTGTGGTGGTAGAGGTTGAATGCTTATGGTTTGCCTTCTGGGCTTGATCAATCTGATCTAGCTCGGCTTGTAGTGCTATTGTTGCCTCCCAACGTAATGGTGGGTTGGTGGCAAACAATAGTTTGAGAATTTCCGCCTTCCTCTTTTGGAGGCGTACTCGTATGCCGCTTCTTCCGGCTTTTTTCTTTTTAATTACTGCATTCATTGAACCTCTACTCACTCAGACAAGAAAAATGTAGTTTCCAACGCTGTTCCTGCTCTTTGCCTTTTTGCGATGTAAAGTTGTCCAGCGTCCAGCTGCTTCAATACTTTGTATATGTTGTTGGCATAGCTTTCTTTCCTCCTGCTGCTTGACTCCAGGACTTTGTCACGGCCGCCATGTATTGTTAAATAATCAGAAATGTTCCGTTTGCTTGACTCGTCACTACGAGTGTCATTTATTGATTGAATTTTTAGTTATTACAATCTGGTTCTTACAGCTAAAGACAGCGTGGCTGCGCTGTCAGGGACGCCGGCAGAGGCGCGGTCAGCTTATGTATAATTCTTTATGTATTGTTTACATAAGAACGTCTAAGGGCTGACGCGGCTCGTAACGGCGGGGAGGAGGTAATATGTTCACTTGGTTGTTGAACCGTCGGCGCATATCAAATATGCCGATGCGGTAATGTCCATGCAGGGCAATGTCCAAGGGATCGTGTTACCACAAGTGCTTGCACATTGTTTATGTGAATATTGTAGTCAAGTGCTACAATGTGTTTGTAATAATATTTATGCATTCAACTGAGTACAGTGAGCATCAGGGCAATGGCCCAGGGATCGTATTACCACAAGTGCTTGCACATTGTTTATATGAATATTGTAGTCAAGTGCTACAATGTGTTTGTAATAATATTTATGCATTCAACTGAGTACAGTGAGCATTCGATAAGTGAACATACTACAAAAGAACTAAACTCTAATTACAAAAAATGTTTTAACCCTAGAACACACACCCGGGTACAAATGTATCCACTTCAACTTTGAAGTGTTGTAACTTTTGAACCGCTATACCTCTATGCCGCTAACTTCGGATCTAGGAAGATTATTTAGTTTTGAGTTCAAATTCAAAATTTGAACCAGATCGCACCATTGGTTCAGGAGCTACAGCCTTCCAAACACATTATATACGTAAACACACACCCGGGATACGTTTGTACCCCAATAGTAAAAATCCTCATAATAATCAAAAAAAAACTTTTTTTATATTATTTTTTTATTTGAAAAATTAAAAATATTCATTTCACACATTATATTATAAAAATGCATCTTATATCTAAGGAAAATCATGGCAATAGAGCAATTTGTTGATGTGACCGAATGTTCAAGACACATTGGCTTCTTACATTTGGCGCACAGCTTTCTGGTTTTTCTACGGCGTTTTTCCTCTTGTGCGTAACATATATAGCAAGATCCGGACACAGGTTTTGGCGTGCGCGCTGCGGCAGATGTTGATGCTGCTGTTGACACCATTGATTCCAGCGGTCGGTTGAAATATGCTTCAATAGCAATTTTAGTCGAAAAATTTCGCGTCACTTGACGATTTATGGCTCTGGCTTCAATAATGGGCATACACAATGCTTCAGCCAAGCTGCGCAGGATCTGCTTACGCTTGTTGTTTGTTCTCCAAGGCAGCATAGGGTTATTCAAATCGTAGACAATGTAGGCTGCAAGAGCTGTAATGTCCAACATGTTGAAGAACATCGCTAATGGCCATCGTTTTGTTTGTCTTTGTGTTGGATATTCCGCAAACATTTGGTCCATTCGATCAACACCACCTTTGGTACGATTATAATATTCAATTATTTCAGGTTTCCCACTGTCATCTATTTCAGCATCATTATGCATGGTCGAAAGCAAAATTACTGCATTATTTTTTTTGGGAACATAAGAGCACATTGTCACATTATTTTTGAAGCCAAATGTCGTTGAACCAATTGTCCTGTTTTTGTTCTGCTTCATTTCTTGAGGAATATATGATTTGTTTTTGCGCAAAGTTCCAACGATCGTGAGTTTCCAGGTGAGAGGCAGTTCTGCAACTGGCAAGGTCGTAAAAAAATTGTCCATTGTAATGTTTCGGCCACTTCCTTGGTATTTGGCAGACAAATCCTTCACCACTCGTTCGCCTTGGTTCGTTTCCCTACCAGTTTCTGCTTGGCCAGTATATATTTGTCCATGTTAATGTGTGTTCCGTCAACACATCCTATAACTCCTGGCATTGCGTATTTTGTAAAAAAATCGTGTGCTATTTGGCGTTGTTCAACTAAAGTGGGCCAACTTATCCATTGTGGACAAAGTAGCAGCTCGATAATACTCAGCACTTCTGTCAGTACTTCACTGAAAGAAGATTGAGCTAGGCCCACTTCATGATCCTTCCCAACGCCTTTTTGATGTCCTTCTGCGAAAAATCGCAAACATGCGCTCAGTTTTACAATAGGTGGAATTCCGAATTTCTGCTTCAATGGTGGCAAGGAGTTAGTAAGGACATCTAGCAAGTACTTAAATGCCGGCTTGTTTAGCCTGTAATATTGCCGAAATCTAAAAAATAAGAAATTAAATTAGTATTGCAAATTCCGATTAGCATTTTTTGTTATCTCACATTATTCACTTAGCTCCAAAGGGTTGGAATTGTCCCTTAATCGCCTCCTGAGCACTTTGACGTTCAAATTTTCCTCACGCTCGCTCAATAATAACCTAAGCGCAATACGATACATATTTCTAGAAAATTTTGAGGTATATTTTTACTTTATTTTAAGGAAATATACGCTTGCTTACGAAATTAGCACAATAGAAAGTAAATAATTTGTTCGCAATCATTTCACAATAGAGTGATTCGAAGTGAAATTTTGTTCGGGCGAAATTTTTCCCGGGCGAACTTCCCGATAAGGGCGATTGTTTTTATATATGATGGTTGAAATATCATTTATTTTACTACTGATTTTACCGAAAATATGATCTATGCAAGTGCCCCCGTTCTTGTTTACCCTTGTTATACCGTTAATAATAATAAGCCATATAGCTTAAATTCATTAGCGTACATGGAATTTATATATAAATCGAAGGATTCTAAATTGTCTTTATTGCTTAGTAATACATTTTTTTGTCCCCAATAATAAAATGATTTTTTAATTTTTTATTTTTTAAAAGATAGTTTCTAGATCATTTATAAACTATTTTTTATCAGTACTCGGAGATCTATATATAGAAGTAAATGCAATTTTTATATTATTATCACATGTAATTTCCGTATACAATGCACTTATTTTACCTATAAGTTTGCGATCAATACACTTTGATACGATCGCTTAAATTTTATAAGGGTCAGTTAAACACGGGTTTATAGTTATGTTTATTTTATTTCCCTTGTTAGTACAAGGGCAGCCGGTCTCAGCGGAAGAGTTGTTACAACTAAATTACATGAAGGCGACGTTAGCGTCTAAATACCTGCATTTCTATCACTAACATTAGTTACTGCACGTTATTAGCCGCGTGACTTCTGCTGCAATATTTCCGCTTATTATGTTGTGCCCGTTTTGTTGTTGTCACGAGCAAGACTGAAAATATTCAATCAGCATTATTGGTATAAGTGAAGTTGTTATTTGTCTCCACGCGCAAAGCTATAGACGCGTTGTCAGCGAAATCGTTGGGAAGGTATTTTGGCCGGATGGGTGTTTACCTGTGTTAACTTATATATCAGGTGGATCTTTCCCACCATCCACAGTAATCACCATCTTCGCTCAGAATGTTATGTGGTAATTTATTTGGAGCTCTACCTGCTGGAGTTGCTGAGTTTTTTGGTAGTCGTAGATGATCACGATAACAGTGTTTATGATACCTTACTTCCATTGCAAATAATTCGGCTGGATGCTCGCAAGTGTCAATTTGTGTAAAGTAGTATTTAAGATTTGTTCCGCTGCTGACATTTCGGAGCACAAATAAAGTGTTTTGTTTTTATTTCTTGTTTGTTTACCACAGATTAAACAGTTTAGATCTTTATTAAATTTTAAATTTTTTCTTGATGACCTTCGAGTGCCTTGAGTACCTGACACACTAGCTTTTGCAGAGCAGGTAGAAATAGAAGCATTCTCCTGCTTTTGTAGTACCAATTCTCGACGTCTTATCTCCTCTTCGCTAATGCAACTTGCCATACAAGTTCGATGCCAAGTACATTTGTATTCAGTAAAGTCTGCATTATTTTTAATTTTCTCACTAATGTCATCTTCCCACCATCACAGCTGCCGGCAACATGTTTTTTTTTTTGTGTAGGGTCTCAGGTAAAAGAATTTCAGCATTGTTGCCAGTCCTCACATTTTGCATACTCAATGTCCTTTAGCGCCTGCACTAGTAAGGAAAAACGTTATGTTTTTGATAATACTTAACCGTTTCGGGACGGGAACTTTTGTGACGTACAATCTCAAAGAAAAGTGTTTATTTCGTCTCCTATGGCTATTTTAAGAGAAGTAATTTGATATTTTTAGCGCATCCCTAAAAGGAGATATTGTCCTGGGATAAAAACATCCCAAATCCATCTGTATTCAAAAATATTAATAAAAATTCTAGACTTAAATTCACTCGATTTCATTTTATTTTGTCGTTTATATATTCAATTTTATCTTATAAGACATTATATTTATATCTGATGGCAAGGAGTAAAACATTTTTTACAAAATGCCAAGTTGCAAGCAATGCAAATCTGATTCGTACGGCTCTCTTTGCCCTTCTTAGCACAATTTACGCATCGTTGTCTCTTGTTCGTTCTTTGTGGCAAATGATCTCCCAGATTTTGTTTAATTTTTTTCTTCATTGCGGAGACCGGTCCTGTTCGAACTTTGCGCTGAATTTTCGCATTCTTTTTCCCTTCGTCGATGAGGCATCCGGATAGCTCTACCAAGAATCCCAAGAACGGTTCTCTTTTCTGACGTGGATGGTTTGTTTCCGCCTGGATAATCCAAGCATTTACGGCGCATGTCATCATAAGTCGAAAGAAAACTTTTCGCCACCATTTAGCAGACTTTCGGTCTAGTTCATACAGGGTAACCATTTTGTCGGCTAAATCTACGCCACCCATAATGTTTCGGTATGTTTTCACTAAATCTGGACAAGTCACATCAACTCTGGTGCCATCTTTTTGTTTTCTTTGAACGTTGCCCACTGTAGCCTCATGGCAATTGCTTAGAAGCATTACATGTTTAGTATCTTGCCAAAGTACCAGATGAATTACACTTGAAAACATATTCTCCTCTGTTTAGTTTTTCAGTAACTTTAGGTAAATTTTTTCTGTTAGATATACAGGTACCTAAAGCTGGAAAAGGAATATTATTTATCAATTTTGTTGACGTGAAAAAACGGTTAAAACACAATGTAGTGTCAGGATATCTGATGGTCGATGCCAATTTCATAATAACGCGTTCGCCTAATGTGGATGATGTATGCGAATTGTCTTCTTTTCCGGAATATATATTAAAATCGTAAGTATAGCCGGTCATACTGTCGCATCTCATCCATAATTTTATTCCTCTCTTCACTGGCTTCAATGGCATATACTGCTTCAAGGTAGAGCGACCCAAAAATTTGGTCATAGACTCATCAATGCTTTGGAATGGAGAGTCGGATCTACATTTTTGAAAGGTGCTTTTGAGGCAATTGACCAAATCATCAATGAAATATGTTTTTGGTTTTGGATCAGGCTGGTATGATAACGAGGAAAACTATAGTTTGGACATAACGTGTAAGAACCGATCTCTGGACATGGCTTTTTTTATGTATGGATTCCCCAATGAAGGGCTATTTGAAAAATAGTCTTTTAAAGAAGGCACTCGATTATATGACATTACAAATGTGCATCCGAGAATTATGAGGATCTCACCAGATTTGGGATGATTTCTTCCCACGGAACTTACCTTGACTTCTTATAAGGAAAATAAGTTATTCTTTATTCTAAACTTTTTATTTCAATAGATTAGCACTATTTGCACAAAATATAACTATATTTCTAAGCTTTTTCCAAACAAATACCATCTACGCAACAACGTGTCTAAAAAAATGACATTTAATAAAAAACTGATGACTCCAACAAACAGCTGGTATTTTTGTTTTTGTAGAGAAGAGTATAATAAATGATTTGGGACTGTTTTGAACCAAATCGCTTCCATATTGTGACAGATACGATTTTTTTAATTTCTTCGGGATAAAAACATCCCCATCGTCCCGAAACGGTTAAAGTATTGCCCAAGGTCATACAAATACTGCATGCCATCGCGCCATTTGATATTAGGAATTTTCATTTTTCTGCCGCTTTATGCCTGTAAATTTAAGTAGTAGGAAATGTATAAATTTTTTATATAAAAATTTATATTCAGCCTTATTGTAAACTTCGCGTGAATGCAATTCCCAATGGAAAAATTCCCACATTTGTTCTGTTCGAGTGCCTAGCAAATAATCCAGCTTCATTGAAACCCTCAATTCACTTGTATTCCAAATTAATGAGTCATGGCAGGCTCCAGCGTGTGTAGCATCGACGTATCTTATTGCCATTTTGTTATCACATACCTGCAGATAAAATTATTAACATGCGTAAAAGCATATAAAAATTTTTCCAATCTACCAGCAAAACATTCATACTATAGTAACCCTTTCTGTTATAATATAAGTGTTTATTATTCCTAGGGCCTATAATTCTAACGTGTGTGCCATCTATGCAGCCAATAATGCCTGGGATATTAAATTGTTGAGGAAAATCCAAAGCAATTTCACGCATTTCGTCTTTAGTATCCACCATTTTATCCACTGATTGCAAAGGCACTCCTCAAAAACATTCAATACTTCAGACAAGACGTGGCTAAAACTTGACTGCGATAAGCCAACATCCACTTGCCTCCCTACTCCTTTTTGGTATGCTCCTTCACCAAAAAATCTTAGAGCAGCTGAAAGCTTTACGACTGTGTCTATTGCAAAACGTTTACGTGCCACTGGCAGACCACTGTGCAATACATCCAACAAATATTTGAGCGCCGGCTTATTTATTCTATACAATTGGTGAAAGCTATGTATAAATAGTTAAACGCGATTATTTATTTGGTTTACGAGTATAATTATTTGCATGTTTACCTTGCATTGGATAATTCAAGGGGATCACACTTGTCGCGTAATATCCTCCTGGACACTCGTTCAGCCAATTGCTGACTGGCATTAGTTTCTTCTTCAATTAAACAAAGGCGCAAGTAAGCACTAATCATTACAATTTTAATATTTAACGCAAAAATAAGAATGTTTGACTACACAACAGCAATTTTTTCTGCAAAAATTTTTAAACAAAACATGAGTGATGTTCACAGTAGCATATTCGAAATTCGAATATAAGGATTGAATCACATGAAATTAACGATACGAATTTTTTGTTCATGGGAAATAAAAAATTCATGGGATTATAAAATCTTAATTTTTATTTCTTACCTTCAAATATTGTGACACTTTTCCCATTCTCAAGCACAATTACCGCTACTCGCACTTCTTTAGTTTCATTGACAAAACCACTACCTGCGCTTCCTTTTTTCCAAATTTGTTGCCGTCAGTCTGCTGCTCCAGTAACCACAATCTCTCTGCTTTTTGATACTTTTTATTTGTCCTCGTTTTTCCTGCTGGCTCCTAGTGAGCCGCTTGACTTTCCTCAGAGTTTTGGACCAGAAGTTCTGGGCTGGGATTTGACGTTGACAAAACTGTGAAGTGGTCACTGGTAGTTGTATCCAGGCCAAATTCCACCCGAGTCGGATTTATGCACGCATCAAGTTGCAGTAAACCGATTATACTTTCTTCGGTATTTGAAAATCCCTGATACGTGTTGCTGCCGTTCTAAATGATGGTCCTAAGCAATTCAGCTCCTTTGTAAACTCCTCCCATTTTTTTGCTGCTTGAACTTTGGTGCAAATCCCTTTTGCGAATTGTGTATTCTCTTCCATTAATGCAACCAGCCTTTCTGGTGGTCCTAAGCAATTCAGCTCCTTTGTAAACTCCTCCCATTTTTCTTGCTGCTTGAACTTTGGTGCAAATCCCTTTTGCGAATTGTGTATTCTCTTCCATTAATGCAACCAGCCTTTCTGGTGGTCCTAAGCAATTCAGCTCCTTTGTAAACTCCTCCCATTTTTTTGCTGCTTGAACTTTGGTGCAAATCCCTTTTGCGAATTGTGGATTCTCTTCCATTAATGCAACCAGCCTTTCTAATTGCTGTTTGGTAGTCTGAACTTTCGACCTGCATAAAATTAACAAAATTAGTATATGTTTATTATTTGGTTACTATAAAACAATAAATAATCGCAAACAACTTACATTTAAAAAAAAATTTCCAAAATACGCTACACAATCGAAAGCTAAATTGCATTCGGTATACAACGAAAATTTCGAGAGGCATGCACCGCTCATAATACAAAATTGACATTCGGTTTTCGATCTTCGACAACCATCGCATATTGCAGATCGAATTCAACTCATAATAGGGTCAGACAAATCTAGGTTTCCACTCCTTCTTTGTCCAATGATCACTTCTGGCCCTGCTATCCCACTCGCATAAAAAGAAAGGATACTTAGTGAAACCAGATTGCTGACCCAGAAGCAATCCTACAACTTTTAGGTCGCCACAAATCGACCATTGATGTTTATCATATTGAATGAACTGAAGCAAAATTTTTAGATTTTCATGTGTCTCTTTCAAATGCACAGAATGAGCTATAGGCACTGAAGCAACTTTATTTCCATTACTTAAGAGAACAGCTTTTAGACTACGTTTACTTGAATCAATAAATAAACGAAAATCGTTCACATTATAATCTTTGAGACCCATAGTTTCCATTAACTTCGGAACATCTGTACAATAGACTAGAGATTCTGTTTGTGCAAAAAATGAGAGAAATTCAACTTCACGATGCCTATACCATGAAAATGTGGTATCAGGAGCCAACAATTGCTCTTCTCGTAGTCTCGAACCCAACAGTTCTGCTGCTTCTTTAGGCAAATTTAAATCCCTAACAAGGTCGTTTAATTTACCCTGCGACAACGGCTTGGGGTTTACATCACCTGGCGGAATATATTCGTCATCAGAAGTATCATTTTTATCACCTTCTTCAACAATACTTTCATTTTCAAAAGGTAATGAATTTTCTGATTCAATTTGAATTGATGGAGAAGGAGAGTCATGATCAGCTTTATGAGGAATAGGTTTTGTAACCGAGCAAACTTCTGGATACTTGATTTTATTCTTATTTTTACTATTGAACACATCAACTTTAGTTAAGCAAAAGTAACATCCTCATTATGTAAGTTAAGTTTTTATATTAAAACACCTTTTTTTAATATATTTTTTTACATAACTTTATTTAGTCCAGTTAAGTTCTTATATTAAAACACTTTTTTATAATATATTTTTTTACATAACTTTATTTAGTCCAGTTAAGTTCTTATATTAAAACACCTTTTTTATAATATATTTCTTACATAACTTTATTTAGTCCAGTTAAGTTCTTATATTAAAACACTTCTTTATAATATATTTTTTAAATAACTTTATTTAGTCCAGTTAAGTTCTTATATTAAAACACCCTTTTTATAATATATTTCTTACATAGCTTTATTTAGTCCAGTTAAGTTTTAAAACACCTTTTTTTATAATATATTTTTTACATAACTTTATTTAGTCTAGTTAAGTTTTAAAACAAAACGCTGCGTTTGAACTGCACAGTGTGACGGTATTCGTAAGAATACTTGTGTCGTCGATGTCTTCCGGTCTTACGGTCAAGCCGGATCGCCGCAGCAAGTTGCGGCAACCGTCCGGTAGGTGCGGCGACAACGCATAGTGTGACAACTGTCATACAAACGCGTACGTCATTGCCATCCTTTCGCGCCGGAGCGTTTTCAACGCAGCGGTGCAAACGCATAGTGTGACTCCGGCCTTATACGAGTATGCATTTGCTTTTTGTTGTTGTTGAAAGTAAGCAGCAAAATATATTTGCATTTCATAGCCTTGGGACAACGTGAGCTTGACGTATTTTTTTCTCCTTTTACTTATTATATGTACAAGTACTACCATCTATGCTCCTACTCTCCTCTCTCTCAGCGCCTCTAATTTTTGGTTTTGTTTTTCTTTGCTTTTTCGGCAATTGAAGTGGTTTAATATTATATAATGGAAGCTGGCTCGTTTTTTGAATGGATTTCGTGGAAATATGTTGTTGTGCTCTTATATAAAGCGAAAATTATTACTCTGAATCGCTTTAAGTTTAGTAAAAATGTACTGAATATTTTTTTTTGTTTTGTGCCTTCTGTGCCGAAGTTTTACGCTTGTGTATGTATATATTATATAAGCTTCTGGTACATAATTGAGGAGTCATTCAGAGTAAATACAGGGCCCGCCATCTATCGTTACGGATAAAAACGCCATCTTACGTATACGGAAAAAAAGGAGTGTAATATTAAGATCGCCTCCACGTGATGCACTCTGGGAAATATAGTTTTATGAATTCTATAGCTAATTGACCTTGAAGAAAATATTCAAATTTAATATAAAAACAATCGATTTTCTTACATTAACTCTTTTAAAGGTAGAGCATAAGTCTGCTAAAAAGTTAAAATAGGTAAAAATTTGTGTTTAGTTTGAATAAAGGTGTCACCTTAATAACTCTGCATCCATATTAGAAAAGCGAAGATGAATTGTTTCAAAGTAACAAATTTCAAGGAAATCTAATGAATTTTTAACATTTTCGTACGCCATATTGGATCCGCCATTTTCAATTTTGGAAATCTGACTTTAGATTTGTAATCAGCGGCATCAAAAACTCCCTAGTAACAAGTTTCAAGCAAATCGGATAAATTTTTAACATTTTCGTCCGCCATTTTGAATTTTGGGAATCTGACTACAGGTTTGTAATCAGCGACATTAAATACCTTAGGAACACTGCACTTTTCATTATATCTTATCTTGGGTGTAGATAAGTTCCTATGTTCATTTTTTTCCCTACCCCCGTAGACATAAGTACACCCCCTACTCTAAGGGTGCATGCGAACAATTTGGGTTTGGGCTTATTTCAAAGAGCAAAGTTCAACCTTCAATTACTGACAATAACGAAGATCGTAGCACGTTAGGGTTCTGCTCCACAATTTTTGAAAAATGGCCAAATACGCTATTTTTAGGGTTTTCAACCCCCTTTTTCTCGAAAACCTGACGTGATGGAAAATTTTTGAACTCGGATTCGTGCTTAGCGCGAAAATTCCCTTCGGGATCACTAGGTCCCATCTTATTCGCAAAACCGATGCAGGGCAGTGTTATCAATAGATTCGAATCAACACACACGTCATCAACTACTATATTACTTGTCATAAGCTCAAAACATTCATATTTGCCTCCTGCGAAGCCTTTCAACCGAACAAAACATTTTTCTTTCAAATTAATTTCAAATTTATTTGCAAAATTTCTTTTAATTAACGATCGCGCACTGCCTGAATCTATTAGCGCTTCAACTACCACACTGTTTATTTTAACCATTTTCATATTAAAATTGTCTTTGTTTTCCTCAATTGTGTTACACTTCGATTTTTGTGCTACTTCACAATTTTCTACATCATTACATTTGTACACTTTTTACGCTTTTGGGGCTCTGTGCAATTTCGAGAAATATGCCCTGGCTTGCGACAATTGTAACACACAATATTTTGATTTTCTTTTCTTTCTTTGTTATTGTTATTATTTTTTGATGTTTGTTGTGCATGCTTTTCTCGCGAAACATCTAACTTTGACACTGAGTTTGGTTTGTACGAATATGTGTTAAACGAGCAGTAATTTACAATTGCTCTCAATAATTCAGCAGCATGATTATACGTTTTTGCCGAAAATGAGCGTTTCATATGGATATCGTTTATCCCATTGAGCACATATTTTATTATTGATTGGTAATCTAACCCCCCTGTCTACTAACAGATAACATACGATAGTAGAATGTCTCTGGAGTTTCACTCAATGCGCGGCGCATACTCATTCATCTCATATGAATTTCGGCTGCGTTTATTTGAGCAGGAAACTCAAACAAAAAGTCACTCACAAATTTTGACCAATTTGTATACACTTCTGGAGCAGAGTCCAGCCACAGTTTAGCACAACCTTTCATTTTTACACTCACTGCAAATAATAATAATTTATCACTCCAACCATATGCTTAGCGAAGTTGTTCTACTTTTCCAATAAATTGAGCTGATGTCAACTCTTTCACACTTGGGTCAAATGTTGGTAGAATACCAACGATATTTTTTACGCTCCCAAAATCTGAGCATGTTCTTCGTTCAGTTGCATACTCCCCCATATCGCAATACATATTTGTCGATGGATATGTATTTTGCACACATGTTGGTACATGCATATTTGCGGCGACGTGGTTTGGTTGTGAAATACCAGCAAAATGTACTCTTCTTGTCGCTGCTGTTTGATGATATCGCGACTGCATTCCAAAAGCTGTGTTATGGCTGTTCGCATTCGTCGGCTCTCTCTCTACACGATTCATTTCATACCAACTTGTCGTATTGTTTGAGTTATACCTAACTCCGGCGGCATACTCTCCGCTGTGACATATCGGTTGTTGCGTAGTTGCAACACAATAAGACAAACTACCTGCTGTTTGCCCTCCTCGTGCATTTCGTATTATTTCACCATTTGGTGACGTCAGTAGTGCATTAGAGTGAGAAGGTTGACACAGCGTCGTCAAGTCTTCCCCTGTTCTAACCGTCGGCGCCACTGAAAAATTTGAAATGCTTCGTTGATTCAACTGAATCTGTCCGTCTGTATACGACTTTGTGTTGTATATGCCATCGAATGTTCTGGAAGCAGAGCCTGCCATCGAACGTGTCACAATGTCTTCATTAAATGATGATGCAATTTCGTATCGATTTGTATAATTTCGCGAGAGTGACGATTCACTTAGCGGCGGCGTGTTATTGTTGTTGTTACGAGACGAAATGTCTTTGCTGGGGCCGAATCGTAACAGTTGTGAACGAGCAATTCGTCACGTAAAAGAACGCAAATCGGATTATAACTATCGTGAACGTGTCATCGCTATCGTTATTCGGTATGATGACAAACGTCATCGAGTAATCGAACAACTCGTTCGTTCGAATTGTCATTCGATCGGTTATTTATAAACGTAATTGCGCAGAATTTCAAAGCATTAACGAAAAATGTAAGAATAACTAAGTATGTATATATTTAAGTTTTATTTAAGGTTTTTGTAAATATGTATATATGCATTTGAATATTTATTTCAGTTCTTTTTAAATAACTATACCTGAAGTTTTGTTCAAGTTTAAATTAACTAAATTTTACGTTTTTAAATGGAGTAAAAAACAGCATTAAATGAAATTGATTTTGAATAAGTATCCATTAGTGTTTCGAGTTATTTTATTTTATTTAGGTCGGTTAGCATTATACTTCAAAAGCATAATAGTACAATATGAAAACAAGATGGTTATGTCGAGTTCATCAACGAGATTTTAATTTGATCTCTGATTGTTTGGCCGATTCTAGTATACTGGCCTTCTCCAGACACTATGTCAGATGCGGTTTGACTCTCTCAATTTGTTGCTGTAAAGCTCACATTAAATTGTATACAAATGTTGTGAAGCGCTGCACACACATTCGCAAACCTAGCCACTTTTATAGGATCATATCTTCCTCTTTTGTTGTATTCTAGGATTCTCCACCGACCTTTCAGTACACCATTAGTTCGTTCAATGATGCACCGTGCCTTGGAATGAATTTCGTTGAACCTTGCTTCACCTGATCCGCCCGATGGATTTCTGTACGGTGTTATGCACCACGGCTCAAGTGGATATCCAGAGTCCCCTATTAAAAACAAACAACACGTAATTAGCACAATCTAAATCAATTGTAATTATATATTGTATGTATAACACATACCTAGCAGCCAGGCATTGTCACTCCTATTGTGCAAAAAACGATGTTCCATAACCATTCGTTCGTTTGAATGCTTCCATATGAATGAGTCGTGGGCTGCACCCCCATATTGGCAGTTTATTGCGAGAATTTTCGTAGTGTGGTCGCAAATCTAACAGAAACAACCTTAAAGTAACATTCCATCTCTTTATTAAAAAACTCACCAACATCGCATTTATGCTATGAAGACCCTTCCTGTTGAAATACATATGCTCGTTGACCGTGGGCTTTTGTAGTCCAATGTGGGTGCCATCAATGCATCCAACCACTATTATTAAAAAACGAACATTAAATAAATTTTTCACAGCTAAAACATGGACTGAATTTACCTCCTGGAATTTGATAGTTCTCAATAAACCACTCTTTGCACCTTCTCGAATCATCTGGCTCAAATTTAATATGTTTAGGACACAATTTGGCTTCAATTTCTTCCAAAACATTGCCCGTTAATTTCGAGACAGTGCTCTGGCACATTCCTATCAAATAGTCATTGCTTTTTTGCTTAATTAAATGCTTCTTTGCTTAAGCGAAACCTTTGGATAAACCTGTAAGCGAAGGATATTTTATTACCTATTTTTCGTCATATATAAAGTACTTACGCATTGTTTGATAATGCTAGCGGATTGCTTTTGTCTCGAAGTTGTTTTCGCACAACTCTTTCATTATTTTCTTCATCGCTGAAACTTAAATAAAAGAAAATACTCGGATCCGTTTAAACTTTTTATATTTTCGTTACTTTCTGCGGTTTATTTTGACACTTCAAATTCTATTGTGACTTAAAAAAACGAAGAAGATGAGAAAAATAATCGATAAACCAAATTACAATTACGATACATCTTCTTCCGACTGTTATGATCCCAACTCGTTCATTCGATTATCGACTCACGTTATTTGTGTTCGAACGATTGTAGTTTCGTTAACGACTGTCACGATTCGACCCCTGTTTTCTAGCACGCGTAACCGGCGTTCAAAACTTTCATTTAACGCGTTTTCAAATTGTAATTGTTCACTATGCTGGTGCGTACATAGCCTTTCGACCAGCTTTGCTTTATTACCGGCGGTTGATAATCCAAGTTCACGCAACTTCTGGCGTAATTCTACCACTGTCATGTTACTGAATTTTTCCATTTCTATTTTATTTTTGTTCTTTTAATTTTCAATAAATCTTTTAACGCAAATCAACAGACTTTTCACTTCTGGACGTGCAACACTTTTTCTGCTTATAGACGCTTCGAGTTTCGCACACGAACATTCACGTTCCACTGTCAGGCATAGATCACGTCTCACTTCTGAAATTGTCAGGAACTTACCGAGTGAGATGCCTTGGATTATCAATCGAAACAGTTGAGAATTATATTTAAAGTTTTAATTAATATTAATCAGATAAATGTTCACATAAAATTACAGGTCAATATATATTTAATTCAGTAATTGCATTTTTTATGTTATACTGCACGCTTCGATAGTTCAACTCGACTGCCTGATGTTTTCGTTAACTCTCTCTCATCTGCTCTTCATATCTCTCTATGCCAATTAGCCACCAGATTGTTAGGGTTGCATTTTTATGTATGTGACACTGGGTTGCGTTCTGGATTTGTAGCCTTTTAATAACCTCTTTCGCTGATGTCGTTTTAGTTGGGTACAGCCAACAAAATTTTGGGAATCCATCAATCACTGCAAATATATGTTTGTAAAGCTTGCTTGTCGATTTCAATGGGCCAAGGAAGTCGACGTGATACGTTTGGAGTGGTATTTCACCTTTCTGTAAAAGATGTAGCTCACCTTCCTGTTTACCTAGTTTTCTGTTTGAAATAATGCATCTCTGGCGATGGCGATAGCTTTTGATTTTCTACAACATGCCCTAAAAATTCTATTTTTGTTTTTAATAATTGACACTTCTTAAAATTTATGTCGAGTCCATAGTCCTTGCAAACTTGCATTACTTCTTCTAAATTTTTTAAAGCACTCTCTTCGTTTTGAGCAGGGATAATCACATCGTCAATATAAAGTAGCGCGGTACCTCTACGCACCAAGTCTCTAAAAATTGCATTTATATGCCTCTGGAAAACACTCGGAGAATTCAACAAGCCGAAAGGCACTTTCAAAAATTGATACTGACCGTTGTGTGTTACGAAAGCTGTGTATTTACGACTAGACTCAGCTATGGGCACATGGAAAAACCCGTTTCGTAAGTCAATTGTAGAAAAAATTTTAGCATTTTGTAATTGGTCAAGCTGATCTTCAATTAAAGGTAAAGGAAAATGATCTTTTATCATCACTTTATTTAGTCTTCGAAAGTCGATACACAGTCTTGGGGTACCATCACGCTTCTTTACCAACATAACCGGACTACAAAATTCAGAATCCGAGGCTTCTATTATGCCATCACTTAACCACTGTTCCACCTGACTGTCTACAATGTGTTTTTCAGCTATAGGTAAACGTCGCGCCCTCGAAAATATTGGCGACTCATCTTTAAAAATAATTTTCATTTGAACATTTGTAAAATTTTGTTTATTTGGTTGATAAGTTTTTACCATGTCGCGCACCTTTTGTTTTGATCCTATTTGGGCCATTTCACAGATATCAATTTCTTTTTCGTCCGCAGCTATGTTAATGTCGATCATAAAAAACTTTGAATTATCATCACTGTCATTTTCTACTTTTTTGATATGCAACCCTTCACGATCTATCTTTACTTCAGCGTAAGCGCAAACGTTCTCTCCGATTATCACTTCACAATCTAGGAACTTTGAAGGTACAACCAAAAATTCTAATTCATATATTTCGCCGTCTATCTCAATTTTATATTTCGACGCACCCATTGGCTTTACTGCATTTTTAGTGTCACACTCACCATATGTGAAATATTACATTCCTTTAAATAAGGTTTATTCAACACATTATACACACTCTCAGTAATGAGGCTAAACTTACTCCCCGTATCAAATAATGCTATTAATTTTTTATCATTCATTATTACATCTTTGTTCATTATTCTTCGTTTTCCCGTAATAAGTCGTGTGTTTCGCTGAGCGTCTTTGTTTAAACTCTTATTGTTTGTGAAATTTTTAGCAATATGGCCATACTCCATGATTCAATTATACAAGGTTAAGTAAAGTTTGACAACTGATTTCGGATGCTACTTAATCCGTTGATGCAATTTGGAAGCAAGGGAAAAAAGGGCATAAGTTTATCCCCTTTCTGAAAATGTAGTAAAAAATTGAAAAAGGTCGTTGTAAGCCGTAGAATAATTTTATGTTATTTTATAAGTGGTACTTGGTTGGTTGGTTGGTTGGTTTAAGGGTGACCCCGCATCGGAGTGCCACATAGACCGCAAGTTGGGTCCGTTGTGTTGCCCTGGAGCTCATTATGTTACATGATTTCCCCACCTAACCGAGATTTTTATTGTGGATTTTGGTCAAAGGTATTAATTCGTTTCGAGAATTTGATGAGAGATTCGATTTTCAGGTTCGAGAGTACTGAAAGATTGTCAATTGTTGGAGAGCCAAGAAGAGCGAGTCGACTTCTGGCTAGACCGGGACAACTGCACAGCCAATGTCTGCTCGATACTTCCTCATCTTCGTCCTCGCAGTATCTGCACAGGTCGTTTTGAGGAACCCCAAGCCGACGTGCGTGAGTGCCCAACAGGCAGTGGCCGGTGATAAGAGATATTATATGCCTTAGTTCGTGTTTCGAAAGACTTATAAGGGTTTTTGTCTGTTTCAGATTGTAGGATGGCCAGATTTGTCTGGTCGTAACGCAAGTAGTTTCCACTCGCCACCTCCGATCAGCAATGCTGTGAAATTCTCGATCAATGAGTAATTTACATGTTGAGAGCGGAATGTGGATTGTGGGTAAGTTACTAACATTTGATTGCGCAGCTCCAGCTCTTGCGAGCTCATCAGCTTTGCAGTTACCTTCGAATCCACTGTGACCCGGTATCCAGATAACTTGGACAGAATTCTGAACACTTATCTCGTTAAGAGATAAGAGACAGGATCGAACCACATCTGAGTGGGTATAAGAGGAGCTGAGTGCTCGAACGGCCGCTTGACTGTCGGTGAAAAAGCGGATATCCTCTAGTGATATTCTATTTTCTAAGAGAGTTTTCGCAGCATACCAGATAGCGCATACTTCCGCTTGGAATACGCTACAGTAGTCGGGTAATCTAAATGATAGATTAATGTGAGGGGAATTGGAAAAGATTCCAAATCCCACTTTGCCGTCTTGTTTTGAACCATCTGTATATATAGTCAGAGGGCCATCGATTTCGGTAAGATTTGTCTTCCATTCTTCCCTAGTTGGGAGTGAACAGGAGAATAGCAAGGGTGGTGATGGAAGACTTACATGATAGTCTATGTCGGAAGAGATAACAGTGTTCCTGTTCAGTATGGCCGAATGGCCAAGATACTTATTCCATTTCGATATAGCATTCATGCGTGTCGCTGCTTTCGCTGCAATCGCTTTGCCAGCCAGATCGATAGGGAGCAAGTGAAGCAACGTATTTAGAGCCTTAGTAGGTGTTGTACTTAAGCATCCTGTTATCAGGAGGCAGGCTGTTCTTTGAACTCGATCAATTGTGGCTACTCTACACCGTTTTTCGAGTGCTGTCCACCATACAACCACACCGTAGAAGAGTATCGGTTTGATGATCGAGGTATATATCCAATAAATGATCCGAGGTGAAAAACCCCAGGTTTTGCCTATAGCTTTCTTACAAGTATAAAGAGCTATGAAAGCTTTTTTACATCTGTTTTCGATGTTCAATTTCCAACTCAACTTCCTATCTAGAATAACTCCTAGATATTTAGCTGAATCAGATAGGAGTAATGATTCCCCTTTTAAGGTTATTGTTTGCAGTGGAGGAGATTGTTGTTTCCTATTGAAGAGAACAAGATCTGTCTTTGCTGGATTCGCATTTAGTCCGCATTCGGTGCACCATTTTGACAGAATATTGATTGAACGTTGCATGAGCTCAGTGAGGGTATTCAGGTGTTTGCCTGACACGCAGAGAGCAATATCATCTGCATAGGCTACAACCTTGCAGCCTGCTTTTTCGAGATTTCGAAGCAAACTGTTTACAGCGAGATTCCAGAGAAGGGGTGAAAGTACTCCGCCTTGAGGAGTGCCTTTGACGGCGTACATTCTCATGCGGCTTAACCCAAGCTCTGAAGTGATTATTCTATTTTGGAGCATTTGTTCGATCATCTTTCGGATGGAGTAATTAATACCCAATTTGGCAATTTCAGATAAAATAGCGTTAGATTCAATATTATTAAAAGCACCTTCTATGTCCATAAATGCGACAAGAGAGTACTCCTTATTGTGAAGGGAAGTTTCCACTGTTTGCACCAGTGAATGAAGTGCCGTTTCAGTCGATTTCCCTTTAGTGTAGGCATGTTGTGCCTCAGAGATCAACTTAGTATCAAGTTGGGTTTTGATTTGCTCATCTAAGACTTTTTCAAAAGCCTTTAAGCAAAAAGAGGTTAGGCTAATGGGCCTGAAGTCGTTTGCTTTGCAGTGTGAAGGTTTCCCCGTTTTCGGAATGAATACTACCTTCGAATTCTTCCAAGTTGTCGGAAGGTAAGAGAGATTTAAACACTTGTTAAAGATCCTTGTTAACCAAGGCAGTAGAATTTCCAGTCCTTCTTGAAGCTCTGCTGGAGAGATGTTGTCAGGACCTGGTGATTTAAATTTTTTAAAGCTTAGTATTGCTGTAGAGATGCTATTAGAGCTGATTAGATCTGATCTATTCTCATAATTACTTTGAGGAGTGCTGGGAAGTGCAGGTAAGTTGGCAACACAGCCTGGAAAGTGAGATTCTAGAAGTATTCTAAGAGTGTGGTCAGTTGAAGTAGTCCAAGTTCCATCTTGAGTCATGATAAAACTGGGGGAGACTGGGTTTGATGCAAGAATCTTGCGCAGTCTGCTTACTTCTGAGGTGTTCTCTAATTCTTGAGTGTATGATCGCCAGGATGTGCGTTTTGCACTTCTGACAGCTTTCTTAAAGTCTTTGAGACATTGTCGATATTCCTCCCATTCGTCTGTAATTTTAGATTGGTTAAAGAGTTTCCGAGTTCGATTGCGAAGTTCTGAGATTTCTGGAGTCCACCAAAAAGGTTTATGCTTACCTCCTGTTTTTGTCAGGGGACAAGATTGTCGTGCTGCGCTTTGACACGTCTTCGTTATCATGTTGACAGCGTTTTCGATATCGTTTTTATTTGCCATTTCAAACTGCCTGATATCAGGAAGTCCATTGGCAAGATGTTCTTTATATTTGATCCAATTCATACGTTTTTTGTTAAGGTACTTCATGGGTTTTGCCGTTTCGGCTTTTAAAGTGAATGTTATATATTGGTGGTCGGAAAAAGAGTGCTGTTTATCAACGCTCCAGTCCTGCACCAGTTGTGTACATGATTCGCTAGCAAGAGTAATATCGAGTACCTCTCTTCTAGACGAGTTAAGAAACGTAGGGACATCACCTCTATTACATATATCAAGCTTATTCGCTAGAATATAATCAAAAAGTTGCTCACCTCGTGTGTTGTTGTTTGTACTGCCCCAAACAGTATTATGTGCATTAGCGTCTGCTCCAATAATGACGCGTTTCTGGATCAGATGCGCCGTATTGACGAGCCTCCTCACTGCTTCAGGAGGAGGCGCCTCCGCTGCGTCATAAGGCATGTAAGCCGACACAATCCAAATCGGGCCGTGGACTGCTTCAACCTCTATAGCAGTGGTGTCAGCATTGCTAAAGGGAAGAAGAAAAGCATTAATATGTTTTCGAATGAGAATACAAGAGCGCGATCTAACGTTAGCCTCACCTTGAAACAAGGTGTAGTGCCTATCTTTCAGGCCGCATATCTTGTTGTTTGATATCCAAGGTTCTTGGATGAGAATGATGTCTTCTCTGAGGTCAGAGAGACGAAGAATGAGGGCTGCCGAGGCAGCCTTAGAGTGGTGCAGATTAATCTGCAGCACTTTTAGACGGACATTCGATGACTGTGGCGTTCGCGTCATCACCGCTATCTAAAAGACTATCCTCGTCCTCGAGTTGAATGTTGAATAAGTTTCCCACAAGTTCGCTGTTTGATTCCGAATCGGACTCAATCGTCGAAGCTTGTGAGAGAGGCTTATCGACATCCATCTCGGGGACCGCCGTACTCTCTTCGCTGGGTGCGAGGAGATTTTTCGGCTGATAGGTCCAAATGGTAGTGGTAGTGAACCCGAATGCCACAATCCCCTTGCGGTCGTCCAGTGCTTGAACGCTTTCCTGGTCCAGGAGCAGCGTGACATGTCTGGAGTTTCCTGAAGGCTCTTCCACCTTAACTACCCTCCAGTTTTCGGTGGGTAGGTTCGGGTTTCCGATCTTCAGTAGCTCCAGGATGGTTTCCGGATCGGATGGCTCTACAGGTATTCTTGCTCTGCCGCGGGGTTTGTTGGGAATTTCGCTCTTTTTAATGAGTTGGAGATTCGCTCCGGGCCATACCTCGCCGAGTCGGTCGAGGGCCTTGCCGTACAGGCTGACCGAACGTTGATCCGAGCACGCGATCAACTTGACCCTTGCCTGGAACCATCCCGCGTCAGAGCAGAAAGGAGGAGGCCCTGGGTTCTGCTTCAGAACGTCCAGGTATCCCAACTGGAGTTTTCTCTCCACAATCTTCCAGTTTGATGGAGAGATGAAACCACCAGGGTGGCTCTTATCCACCACCGCCATGACCAGACTATCTCTGGCAACTTCGCAGAACTTGCGTAATTTGACCTCAGAGGAAGCTTTATGCTTCTTGGGGTCGTTGGAGCTAGAAGGATCCTCTGAAGACCGTTGCCGCTTAGCTGCACTCGGTTTCTCTTTGGACGCCTCATACTTCCGAAGAACTTCCCGGGCCCAACCGAGAGTTGACTTTTGTTGGTCGGACAGCTCCTCCTCAGGGGTTTTGCCGAACTTTTCCATAAGGAAAGTGGCGCGTCTTCGATCTCTGTATCGACGGAGATGAGGAGGGATGGGTTTTTTGGAGGCTTCTGTCCGACTTGTTTTCCCAGTTTCTGGCAAAACAGATTTGGTGATCAATGGGTTCTCCGCAGCCGAGTCGGTTTTGGAGGAAGTAGAAGCCACCTGGGAGTGCGGTGGTGTCTCCCTGACGGTCTTGCTCTTAGTGAGCACTTTAGCCACCGAAGGGGTGGTTTTTGACTCCGCCATTAGTTTGGTGGAGCCAACAGGTCTTCCGCGTCGGGAAGGAATTTTTTGTTGTTTTGTTTGTTTTATGTTAGTTTTGTTCATTTTTTTTTTTTTGCGGGGCGGTCAGTCAGCTGACGAGTCAGCAGTCGTAACCAGAGATATTAGTAGGGAAATAATGGGGTTCGCCACGCCAGAGCCCTATGCCGTGGTAAGTCTAATTTAAACTGGGGTGCGACAGGTGCCCCAGAGTCCGCATACTAGCGACTTAGCTCACCCTAAGCCATGCATCCCTCGGCGTATGCTGTTCCACCTTGGATTGGTAGCCTTTGATATAAGGAAGTGGCCTTCTCCCCGTGAGTCCATGTTTACTCCATTCGTCTTAGCAGAGACATGACCTACTAATACGAGTGGCTTCTCGCCTTCCACCGAAGTGGATATGGGTCACTGCCAGCAATTATGGCAGTTACGGCACGCGTGCAGTAACACTGCACTACATGTTGTTCCCCCTACCATAGTTGTTGGTTGACGAGAACTAGGCTGGTTCGCGAGTAGGCTTTTACCAAGGCTATGACCTACTTAACCACAGAAGATAACTGTGGCGTACCCTATCCACCACCTGGGACGCGCCGCAATAGGTGCCCAACCAAAGGGTAAGTGATACTTACTTATTTATATTTTTAACTTAACTATTCCCATGGATTTGTGTCATATATATATGTATGTTGACCATGCATCGGACTGGAATCTATATGTGCCACTTGTAAACCTACACCGAAGTAATAAATAAAACAACTTGAGAATAGTGGAAACTCTTAACGAGGAAAAACCACTTTTATTCCGTCACGTCCGCTAATCATACATTTGATTTTTTAACGAGATTACCTGCAAAGTTACAAGTATAAAATCTGTGTTAAAAAAAGATAAATTTATATTGGTGTGCAACTAAGTTTTAAAGGTTTTTTTTCGATTTCAAAAATTTATTGTTAAAAATTGGTACAACCTATTTTATTCAAAATACTGTCCATATAAAACTGCTCGCTTTTGGAGGCGAAGAACTCATCAAGCCAATTTTGGATACCTTCAACCGAAGTGAAACGCACTCCCGTAAGGGCATTCTGCATCGACCGGAACAAATGGTAATCTGATGGTGCAAGATCTGGGCTATAAGGCGGGTGGGGTAGAACTTCCCATCCGCTACCATCGAGATAGGTTTTGACCACTTGTGCGACATGCGGCCGAGCATTGTCATGATGAAAGATCAATGTCTCATGTCTGGTTTCCCATTCCGGACGTTTTTCCGCAATTGTTCGCTTCAATCGCATAAGTTGTTGTCTGTAGAGTGCTCCGTTTATCGTCTGACCACTTTTCAGTAGTTCGTGGTAAACAATTCCCTTCTGGTCCCACCAAAAGCAGAGCATTACCTTGCTGCCATGGATATTTGGCTTTGGCGTCGATGGTCCGGGTTCGCCACGCTTAACATACGCTGCCTTGCGCTTCGGATTGTCGTAGTGAATCCATTTCTCATCGCCAGTAATAATGCGATGCAAAAACGACTTCGCTTTGTATCGTTGAAGCAGCATTTCGGAAACAGTGACACGGCGTTCGATATTCCTTGGTTTGAGTTCGTAAGGCACCCAGTTTCCGACTTTCTTGACCATTCCAATGGCTTTCAGCCGCTTGGAAATGACTTGATGAGTCACGCCTAACGTTGTCGCAAGTTCTTCTTGGGTTTGACACGGGTCTTCGTCCAAAATTGTCTCCAATTCGACGTCTTCAAAAGTTGGTGGCCTTCCTTCGCGATCCTTGTCGGCTGTGTCAAAGTCACCACTTTTGAATCGTCGGAACCAGTACTCGCAGGTTGAAATTGATGGAGCATTCTCACCGTAAGCCTCACACAGCATCCGATAACTTTCCGCTGCACTTTTCTTCAGATGGAAGCAAAATAGCAATGCTTCCCGCGAATGAAGTTTTGTAGGCACAAAAGCTGACATAGTCTTTGTATAAAAAAATTTTTTGTTTACACTTCGACGAAATGACACAAACTAAGAAACGACACTTAATGATGACGCTTTCACAATGAAACTCGTTACACAAATACTCAGTACAATTTGACACTAGTATTACTATATGTTTTAAATTATTTAAAACTTAGTTGCACCAACTTTCATTTGCAGAAACACAAATAGACACCCAAAGCATTGCATACTCTTATCGAATGCTCATTGTTCTCTTCATTTGTTTATTGCACCGGTTAAGATGCTTAACATCATCGCGTAAACTCACGTTTTCACTTAATGTGAACAATTTTTGTAAAAATGATATCCCACCGTAAAGCTCCCTGCCGTTGAACTGGTTAAACGCTGATTCCTACATTTTAATTTTGTCCAAGAACTCGGTGCTTGGTTTAACTAATCCGCCCTTAGATAAAGTGTCAACCCAAGTAAATGTAGGCTCATTGCATTAACAATCGGTCAACTTTAATTTGCGTATTATGTAACCGGCAATATATTCAAGGGCATCTTCGTGTAAGCTATCAAAGTCAGCGTCCTCATTTAATGAATCGTTGGCGAAGAGAGAGTCGTCTGAAACTATCTCATCTTCTGTTAGCCAACTTTGTAAAGTTTCTAAAGAAGTATCATTGAGACGGAGCCAGTTAGTTTCGTCGGCCTCAACATTGCCACGATCAACTAATATTGAAGTATTTCGTGCTGTTAATAGAAAGCGTTAAGTTATTCAGAAATGAGTAATGTATGCGTTCATTCACCTAATAAATATCTTCGTAATCTATATTTAAATTCCATTGGATTAGGATTGTCATACAACCCGCCTTTGGCACGCATCGCCCCGAAGAAATGCTCCAGTACATCCTGATTTAATCGATAAGTCAGAATGTACTGAAAGCAGTTCTTTTCCTGAACATAACGACATAAGTCCCTGAGGGACTTGTTGCTTAGTCGTATGCCTCTTTGAAAAGGCAACATTGAAATTCGTCCATAAGCGCGTGTTTCATCGTTCAAGGCGTCCATCTTACTTATAATTTCATCCTGCTGGCCCAAGTCCATCCCATAGGGCTTTTTGCAGCAGCAGTTTGAAAATTCGAAAACTTTGTATTGAAAATATCGAACCAATCATTCACCGTATCAATGAACTCTGCTGTTCCCATGGGCCGATACATATCGAGCCCCAACGCATAACACCTTCGGATTGCACTTGCTGTGGTGTGCGAAAACAACTGTCAACAACAATCATTACTTGCAAGTTCTTACATAGTTTGCGCACCGTATCAGTTAAAGAATCGTATTCAAATACCGATTCCACTCTCATTTCATCGAAGCTTATTATACACAACCTATCTTCTAACGGGGCATCGTTTACGCTGCGCCACGGTGCTCTAGAAGGGGGCTTAAATAAAAATGAGTTGGCACTTCGAAATTCCTTTTGATTATGATTCTTGGGTTAGTAGGGAATGTTTTAATATAGAATTTAAAATCAGTTCACGTGGCCGATTTTAAATAATTTGAGTTTGAAATTAGAAATAGCGCTATTATTACTATATTATATTTTATTCAATACTTTTTCGAAATCTCAAAACTGTTTTGAAAATTGGGATCGAAAGCCCTCGTTGTCTTCTATTTTATGCAATTTATTTGAAAAGAATCCGATCATAAATGGCAAAGTTATTCGCATTTGAATGTCCACCACAAGCGCACATTGTTCATTGCTTCAAATTGCTTGCTTTTAATGCGTATTGGAATTGATTTAATGCATAAATGTAATCATAAAGAAACAAAATAATGTTCATGAAATATTTTATTAAACTAATTTTATTAAATATAAATTAAAACTAATACATATAATATACTGCTCACAAAGCTATATATGTGTACTATTGTAGCTACGTACAGCTCGAAGTAGTTTTGCAAAGTAATTTTCATTAATTTTTGCTACCTTAAAGTTTTTCTACTTTTCGTTGAAATCGTGATGTACCGATTCTGTGGCTTGTTCTGCAAAAAATCCTAGACCTTTCTGAAATTTTGAGCAAAACTGTGGAACGTGGTTATAAATTGTGTGAACTTTTGGTGTTACCGAAATTCCTAAAAGTTCATAACTTTTCTGAAATTCGGTAACATGTTGTTGAAGCTTTGGCCGTAATTTAAAAGAAAAACAATCGTCAACAACTGTTTTAAACTTTCTAAAAGTATCTACGTACGCAATGCAACCTGATAGACCACCAAAATTAACTTCGCATAACCGTTGAAGTTTGTCAACATTATTAAGTAAGATCTTACAAGCATTCCCTTCAAACGAAAAATTGCCACCATTTGTACAACTTTTTTGAACATGACATTCCTGCGCCCACTTTTCTGCAATATTAGGATGTAGTTTAAGCATGCTACTGTAAAGAGTGTTAACACATCCTAACAATAGATGCAGTTCAGGAGGAGGGATCACATCCAAAATTAATTGATCCTTATCTGAGCAAAACAAAGGTGGATGTATGCAATTTTTGAAATCCTTCACTTTATTTTTCACACTTCCTTGATGACACCAATTATTGTAATTAGACAGGCAGCTTGCAGTTGTCCTTAAAGTACCACAGGAACTTAAATCAGATTTTGTGACGTCACACCAAATGCATGGGCAAAAACTTGCGTTACTTGTCAAACCCGTAATAATATTTGCAAGTTTCAAGTCCGTCGTTACTGTTCCAGGATATTCAATCAAACATTTATTTATTTCCAATTTTGACCACAGAAGTTTAACATTATTGTAATTTTCTTGGGTATCTGGGGCAAGAGCAATGATAAATATTTTTTTCACTCCAGTATCCTTCCATTTTTCACTGTTTTTTTTAGTTTTCTGGTTTAAATCATCATTTTCTTGACTTGATTGTATAGACAAGGTGAATTTCAGGGAACCTCCGCCACCGTCGAGACCAAAATTTAAGTGAAAATCAAAAATTTCCCGTTTATCAATAATGTGCCTTACAAAGAGCATCAAGTCAACACAAACAACAGCAAAGTTTGTAGCTTTTGTCATTACGTCTTTTTTTGTTGTTTCAAAATCAAATGACTGCACTTCAAAAAAATCATCCAAGTTGTGGGACGTAAAAACAAATTTTTCTTGAGCATAAGGTTATCTCTTGTACTCGTTTTTTTTCTTATGAATTTAGAAACATTCTTTACCTGACGATTTGATAAATTTAGATCTGTTTGTAACTCACATAAATCATTAGATGATATCTGACGTACTACTTTTTTCGGATTTGCATTAATGAGTAAATCTAAGGGTTTACCATGCTGCTGCGATAGGGATGCTGGAATGGTTGTGCTTCCTTCTTTGACATTTAATTTGTCTTTAAGTATGTTCTTTTTTAACAGTCCAGATAATAATTGTTCGGCTTGCTTTGGCGATTGGACGCATTCATGAATATTTGTCAACGTTGAAGTTGCATTACATTTATGACTAACACCTTTAGCAATTAAAGTAAGACACTTTGAGCAGCGCCTACTATTAGTAGTATTAGTCTTTAAAGATTTAGATTTTTTTTTAGCATTTACGGCATCCAAATTTCCTTGTCTTGATCTAATTTCGTTGCACAAAGTACACTCACATTCTTTTTCTGACACTGATGTACGGGTTTTTATTTTAAAATGGTATTTTGAGTAATCTGGCATTTGAAGGGAACCTTTCAAACTTGGATTTGCACTAGCTCTTATAATTTTGTGCCTACAAGCACAACAAACCACATCAGGAAGCCTTGAATCCTTTTCATTAAAATCAGGAAATAGTAGTTTGATTTGAGCTCCAATTGCGCCTGTAGTTTTAAAATATTGTTTCTGCGGCTTCCTTTTGCAAATCAAACACATACTATGACGATTTTGTTCATGATTTTTGGAAGATTTACCTTGTGACTGCATGTCTAATGATTGCTATTTAAAAATGAATAATAATAATAATGTAATAGATTAAATAAACACTTTGCGTCAATAGTTAAAGTTTAAAATTTCGAAAAATTGACTTACCTAATCTAATTAATTTTTACAAATAATGAACATAATTATTCTCTGTTCTTGCTCTACTGCGCATTTTATTTTAGTGACTATAGGCTCCTGTGTAAAACTACGACGCAATTATTTTTCTACTATGACTATGACTCTGACTCCGATTGTTGCGCAGTTAGATTCGTGAAATATATGTAATTATTTTGATGTTTACCGTTATAATTTCGCATTGGAATGTGATGCCGCAAGGGTCGTCCACCAGTACAAATCCTATACGTCCTATACAATGAACAATGTGCGCTTGTGGTGGACATTCAAATGCGAATAACTTTGCCATTTATGATCGGATTCTTTTCAAATAAATTGCATAAAATAGAAGACAACGAGGGCTTTCGATCCCAATTTTCAAAACAGTTTTGAGATTTCGAAAAAGTATTGAATAAAATATAATATAGTAATAATAGCGCTATTTCTAATTTCAAACTCAAATTATTTAAAATCGGCCACGTGAACTGATTTTAAATTCTATATTAAAACATTCCCTACTAACCCAAGAATCATAATCAAAAGGAATTTCGAAGTGCCAACTCATTTTTATTTAAGCCCCCTTCTAGAGCACCGTGGCGCATCATGCTCAATGAAAAACTTAAAATACCGTCTTCAAATTTTAGTTTTTGCAGCCATTTTGAGACAGTCGACTCAGAAGGCAACGGTAATCCTTTGTTGTATAAATAATTATACGTCTTTCGCCCAGCAGAATGCAAGGATATAGCCTGTGCCATATCGTCCCAAGCCCAATGAATTGTTTTGGTCGGGTCTTCTAACTTTTTAATTTGCCCCTCAGAAAGTATTTGACTGACGTTTGATTTGAATTCATCCAGTTTCACTAGTCGTTCCTTAAGATGAGCCAATTCTTTTTCCAGTTGAGACACACGAGAATCGGTAAATGATCTAAATCAAAATTCGTTTATATAAAACTACACTTTTCAAATAAAAAAGAATTTACTCTGTTTGCGTAGAAGCGTCAACTAAATGAGGGGCTGTCTCGGCCTCATTCCAACAATGCAAAATTTCGATAGGCATCGGAAGAGCATCACTATACAATTTAGCCCTTTTCCGATCTGGTCCGATCTCGAAATCCTTTGCCGAAGTGCTGCATGATTTTACCCAATTTTTTCTTTTCACTTCGTCTTTGGGAACATGAACAAACTTAACTTTCTCTTTTGTCCACGTTTTGAGGCACAAAACACAGCTTAGTTTTGGCATATTTCGTCTGTTAAAAGATTCAATCCAAATATTAATAGTAAACACAGGCATTTTTGATAAAATCTTCCCCGAAAATTGTTAAGAAAAATGTAGTGTTTTGAGTGTTTTCCTTTATTGTACTTTAAATATAAACAAAATATTCTAAAAATCTCAATTTTATTAATTTACTTAAAATGTTATTTCACGAAAACCTTAAGCTATTGAAAATAAAGCACTTCAAGAAATCTTTTTTCCGTTTATTTTCTTATTCTTTGGCATTTTTTTTTTCTTATAATTTACTTAAATGATTACTAAATATATTAAGCCGGTAAAGCAATTTTGTTTTTTTGAAATGTCAAACTGCTAAAAACTTTGTAGACCAGAAATATTAATAGCAACCCTCGTATGTTTCTGTGGTCAAAAGATGGTAAGTGTCAGTGTTATTTTTTGTCACAGAAATCATGCTTACGTGGATAAATACCTGTTATTTAAAACTAGGTTCTTTTTTTTTGATGAAACGCAAAGTATTGTGGCAGCAACGGGCTCTAATCACACCTGGGTATATAAATTTTAAGCTGTTATTAACAAATAATCAGATTGATAATCTTCAACGAAAGACGTACCTAAATGTGGCTATGTGGCAGCTATTTATCAATAGTCCCAAAACTTCAAATGCAATTAATGCAATGTAATTTTCACAATGATTTTCACAGAACTTTCAATAGAATTGAAAGATGCGAAACTCTAAGCAAAGTGGAATAGGCAAAACAGTATTGCCTGCTAACTTTTTCAGCAAAAGCTTAAATTTCTACGTTTTTGAGTACTTTTTTTTAGAATTTGCTCTGAAATAAAAAGTAGCTTTTCCAAGAGGACAACAAATCCTATAACTCCTGGCATTGCGTATTTTGTAAAAAAATCGTGTGCTATTTGGCGTTGTTCAACTAAAGTGGGCCAACTTATCCATTGTGGACAAAGTAGTAGCTCGAAAATACTCAGCACTTCTGTCAGTATGACAGACAGAAGATTGAGCTAGGCCCACTTCATGATCCTTCCCAACGCCTTTTTGATGTCCTCCTTCTGCGAAAAATCGCAAACATGCGCTCAATTTTACAATAGGTGGAATTCCGAATTTCTGCTTCAATGTTGGCAAGAAGTTAGTAAGGACATCTAGCAAGTACTTAAATGCCGGCTTGTTTCAGTTTCAGTTTATTTGTTTATATAAATAGTACATAGTAAGACTAAGGTATTTTAATAGTATATTACTTCAACAATATTATAAGCAACTGGAATATTTTTAACATACAAGTTTCTTAATCTAAATTTTATACCAGTTCATTTACGAATCAATCCAATATATTTAACTTAACTATAATAATAAGAAGAAAAGAAGCAATAGGAAAAGAAAAGAAGGATTTAGAGAAGAAAGAACAAAAGTAGTAATTAGAGAATGTAGAGAGAAATTTAATGCCCTAATTTAATGCAATAAAACACTTTTAAAGTAATTGTAGACTTGTGCCCAGCCTTCACAGTGTTGGGTAATGAGTTCCACACTTCAATAGCGTTAAGGGGTTATATACCTTGTGGTCCGGTGAAATTAGCGAAAGTTGGGTTTTTTTTAAAGATATGTAGCAATAATTTTATTGTATAAAAGTTTTTATTACTGGATATTACAATGTTTAAAGAAAAAAAAAGGCTTTGTTTGTGTAAAAATATTTAAAAATGGCGGAGTTATGGCGTTTTCCCCCAAGACCCTTTTTTTGGAAGAGGCTTGCGGTGGACGCGATTCAAGTCCACCAAGTCAACTGAAATCAAAAAATCGAAAAGATTTCATTAGTATAGGGTTATATCTTCTTAGTGAACGATCAATATATTAAATATTTTGATTTTTGTGAAAATAGGAACATGTTTTTAAAAAACTCCACTTCTACAGTCCTAAAATTGGCATTAAAAAATTCATATCTGCAAAATAAAAATTTATACATAAAAAGTTGATCGTTCACTAAGAGGCGACATCAATTACGAACAATTAAAAAAAAAATTATAAAAATCGGTTGAATACTTTTTTTGCAATCGCGTCCACCGCAAAAGCATTTTTGGAAAAACACGTTTTTGAGATAATCGCGTTTAAAGTTTCAAGCGCCGCATGAGGCCGTACGCTCAGGACGTGACGACGCACAATTTAAAACGCTGTAACTTTCGATCTATTGCTCAGATCTCTATGAAATTTTTGGAAAATGTTCTCAAGGGATTGTACTTTACGATAAAGAAATAAAATTTATTTTGATTTTTTTGAAAAACACAAGGTATATAACCCCTTAATGAAAAATAATCTAGATGATGGTAGGTAGTTAAATTTTGGAACGATGAATTTGTTGTGTCTGCGAGACTTTACTGGTATCAACTTCTCTGTCAGATAGGGAGGAGACTTGAATAATGTAAGTTTGCACAAAAATATGCAATTTCTAGCAGACAAATAACTATTAAGGCAACATCCCAGTAACCTTGATCGCCATGCAGAGATATGGTCATATCTGCCAATTCCATATACATACCACGTGGCGTTATTAAATGCCACATTAAGTTTATGGCAAGATGTGGAGTCGAGTTTGCTGTATACCACCTCAGAGTACGTAATGAGAGGCACAATTAGCTGGAGAACTAATTTGCGCCTCCTTTTCTCTGGCGTGAATTTTGCAGAGACTCTCTTTTTTACCTTTTCCATAAAGGTAAGGGAACTTGTACCTATCCACAATTTAGGGATATTGTCAACATGCACGGCGCTATTACATATACAATTATTTTTTGGTTGTAATTTATTATGCATTTCGTCTCTAATTCATCGCCTTTCTTAATGCACTTTGAATTGTGAGATTCTCATCTTCTTCACACAGTCTTTCAAAGATGAAATTTGGCAAACCCATTACGAATTGGTTTAACACAAATGCATCTAAATTGACCCCAAATTTACAATTAAGTGCCAACTCTTTACACGAGCATACCATTCCGCCACAGATTCACTTTCTTACTTCGTTGAAATATGAAATATTTTCCGCTCACTAAACACAATAGTAAGTGGAGTATATTGTGTGTCGAATATTTCACACAACTCTTTAAATGATTTTGACACGGGAGTAGCTGGACTGCACAAACTGTGTAGAACTTTGTATGGAACGGCACCAATTGATTTTAATAAAATCGACTTCCTTACATTATCATCTGTGCAATTCACTTCACAGAAATGTATCTCCAAACATTCCACGACTCCACATTCGGGTTAAATTCTGGAACATTCGTCGTTTGAAGCATTGTCACTGGTGTCACCATCTTGCTGTCGTTCGCTGACTTTTCTTCTTTAGGAGGCATGTTGTGATTTTCTTTATTTTACTGTTTTCTTTTTTGTTTTAGTTTATTTTATATGTATTTACATATATGTACAAATATATTTGTTTTTGTTGCACACAACTTCTGTTATATTTTTTTCCGTTTTATTCTCGTCGCCAATATGTAGTGTATCAATAGAGGAAAACAACCAGCTCATTCTCAGTTCAAATAACAACTGTCCAGTTTATTAACATTGACTCTTATTTCTAATGATTACTAATAAGGTGAATATGTATGTATGTATATAAAGAGAGTGAGAGTGATTGTTATAGATAAATTATGTTATTTACATTGATATGCATTTATACAATGTTATTTAGGCTAACTGTAAATATCAATACTCTATAGGTAAGACATATGACTTTGACGCGTTCAGGCATAAAGAGTTTTCATTAGCCCATACAGAAATAGCAGACAAATCACTGTTTATTTTGAAGCATAAATCTTCAACGAGACCAATACGACTGGACAAGTACAATTGTATATCATCAGCATACGCATGGGCATTCACATACTGACAAACGTTAAAGACATCATTGACAAAAAGACTGAATAAAGCGGACCAAGGATAGACCCTTGCGGAACACCAGTGTGTACGTATCTAGACTGAGATGTTGATTTACTGGTCTTGACCTTCTGCGTTTTGTCTCCAAGGTAGCTGGCCATGAGCTTCACCGCACTGTCTTTGAAGCCGAAATAGTGTTTGAGCTTCAAACATAACAATTTGTGATTCATTGAGTCAAATGCTTTAGAAAAGTCAAGTAAGCATAGTAGAGTCAAGTCTCCGTTGTCAAAACTAATTCTAATGTCGTCCAGTATTTTATCCATTGCAGTCGAGCAACTGTGACTTTGTTTGAAGCCAGATTGTAGTGGAGAGAGTAGACGATTGTTCTGTACAAATGATGAAATTTGCGTGGCCATCAAGTTTTCGCAAACTTTGGAAAATGTGGGCAGTATGCTGATATGTCTATAGTCACCAGCATAAATAGCATTTGCCTTTTTTGCGACTGGGAAAACTATAGCCTTTTTCCATACTGCTGGGAAACATGAACTAGTCAAGCAATGGTTTATTATATGGGTAAGGGGTCCTATTATATATTGGATGACTATACGGACGAATTTTAGCGAGATACCATCGACGCCTATTGCATTAGACTTTATTTTGGATAAAGCTTTCAGGACATCTATCTCACAAACTGTCATAAATTGAAATTGTTATTTTAGAGTAGCACAAGGTGAGGACTCTTTTATAGTAGGAGCACAATTTGTTTTCTTACCAGCACTAATGAAGTAGTCATTAAGTTCATCAAGGTCAAACTCACATTCGGGATTTTCCTTGCCATGAATTTTAAATTTTTTTAGGTTGCGCCACAGTTCTCTTGTTGGAAGTGACGGATCAAGTTTTGAGTAACTGTACCAGCGTTTCGCTTGTCGTATTATTGCAGTGGTTTCATTTCGGATTTCCTTGTACCTGTAATATTGCTGAAACGTAAAAAATAAGAAATTGAGTTAGTATTGCAAATTCCCATTAGCATTTTTTGTTATCTCACACTGAATCACTTTGCTCCAAAGGGTTGGAATTGTCCCTTAATCGCCTCCTGAGCACTTTCACGTTCAAATTTTCCTCACGCTCGCTCAATAATAACCTAAGCGCAATACTATACATATTATATTTCTAGAAAATTTTGAGGTATATTTTTACTTTATTTTAAGGAAATATACGCTTGCTTACGAAATTAGCACATTAGAAAGTAAATAATTTGTTCGCAATCATTTCACAATAGAGTATATCAGCTGATTCGAAGTGAAATTTTTTCCGGGCGAACTTCCCGATAAGGGCGATTGAGTTTTAAGTTCGAATCCTGCGCTGCTTTCGTTGTAGGCGAAGCCACAGAACTCTCCGAGCCGTTGGCGGTTACCTCTATCGCCTTCGCTTTCAAAAATATATTTATGCAGCGTCGTTATTTTGGCCTTACTACCACTGCGCAGGCTACTTTTAATCAAATCGTTGAGGCATGCCATTCTTTTTTCCGTGTTGAGCCCCCAAAATATAGGTTTGTACTTTTATTAAAATATAAGTATTAACAAGATTATTATTAGGTTTTTACTAAGGAATTAATTAATTGTGTATTTAGTTTTTTGCCCGACATCGACCACCTTCCACGCCAGTTAAAACACGACTCTCTCGTTCGCCGTTGTTGTCAACCAGGGTTGCCAGAAACACGAGAGGGGGAGTAGGGACTACACCATTCCCACATGAATACGTTTGAGTGTTATTTTTAGCCAAAAAATTTAACTTGTTATCCCACTTCTGATCTTTGCGAAAACGCATTTTTTCTTTTTATTTCGTTTATTTCTACTAATGCGCCTTCGGCGTGCTGAAGTAACCGACTACCTCAAATATGTGATTAGAATCACAGTTTTGCAAATGGTTGGCTCCTTTAAGTATCAGGTCAGTCCATAAGTTCGTGCGTTTTTTAACCCTCGTTCACGCACATATTTTAAAACCTTAGTCCACGCACATGGTGCCTGGCCAGACCCCTATACATTTACATGCATTTGTGTGGGAATTTGACTTGTATTTTGTTGAACTTTTAGTTCAGTGAAGTAAATGTTTTTGTTTCCTTACCTTTCTATTTCATTTTGACATAGAATCAGCTACCTCTGAAAGAAAAAATATACCTGAAAAAAATTTCGGGACTCAGAAAAAAACATTTTTTTATTTCATTTATTCTTGTCATTTATTACGAGTCAAAACAAAGTTGTTTGTACAAAAGGAATAGAATAATAATGAGTTTTAGAGTGAAATGTAATACGAAATCTCTTTATGAAGAGGCATAAGAAGCATGTGTAATCAACTTTTAAGTGTTGTTGGCACACCGGATTAGTGCATGGACTACTCATTTTAACGCAGCGATACATTTTACATACGTCGCCAAGTAGTGCAACTTTGAAAAGTCTGAAGCGAAGAAAAATGTTAAGAAGTTTTGGCTAAATGATTGGCCCTGGTAGCAACAAATCGTTTAGCGAATACCCTGAAGTGGTTTTAGCGGACTCATCAAAAACCACGCGCAGTTTTGTAGTGGTACTGTCCCGCTTCTTAACGCAGTGATGCAGTAAGTAGTAGACATATGACCAAGATCCTTATACTCCTGCATAAATGCCGTATATAAAAGTTTTGTGGATTCATCCTTTTGGAGTTTTCTTGCTAGCGCCCTGAATCTACCTAAAGCAACATAATACGATTCACCAAGAGCATCAAGATCGGATTTAGGTGGCAGTCTAACATAGTAGTCTCCTGAAGGTAAACAAAGAAAATTTTATACGAAATGCTGCTCACAAAAAGCGTCCTCTTCTGGCAACGCTGGAGTAGGACCGAAACCATTTTCGATCTCCCAAAAGCGTTTACCAATGTTTGTAAGTGTATCAATACTATCATGTTGCGGTGTTAAATTTCTGAATGCCGAAAGAGTTATTCATTTATTATTGATAGGTGATACGCCTCCAGAAACCACCCAGCAATCCTAAATTGGCCAACGCAAATTAAGTCATAGAACAATTCCGGACCGATCAAAATATCAATACGATTTGCTTTAAAGAATGATGGGTCATCTAAGTTAATGTTATTCGGTATGTTCCAGCCCTCAATGCTGATATCAAAATTCCGCTGTCTGTGTGGGTATAGTGGCAATTAATTGTTATCGGTTCAGTAAAACGTATTTGTATTTTTAGTTTTTAGTTTTTAATTACAATAATATTTAGGTTAAAATTAGAATTAAATTAGATTTAAGGAAAAATGTATGTGGTGCGAATTAATACAACGCGTCTGTACTCGCCGGCGATTCGATCAAACTCTCCGTTCAATTGCGTTTTTATATTGTCCTGTTATTGTCAGGGTTGCCATCGGGTCGTCCGTTCAGTCTGGTTGCCACAGTCTGTTATGCTATGTGTTATGAAAGCTGTAAACTCGATTCTCCAATGCCAGAAAAACTGGTGAATGATGAGATAGAAGTTTAAGTTGATTTGCTAACTGGGTTGTAACGAAATTTTATTGAGACGCAGAGTCTAAAATAGCGCGACAAGGAAATAATGTACCAGCACTATTTTTTACTAAAATGATGGCCAGCACACAATTATTAGACATATTTTTCGAGGCTAAAGGTTTGGGGCTTGCAACTAATGATGTTAATAAATTTGATTGCGATGTTGTAACCTGGCTATTTGTTATATGCGATGCCACAATTGGCATGCGGCATCTTCTTTCCAAAAACGTTGACATATCAATCCATGTAGGTAATTTGTGTGCTGATAAATTCTCTTCCCATTTCTCGTGCGTTTGTCGATCCAGTTTACTTGTGATGCTATAACTGCTGTTCTTACTTTCTGTATCATGTTTGCTACTTTCAATTTCGTAGTCGCTGATATCACTACATATCGCACCCTAAATACAAAAGGGGCACAACTCAAAATTTTCCACATTCGAGCTTAACTTGTTTACAGTAGCACAGAAAACAAACTATGTGACATATCACGCTGAAATTTGCCATGTAAGCTTATAACAGTCCTACCAAAAAAACAAAAAATGTATTTTTGCCATATGTCATCCGCGGACCGTTTTATTGATAACGTCTCGTTCATATTTGAGCTTCTGCTCATTTTGAGTTGTGACCCTTTTGTATTTAGGGTGCGATATCTTCTACAAAATTATTGATTTCGTCATCTTCGGATAACTCTTATACTTCACAAATTTGTGCTATTTCTTCTTCCGTGAAAAACCTTTCAAAAACGATTATCAAAAGTTAAAAAATTACGTATGTAACTACATTCGTGGGGTAATTATGTAGCTAGCCCAGCGTCTACCTCTTCTTATTCTTCTTAATTGGCGCGATAACCGCTTACGCGATTTTTGCCGAGTTTAAAAAAGCGCGCCAGTCGTTCCTTTATCGTGCTAACCGGCGCCAATATTTTGTTATATAATTAAATACATATATATACAGTATATTTATTATAAAAAAATAAAAATCATGTGCAGCATCGTACACGTGGTAGAAGTGAAACTTCTGTGTGTGAATAAGAGAGAGAGAGAAAGAGCGGGAGAGGAAGAAAAGGAGACAGAGATAATTTCAAAGGAAATACAACAGTATAAAATTTGTGTAACCAAAATTCGATTTTATTAACTATATATGCATTATGCTATCATCTGTTGGTGGTTCAATTGGTAATACTGATATAATTGGTTTGTGATAGCTGAAATATGAAATATATGTACGTGATTCAATATTTTCTAGATAACGTGTGAAAATTGCATCTAGTGTAGTTCCGGATTTTGTTGTTGATTCTTTTGGGTTATTGTTTATCTGCAAACCGAATGTTTCTCGAAGAAATTGAATCAACGGCAAAGAATCATTGGATCCGAAATTTACGTTGAAATCTTCCCCGAGGATCAATGGAATTTTGTCTTCGCCTCTTCCAAGTGCATTTGCACCTGCGTGGCTGTAAACCAGTAGTGAGCGGTGAATGAAATATATTTAAGATTGGCAAATCCGGCTTCCAAAAATGTCATCCAGCTCGTAAAAAAATGTGCACATTTTTAGCAAAGTTCCTTGGAAAAAAATTTAGGCTATTGAAATTTATCGGCAAAGAAATATTTTAGGAACCTACATACCTTTAATGGTATCGCCGTTCATGCTCCCTGCTCCCGTCGATCCCTCCCATGTTTTGGCTTTGTTGTAGCTCGATCTCATGTTCCGCACTTTTGCACGCACCAGCTTCCACTCCATTGTAATATCCTTCTCCTCGCAAAAACCCTTATAATAAACTTGAGCGGACGGCTTCTGCAAAATAAACGTATGCACGTACATAATTTTATTTTACTTCTATGCAAACAAAAACAAAACTCAAGTCGCCGATTTTCCAATAAAAATTCGATAAGAGACTTTTCTTCTGCCGCCATCCATCTCCGAGTTGGGTTGCTGCGAATGCGCTTGTCTCTGTCCTGGAATAAAAAAGTTTTTAAAAAGCGAAATGAGTTGGCATTTAAAAAAATATTACTTACTTTATTATTTTGCTCTAATTCCATTCTAATTCCGATTTTGCTTTTGCACAAATTGTGATGGTAAACAAAATCAGCTGATCGTATAGCATAGACAAATAGCACACTAAACATACCTTTCAAAGTTGTATTGAAATAGTAGTATTTGTACATGTTAAACAAAAACAACAACTTTACAACTGTGCTAATACAATAGCATGATTAAAGAAATACGACAAATAGTACATATTGTGAACTCCCTAATTATGTCATCAAGATTTTGGTTCCGTGAGATATATATGGCGGCTATGACAATAGTTTTTCCATTCAGCGTTTGACATTCTGCAATGCAAACATCGCCAACTGGTGTGACTGTTGATGAATATGGCTGAGACTGCCTTGCAGTCATTTCCATGTTTGGTGTGACGATATTTACGCTATCATCTTGATTGTGGTAGATTGCCACACCGCCAGCTCTAACATTTAGTCGCTTATATTTGATGACGCAATTGAAATGTGTTATACTAATATCCTCGTTATCCTTTTTTTATTTTTTCTCCTTCGGTACCTCGTGAACGTTCGTCATTTTTTTTTGGCATGGTGAAATCTGTGAAATAGAAAAATTCATGTAAAGCATGCTTGTTTTTTGATAATATATTGTATGCGGTGAAAATTTTTTTCGAAAATAGCATTTTTGAATGTTATAATAATTTCAAGTGGATTCGGCAGTCATAATGTACTAAGGTTCAGGTATAAAATGTAAATACTCACTGACACACATAAGTGTGTATGTTGGCGTGTGCACGCCGAGCGCGTATGCAAATTAATGTTGTAACGCGCGTGAGCGTTAAAAATAAATGCAACGCTCGATTTCAAACTCAAACTTGAAGTAGTCATTTTATTCTTTCATTACTTCTTTTATAGACAATTTTTGCTTACTCTATCCTTAACAAATAATTGTTTATGTTTACTGTAAATATTTCACTACTGGATGGGCTTATTTCATCATCCTCCAATTTGTGCTTATGCTAGCTTTAAAAAGTATTGTTTACTGTAACTTTTTGTATATATTTGCCGTTATGCGGCTTACCAGAGTAGGGTATTAACTTCGGCGAAAAGGACATCCATATTTGGGATATTTTTGGCACTCACGGCTTTTTTAACGTCACCCCAGAGATGCTCTATTGGGTTTAAGTCCGGACTGGATGATGGCCATTCCAAAACATTGATGGAATTTTCGTCGAAAAACTGTTTCGTCAACTTTGCCGTGTGTCTTGGATAATTATCCTGTTGAAACTTCCATATAACAGGCAAATTTTCCTCAGCCCACGGCAACATTACATTTTTTAGTATATCGACGTATTTCTCCTTATTTAAAATTCCATCAATCCTATGGATTGGGCCAACACCATTCCACCAGAAACATCCCCACACCATGATTGATCCTCCACAATGCTTCACTACCCGTGAAACGTAGCGAGGTTTGAATTCTTGGTTGATTGGCCGTCGAACATACCTTCTACCATCTGGGCCTATGCGATTTATCTTGGTTTCATCGCTCCAAACGATATATTTCCATTGATTTGGAGTCCATGACCAATGAGATCTCGCAAAGACTACTCGCCGTCTCCTTTGTATCTTGGTTAGAAGGGGCTTCTTGCGTGCTGCTTTGCCATGCAGTCCAGATTCGACCAGACGCCGAGCAATTATCCTCTTGGATATTTCGAAATTATATTGATACTGAATTTCCCGTTGGATGTCAGTGGAAGTCTTTTTTGGGTCTCTTTTGGAGATGATTGCTATCTTGCGGTCAATTTCTGCTGAAGTTTTCCGGGGCCTTTTCTTACGTGGAACATTGTCAACAGTCTTAAAAAGTTGGATATTCTTTAAGGCAGTGGTCGCCAACCTTTTCAATGTGTTGAGCTCCTTTCAAGATTTTGAAATAAACAGCGAGCTACTTGCACAAACCAACATAAATTAAATAATACACAGATATATTCGACATACAATACATGTATTTATTTTACTAATATACGTTCTATATATAATAAACTTATGACTTATAGTGCTTATACTTATGCAAGTTAAATGAAACACTTTTAAGTTTCATTTTTATTCTCGCTTTATTCACACTTCATATATATGTATTTGTTTTAAGCAATTTATTGCTTCGTGAGATTCTTATTTTATAAAATATAGCTTATACATTATATGTATTTGATTAGAGCAAAGTTTATATTTCAGTTGTGTGAATTTTAGTGTTATAAAAAAAAAATATTGTTCCAACAAATATTTCTATATTTACAATTATTTTCTGAAGTATCGTCTACACATTATATGTATTTCTTTTAGGTATAGTACCCATTATATAAAACAAAATTGTACATTTTGCTGTTCTTCTTACAGGTGAAAAATTTGGTTTGAAACGATTTGCAAATTCTTTTAAGCTTTCACATTTTTTTGATAGTATTACTATTAAGATTAATTAATGTCAATGAACTTTGTTGATTTTTTCAACTTACATTAATATTTTATAAAAATATATAGTTAGCGAATGTTGTCTTTTGAGCGGAAATTAGTTTTGACTTAATTTGGTTTAAATGGAGTTCTGAAAAAGTATTGATTATATTTATTGGTTTGGCTTTCAATTGTTTTTTTTTTTTTGTTTTTTTTTGTTTCCTTTACATACACCATCAATCCTTATTAAACTTATTAAATCATTGATTCCCTTTTTCAAACACTTGAAACGTTATTTACTTGTTTGTCTTAAAATTGCCATTTTTTTTTTTTTTAGAATGCACTTCTTAACCCCGTAATATTTGTGTTGTGGGATCATTTAAGGGGTAACACCACTTGAGTTGGGCGCCAGTTAAATGAAACACTTTTAATTTTCATTTCTATTCTCACTTTATTCACACTTCACTTACACTTACACTGTGACTTACACTGTAGCTATCCTAAAAACTAACCGCGCTTAAGTGCTTTTTTAGTAAACATCTCCATGAATGGCAGAAAATCGACGTTCGAATGAACAATGCGCAAATTGAGTTGAGTGAATTCGAATGCGACGCGCAATTTATTTGAGTGAGTGAGTACGCTAGCGTCGTACAATGTCTCATTCAACTCAAACGAAAAGCAATGAATTGAATGAGTGAGAACGCGTAAAAATTAGAGGGTTGGTTTTGAATGTACATATTCGAATGCAAGACAGATTTTTTATTAATGCGAAGAACACAAAGCGTACAGAAAAAAAAAAGAAAATAAAAGAAAAACGCAAGTCAATGTATTTTACATACTTATATATATATAATTATATTTAGTTTTCCTATATCTAATTATAGTATAATAATATGTACATATGTATTACATATGTAAGCCTATATTTATATATGTATTAAATTTATGTTTGTAAGCCTATATTTATACATGTATTTAGTTTACATATTTGAGTGCAAAAACATTATTTTGTTAATGTTTTCTGCATTAGTTGCAATAAGACATCGTTTTTCGGTGATGAGATTTCTTGCGTCTGAAAATGTCCTCTCAGAAGCCGCGCTGGTCGCTGGAATACAGAATATTTTGCAACTGGTTTTATAAAGGAGCGGAAAAAATTTTTGGTGCATATTCCACCAAGCTAATGGATCAAAATCTACAGTATATGGAACACTTATATTGGAATATGATGCTATTTCTTGATCTATTTGGTCGTAATTTGAATCGACTTGAACTTCTATGAAGTCAGCAAACTCATCGTTATCTATTGGTGCTTGAGTTGGGCTACAAACATTTTCTATGAAGAAATGTTGCATTATATTTTTGCAATCATTGACTACATCCTCTTTTTCTGCAGTTGAAAATTGTAGCAATTTGTTTGTTGGTGGGAAAAGGTACAGAGCTATGTTATGAAATTTGGTTAAGTTTGGTATTATTGTTGTTGAGATTTGGCTATTTAATGCGGATTTGAGTAACTGAATAATTTCAATATCAGTGTTATTGATCTGGCAACTTTTCTTTAACTTATTTATATTTGGAATAATTAGATGTATGGTTGGACGTTTAGTTGCTTCCAGTTTTTTTGAAACATTTTCAAAAGGTTCCAATACCTTAACTATTGCACCTAAATGATTAAAATTTATGCCTTCTATTCTATCTAATTGGTTTTTATCCTCTAGAACTGTTACAAGTTCGATCCAATTAATTTCTACTGATTTTAAAAGGTAGAAAACTGTATTCCAGCGAGTGGGGCAAAAACTTTTTAGCGAAAATCCCAACGAGGAATTCATTCCTGATTTTTTGAAATACTTCACCAACTTGGTGCAAGTGGACACAATGAAGCTCATGTCAGGAACAGCATCGATAGCTTTTTCCACAGCGTTGTTCAGCAGATGGTTCACGCAGTGAATTTTATCCAAATCACGAAAAGCCTTTATCATGTTTGACCCTCGATCTGTTACAATAATAGGCTTGTCCCCTTCGAGATCGCATCCGAAGTTCTGCAAAGTTTCCATTATTTTGGTCCGAATATTTGAGCCTAGTTATAAAAAAAAACTTAATTGAATTTATTTTATAAACTCGTAGATTAACTTAATATACCTGTGCAGGACGCCTCCTTCATTGACTTCATAGCCATTAAACGATCCACCAAAACTCCATCCATTATATAGTGGATAGTACACGATAAATACGAAGCTCTTAAAAACTTATCCGTCCATATATCGCTAGTGATAGCATATCCAAACGCCTTATATTTTTGTATTTCGTTTTTAATTGGGCCAAAGTGTGACTCGTAAAGAGTTTCTATGTTCCGGGACACTGTAGTTGGATGTGGTAGCAATTTTTCTACATCGACGTTGGGTCCAAAAGTTGCCCCAACCTTAATTAGGAACGACGCAAAGTTTTTAAGCCCCGAATCGTCAATCATTTTTAACGGACGACAATTCTTAACCACCCATTCGGTTACGACAACTACGCCCTCCTGCTTCACTTCTGAATTCACTTCAACAGTTGTCGAAGTTTTCTGCGCCTTGCTGCTGTTGACTACATAGCACTTGTGTTTTACTAAATTAGACGTACTACCTGTAAATTTCAAAACTGTAAAACACATCTTACAGGCTACTACGTCCACCAACTCCTCTCCATTTTCTTTTTTTATCTTAGAAAAAAACTGCCAAACTTCGCTTCGTCCTCTCTTTTCAATTAATGTATAACGTGTGCCAATAAAGTAGCTAGAGAAATTTTGATTAAAAATAAAAAACCATACTACTGTTCAAAATTGTTTAATTTTTTTTATTTATAAAACATATGATTGTTACACAAAAAAGCATTACTTGTATAGTTCTAAAGGACCATGGTCTTCTATTTTCCGAAGCTTTGATTTGATACCTCCAATCATCTTTTGGACGACGTTCATGTCCACTTTCCTTGCACATAATTTGATTCTGTTCTTCAGCTGTTGATTTGATTTAGCTTCCCAGCAATCTTCGCACACTTTCTGGCAAAGTAGAGTCCAAAAATTTTCAATTGGTCTGGCCTTTGGGATGTTTGGTGGGTTAGCACATTTCGGAACAAATTTTATATTATTTTCTGACATCCACTCTAAGGTCTTTTTAGCATAATGACTACTTGCTAAGTCAGGCCAAAAGATGTAATTACCATCAGAATGCTCGGATTTGATAAATTTTTTAAGTTTTGTAAGGCATTTTTGAATGTAAATGTCACTTCTTATGGTAGAAGCTGTGGAATCTTGAAGATAAAGTTGAGAGAGTCCTTTGGAAGATATGGCAGCCCAAACTAAAACTTTCGGTTCAAATTTAGCTTTAGGAGCAAACTTAATATTACCAGGAGTATTCTCTATGTTGTTTGTATAAAATCCACAGTTTTGGTCTCCGTTATTCCAAGCAAGCGTAAAATATTTCTCATCATCGAGAATCACCTCAACATCGCCAACAAAATAGCTACGGCGGAGCAATCTACATTTCTTTGGTATTTCTTCTAGTTGTTTATCACTATATTTTGGAACCGTTACCCTTTTGTGATAATTAATACCACTTTTCAACAAATTTTGACGTACAGTCTCTTTAGAAATACCAAACTTTCGACCTAACTTGCGGTTTGATGCACCTTTTTTGTCAATAGCAGCTTTTTGCAGTTTTTTTAATTGTTTTGCGTTCAGAACTTTTGGGCGACCTGATTTTTTCACTCCTGAGGGAGCTATCCCACTATCAAAACGTTTAAAAATTGAATAAATTGTTGAACGTGCAATATTTTCCAGAAGAAAGTGTTGCAAAACCTCTTTTTTTGAATGCTGTCCAAGCATGTCATAAATGCGTTGACGTAAATGGTCTTGGTTTGCGACCTTCATGATAAAAAATTAATTTAAATAATTTTTTAATTAAAGGCCATAAACTAATAAATAATTTAAGGATTAAATGAAAAAGATATTATTCACCACTCTTAGGTTCTAATAAAAAGGAATTTGTCCAGCTACTTTATTGGCACACGTTACATGCCACTTTGAAGTTTCTCCTTTACTTCATCTGAATCATTTTCTTTTAAAACCTACATGTATATTTAAAAAAAAAACTGAATTAAATCTGAAAAAACACATAGGAAACATTTATGGACAGGTCACAAGTTCACAGTTATTAGTCTAATCACAAAGAAAACAATTTATTAACCATAATACAGATAGCATACACATAAATAACACACTTGTAAAAACAAAACAAAAACTAAACTACAACAACAATACAATACATACCGTGTCGGCTTTCGCTCCGTTGCAGTGCTGCCAGAATCTTCCAAGCTAAAATTGCTAATATAGATTTTTGAAGAAAAATTGCTAAAAGTTGCTAAAAATTTTCTGAAAATTGCTAGAAAAATTGCTAAGCCATTAAAATCTTAATTTTCAACAAATGTACATATTTATTTAATGAAACGTAGAAATTATTACTGAAAACACTTAAAAATAAAAAAAAACCAAACAATTTACATTTAAAATTCATTACTTAATCAATTTATAAACTAAATCAGTCTTAAACTAAAGGATACTTAAAATATTGTGTAGCTCGTCAGCTTCACATACATCAGAATATTTTTCACTGCTTCTTATTTGACTCAAATATTCATTTGGCAGGACATAATTATGGCAACATTTGCCATGTCTTTCTAGTCCATATCTGTAATAATATTCGAAGTTAAATATGTTCCATTTGTATTTTGATGAAAATTATTCAAAATTAAGTCTTACCTTATATACATTATTGCATTTAATGTTTTAAGGCTCATGGCGTTGCGTAATTTGCTCTTAACGATGTTCATTTGTGAGAATATCCGCTCAACTTCTGCATTCGACCACGACAGAGAAAGAATTTTTAAGGCGAATTCCGCTAAGTCGCTAAACGGATTATTATTTCCAGCGTCTTTGTACTTAATAACTTCCGTCCAAAATTTGCTGGTGTCCTCTACAAACTCCCATTTTATAAAATTAATTTTTTCAATTTGCAATTGAATATTTTCAATGTTTTTACATTCAAAATATTCTAATACTTTGAAAATTTCTTTACTTTTTGAAACTTTTAGCATGTTTTGTACAGAAAATAAATTTACCAGTTGCATTATTTCTATATTATCTGGCAACCTAGAAATTGTAAAAAAATTATTGTAAGATATTAACTTAAACCAAAATTCCCATATTACCTTTCACGTAGTTGGATTATTAATTCTTTAACAAATTCCATGCAAATTTTTCTAATTTCCAGCTCCTGTGATAGAAATTGAGCCTCTTTAATTTTTTGCTCAAAAGCATAGCCCAAATACATATTAGGCACTGCTGCATTTTCCAAATCATCTTCTAAAATGTTAATTTCATGATCTGGTGGTATTATTTTAGATTTAAGCGAATTTATGGCCACAATTACATCGGAAAGTAATTGGGTTGGGTTTCCATTCCGTGCTTGGAAGTTTTTATTAAGACTTTGCATCTCTTTTAGAATTGGCTTTAAAAATACCAAATACAGATAATTTGTATCGTCTTTATACAATCCGTTTAGAATGTGAGCTTTGTGACACTTTTCAGTAGTAGCGGCTAACTCGAAATGCAGCTTCAGCTCCGTCCACTGATCCACGATACGAGAAACCGCACTCTCTATCGGCAACCATCTTGTGTCACATACTCTCGGTATTTTTAAGGGATTCTATTGTATTAAATAAAAAAAAGCGATTAGTTTAAAATAGGAAAATCAAAGAAAACAGACATTTAACAATTACACACACAAAACAACAAAGTTTTACTGTATCTATCCATTTTTAATGTTATAGACAATCACAATTCGGATTATTTTTGGTTAATACATATATTTGTATGTGTACCTTGTTATCATTTATGCATTGATACATCTTTTTATAATTTAATTGGCGACTACAACTTTTCGAAAACCAGGAGTAAGTCTCATGCACAAGAAATTCCAGGTTGTCCGGTAAAACTTTTGTGCACGACTTTGTAACAGCTAGTTGAACTGAATGACATACACATTTTAAAAGTTTCAGAGAGGGAACTGATTTCCTCAACTCTGTGTATACACTCTTTTTGGAGCCAGTCATTACATTAGCGTTGTCAGTGCCTATGCCAATTAAATTGAATATTTTTAAATTATTTGATAAAAGCAAGCTTTTTACAGCATCTGCTATGGAAATGGCGTCTCCAGCATCGATTTGCTCGAGTCCTAGAAACGTTGATACTACATCCCATTTACTCTTACTGAAGTAACAAATAGCAACTCCTTAAGATTTAACAATATTTACAATTACATATTAATTAACATAAATGCATGTATATACAAGCTAATATTTACTTAGACAAAAAGCTTACCAAGAATTTTTTCGACGCTGATGTCAGTAGACTCGTCCAATAGAAGACTAAAGCCTGAGTCTCCGATGTCGCTTCTTAAATCGCTAATAAAATGCATTGCCAGTACATTTTTAATGATGTAGGTGCACTTCGTTCTGCCTAGTTTTATATTTGCAGCAGCTTTGCAAGCTGAAAACTGCTCAACACACAACTTCGACAAATGATCACTTGTCGCAATCGCTGAGTGTTTGGCAATATGCAGACATAGTGCTGCTTCCTGCTCCTGCGTTTTGGTCGACTTTGGAACGAAATGCAACTTATTTTTCTGGGTACATGCGCCCATCACAGCTACATGTTTTTTTGAGGCAGCGTGGTGGCGAATGTCAAAAAGCTTTGCGCCTATTGAGGATTTGTAGTAGGCACAATATGCTCGCGTTGGATCAGTGCAATCCTTGCGAATCCATTGCTAAACTCCTCGTCTTGAAGCCAGGCATCACGAAAATTTTGCTTGTAGACTTTTGGTATTTTGATCGCTTTGCTATCACCAAACAAATTCAAAGAGTTACCATACACAATAAAGTTGTTCATATAAACGAACCACTGAAATAAATACATGTTCCGATATCTTTGCGAACCGCTTTCATCGTAATTTGTGCAATCGATGACAAAAAGGTATAAAAAATGAAAAAACTCTGAAGAAAAATATAAAATCTGCGTTTTTTATAACAAAATTGCTAAAATTGCTAAGAAAAAATAAAAAGTTGCTAGATTTGTGGCTAATAGCATTTTATAAAGAAAAGTTGCAAATTTTTTTAAAAGTTGCCGGATCTAGCAACTAAATTGCTAAACTGGCAGCACTGCTCCGTTGTCTCCGTTCATTTCGCGTGTGTTTCGTTTGGGCGATGCTAAAGAAATGAATACACACAAAATCTATGCCACAATTCGAATACATGCGAATGTCTTCAGCTTCGCCAAAGTTTTCATTCCGTTTTACGCACTTATTTATTCTCGCTCATTTCGTTGAATGCCGTTAGTTATGAGACACAGTGTGGTGTGTCACTCATCCACATTCAATTCATTGTGTGCTTCGTAATCAATCAGCTGAATTCATTCGAATACATTCAATTTTACGTATGCTGTGAGTGGACTCATGCAGACCTCTAATATATAATTTATAAATTTTGTTTTTACATTGAATTTATTTATTTTTTATTATTATTATTTTTTTTTTTTTTTTATTTATTTTTTTTTTTTTTTTAACGACAATGTGTGTATAAACATTTTGAAAAAAATTTTTTTGTATTAAATGAAAATTTAACAAAATTTTTTTTTTTTTTTTTTTTTTGCGAGCGGTTAACGCTTGTCAGCCTATACTGTCTGCGTGAAGCACGCACAGTTTTTTGTTTTTCTGCGAGCGGTTAACGCTTGTCGGCCTATACTGTCTGCGTGAAACACGCACAGTTTTTTGTTTTGTATGTATTTATTTAAGGCCAGGTTACCCTTGATTTGTGTGCTTTTTTAAATAAACTTTATTCATAGTACAAAATATATTTATTAATCAATTTTTTTACATGTGAAAAAACAAATGTTAAATTGCTTAAAAAAAATTTTTTTTTTTTTTTTTTTTCAAATGGTGGCTTTCAAAATGGCTGCTAAATTTTAGCTGATTCGTAGTTGGATGCCATCATATCTCGAAAACGAATTATCTGAAAGTAAAAAATCAAACGGTTTCATCTTCTGTATTGAATTGGTTATGACCGCAAGCAGAATCAAATATTTTTAATAAAAAAAAACAAAATGGCGGACTTTTGAATTTTTTGCCACTATTTTTTCACTTTTAATTGTTTATAACTTTTTTAAATAACAATAAATGTTTGTGATTCTGATTGCGGCTATAGCGAGACATCTAAGAAATAAAATGCTACTTGGATCATATTAATAAGTGGTATAGTTTTCAAGTGAGAGTGGCATCCATATGAAAAAACGTGGTTTTGAGATAAACGCGTTTAAAGTTTTTATACTTGAAAAATCGTAAAAAAAGTGAGTTATACTTACATATCAATTCCAGCTTCATACACAACTCCTTCCTGCTCTTCGTAGGCATCGTTCTGAAGAATCCTAGAATTTCTAGCAGCAGTTCTATGCTCCTTTGATGCTTCAGTAGCTTCATGCTCGGCTCGGTCTAGGCGCCTGTCGTTGGCCTTATCAGCAAAGCGCCTTGCTTCCAGGCCGATTTTGACACCCATAACTTCCATCACTTTTAAAACTGGTAAAAGTCCTTCATTAAAAATGCATGCAGCACTTAGAGCAGCAATTTCTAGAGTTTTCTTCCCAACAAACTTATGTTTAGGGGCTATGTTCCAGACACACGAGTTGTAACTTTCGTTGTTGTTCTGGGTGTTAGCCCCTAAACATCTCTCCAGCACCTTTTCATCGGTTAGTTCCTCGTAAATTGGCTGTAAAAGACCTTGAACTTCGTCATCAAAAGCTGGAGGATGGTTATAATTCTGCTTTGTAGCTACTGCCTTTTGATAGGCGCACCATGAATCTGCTCCGGCTGGGCAATACTGGTGTTGCGGCTTAGCATCGGTGGAGCACTTGTGAAAAAATGAGGCCAGAATTGCATTTTTCATGTCTGTCATAGAATCGGGGTGAGTTAAAATAGCTTTTTTGAAGTACAGACAATTGCGCTTCAGTGAGTTGTAGAGATTTTACTGCAGGTTGATCACTTTTTTTTTGCCCTCTTTTTTTTGGTACTTCTTCACCTCGTTCTAATGCCTCTTTTTTTTCTTGCGCTTTCAGAGCTCTTTTCATTTTCGCAAGGTTTTTTTTGGCTTCTTTACCACGTCGATAAATACTTTTGCCTACGTGTAAAACACATGCTTTTTTTTACTTTAAGAGCCTCACCGTACGGTTGTAAATCTTCGAGTCCCTTAAAAGTTTTACAATCGCCGTCGCCGATGTAGTACTCATACATAACACCGTACTTTTCCACAGACCTGAGAAACATTTCTTGCACTCCTTCAACTTCTATAAGTCCGGCACTACCATCATGATCTCTTGTGCAATTACCTGCTTCACAATGTTCGATAAACCAAGCATCAAACTCTGGCGTATCTTCGGGGAATTTCTTGGAATAGTTAGTGCACGCTTGGCAAATTTTCGACTTTACTACTACATCTATGACTTTATTTGTATACTTGCCGATTAAACTGACAATACCAAGTAGAGCTGTGAATCCTCTTTTTGGCCAGGAACCATCGCCCGAAACAATAAGCTTATCTTCGGGTAATCCTCTCTCTTTATTCATTTCTTGCTCTTCTTGAGCAGCTTTTTCAAAAACTGTTTTAGTAACAGCCTTCAGTGCTATATAAATATGCTGTAAGATTTTATAGTAGCCATTTAAACTTAATGCAGTTGCTGAGATATATCCATTAGTCCACAAAAATTCAGTAAACCACAGAATCCAACTCCTAACAAACGCATTGTATAAACAATTCTTCTATTTATTTCATAACCATGGCTGATTTTTGGACTTGAAGGGATTGATTCACTCTCCTCACAATCACAGATTATTTCCAATTCAAAACCTAATCCTTTTTCATCACTTTTTGCAAATTCCACTTTCTTTCCATACTTTGCACAAACAACTCTCTGCTGCAGTGTAGCAAATACAGACCATTGAACGATCACGTAATTCAAAAACGGATGAATTTTTACTTCTAGTTTAGGATCGGCGTTTTTCAGTTTCTTTGCAGCAGAGCTGGTTTTTTCTGTACACTCATCTGAAGTATGTTGATTACCCAAAAAACTCCTTCTTTTCACTCTATGGTGCTGACCACTTTTCTTTTTCTTATCCATGATTAAAAGCAATAGAATGAAAAATTTACCGAAAAATGTACCGAAAAATTTTGAGAGCAAACGAACGAAAAATTTACCGACGCGTGTGAAGACTAAATCTAACCATCACCAACGAAAATTTCTCTTGTACTACCGTATATTATATTCGAAGGACGCTCTCTAACTGTAAAGGAGAGAATATTTTCGAAAAATAGAGAGGAAAAGAACAATAGCAGTCGATCCGAAGGCACACAGCACCTGCCGCTACCACAAGGGCCCGAGCGGCCGGATTTACCGCTTGGCGCGCACCGCTCCCCGGTCTTTTCTAGCTGCTTCTCGGTAGTGCCGACCTTCAGGACTAATTCTATATTATTTCTACGACTATTTACTAGCACTTTATGTAAAAAAAAAATTTTCGATTTTTTAAAAATGATCAGGGGTAACCTGGCCTTAATCTGCTTACGCTGTTGCAGCAGGAATTCCAACTTTGAGAAGCGTTCCCAAATGGAGCAAGCCTTGTTCCAAGGTGGTGGTGGCTGAGTGTTGACTTCTCGTAGTAGATATCCAATCTCTCGTTTAATGCGCTGGGTATAGCCGCCTCTGCGCTTTGGCTTCTTTACGATTGGGATGACTATTTCGGCTGGTTTCTTTATTAGTTTATTTCTTCTCCTATACTCCTCAATGGAGATAGCTTTCGGCCCTTCTGTGGTCATCTATCTTCTGGTCTATTGGCCAGATAATATACATTGAACGTATGCAAATAGCATAACTTATTACACTTGGAATCAAGGAAGTCTGTATCTCTGGTAGAATTATATCTTGGCTTGCCGTTTTTCATTGGCACTCCAATTGGAATGTCGAAATCTTTGCCCATTCCATGCTGATAGCCTCACTCAACAAGAAACCGTTAAGCAGAAGATAATCAGAGAACTGGAGTTATGGAGAACGACAAAGCTCATCTAGGAAATATGAATGTTATGAAATTGAGGCTATGCAAACTACACTAATCATTAATGGTGATTAACTGTAAATAAAACTTAGAAAGTGTGTAAATGCAGCTTTATTTAAACGGTAATTTTGAATAAATCTAATAAATCTGTTTTAAGTCGTAATATAGTAAACTTTTTCTATAACGAAAAGGCAGGTTCTTACAGCGGTTCTCGCCCATATCGAGTTCTTATTCGTAGTAGACATTCGTATTCGAAGGTTTTCTACGATTAATTCTATGATAGTGCTGAATATGTTTAACCAACTAAGAGACAGCTGATGCCTGTGCACTACTCGGCATTGTGTATAAATTAATAAAAAACACAGTGTTTTTATTTTTGGGTCGCACTGATAACAGCCGCCTTATTCAAAAATAAATAAATAGTGACCGACGATTTTACAATTTCTACAATATTTATACTAAAACTAACCCTGTGCTGCAACTGCATTTATTGTTGTGGCCTATTTCTATGCTATTTCCTATTGCAGTTGTGCTGAGCTGCTATTGCATTGCGGACGCGTTTTGCTGTGAGTTGTGGAATTATGATGGGTAATCATAAATATTTCCTCATATGCGCTGTTGCAATCGTATTTCTAACAACGTGTGCGGTATTGATTTTTTTGACTCGTGACATGGGTAAACTTGGTGCATTTAAGGGGGCAGATACCCGTAAACGGCCATATTTTCCCTGATTTTCATTAAAATTATTTAAAATGAAGAAGTCAATATATTTTTTTTAAAGTTGGCATACGGTTTATTTATGCATTAAAATAATATAATATTTTATTTTTTTATTTTAATCATTTAAAATGGCGGATGTACACTCAATTCTTCCAAGAAGGTCGCAACGGGGCTTCTCAATCGGCGGGCATTGTAGCATCGGCGTCAGTGACCTGAATACAAAAAACCAAAAATTTTTTTGTTTATTAATTTATAATACTCGTAGGTTTCTTGTGACATGTGTGCGTTGTGATCGCATTTCCTACGACTTGTGTGGTATTGCGTTTTCTGGAATTGCTTCTTGAGTACTCCAGTGCATATCTAATAGAAGCCATTAATTTATGGTGGATAGTCGTATTACGTGCGACTTGGGTGGTGCTGGCTTATCCTAAGTTAACTTGTATAAAGTTATCTAACCAACTGACCTGTTGTTGTTACAATAAAATGCTTCCTTTTCAAGCTGCGTGGTGTCCGTCCACTGCTGTTTTTTGGTAATTTATTGTAGTATTTGTAGTATGATGTACCTAATTCCTTACCCTTTTTGTGGCAAGATTCCATATGATTGAGCACACGTCATTTTTGATCGGAATTTGCAAGTGAAATTAAAGTATTAATTTAACAAGAAAGTAAATTCGCCGAACAATGTTTCAGCAAAGTTGGCATGTGCTTTTACTGTTCCGCGGGAAATTGGTTAACTTGCAACGGCCTGAAACGGTTGGCAAGCAATTCGTTTGCAACAACCGGAACTTACGGATTTTAGGGTGTGACCTAAATAACGTCGATTAACATATAAATGTAGAAATTAAAAACAACACTCGATAACGTTTCACAAGTTTATTTAAATATATATATTGCGCGGATTATGCACATGATGCCTGAGCATTTAAAGTTAAATAAAAGTTTATTTGTATATTATGTTAAATGTATATTGCGCGGACACATGATGCCTGAGCGGGCACTCAATTTAAACTGTCCTGTTTTTTGTCCGTTCTTATTTGGTAGGGTGACCGTGCGTTCCGTCGGTAGGGTTGCATTTCTTTGTATTCAGTACGACTGTCCGCTTCGCGTCTGCCTTAGGTGTGGCCTTCCTACATTCGGCCGTCCTGACATGTCGTTCGCCTCGAACGATGGGTTCCAAGCTTTCATGTATTCGGCGACTGTTCGTGTATTGTTGGGTCCTTCATGGTCACCTACCTTCTCAACTGAGTATCTACCATGTGCAAAACGTTCTTTAACTGAGTATGGGCCTAAAAATTTTGCTTTGAGTTTCAGACCTGGGCCATACTGTGTTCTTTGAATCGCCACTAAGTCTCCTACATTGTATTCTGTTTCTGGTTTTCGTTTGGAATTGAAAGTCCTTTTATTCTCCTCTTGAATCTTTGAGATGTTGTCTAAAGCTTGTTTCCTTACATTTCCTCTCTCCTCGTCTAATTCGTTAATTAAGGATTCTTCTAATAATTCTCGAAGTTCGACGTCTTCCGATGTGCGCATATTTAACCCTGTCAAAATTTTAAAAGGGGTGACGTTGGTACTCCTAGGAGGTGAGTTATTTAGCATACGCTGCACTCTATCAACATGCTTGTACCAGTTTGCTGGGTTATTGTGGCAGAGTTTTGTGAGTAACGGTATGATAATACGATTTATTCTTTCGACCTGCCCATTTCCCCGTGGCACGCCGGTTGCAATAAGTAAGTGCTGAATACCCTCTTTACTACAATAGTCACTAAAATGTTTACTTGTAAAAGCTGTTCCCCTGTCCGTTACTATTCTTTTGGGGTTACCAAATATCGATGATTGGTTTTGCAATCTTTCTACAACGGAAGTGGTGTCTGTACCCTTTGCGGGATACAACCAGACAAACTTACTAAAAGCATCCACTACTACCAGTAAGTGGTTGTATTTTTTATGAGTAAGTTCCATTGGACCTAGGTGATCCACATGGTAGGTTAAAAGTGGCTGGTATATACTTTACGGTATCGAGTACGCGATATCGCGTGGTTGGTATATACTTAGTTAGAAATGTTTTGCTGCGCGCTTATATATTTATTTCACGAAATGTGCTATTTCTTTTAGTATTAATAGCTATTGCGGTTGAGCCCCCATTTTTGTAGAAATTAAAAACAACACTCGATAACGTTTCACAAGTTTATTTAAATATATATATTGCGCGGATTATGCACATGATGCCTGAGCATTTAAAGTTAAATAAAAGTTTATTTGTATATTATGTTAAATGTATATTGCGCGGACACATGATGCCTGAGCGGGCACTCAATTTAAACTGTCCTGTTTTTTGTCCGTTCTTATTTGGTAGGGTGACCGTGCGTTCCGTCGGTAGGGTTGCATTTCTTTGTATTCAGTACGACTGTCCGCTTCGCGTCTGCCTTAGGTGTGGCCTTCCTACATAAATATTACTTTTTCGAATTTAGCACCTGAGTAATTTAAAAGAAGATTTTCTTGTGATTTTTATAACAAACTAGCATTACCCAGTGGGCTTCGCACCACTATACATAAAATGTTTTTTTTATATTGAATCGTCTGGCGTGCTCCCCAATTGGTGTTTTATCGGCTTTTATTATGATTTTGTGGCCATCGGTGGGCATCAGATCGAGTGCCACTTTGAACAATTTCACCAATTCATTGTGTTGATGGAACATTGTTTGCAATTCATTCACGATTGATCTTCTCGTATTCGTCGACATTGCACAGCGCTGATCTAATTCACGATTCTCATCACCAATAAAATATATTTGCAAAAATTGATGGTCACCATCTGGCAATGGTACCAAAGACCCAGCTTTATGGTATATTTGACCTTGAATCTGTAATGTTCGAGAAATATATATATATAACGGATCTGAACTTTTAAAAACATCGAACACAGGAACGGCACATAAATTAAATATGATATTGTTTATTCTAAACGAAGTAATAACCTTAAACGTCGGCATAAATCCATCTCTTACTCGTATAATATTTGTAGCTCCAAAAGATGTCATTTGAAAGCATGAATTGTATTTTTTAATGTTTAAGAGGAAATGCTTCGACGTTGGTGAATTGCCAAAAACCAATGAATGCAAAGGTTCTGGCGGAAGTTCTAGCACCGGCAATTTGACTTTCCGACCAGCACAGCACATACCAGGCGATTCGTTTCTGAATTTAATTGCTTTGCAATGTATACATTCTACATTCCTTTGGCCAATGTAGGCATGCATGGTGTAATCAATGGTGGCATCGTAATTGAAAGCCGCTCGTTCCATTTGACGTATATCATAAACGGACGTACGCCCACGACGGTTTCTTGGTGCTTCACTATTAACCGACTGATTTCTCCGTCTGTGTCGTTGTGTTTCCACTTCATTTCGTCGAACACGATCTTCTTCACTTTGTGATCTTCGATTTAACGCTGTAGCATTTGATTGACGTGAACGTCTGCCAATGTTTGCTCATCTTGCACGTGGCATTCTTTCAGCACAGTATATTACTAATTGAATGTAAAAGCAAAACATTGAAAATTATTTCAAGTCATTTTGGACGAAAATATATAAAAACTAGCTGACCCGGCAGACTTCGTACTGCCTCATCGATAAATAAAAGACCTAATCTTTTGTATAAAATGATTTTAAAACAAACAAATCGAATCCGTATTTAATAAAAAAGCATTTATTGAATAAAGCATGAAGTTTTATTATTATTTTCGATACATCATGTTGCTTACTTAGAAAACAGGGTTTTCCTGAAATACTGGCTATTTATAAGGTTTAAATTTGATATTCACAGACACACACTGGTTAAATACAGTCGTTAATTAATTTAAAGCTTTCTCATAAACTATATTTTTTGTTTTGTTTTGTGGTGCGTAAATAAACAAAGAAGACGGTTTTCCGACGCGCGAACACGCGACGTATAATTGTCCGTGCGCGAAACAGGGAAACTCCAAGTTGATTCCACAAACTTCTAACGACTGTCCTTGCGATTTATTTATGGTCATCGCAAAGGCCAGACGTACTGGAAATTGTAAGCGTTTAAAATCGAATGGTAAGTCCTTTGGAATCATCGGTATCCGCGGGATCAAGACATCCTCTCTTTTGTATTTTCCTTTTATGATTGTCGCCTCAATGACGTTATTCATCAGTCTTTTCACAGCCAGTCTTGTTCCATTGCATAGTCGAGGTTGATTAATGTTAAGCAGCATGATGACAACTGATCCTACTTTTAACTGCAAATTGTGAGGTGGTAATCCAGGCAATTCCAGTGAATTTAAGAACTCAGTGGGATAGTTGATTACGTCATCCTGGTTCATTACGGTGTCGACTGATTTAAAAGAAAACCAACTGTCCTGGAAGAAAATTCTGAATGGTCGCATTAAGATCCTCGACATCTTTATTTTTCGCTGCTAATATTGCTCGTTCATCCAGCCAATTATGGTTATTGAACTTTTGCGCTATATCTGGGAAAACTCGCTGAATAAGCTCCACTTTTGAGTCTGTGATGTGACAGAAATCTGTAGGTAATGTGATGAATCCGGTCGAGGTATCCACTGCAACTTTATTATTTCCAATGTCTAACAACTGCTTCGCAGCCGTTCTCGAGTTTTAGCGAGACTAACGAACAGCAATTCATTTTTATATATATAGATAAATTTAATTCAAAGTTCAATGTGTGTACGTGGTTAAAACAAACACTCACCAAAAGTATGTCTGTTCGCAATGAGAGCACGATATAAAAGAATTCAAAGCACATAAGAGAACTGTCAACTGAATTCCAACGACAACAAATTAATATTAACATAATACACTTACAACCACAACAGTACAACAGAAATGCTCATAAGCGGCGGTGTATTTGTTGTTGTTTTCCCCATATAGGCATTTCGTATGAGAGGAAACTATTACTCACATAAAATGTCATAACTCAGGAACGGCTGCACCGATTTCAATCAAACTTCACACAAACCACCTCAAGATAGATAAGAACTCTAAAATTTTTGTGTCAATCGGTTCGGCGGTTCTTGAGTTATAAGATTACCAAGCAAATGTAACTTCTTTTTATATACATATATAGATTTTCTCCAAATAAATTAAACTGAATTTTATTGCTAGCTGACTCCAGCATTGCTTTCGTATAAAACTTTCTACAGTAAATAACGCGAGGCATTAGAAGTGAAAATATATAGGCTTTAGATTTACTAAAAAAAGAAATAAACTCAGGGAACCGTAAATGAAAATCCTTAAGATAAGGCTTTACAAATGTGTGTATGTATATTTTTTACAGAATTAAATAAACGTAATTTTAAAATATTCTATGCCTAAGGAAACATCGCAGCAACAACAAACAATACATTAAAAAAGAATAAACCAAAACAAAAAACTATTTGAGATTCCGTGTTGCATATTTGGCGCTTATGTTTATTCAATTTTTAATTGAAATACATCAACAAATCACAGTGCAAAAAGAGAGTGAAGTCCAAACTTAAGATAAAAAGCACAATTTATTGAGAATATGTCTCGTTAAACGCATGCAAGGAACAATGCAATTTTATTAAAAACTTTCATCTGTGTATCATTTGTGGTCCTAAACACTCACGCACACACACATACACATACTACAATATAATAAAGGGCAAGGTAATTTGCAATAAATATAATAAAAGAGCGCCCAAATAAATCAAATAATGTCGATGAATCGAATTTGTTACAAATTACCTGGAAGAAGAAATGATGTTCCAATATTATTGTATTTGTATCTGTCTAATGTTAAGTATCTAATAATTTATAAAGCGAAAAAGAAAAATGTAAAAAAAAAGATTAAAAAAGTTGAAAAAAGGAAAGTAAAAATAAGTAATTTGAAGAATTTTTGTACAAAACTGTAAAATAAAAAAAAAAATATTTACACAATGTATTGTACAACTTTAAATTAAAGCAAAGCTAAAAAAATCGAAATAATAGTTTATAATAATAATTTGTAATGTCATTGCATAGTGGGGAATTGTATTCTTACTCAACGATGTAACGAAGTCGGATCCGCTCAATAAAAATGGTTCGAAGTAAAGAAAAAACTATTAATTTAAAACACGGCGATTTTTCGAAATCTGAAGTATTTAAAATTTGTTTGTTGAGTAAGGCTGAAAGACCACGCTGCTACAATAACAAGAAACCACGATGCTTTGACAAAAAGCGAGTACAATTGAACCGTTTCATATACGATGTACACCTTCCATGAAGGTCTTAGGTTAATTTATAAACACATTACACCAAGTAGCCTTAAATAAATTCCCTTCAAAATGAAATGAACCCGGAATCAAAAAGAAAGAAATCAAATAACAGATAAAGCACTAAAAATGTCAGGTGTTAAATAACAGAGACGCGCCGGACGGTAATGTTATCAACAAAAAAAAAAAAAAAACAATGCGAGCAGGCTTTCATAACGGGCTCTAAATACACATATTGATAAATTTAACAAATACATGAAAGACTTAAGAAGCAAAATGAAACGAATCCTAGAAGATTGTATAAAATTCTTTAAGTATCGTGTAAAACTTCAAAGTAAAGAGCTACATTTATATATAATAGTAAAAAATTTATACTTTCGTGAATGAAAATGAACTCAGAAAAGCCGGATGTGATTAATTGTAATTGTATGTATTTGTTAGGCTCAAATCTCTTAATACCCATCAACCTTGCACACCGTTTCTTTTTTTTCGTTTTTTGTTTACATATTTGCGGAAAACCGATCGTAACGTATATATTTTGTTGCACATCTTTTAAATAATTATACACCTAGTTTGAATATGCAATTTTGTATTTTGCATCTGCCATTATTTACTTATTATTGTCACTTTTCCAAAAGATCATGGTAGATAGAAAAATTTAAGATCGGGCAAAATTGCTGAGTTAATCTTCAGCGCACACAAATTAACAAAAAACGCATATAATGTAAATTAAAAATAGTAAAAAATTTAACCAAAAAAAAAAAACACCCACCTAAAATTTCCCCACAAAATCCATTTATCCTATCATTCTTCATTTATCCAAATTAATAATTTCTTTCCAACACAAATACACCAAATACACCACTCTTTGCCAAACCAAAAAAGGGAAAATGCTTAAAACTCTGAAAACTGCTCTGCTATTTGTAATGTAAGCAAATTGTCGATGTAACTATTGATGTAGAGCCAACAAAGAACGAAAAGAAAACAATAAATAGAGAACAATAAATGCATTATTCCAATTCAAAAGGAGCAAACAAAAAACAAACAGGAATTTCATTTACTGAGAGGGAGAACGAAAGGTAAGATATCTTTTTAATGTAAGTAAAAGTAATTTATTGGAAACTAATCAGTCGAAAAGAGAGATCTTTGGAGTTCTGAGTTCTTGCCTTTGGGGTTCTCCGGGTCATGCTCCATTGTATGTGTAAAAAGACAGCCGGTGCAGTGTAAAGTAATATCTCTGTGCCAATTTGAGATGCAATTATGGAGTTTGTCCGAAAACGCTTTATTATAAAGGGTGATTTTTTAAGAGCTATAGGAAAGTTTTTCAAAAAAACACACATGAAATTCAGAAAAATGCATGATATTTTTATTTAAATCGATAGTACAGTCCATATAATTTAATGTTTCCGGATTATTTCATGCAAATGTTTCAAATGGTCCATCCACTTAGTCCAATTTTGTTATACACTTTCCAATGTTTCGGCCGGTATGTCACATATAAATGTTGAATGTTGTCTTTCAATACGTTAATTGAAGCAGGCTTGTCTGAATAGACATGAGCTTTAACATAGCCCCACAAAAAATAATCTAAAGGCGTTATATCGCACGATCTGGGTGGCCAATTGACAGGTCCCGAACGTGAAATAAAATGTTCACCGAACTCGCTTCTCAACAAGTCCATTGTTATGCGTGCTGTGTGGCATGTGGCACCGTCTTGCTGAATCCACATGTCATGCAAGTCAAGCTCTTGTATTTTGGGCAAAAAAAGTTGGATATCATTTCAAATTTTCCACGTTGTTGAGTAACAGAGGCCCAATTGCTGCGAACGGCGACGAATCGATAACACAGTCCTGCGAGGGTGAGTTTCTAGAATGGCTGTACTTGTTTCTTGTAGTTTTTTATGCGCTGAAAACGAATCTGACCTTCAAAATGCTCCATCACGTCAGGATTTTTGGTAAATGAAGCCTAAAAGGTCAAAAAATGGCCATTTTAGCCATTTTTGATAATTTTTTTTGGGATAGAAATTTTTTTTTTTCAATTTTCGACGAAAAGGTTGCATAGTAGAACGCTTTAGCTTTAAAACCCATTTTTTTAAATTATTGTACGATTTTTTTAAAAAAAGTTATGACATTTTGAAATTAACAGTTTCAGTTACGCCAATAGACGTTATACCCAACGATTCTTTAGACAGTTCTTGGGAAAAATATTTTCCAAAAAATCTGGTTTCTACCTTATTGGCTTGAAATTTTTTAATCGGGGGTTTTTGGGATCGCTGATTACGAATCTGAAGTCGGATTTTAAAAATTCAAAATGGCGAATCCAATATGGCGGACAAATTTTACAAAAAATGATCGGATTTCCTTGAAACTCGTCACTCGGGGGTTTTCGGGGTCACTGATTACGAATCTGAAGTCGGATTTTCAAAATTCAAAATGGCGAATCCAATATGGCAGAAAAAAAATTAAAAACTCCTTGTATTCGCTTGAAATTTGTTAGTCGGGGGTTTTGGAGGTCGCTGATTGCGAATCTAAACTCAAATTTTCAAAATTCAAAATGGCAAAATGACGTATTTTATTAGAAATTGTCGGAATACCTTGAAAATCGTAACTCGGAGGTTTTTTTGGTCACTTATACAAAATCTATTGTCAGTTTTTAAAAATTCAAAATTTCCGTTCCAAAATGGCCTACATTTTTGAAAGAATTTTAATAGAATTTCGTTTCTCTGAGGTTTTTGAACCAGTTAAGGCTGCAAAAAAAATTAAACTATTTAACGTGAAAACGGAGGACAAACCTAACGGAGGACGACTGTTGACCTAAGATCATTGATATTATTTTTAAATCACCGCAAATGACCCACTTATGCTCATCATATTTTACATAAGTAAGTAGTGTTGCGATATTGTCGTAGGTTTCTTTCATTTGAACAGAGTGAGCAATGGGTATAGAAGCATACTTACTCCCATTATGCAATAAGACTGCCTTTAAACTTCTTTTCGATGAATCTATGAATAAGCGCCAATCATTAGCATCATAGTTTTCGACTCCCAAACATTTCAATAATTCTGGTACATTGTTACAGAACACTAAAGACTCATGTTGTGAAAAGAAGTCTAGAAATTCTTTTTCTCTATTTCTATACCAATAGAATGTAGTATCTTCCGCAAGTAAATTTTTTTCTTTTAGTCTTGATCCAAGGAGTTCAGCATTGTCTTTTGTAAGATTAAGGTCTCTAACGAGGTCATTTAAGTCACTCTGGGTGAAAAGTTGTGGTTCAGATCTGAATTCTTTATCAGAATAATCGACGTCAACACCAGTTTCATCAATACAATCATCTTCACTTAGCTCCAAGGCATTTTTTGAAAAAGAAGGTGGCAATGGTGCAGGGATATTTTCATCTTCATAAAACACAGGTTTTGAAACAGAAGTGACAACAGGATAGGAAATATTATTTTTATTTTTTGCATTAAATCCGCCAACTTTGCACAAGCAAAAATAGCAATCGTCATGCGACTGAGGTTCTCGCCAAATCATAGGAATATGAAATGGCATTTTCTTTCCATTTTTAGACCATGAGTTTAAAGTACAAGTGCAACTAATACAAACTGAATTAGGAACCCATGTTTTATCAAGATTCCTCATCTCCATTTTAAAGTAGCCCTGGTAATTTATTTTAGTAATATAGATTCATTAATTTTTCGTCTCTGTTTTTCTGGAAGGTACCTCCCGCATATGTAACAAAATTTATCAGGAGAATTAATACAAATTCGTTTCGACATCTTTTTCACGTAAAACAAAAAAGGAGAAAGATGTATATTTTAAAACAATTGTGCAGAAAAGTATTCGAAAATGCAGATTTATGATAACAGTATTGATAACAATCGTCACACTGTCTCATTCGAGAAGAAGTGGATTCGCGTTGAACACAGTCAAATGAAATTAGAAACAAATGACAAACGCTTGTTCCAAATCTTCATTCGACAAACTAAATTTACAAATTTATATCAAAGTATCCATATACTGAGACGTATACTGTTAAATTAAAATATTAATTAATATTAAACAAGAACGTGTTGTACTAAAACAAAAGGTAAACGCTGTTTAATCCCTTTTACAGTGTTTGACCTCTATAAAGACAAAACAAAATCGTGCCTTTAATGTATTTGACCGCTATAGTAGCACGACGGTTTTTGATGACTGCGGCTTCCCGAGAGTTGCGATGTGTGTTGAGCGATGACTGGCATCGGAATGACCAATTGACCAATGGAAACAGCGTCGAACTGAAGCTCGCTAGATGCATGATGGTGGGGAGTGCTGAGTCGCGGGACTCAGCTTCGCACTGATTGGCTCACGTTTGGCACGTGCACTACTATATATAATATATCGATCGATTTATCGACGTGAAATCCCCACTTGATGCTATTAATAGACTTTTCGGAATTCCGAACGGTAAACAGTAACGAAATGTATACCGATAAAATATAAAAAATATCCGGTATATCAAAAAATTGCGGTCAAAAATTCAAAATTTAACTAATCTGTCTGAAAATGTGCGCACTGGTGTTTTGGGGTCCCTGAATCAGACTTCAGCGAATAAAACCGCCCCAGTAGACATTTTCATCCAGATCAGTTAAATTTTAAATCTTTTTTCTAGCCATTTTAATTTTTGAAAATTTGAGTTTAGATTCGCAATCAGCGACCTCCAAAACCCCCGACTAACAAATTTCAAGCGAATACAAGGAGTTTTTAATTTTTTTTCTGCCATATTGGATTCGCCATTTTGAATTTTGAAAATCCGACTTCAGATTCGTAATCAGCGATCCCAAAAACCCCCGATTAAAAAATTTCAAGCCAATAAGGTAGAAACAAGATTTTTTGGAAAATATTTTTCCCAAGAACTGTCTAAAGAATCGTTGGGTATAACGTCTATTGGCGTAACTGAAACTGTTAATTTCAAAATGTCATAACTTTTTTTTTTAAAATCGTACAATAATTTTAAAAAATGGGTTTTAAAGCTAAAGAGTTGTACTATGCAACCTTTTCGTCGAAAATTGAAAAAAAAAATTTCTATCCCAAAAAAAATTATCAAAAATGGCTAAAATGCCCATTTTTTGACTTTTTAGGCTTCATTTACCAAAAATCCTGACGTGATGGAGCATTTTGAAGGTCAGATTCGTTTTCAGCGCATAAAAAACTACAAGAAACAAGTACAGCCATTCTAGAAACTGAAAAAAGTTAAATTTCGCAGGCCTGTGTAATTGATGGTCATTATTAAGACTGGCCGATACAGCTGCGATATTTTCTTCAGTTCGCACTCTACGTAAGCGTGTTGGGGGTTTGATGTCCAATAATGTAAATTTGGTTCTAAATTTAGTCACAATAGCTCGAATAGCCGCTTCAATGGGTCGATTAAACCGACCATAAAATGGAAGAAGCGCGCGATAAACTTTCTTAACAGAACACGCATTTTTATAATAAAATTCAATGATTTGCAAGCGTTGTTCGTTTGTAAGACGATTCACGGTTAAATTATAGACCAAAGAAGAGGTTTTACAGTGAAACAAAACACGAAACGTGCGTCAGCTGTTTAAAACAAATGTTTAAAAAGATAATAGCAAAAAAATCACCCGTTATTATTACTTATACTTAATAAATCAACAGCATTTTTTAACGAATTCTTTTTGTCACATTATTTTAACTAGGGCTTATTTTCGGGGGATGTCTTATTTTCGGAAAAAGACTGTATGGACGAATGAGTTGAGGTTTACTTTAGTTTTTTATAGGTTTGAAAAGTACGCTTGAGGAACGAAAACAAATGTAACACATAAACGCATTAGATTTGCATTTTAATACGTATTTTTTTATTTAAAACCATATCACTTGGATGTCCGAGTTCTTTATGGAGCCACTGTAGTTATTAAGAGTTTCACCTTATAATAGAAAAGTTGCAACAGGACGGTGCTACGATATGCTACACATTGCAAATGTCGGGAAGAGAATTAAGGTAAGTCAGTGTAGGATCTAGTTTCTCCCAATATATCTAATTTTACAATAAATTCTACTAATGTATACTATTCTTCGCGAGGTTATCTTCAAGATAAACGAAATAGGATTCGAATTGCGCCGAAATCTCATCGAATAATCAAATCAAAAAGAATCAACATCTGTGAGCGTGCACGGTGCCGATGTGCAATGTTCAATACGTACGTCAATAAACAGTTAATGAATGAGTACAAGAAAGAGAAGTGTTTTTTTAATAAAAAAATATGTCCGAATTCGTCTCACAGCGCCAGTGAGAAAAGTTCAAATTAAGGCGAATGCATAGGCATACAGTGGTCACACAATTTATTCGTACACCCTGCGTAGTACGTAGTATCGCTGTGACAATATATGGGATTTCAAGGAAAGCAGGCAGACGTAGCCAAATGCTGCAAAACATTTATTCGTATACTTTCAGTTCGTGATATTGTTGCTACAAAAATAACAGTAAAAATCGTTTGTGTTTTTACTAATGTTGATGAAAATGAAATAATATAGCTTTTTTTAGTTTTTCTCGCTGATTCAGTTTCAGTTGCGCGTAATATCTTGATTGAAAGTGGCAAAATGGGACGAAGTGCGGATTTACCATTAGAAATACGTAAAATTGTTATTAAATTGTACATGGAAAACAAGTCTCTGCGCGAGATCGACAAAAAATTGGCAAATCGCATTATATGGTGCAAAGTGTTAATACCAATTACGTTAATACTGGTAAATCGGAAGCGAATCACCACCAAGGCGGAAGGCGAAAAATATTGCCTTCACGTGCGGAACGCGCCATAGTAGCATCAGTCGCGCAAAATCCAAAAATAGCCCCCACGATACTATGCTGAAATATTCAAGAGTCTTTACATAAAAAAGTGAACCCATAAATAGTCGGTAATTATCTGTATAAAGCTGGTTATCAGAGCAGAGTGGCACGCCGCAAGCCCTACATTTCAGATATTAACAGAAAGAAGATATTGGAGTTCGCCAAATGCTTTATAAATGAGCCAGATTCTTTTTGAGAAAACGTTATTTAGTAATGACCCAAAATTTAGTGTTTCTGGATCAGATGGACCTCCAAAAGTTTGGCGAAAAGAAAATACAGAACATAATGAAAAAAATCGTATTCCTATAGTTAAGAATGGAGGAGGAAATGCAATGGTTTGGGGGTGCATAGTTGCATCTGGAGTAGGAAAAATGGTTTTTATTGATGATAAAATGGACACACATCTGTATTTAAACATTTTGAAGCATACTTTGCATGACAGTGCCGTTAAACTTAGACTGAATGCTAGAGGGTTCTTGTTCCAACAAGACAATGACCCAAAACACTCATCTTATCTCGGGTAAGAATGGCTTAGTTACCACTGTAAGCAGCTAAAATATGCACCTCAATCACCGGATCTGAACCCAATTGAGCATGTCTACGAGCTCTTAAAAAGGAGAATCAGAAAGCACAAAATAACATCAACGGCGTCATTAAAGACAGTTTTAAGTGTTGAGTGGGACAAAATTGCAGCTAATGAAACCAAGGTATTGGTAAAAAGTATGCAACGACGTGTGTAAGCAGTTATTAAACCTTAAGGCGGTCCAACAAATTACTGAATACTCGTTTTTTCTATTATTTTTTCAATAAATTATTCTTTATTTGGCTATGTACGAATAAAGTTTTTGCATAAAATTGTGCCTTATTTCGTTATTGCCTAAAGTTCTCTAATTCCAAAAATGAAATTGAAAGTTTTCTTTATGAATGTATAAAAATTTTGTTCGTTTGTTTACATCGCGCTAAGTATCAGGTGTGTCTGTTTATAAACTGTGAGTGCACGAATAAATTGTGTGACCACTATATATTAGCCCTATTCTTTTCGCCAAGAGTTAGCAAGTGGCGAATAGATGAAGCAACTGCTACTAATGAACATATCGATGGTTTTCGAGAAAAGCGACACAACTCAAAATTCGGAGTTTTGCCGTTAAAAGCAAAAATCAACTACAGAGTTTATATATTTTTATCTGGAAAAGCGTCATAAGCGAATCTTGAAGCAATTCTGAGAGATGGCGTTAGTGTCGTTTTGTCAGGTGATCGAATTGGCGCGTCACTTATCTAGAAAACTGACCCAACTCAAAAAATCCGGCTTTAAAGTCCTTAAACACTTAGATGGAGAGCTTGTAAAAATAAATGGTATTAGTCTCTTCAGAGTGGAAAAAAAGTCCCCTTTTACTGTGTTTTATAAAACATCATTTTCCGACACTGATTTTATGAAATTTGAAGTAAAAAAAGCCCGAACATCGTCTACCCGTAGTAGTACTAGCAGTAATAGCGAATTAACAACTCTACCTGCGCTCAATCGCGCCTACAAGGGTAAACAGAAAGTTAAGGATAAAAAAAGGAAGGTTTATTAAACCTGATGGAATATCATTCCAAAGTATTACTCTCAGTTCTACAATAACATCTAGGATTTTTCTTACCATTATGCCTTAAAAAAAGTATTTTTTATGTTCTACCATTCTGTTACCAAAGGATTTAATTGTTTTTGTTTTTGTTTTACTAGTTTATACAGAGGAAGTTTGTAAATGTTGTGTTACAATTTCTATTTTGTAATAAGAAATAATCAAAAATAAATTGCTTTTTTGCTTTTGGCCCTACTACTCCTCGAAATGTATCTTAAAATTAAAAAAATATATAATATACATACATTTTTTAAATCTTTTCAGGAAAAATGACACATTTGCGAAAAACTTACAATATTTCTTTTTGAAATAAGCTAAGAATGTAAAATATGTTATTTCCACAAAGCACTGTGGTATTATGATTGCACAAAACCAGTAGAATTGGAAAATATGCATAATTGTAATCAAAAACTTAAATTATCTATTTGCGTAATTTTAAAATTGATTTTCTACAAAACTTGTATTTTTGAATTATGTCACTTTTCTCGAAAACCATCGATATGTCGGCAATTGGGAATAGAGCTTAAGGCTTAAGGCCTCTTCTTTTACATGTGTTGGTAAGGCAGTGCGGTAAACTAGTCTAATGCGCTATAGCCGTACTCTCTACCAGCAAATCTTACTCGATATTTTTGTTGTTACTTTCGCATGCAAATTTCTCGTCGAGTTAGTCGAGTATAGAGATAGCGAGCGGGGAAATAGCGAATAGAAGAGGCCTTATGTATGTATGTACATAGTTTCCCCTTGTGAGCAAAAGTGATCGCTTACGATCATATAAAAAAATTGTTGCACCCAATCGAAACGATAAACAAAATAAGAGTGCTAAAACTCGTGTGCGAAAATTATACAGCCAAGACATCCATAAACATGGTTCTGTGGTTATGAAACATACGTCAAAGCAGACTTTAAGCAGTCTCGGGGCGCTGAGTATTATACTCCCCGAACGAGAGGAGGAGTCCCAGGTGTCTCTAAGCTAAAAATGTTGGACAAGTTCCCCAAAAAATATTTGGTGAGGCAAGCCGTCTGCCAGTGTGCAATGAACAGCAAAACGTTCATTACCACGGGCACTATAAATCAAGGAATTTATATGACGAAGTGTTTGCAAAAACGTTTGCTGCCATTCATAAGACAACATAAAGGCTCAGTTCTGTTCTGGCTCAAATTTGGCATCGTGCCATTATAGCCGTCTTGCCATGAGTTGAGAGATAAATATTGTTCAAAAGGACCACAACCCACCAAATTTTATGCAATGTGTCACCATTCAAAAATACTGGGTAATTGGTAAAAATTTCTGAAAACGAAAAAATATATTAAAAATGAGCAGCAGTTTAAAATGCATTGGCGGACAGCTGCAGATACCATAACAAAATCTGGTGCCCATCGCCTAATGAGCGAAGTGAAAACTAAATTGCGCCCTTTTGTTTATAACAAAGATAATTGATACGAGTTTTTTGTTTAATGAAGAAGAAAATAAAATAAAAATTGGTTTGATAGCTTATATAAATTTGATGTTACAACGATCCAACATTTTTCATGCTCATTCTTTCTCCTCTTCTTAATTGGCGCGATAACCGCTTACGCCATGTTGGCCGAGTTTAAAAAAGTGCGCCAGTCGTTTCTTTCTCGTGCTAACCGGCGCCAATTGGACACACCAAGTGAAGCCAAGTCCTTAACCACCTGATCCTTCCAACGCAGAGGAGGCCTTCCTCTTCCTCTGCTACCACCAGCTGGTACCGCATCGAATACTTCCAAAGCCGGAGCGATTGTATCCATTCGGACGACATGACCCAGCCAGCGTAGCCGTTGGATCTTTATTCGCTGCGCATGTCCATTCTTTACTTATGAAAAATCAATTTTTCTGTTAGACGTTACGAATTGTTAAGCTAAGCCCAGAACCTGCTACTTTCAGAAAGTAATTTGCCCAGATTCCGACGCAATCAATGCTCTTAACTATTTAATTCACATTTTCACCCCGATATTGAGGTATACCTCATTGTTCATTGTGGGCGCCTTCCTCTAATCAAAAGCCTTTTCTTCCTTTTTTCCACCAGTCTGGTTCCTTCCCTTCTCCTTTCCCCTCCCCTTCCGCTATATGGTATAACAACGGACAAATTTTGAATATTTGTCCAAGTGGGCCCCTCGCATGGACGCCCATTTATCCTATCCCGAGATCCTCAATGAACGTCATATAACGCACAAATAATTTAAAATGCGATTTTTTTTATAAAACAAACCGTTTTATTTTTGTTTTTATTTTTATATTATTTAAAAAATTTCTTTTTTAACGCAAATAATAAAAACAGAGATTTATTTTTCCCGAGAAATCAAGACGATTCCACATGCAAAGGATTGCAAAGCAAAGCGTTTCTTCGAAAGGAAATACGTCGAAAGCAAGCTTCTTCATCACCCATCGATTGCAGCCTCCTCCCTTCATCATCAACCCGATCTCGATTCTGCCTCTATAGATGATGCGGAAGCATTTTATTGAAATATATTGAAAGACACACATTATTGCATGTTTGAATGAATATAAAAATGTTAGAAATTTTTAGTTTTTTTTTTTAATTTAGTCGCAAATTTAGAAATCACTTGTCAGAAAAATGAACTTAATCACAAAATTTTAAGATAAAAATATTAATTGTATGTGGGAAAATCCAAGAGCAATGGAACTGGAAAATACAGTCCGCTATGCTTCAGCACAATGCACATAAACACCAGTGATGAATTTCAACTTGATTGGAATGACGAACATTTTTCCGTGAAAATGGCATCAACTTGCAAGTGTTTTGCTGTTACTGCACAAAAAGTGGCTCATACAAAGTATCGATCACTTGCGCCAATTGGCTGTTAATTGCCCTCAAGGCGATAAAGTATGTGAACCATGCCTAAAAGCGCTTTTGAATTTGAAAATGTTTTCAGTGCTCGATGGGAACGTCATCGAGTATTAACCGACTTCTTCATTTACCCCACAGGTTCCAACAAAATGCTCATATGAAAAAAGTACGATGAACTGATTGTGGTTTCCATTCGCCTCCATTTTGTTAACATATTTTTTGTCCGAATCATATATCAATCCTATTTACCCTAACTTTTTTTAAGCGGCGTTCTTTTCGCTCTCGATACACCTTATTTTGGATTTTGTTAATTCTTTGTATTTCCTTTTATCCTTGTCGTCGCTTCCACTTTCTCCTAATTAACCCATTTAAGCACACGTTTGCGCAGATAACGCACAGACTACTTCATCGCTGCGTAGTCGCATTTTTATATGATCGCTGATTAGCACATCGGAATTGCCTCCTTTATCAGCATCACCCAAATTTCTATAAAATCTGGGTAATTTTAAGCGGAATTTTCTTTTTTTTTAACCCTCATTCCGATCCAGTTCGATTCTATCCATACGATCAGAGATCTGTGGCTGCTGTTTCTGCAGTTTTTTGTGTGCACGCTTCTTGTCTTCTTTGTTCTCTTTCGTTACATCAAAAAGTTTGTAGTTGTTTGATATGAATTGTTGGTTTAACTGACTGCTGCTGCTTTTGCTTTTGTAGTTGGAATCAACCGTTATATCAATAGGGCTGCGAGAATTGACTCTGGCTATTCAGACCCAAGTTTAGCCGATTCGTGTTAAGATTGTCCTACAGAGAAAAGTTTAAAAATATAATTTACAATAAATTTCTTAAAATGTAATTTCCGTAATAATTTATTCTAAGGTAATCAAACATTTTGTAAATACGTACCGCGTTAAAATTTACGTCCTGTGAAAGAATATTATCTATTTGAGAGATTTGGCCAAAGTCCTGTGATAGCTCGGGCTGTTGTGACAACGTGAAGCCTCCAGGCTGGCTCATTTGTTGCGACATATTTTGCTGGGTGAGCGGCAAGACATTATGCTGAGACGAGGTTGCACCTGTTCCAATAAGCACGCTAGCAATGTCGTTGGCACTTGTTGTTACTGATGTTGTGCTTGGAGGAGCTGGTATGCTGGTGCGTGGTTTTAAATTTTGAATTTTATTTGCCACCTCATTGGTGGATGCATTGTAGCTATTAAATAGTTTGCTTATTCCACTGCTGCTGTTGTTACTAACCAGTCCGGTAGCACCCAGACCAGTGCCGGTACGTCGACCCTGTTTTGCCGCTGCCTGAATCGCCTGCTGATGTTGATTGTAGAAACGTGGCGGAATATTGCTCATGTTCATAAACATGCCCACAGGCACTGGCATGTTGTTCATTGCTGCTTGAGCGCGCTCAGGTGAAATGTAACTGATCGAGTCATGATGATGATTCCATTGGTGTGCATTAGCAGGCGCTGCAGTTGAAGTAGGGCCGCTGTTGCGGGCCCCAATCGCGCCGAAGTTTCCACTCATGAAATTGTTCAAATTATGTGCTGCAGCTGCTGCCGCCGCTTGCATTTGAGCTGCTGCTGATCCACCGCCGTAACCTAAATTGTTGCTGCCCCCAAATCCCAAGCCTAGGCCCAGACCACTATTGTTATAGTTCGACGTATTCATAGCGCCCGATGAATATCCATATTGACCAGAACGGTCGTAAATGGAACCAGGAATCATGGCTTCTTTAGCATCGGCCATCATTGTGGTCATAAAGTGGGCACCCATATTCAAGGTATTGACAATTTTTTTGGGCTTTTGGAATTGTATTAACGATTCTTTCAAATTATTTAATGAACCTTCCACCAAAACTTTGCGATCCTTGTAGAAATTAAGCAAATGATTCCAAAGGGGCTGCTTGGACAACACCTTGGGATTGCCCACAATGATTGTACCATATTTTGAGCGCGTCAATGCAACGTTCAACCGACGAGGGTCATTAAGGAAGCCGATACCTATTTTAAAACATAAACAATTTTAATATGGTGAATAATCACTACGCTAGAATCGCTTACCTTGGCGCTCGTTTGAACGTACGCAGGACATAATAATAATGTCTTTTTCTCTTCCTTGGAAAGCATCGACGCTGGCAATCTCGATTTCCTGATACAATCTTGAGTGCAAACTGCCTTGGTACTGCATGTATTGTACTAAGTACGCGCGCTGGCCTTCGTACGGCGTAATTATGCCAATCTGTTCTGGTTTAACACCGGCTTTTAGGAATCGTGTTGTTATTTTTTCTACATTAGCCGCTTCAGTTCGATTCAAATAAGAAGTTCCTGAGCCCGCGATTTCTTCTTGCCCTTGAGTCACAAGGAAGAACATTGGCCTATCTGGTTGTGGCCACGGGAAGTCAATTTTTAATTTACGATCTTCAGCGCAAACACCGTTCTGCAATGATCCCTCATAAAAGAAGTTCGAAGGAAATTGTGACAATTCTGGATGCATTCGATACTGAACTTCGAGGCGAAAAGGGCGAATACCTAATACTACCAGACGTTCAAACAAACTTTGCGAAAGACCAGCCCTGGCTGCCTTTTTGCACATGACTACCGGTCCCAATTGGCAGTGGTCACCCACAAGAATCAACTGCTTAGCGCCCAACACCACCGGGACCATGCACTCTGGTTCGGTAGACTGCATAGATTCATCTATCAGGATTGAAGTAAATTTTATGCGTGCAAGACGAACGTCACCGGCGCTAACACATGTGCAGCAAATAACATCAGCAGCCTCGAGCAGTTGATGCTCAGCGGCGCGTTTCAATGTGCGGTATCGCTTCTCATCTGCCGAACTTAATTCACCAGTCTCGTCTTTGAGCTGTTGCAACTTTTTCAACTCAATATTTGTGTCCATATTACGGATCTGATTATGTAAGGCTAAGAAGCTCACAGGACTATCGATAGCTTCACGAGACTTGGCACAAAGACGCACCACTTTCAAGTTCGTGCGATGGATTTTTTCTGTTAGCTGGTCTACGGCAGTATTGCTGGGCGCGCATACAAGCACGGTGCCGCCATGTTGCTTCACCAATTGATAAACTATTGTTGCAGAGGTTACAGTTTTTCCGGTGCCTGGTGGACCTGGGAATTGCGAAAAAAAAACCATTTTGGTCAATCAATTGCATTTTAAATTCATATTAATTTTGTCTTATCAAAATATTTTTACCTTGAATCAAGCTCAACGGTCGTTGCAAAGCATGTTTTACAGCATAAACCTGCGATCGATTTAAGTCAGGCAAATTCGGCGCACTAAAAAGTTTTGGTATTGGACCTCGAAACAATAGTTCATCGCTGCCATCGTGTCGACCATGCCCCAGAAGTCTTGCGTATATGTAGTTAGAGACGGAGCTGCGGTCCATAGCGAAAACTTTTAGTGCCCGGGTCATCCGATCAAAAGAAGTGCACTTCCAAATAAAATCCACGGCAAAGTTAGAAGTACATTTGACTGGCGCTCCCGCTGAGCATTTTAGTTCCAACCCCACATCTTCGCCGTAATTATCAGGCACTTTAATAACGTGACCAACTTCACTCCATGGTTTATGAAGCTCTCCCACGTAGCGCAGTCTTAATTCATCACCATGCATAAGTTTCATGTCCGAATCGGTTTTAGCCAGCGTAAAATATGCTATGGTTTTTTTGTTGAGGCCGACGTCCCAACGCACTTCTATACCTTCCTGAGTTTGCGATTCTTTCAATTTTTTATCGTATTCCGCTTCTAGCCGCACCAAAGGACCAAACACTTTTTCATATTGATAACCATCTTCATATCGTAAAAGTACTTGTGAAGGCTCCGTGTCGATACCAGGTTTTTCCAAGTCTTGAAATGTCGCATCAATATTCTCTTTCCACAACTCCTCCAGTTTGTTTATCTGAGCTGCCGATATTTGGCGCGCACGCAATTGTTCTTGTTCGGTGGGTATCTTCACCAACCATGGCAAGAATGAACGATCAGTTATTAGCGGTTTCCATTGTTCCTGATCCCAATTCATATCTTTCAAAGAATTTTGAGCCGCGCATGGTTGGCTGTGCAATAAAAATTATTATCTGATTTGGTTTCCAATTTTTTTCCTCTACTTACCGACACAACAACACCACTACAGAATCAGCTTTTGCCGGAATAAATCCTAATACAAAGACATTACGAACACCACAAGAATAACACTCCAGAATAGTTTCTCCAAGAGGGCCCTCAGAATGAAGCGTAACCTCACGATGTTTAGCACGCACAAGGTGATTAACAATATGCGACCCGGATGTACTACCACGTCCATTACAAAACCATTTTTTGCAGTTATTGCACATGACGACAGTACCAGGGTCGTGAATGCCACAATACTTGCAAGCATGCGTAGGTAATTCTTTTACGGCTAATATTGATGTATCATCATCCTCTTCCTCAAATTGCAACTCAGCCAAATTATTTGCCAGGGCATTTAATTTACTCTAAAACATAGCAAAGCATGCATCTTTGTAAATAACAATAAGAAGCTATATGTATGATAGGGAATTATTTACATGTGTTGTTCCGCTGCCACTAATACCCTCAAGTTGAGATGCCTGCGTTTGGGATTGCGAAGGCAGCGTAAAATCACGAAAATCAAAATCCGATGCCTGCGTATCGGCGCCAATCAAGTCATTTTCCTCCGTGTCCAGGAACGTCAAAGTCTGCGAACCAGGGCCGTAGGCATCCACACTCATGGTAAAACGAAAATAATTTAACCTGTCGATGAATACAAATTTGCTTGTTGTTTAGTGGTCACTACACGTTTGACTTGTGCTTTTGGTTATTTCTCTTGCGCAAAACAGAAACCACGTCGATACTTTTTTTCCCGACCTATACCCTACCCTAGCAATGTCTCGTTGTCGTGGAGGCGAGCAGCGAAGATGTTGCTGTTGTTGTAGCGATGTCGTCGTTTTTTACGGCTGCTATTTCGTCGTTGTCACGCTTTTGCTTTGTTCAGATCACTTAATTTCAGTTTTTCTTTTGCTCAAAATGTACTTCTGTTTCCAAATCTACTAACGATAAATGTCTTCGATGTAAAATTTCTGAAGTCTATTGCTATGGCCCGATTTATTTTAATCGGCCTAGGAACTTCCGTAAATTTTCTATGACTGTATTTATGCACAAATTTTTACTTCTTTCCGTTTCGCAGTAGATTTCTCTGTCTTTATTCCTTAAAAAAGTCAGAATAAGCGGTACGAGAAATTCTCCAACATTTCCACATTTTCTTACAGTATTGCCAGATCTTTCAATTATGTTTAAGCTAAAAAAACTATTACTACAGTAATTGTTCTAATACGAGTGTAACTAAATTGATAAAAAAATATTTAATTATTTAGTTCGTTCTTTTTTATGTATATAAATTAACACATATTCGAGAACTTTTAACAAAATAACATATCCAAAGCGAACTTAACATCCGGCAGCATTTTATGATGTATGATAAATAGTTGCCAGTGCAATGTTCCTTACATGTACTTAAATATACAAATTTAAATCAAATATAGACCCTAACTGGAGGTTTTCACTAGCTAGCAAAACGAACATAAGGTTAGCATATGCATATAAAAATATGGCAGAAAACCAGAAAGCTTAATAATTATTTAATACAAATATATTGAAAGAAGTAATGATTAACTGTTTGTCAATTAAACAGTTACGGAAATTTCACAATTTTTGCCTTCTCAAATTCCTCGTATATCCAGAACCAGATGTCATGTATATTTTCCTGTCATTTGATAACTAGCAATATGTGACAACTCGAGTTATTTAGATATATATACAGATGAATTGATATAAGGGGCTATCGATTCTACAAAAAAAAACCAATGTATGGGGCTTTTGTGAAATTTCGGCTAAAGGAAGAAAAGGGAAACGAAATACAAATACTCCCACATTAACAATCAGATACTCATCAGCTGATGAAACAAGATTGCGCCTTTCGAATTCGCCGTGTCGTAAGAGCCCATGAAGAAAGAGTAAAGGAAGGGGAATTACTTTCTTGTGAAGAAGAAGAGTAGACGAAAACAATGGAAACTATCCAGCACAAGAAATTATACGTATACACGGCGTCTTCCGCATAAAAACGCGAACAAAGTGCATTTGGAGGTTATATATTAATATGTGCTTTCACAATTTAACGTACGCCACTTAATAATGCTACCAAGCCATTCACTGAATTTTCACATTTATGTAATTTCTCCTACTTTTGTTTGTTGGTTTCGTTTGTTTTGTATTGTGAACTTATCAAAAGTGCGAAAAATAAAGTAACTGTTTCTTAATGGCGTCACCTTAGATACTCAAATCGCCTTGATTCCACCTTAGATTAATTCGCTTTGGTACAACTCTCCGCTTTTCACAGAAGTGATGAATAAGAGGTTGCGCATACCGAATCCACTGCCTCATCAGGCTCCGAGAATATGTAAACAAAATGAAGAGGAATTATTTGTTTGTAAATAGTCACAATATTATCAACATATTCACAGAATTTGAACAAACATGCATTATCTCTTTCTTTTGTTTCGTTTGTACTGGAATAATGATTGTTATTGTTTTCGGAAGACGCCACCTTTTATGTCGGTATGTAAACTCTGAATAACCTTGTCATTTACCAACCGATCGACTTCAACATACATGTTTTCGATACGTCAATTCAGTACAATTTCAATCATGGATCGTTTTACATGGAAACAACCGAAATCTACGCTATAAAACCGGAAATGCTTGACAAGGTAATGACAAACGTAGAAAAAAGATCGCAGTTTGTGATTGCTAATAAAGGTGGCCACTCGATTGATATTGTATTCAAAAAATAGTTTTAATAAATAGTAAATAACCAAACCAAATAGAAATACCCCACTCAGACAAATCAGTTTATTTTTTCAAAGTTATTCAATGCTTTCATACCGACATAAAAGATGGTGCACCCTGTATTAATACACACATTTATAAAGTAGGGGTTTTCGGAAAGCGACACTTTTTTTATTCTCTACATAGTCATATAAAGGAAACAAGGAATAGTACTCTGCAATTATCGACTTTACTAATCGATTTCTCAGTATCGAAAAAGATATTGCCACTACTGAAATCTATAATAAAACAAGTTAATATTGTATTTACACGCAAATACTGAAATACGAGTAAATTACGAAATATAAGTAAACGTTAATTCATTTCTTATTCAAAATTTTTATGGAGATTGTGATAGAGACGAAATTACAAGACTTTAAGTACAATATAAAAGATATAAAGACAAAAGTGCATAACATGACTCCCCGGTACCGGTAAGTATTTTCTTGTGCTTCGCTTTCCTTCTGAATTTAAATTTCGATATTTATAGAATAGAACGAGTTCAGGTCAGAGAAACAGGAATAATTTCGGATTGGGACCGTTGTGCTGAGACGGATGCTTTAAGTTAGGGTGAGCAACGCGAAACAACTGGAAATGACAAATGAAACGGTATAGTTGCTCGAAATATTCGGTAAATCAACGAAAACTATGGCCCTTATTATGAGCAACATTCGAACTTCGACTGTAGTCGAAAGTGCTGATCGAACAAATTTTCATTTGGTATTATGGTGCTCATTCGTTGAAGAATAGGACTATTGTGAATTTCGATCGCTCGACGCATTTACAATAGATAATTTTTTCTCAGCTGATTCAGCAAATCAAAATAAAAGAAAAAGCGGTTGTATTAAAATTCTTTGTTAACAATATATTTAAAAGTTAAAAAAAGTATTTTTTGTGAAAATGAGTTCAACGGAGTTGTGGTTCGACGATTCATCTCAATGCGAATAATTTAAATTTTAGGTTTGTGATCATTCAATGAAGATAACTTATATAAATGCGAAAAATCCAGGAGCTACTCATGATTCTATGGCTTTCAATATGTCGCCATTAAAAGCATATTTAGAGGAGCAACATCTCAATGACCGTCGCAATACTTGGCTCCTCGGTATGTAATAAACACCAATTGAAATTCTGTTTTTAATAATTTTTGTCTGTCTCAGGTGATACTAGAAACGCTCTAAAACTATATTTAATGACGGCGTTCAGAAACTGAGGAAGGGTCTCCAAAAAGGACATCCAACAAACAACATGCTATGGCGAGAAGTACCATTGAGAGAACAATTCGAGTCTTGAAAAACTGATTTAGATATTTGTTGCAGGCAAGAGCTCTCCACTATTCTCCAAAAAAAGCAACACAAATTATTAATGTGTTGACCATTATTACCCTTAATCCATTTTGCTGCCGTTCTAACTGGTGGTTCCAATCATTTCAGCTCCGTTGTAAACTCCTCCCATTTTTTTGCTGCTTGAACTTTTGTGCAAATCTCTTTTGCGAATTGTCGATTCTCTTCCATTAATGCAACCAGCCTTTCTAATTGCTATTTGGTACTCACGACTTTCGACCTGCATAAAATTAACAAAATTAGTATATGTTTATTATTTGGTTACTATAAAACAATAAATAATCGCAAACAACTTACATTTAAAAAAAATTTTCCAAAATACGCTACACAATCGAAAGCTAAATTGCATTCGACTCTAAATTTGGTATACAACGAAAATTTCGACAGACATACACCGCTCATAATACTAATAAGGCCCCTATTATGAGCAACATTCGATCTTCGACTGTAGTCGAAAGTGCTGATCGAACGAATTTTCATTTGGTATTATGGTGCTCATTCGTTGAAGAATAGAACTATTGTGAATTTCGATCGCTCGACGCATTTACAATAGATAATTTTTTCTCAGCTGATACAGCAAATCAAAATAAAAGAAAAACCGATTATGTTGAAATTCTTTGTTAACATTATTTTTAAAAGTTAAAAAAAGAATTTTTTCTGAAAATGAGTACAACGGAGTTGTGGTTCGACGATTCATCGGACGATGAAAGATTAGTGGAACTAGCTAGAAGTAGAAAACAGTTGAGGGGCGCATCCAACTCCCTAGAAATGGCTTCCACTGAGTAAATTTAGAATTTTCAAAATGTGATGACGAACTTAATATTACAGAAATTTCCTTACAGATTTTTAAAGAACTTTAGATTATCTAAAGAGGCGTTGGTGAACCTACTGTCCAGTACAGAGAACCAGTTGCAGCAGTGCATCCGAGCCAAATTGATTCCAAATATTTTAAAGCTAGACAGTTCTGCGATTTTGTGCTCAGGGATCGTACCAATTGAGTATTGGTAATGAAGGTATGCTAGGACTTGCTCAACCTATTGTGTACGATGATGCTGAAGATATTGAAGTGGAGTCAAATAACGGAGAAGTAGAAAACTTAAGAAATGAAATTTTGAGAATATTATAGAAAAATCTAAAAAGTATTAAATAGAAACCTTTACGCCACAGTTTCTGTTTTATTTTTGTTATAAATTTTCTTTATTCCTCTACGTATTTCAGCCCATACCTGCGAAAAGAAATAAAAATGTATTTCTATAAACATCACAAAAAAAAAACTATTATTAAGCGTAATCTATTTTGCTGCCGATCTCACTGATAATCCCAAGCAATTCAGCTCCGTTGTAAATTCCTCCCATTTTTTTGCTGCTTGAACTTTGGTGCAAATCCCTTTTGCGAATTGTGGATTCGCCTTTCTAATTGTTGTTTGGTACTCACGACTTTCGACCTGCATAAAATTAACAAAATTACAATAGTATATATTTATTATTTTGTTACTATAAAACCATAAATAATCGCAAACAACTTACACTTTAACAAGTTTTCCCACAATACGCTACACGATCGAAAGCAAAATTGCATTCGACTCTAAATTCGGTAAACAACGAAAATTTCATTAGGGTTGCACCGCTCATAATACCAAATTGACATTCGATTTTCGATCTTCGACAACCAGCGAATATCGAAGATCGAATGTAACTCATAATAGGGCCATTGATTCTCCTTCATATCATCTGTTTATGGTTACGGCATGACTAATCGACAAGTTCTGTAATGTTGCGACTATGGTTATGGTAACGTGTATGACGCTATGGCTACGGTACCACTAATTGCAGCTTTAATAGGCTTGACGGTACGTTGGCGGCTTTGCTCTGTATAAATGCATGTATGTGCATTTATGGTTGAAGAAAGTTCTATGAGTTTTAAGAATGTTTTTTTTTTAATTATTAATATTACATGAACTGCAAAGGTCACCTTGAAGATTTTCCATTTGTAACAAGTTCAAGACAAGAAACAGCAACGTGTCTTTTATCTTATTTCCACACCTTAATTTGTTATCTATGCTCACATCTTTTTACAGTTATTACATGGGCAGTGTTCTGTTACCAAAAATACACGCATGAACATCTTGAAGAAGAAAGAAATTACATGCAAGTACAAGTTGCGTGTTGATTTTCAATTAGTAAATTTAAAAGGGCACTTTTTAAAAAATGATAGTGTTAAAAAACGAATCCAATTATATTAATGGAAATTCATTATAAAGCAATTAAAGTTTCTACGCACTTGATTCTGCCAATTTAGGTATGCGTTCCGTACGTATTTTTATATGTAAAATTTATAGTTAATTAACAACGATTAGCAACGTACAAAACATTCCAATATCAAAGACTATTGCTGTCATTCATAATTTAACTATAAGTAGATATTTATCAATGCCTAGTTTAGAGTTTAAAAAAATCTGAAAAAGACTACATAATATTTTTACTATAAGTAGAGAACGACCAAACATCGCTTCTTAAGGGCGAACCGAATCGAACTGAACATTTTAAAGGGTCACAAAACGGCCAATGATTTCTTGAAAATCTAGTATTTTTATTAAAAATAAGCAAAAAAGTTGCGTAAAACTCAGTCATATTTTTGTTGTTGCAGCAGCATAAACATTCCCCATATTTATACGGGGAATGCTGCTGAGGTGAGAGTCCTTGGCCGGATATAAATTCGGGTCGTGACGTAGAACCGACTGTCGTGCGAACGCCAATCGTATTAATCTTATTAATTTCAGCGCATAACGCTTACCTTTGTTTGTAAAAATAACAAAAACAAATTTACGTGTAGTAATTATTTAATACTCATAGTTGACTAATTTCCTATTGTAACGTAATAACAACAACAGCTTATCGGTATTTTCGCATTGCAAGCGGCACTGTCTTTCGTTGACTTGGTGTTCTACACCCATTTTACCCACTAACTACACTCGCATATAGATATTTCAAAATAATTAAACAAATTGGGCTTTGATACCAATAGTCAGGCCTATTGAACAAGTAGTAGCAGTAGAGCAAAAACAGCAAGTGTAATGCGTTTTGGTTTTGCTTGTAGTCCTTAAAATGCCAAAATCTATAAACCAAGATTAGGTCTGTTCATGAAGCAAATAATTTTTAAAAATTTGTTAACAATTTTCACGTTTTGGTGTTCGTGTCTCCAAAAAACTTGCAAAGTGGGGGAAAGTGAGAGAGCAAAAAGACATTTCAGGTTGAGAGGAAGTTGTATAGGTATTTTCACTGGATACATTTTTACTTGTAAGAATTTGCAAGTGAGAATAACAGCTATTCGCAAAGTAAAAATAAACGGAAATTGAAATTAGCGAATTGAGTAAAAGTTCTAAATTTAAATGAAAATGGTAATTAAAATGGAGAATGCAAGTAAATATAGTGTAGAAAAAATTTATAAAGATTACTTGAAGTCACTTATTAAACAGGAATATACTGTAAATCGAGGGTATTTCCAGATATTTTAAAGCCGGATGGCTCACGATTAAATTCTGATAGAAATAAAACGACTGGCTATTTTTACGATCCAAGCGGAAGTGACTTCCATTTTATTCTTTCTTCCATTTGTCATTTAGGGTTGCCTTATTTTACTTAATACTACATCTCTTCTTAGCATTACTCTACGTTTACATTATTGGGTGTATCTTATACTATGCTTACACTTACATTAACATACATTCCATCAATAGGCGACCTTAAGGGTTTTACAATACATAGGTGCATATGTACTTTTGAACGACAGCCTCCAGTCACCGTTGCTGCAGTTTCCGAAATTCAAATCGAAAGCAAGATATCTTTTGTGTTTTATGCTTGTATTTCTGTGGGAGTGGAATACTATAGTTCTTTGATTTTTTATTATACTTCTTCTTCTTAATTTTGAATGTTTCCTTCCCGATTCCCTTCTTTAAATTCCCCCAAAGTTTTTTAATGGGGCTTAGGTCTGGCGACTGGCTTGTCCAATCCATAACGTTAACATTATTTTCTAAAAAACATTCACGTAGTAACATTGTGGAGTGTTTTGGTTAATTATCTTGCATAAAAAGCCATCGAAGTGGCGTATTCTCCTCAGCAAATGGTAGCATTACTTCTTGAAGTATGTATGTCTTTGTAAATTTTATTGGTTATGGGGTGAATAGGTCCTACTCCACACCAAGAAAAGCATCTTCAAATCGTTATGTTCGAGCCATGTTGTTGGTTATCTGTTTTTTTCTGAGCGGCGGTGAGAACTCTTGTCATTTAGGACGTCCGTCCAGCATCATTTCCAAATAAATTTATTTTTAAATTTTTTCGATAGATAAAGGTGGCGTACCTGTTTTAATGACCATATGTTTATATATAATGTAAAAATATTATTTTTTACGTTGAGATTTTCTTAGATGTCAAGTTGGGAAATTAGTACATATCCACTCGACCTTTAAAGATTTTATCCAATTGGTATCGAAGTAAATTTTATGAAATTTTTTAAATAAAGTTAATATAATTTATTAATTGATTTCGTTATTTCATACAAGCCAATAAGCTACAAAGGTGCTCACAGACTAAAACGATAACTTAGTATTAAAGAGCAGAAAGCACTAAAATAAAATTGAATTCGATAAAAATTCAAAGAAAAATCAAGCAAAATAGAATTCGAAATCTCGTTGAGCTCTCGAAGTGAAGGCATAGCCCCATTAATGCGGAACTCGTACTGTGCCATGCACAAAAGACAAGGAAAGAATAGTCCTTCTGTTTTCGAGGGAGTTGAATTTAATCTAAAGGTAGCGAGAATTTGTTCGGAGGAATGGGAAAAATTAAATTAAATTAATTCCATTTTTGACCTTAAGTGCTAGAAAACTTACAACTCAATCGAAAAGTGCATATAATTACAAACAACAAATGAAAAAATAAGAAGTAAAAATTTAGAAAGTAGCGTACGTTCCGAACTAAAATATCAGTCACTTTATAATTGATCAAATTTTTTACATAAAAGTTTTATTATAAAAGTAAACTGCAAGGAAAATGTAAGTCCTGCCAGAAAGTAGTTAAGGATTTTCCTCAACTGCAGCGCAAGCTGAGGAATACGATTTGAGAAAATGGGAATTGATAAGAAAGCTGAAACTCACCTTGAGAACTAAGGGTTTATCAAACGTTGGCGAATATTTTTCTCGTGATTGCTGGGTGGTATGCATTTTATGTGTGTGCAAAAGTGCAAGAATAAACATCTGCATTCGACAACATTGTAAATATATGTGCATACCTTTGAATATCTTTACACTTACTTACATTTACCGGGAAACTGAATCAGCAGTGCTCGTCTCGATTGAATTATTCATTATGTTATAGATGCATACACATACATATGCACATATACACATTCATATACGCAATATAAGGATGGTAAAATTGGCTGATAAACTGAAAATGGTAGCATAGGTATGTATAAACAGCTGCGGTCAAAACAATAGTATCGGAAAAATGAAGAAGTTTGTTTTTTAAATTAAATATTTAAGTTGTTTTTATTTTAAAAAATTCTGACTTTTAACTATAAAATCATGAAATTTAACTTAGAAAAACAAATTCCATAACGTTATTAAAATAAAATTTCATACGATTAAATTTTGCATATGGGCGGTCCAAAAAATAGTAGTTTTATGCTTTTCTTGAATAAAAATACTTTTTAAATAATTCTTTCTTTTCATCAGATTTAAATAAAAAATTTAAAAATAATCAGTACTTAGTAGCGTATCCTTTCCTATATTATCACAACACATCGCCGATGCATCGAATTAACGAGATTTTCACATCGTTCCTTAGGTATCGCTTTCCATGCCCGCTGTACTGGAAACCGCTCTACTCTCGCTTAGATTGAGGTCTGGAGACTATGCAGGCCATTTCATAACCTCAACTCTATTTCTCTTATATGCTTTTGGGTCATTGTCCTGTTGGAAAACCAAAAGTAGTGGCATTTCTTCGCGAGAATATTGTAGCATGATTTCCTCCATAATTCGAACATACGCAGTACGATCCGTGGTTTCCTTTGTGTTGTTGTTGTAGCAGCATAAACATTCCCCATACATATGTACATATATGGGGAATGCTGCTGAAGTGACAGACCTTGGCTGGATATAAATCAGGGTCGTTCCGGTAACGTAGAACCGACTGTCGTAGGAACGATGGTTTCCTTTATCTAGTATATCGGTTCTTCACCATAAAATGACAACATGCCCTCATCATAATAACTGATGCTCCATGTTTAATAGTTTTGGGTTGGTACACAGGATTGTACTCTGAATTATCGGAATTCGGAGGACGTCTAACGTATTGGCGAGACCCTATTGTAGCATAGCATATGTCCACAAAATAGTTCTCCATTTTTCGGTAGACCAATCGAAGTACTCATTTGCCAACTTTAGCCTTTGTGCCACATGCTTTTTAGTTAGTAATGGCACTTTTCTTGGGCTATGAGCAGTCAAGTTGTGTTCCCGTAAGGGCTTACGAATAATTTCCATGCTTGCCTCCCACTCCAGCTCACTTTTAATGCTTAGTAGCTCGTCCCATAGCTGAAAAATTTTCAACATTTTCAACCAGATTTTCACAAAATGGTATGGAAATACATCATATAATGCAGTACTTCTTACCTTTTTATAAATTTTTTACACAAATAAATGTTTTATATAAGTTTTTTCGCAGCTTATTCTTTGCACTACCATTATTTTGACGGCCTCATTAGCCAATGCACTTGAAAATAAGTGAAATTACGATACCAAGTGCTAACGTATACAGTTATAACGGCACTTTTTTTATTGAACTCTGTCTATACAACAGTACCTTAAGGGATCCCGCTGGTCTAGAGCTCAAAAATTTAGGGTATTTTCAGGAATTTTTTTTTAAGAATAAAAAAATGTAAAACGACATTTAAATTTTTTAGGCTTTTTATTTAACTTCTTTCACATACAAAAATAATTTTTTTTTTAATTTTAATAATTTAAAAAATGGCGCTGAAGTTGATCCTCCCGAAAAATTGGGCCTGGACGGTGTTGTCCATTTTGGCTCTTCTATTTATCTGAAACACAAAAACCAAAAACATTATTAATCAGTATGACTGTAGCTAGGTTCCGTACTAGAATAAAAAATAAAAAAATTGATAAAATGGCGCGGTTTTGAAATAATACAATGATTCTGGTACGGGCAATAGCAATTGAAAATGCTACAAACATATTGAAATTTCAGACAATTCGGTTGAAGTTTTTGTTTTTCTTTTGAAAACTCCATTCCGAAAAAAAACAAATGCGTTTAAAGTTTTGAGGGATGAGAGCGCGCTGACCGCTCTCTACCTAGTTAATGGGCTGTAGAAGCTATAATATTGGGAATTCCCGCATGAAAATTTCTCAGCATATTCTTAAGATACTATTTTGAAATTTCTAGACTACCGGGTCCCCTTAAGGAGAATACAGCACAAAGAAGACAATGAGAAAAAATAAAAATATTCAGCTATGTGCGGCATTAGCACTACTATTCTTTTGACCACAACTGTATACATATATTTTTAAGATTCGATAATTAAGATAAATCGAGCTTTTAAATCTTTAATATTGATACGTTATCACTCTTGCATTAATAAAAGCGCAAACTCATAGTATATCCGTTTATCTATTGATTTAAAAAAAATTGCAAACGAATTTACTGCAATACCAAAAAATTGTAGTAACAAAACTAATTAAACTATAAAGTAAAATTCATACATACATACTTTCATATAAGGTAACGGGTTTCTCAATAGGGGCATCACCAATTCGTATTTAAATACAAACGCAACACAAACCTATTAATGCCAAAACATCATTCAAGGGTTACTCAGGAAGAAGTGGGGACTGATCTTAGTACTCGTATAACAAAGATTTCTTTTATAAATAATAAATACTTGCCACATTACCACACAATACCACATTCCGTGACTTCGTTTAGAAATATGCAACGAAAAATTATTTAAAAAGTTTGTAAAAAATATTTTCCAAAAAAGTACTTTACACAATTTAGTGTAATTTTCATATCATAGCTAACTATTTGTACATAATTTATAATGTACATAAATATCTCATCATAATCAGGCAGCGATACAGCTCCGGGTGAGCTTTAGCTTCATCAACTCTCCAATTTTCGCCAAGTTACGCGATTCAAGGTAGCAAAGCACCAGTTATGTACTTGCATTTTCAGTTTCTCGTTTTCTTTGATGACTCCGTCAACCAACGTTTCTTTTAGGTGTCGCCTTGTTTGAAACCACTTTCGTTGACAAAGTGCTCCGTGGTTACTGTTGCACACGGACTTTTCCTTTGGTGTTGCTATAATATCTAAAAAGTGCTTTTATGAGTAAAATGCCTTATTACTATTTTCATCCCTAGATGAATGAAGGATTTTGTATTAAAAATATAGGCGGGTTTTTTCTGTAAGGTTGACGCACAGAGCTAGTATTTTAGTTATAAAAGTTCTACATATGTAGATTTGGATGTAAGTCTTTACTTAAAAATTTTCTCAGGATAGACGGAACAGAAATGACTAGAAACATTTATTTACTAGGGTAAATTTTTAAAAAATTTCTATATCACCTAAAAAGCACCCTATATACATAAGTACAAATATAGTATAGTAACTAATTAAACATAATTAAAGTAATAGAAAAAACCCGGCTGCAGTGACACATTCAAAGGTAAATATAACAGCAAGTACAAAAAAAAAGAAAACATATGCATGTAAATATATGGGGAAAATCACTACTAGTCAAGACACCGATTTCCATACTTATAGAGTATTGCCTTTTCTTTGCTTTGAACGAAGTTGCGATTCAGTAGGCGAGTACTAGTGTACTCGCGTTCTCAACCGGCAGCATGCTCCTCAGATTGCCTCTCGCACCATTGGATCGAAGCACTTCGTCCACCTCCAAACGCAACAGTAGCTTGCCGAAGTAGTTATGCACATACATACATACATACAAATGTATGTATAAATCGCAGTCGCTTTCGTCGTTTACTTGCGACACAACTCCCCGCATGGAGAAGTGGTTCAGCTAAAACTTGGGGTTTTGTAATTGTATGTGGAATACAGGGTAATTATTGTACTTTGAAGTGGTTGAATGCTAAATTGCATACTGAATTCAAGAAAAGCTTATTTGAAGGGATACACATACGCATGCTATTTTATTTGTTTCTAAAAAGTTCTATGTGAGGATTTTAATGGGGTGCCGGTGTATTTTGGAAAATTCCTGATTGAAATTTCTCATGCTTAGAGGTTTACTAGCAGCGTTGGTTTTGATTTTACTTTGTTTAGTTTATGCAGAATAATTTGAAGCTTTTTTGGAATAAGTACGTTTGTATATTACCTGTGAGGCTGATACTCAATTTTTGCAACACGTCTTAAATTATTGGAACCGCAGGAATAAACTATCATTGAATCATTGAATATTAAAAATGCCCTTTTTTATTTTGTTTTATTTGTTTATCGATTGCTAAACTTACCGAGGTTCGGCAATCGCGCTATACTTATTTAAATTAAACTTATTGTCAATTTGTTTCAGTAAAAGATTTCATTAAATTTGGGGCTGTGTTCGATACTGGTTTTACATTCAGATATGCTAGATATGTATATGTATGTTATGTATATATATGTATATATAATTGGCGCGTACACCCTTTTTGGGTGTTTGGCTGAGCTCCTCCTCCTATTTGTGGCGTGTGTCTTGATGTTGTTCCATAAATGGAGGGGCCTGCAGTTTCAAGCCGACTCCGAAGGGCAGATATTTTTTATGAGGAGCTTTTCCATGGCAGAAATATACTCGGAGGTTTGCCCTTGCCTATTAGAAAAACTTGCTATTAGAAGAAAATTTTCTTCATTTTGGTCGTTCTCCGAGATTTGATTAAAATTAAATATACCAGATGATTAGACGTTTTTTTATATTTTTTTATTAAAACTTTAAAACTTTATTTACATTTCATGAAAAACGGGCGTCGAAATGATAAATAAGAATAAAAAATAAATAAATTAAAATTTAGAAAACTTAACTTTTAAAATACATAAGTAGAATACCGAAACTTCTATGAAAGTAAAAATTTAAACTAATTTTCTATGATAATAAAAAATCAAACTAATTTTTATTATTTTTAATAAACTATTCAACTAAATCTAGTCTATATTGCATGTCTATTAAAAACCTTTTTCGTTTAACTTTAAATTTAAATCTATATCACTTTAAATAAATATATTAGCTTTAAATCTATATTCACTATTCGATTTAGCATATTCATACAATTTATGTGCTCGTATATTCGCTTGGTTCTCTGATTGTTGCAAAAAAAGTTTCTAATGCCAACGCAGTGCATACAAGTTTAGAAACTTCATATTATTTCGCCAAGCCTTGAATCTACAGTTTTAAGGCACCTACAGAATAGGAGATGGTTGGTATGATAAGCTTTCTCACCGACATTTTCTGAGGGAAAGATCTACCGCAGCCATCAAATGTCAGAGAATTTACTCGTACCTTTGCATTCTTTGAGTTTCTTCAAGGCCAAAGAAATTATGCTTGGTAAACAATATTAGTGCATATATTTTTCCAATAAACCCCAAATTGCCTCTCTCGCCGAACCGATACAAGAGGGGCATGAAGTACGCATAACTTTCGTTTTTATGCTGAACCAAAAAAAATCTGTTCATCTACAGACAAATTACAGCAGCTGAAAAAAAACTTACAGTATAGGCCAGGTAAGTCATAGAATATGACTTCGTTAGAGCAACAACAATACAATTTGGTAGGTTGATTGTCAAAATTGTAATGAAAATGTAGACAAACAAATAAGGCAACAACAAAGAGGCAAGACACTTTGACATTCAAGCCAGCAACTCGTAAGAAAAAAAAAACAAATCAGCTGCTATGGTGAAGTCACCTTGTGTGAATTCGTTTTCACCATCCGTTATCTGCTGCCCCGCAGAAATTCTGTGTCGGGCATAGGGTCGTAATTTATTTTACATAGTTTCAAAAAAGAGGTCTAAAGTGCGTCTAATACTCTAGAAATTTGCTGGCGGCGGAGTAAATCGACTAGAAATTGAGCAGTGTGACTGTGAGCCGTGTAACTATAAATATTGCTAGCATTTTTATTAATTTGGATAGCAATTGAGCCACTAAGCCGCCATATACCTACACCCGCATATAACGCAAATATACTCGACGCGTACTAAATTGTACAGATTTATACCTCGAGTGTCCAGATGTAGGGCACTTGGTCCTGCATAATTTCTTACCTTAAGTATTGCATTTCAGAATTATGATCATTTTAAACTTAACAACACATTTTGTAAAGAAAAATTGTCTTAGCATTGTTTTATATTACGTACGGAGGCTAATGGAATAACTTAAATAAAAATAAATTGGCGGGTACACTTCTATTAGGTATTTGGCCGTGCTGCTCCTCTTATTTGTGGCGTGTTAATCAACAAATGCACGGATCCACAGTTTTAAGTCGACTCCGAGCGGCGAACGGTTTTTTATGAGGAGCTTTTTCATGGCGGAAATACACTCGGAGTTTGGCCATTACCGATCGCTATTAGAAAAAACTTTTTTTTTTTCGTTTCCACGACAGTCGGTTCTACGTTACCGAAACGACCCGGATTTATATCCGGCCAAGGACTGTCACTCCAGCAGCATTCCCCTGTGTAAGTATGGGGAATGTTTATGCTGCTACAACAACAGCAAGAAAAAACTTTTTCTAGCTTCATGCACGGTTATTGGAACCAAGGCATTTGAGAATGGCAGTCACGCACCAACCATTTGGATACGGCGACCGCCTTTTATTAAACAACGAGTTCTTTTAAAAATCTTTTACATACATACATATATATGTACATACGAGTTTATTAATTTGAATGCATAGTTTTTTGATTTTCGAAAATTACATTTTTAACCAGTAATTTTCTTATCCGCGTAAAATTTTACACGCAATTATTTACTTGCTTAACACGCTTTCGCACCCTGTATGTGTCACACTTCGAATTGCATGAGTTACCTTTATTGTTTTCTACTCAGCCTAGTGTTGGTTTTGTTTTTATGTATATATTTATTTGTGGCTTTTGTACACTGCGCTTGAATAGCTAGCACAATCACACACACACACACACTTGGATATGTATACAATATTTTGCATTTATTCTCTGTTTTGACTTATTTTTACGAATTGGAAGAAGTTTCAGTTGCCGCCGAAGTTTCAAAGCGTTTGGATGTGTTGGGGCTCGGACATAGTCTTGTTCGCGGTGCGCGGTTCGCGACTTGTGGTTCGTCTCCTAATTTCTTAATTTTTTAGTTTTTGGATACTTGTCAACAATTAATACGAAACGCGACATCGACCTTAAAACAAAGCATACATGTACATACATAGTAACTACAAAATTGGTTGTGAAAAGAATTAGTGCAAAGATTAAAACGCTTGTGAAGTAAAAAAACAAAAAAAAAGAATAATTGTAAATCAAACACATAATTATTATTGCAAATAAATGATGAGCAGCAGCATTTCACCGCAACTGCATATTTGTGTATATTCAATGTACGTATTAATGTGATGCTTTTAATATTTATCATTTCCATTTTATATAAGTATTACAATTTATAACTGTCAATTGTTAATCAAAGCCGCTGGGAAAAATGGGAAACAGTGCTCAGGATTAAACACAGTTATTAAGCTATTATGGGCGTACAGTAGTGCTTAAAAAATCAAATGTATCCACAAGTAGGGATATATTCCTATAGTTTTCGAATAAATACAAAATGAACTCAAAATACCATGCCGCAGCGCTTGTAATATCCAAGTGAGGTTGCGCCCCCTATAACTAATTGAAATCATGAAATGCAACATCGCCAAGATAATCGATGCCACTCATAATCTTCGGTGGCTTACTGGAGTGAGCGAAAAAAATTGCATCAGAAATCTTAGCCAAAGAAAACGTGGCGCTGGTTGAGCGCTAGACAGGTTTTTATATCGGGTCTGTGACTAGACTTTTGACAAATGCAATTTCTATGCGAAAATTATGAGTAAGACGATCTGCTTGGTATAAAGAGCCAATGCCATATTATTTTACAAGTGTACGAAAGGTATTTTCATTAGAAAAAATAGATATCGGAGCTTTCAGCAAAACATGGTTTAAATTAAATAACTAAGGCGTGCACGGCTTGTGCGTTCGTACATAATAAATTACTTATACTTTATTATTTTAAACAAGCAATTCTTGTATATATGTATGTGTGTATGCACATAAATAAGCTAAGTGCTCAGGCCTTCTTAGTGATGAACTCGTTCAATATTAACTAATTTTCAACTTAAAATTGCATGCTTTTGATGCTGATTGTAAATGATTTGTATTTGAAAAATTGTGCAAGCTTAAAAAGTTTTTATAAGTAAAAAGTTCAAACAGTTCTTAAAAACTAAGACTTCAAAAGGGCAGAATAAATAAAAATCAAAATTTGCAAAGATTCTTTTGAAGCTGAAAAAAAAGATAAACAAATAATAATGTTTATGTTTTATTTATGATATTAATTTTTTCTCAAGAAAAATTAAATCTGCTTTTACTCAAAAATAGTAATTAGTAATTATATAAAAATATTAAGTAATTTTTGATATAATTCGTGCATATATCGGGTGTTTTTTAATAGCTTGAGCACTTAAAATGGTAATGCAAAACAGAAATATTGTTTTAATGCATTTGTTTATTATATTCTAATAGGGAATTTCAAGGCGTTTATTTTTTTAATTAGATATTCGCCACATGCCCGCCGTGGCAATGAGTTACTTGGTCCTTTCGCTCAGTCCAATTTTCGACTACTTTTTCCGAAAAATCTGGCTGTATGGCGTCAATGCGAGCTTGAATATTGCAATAAATCTATTGTTAAGTGCGTTGTATGGCAAGATGCGCCGTCTTGTTGGATCGTCATCCAAATGCCCTCGATTTTTAGCTGATTAATTTTTGGTAACAAAGATTCAGCCCGCGGGGCTCGATAGTGTTTGTCATTCTCCGTAACGGCAGCTTCTTCCTCATTTCGGTAGAAACCAGTGATCTATGAACTTTGCGAATATACCTATATATATTTTTTTTTTTTCAAAGTAAATTTCCACACTTTGAAAGCATTGTTCTGGCGTTTAACGATTCATGATGACTTGCCAATCAATTCTTACTGACCAGAAATGTCAACTTAGTTTGCCATTACCAGCTGTCAAACCATAATTATCAATATCGTTAGTTTTCATGCCGCTAAAAAAACACCCTATGCATTTGTGCACATGTACATGTAACGCTTTGTTGTTGTGTTCTGCAATCTTTTTTCAGAATATAGCAAACAAAAGTAGTTTTAAAATACCTCTAAAATGAGAACTCACCTCCTCATCTCGAAACTTTGTTACTTAATTTAATAACAGGTTAATTTTTCTGTCCTGTTTTATATGAGGAATAAATTAGCCTGAGTTTAAATAGAAACTATTGAAAGTGTATCCTTATGTAAACTTGTTTTGTCCACATATGTGAGACTGAGTTGATCAACAGAAGCCCATTAGTAAGTAAATCTATTACATTGGATACCGTCAAATATGCTTTGACGGATTGTTGAAACATAACGGGTAATACACTTTCGTTTATTCGGATCAACTTGGAATATAGATGTGCTTTCCACTGCCAGACTATTGCAGGTATTCCAAGCAATATTTACATATTTTCAGAGTCAAACTACTTTGAAAGTATTAATTCCATCACAAACAACTTTAAAACTGTGCTTCCACAGCCATGAGAAAACTAACAGGCCATCTATTTATTACCGTTGAAAATCTAAGGTTCCCCTTATTGACTTCTATAACAGTTGTATGAGTGCAGAAAGCTAGGAAATAATAAAGCATCTACTTTGCGAACGTACAGCACTTTGGAAGAGGAGACACAAATTTTTGGGTTCAGAATTAGGAGTATTAGATTCAGCAGATTTTCAATCTGATTTCTTTATTAGGTCTGTTCATGAAGCTAATAATTTGTTAAAATTATTACAAATTATCAAATTTTGGTGTTGATGTATTCAAAAAACTTGCAAAGTAGGAGAAAGTGAGAGAACAAGGTTGAAAGGAAAGTGAGATAACAAAATTTAAAGGAAAGTGAGAGATCAAAATTGAGGAGAAGTTGCAAGTTTTTGCTGGATAAATTTTTACTTGTAAGAAGTTGCAAGTGAGAAAAACAGCTGATCACAAAGTAAAAATAAATGCAAATTGAAATTAGTGAATTGGGACAAGGTTCCAAATTGAAAAAAAAAATGGTGGTTAAAATGGAGAATGTAAGTAAATATATTTTAGATATAGTTTATAAAGTTTATTTCAAGTCATATAGGTATATTAAATAGGAATCGGCCATCGATATCCTCCAGTCACCGTTGCCGCAGTTTCCGAAACACAAATTTGCTTTGAGTGTATAATTTTTGCATGTACAGAGACCTATTATCAATCATTAAAAAGACGGGAAGAGGAAATGAATTTTACAGAAAAAATGTATTTTAGTTTCGCAAATTCTTTTTCCTAATACATATGCAGAAATTTTAGTAAAAGTTTATGATATAAAATACATTTTAAGAGTCTTCTAAAGCTAATTACAGCGAATTTTCATGGATTATCTGTTGTAAATTCTTAAAAAAATATAAAATATTTGTACAGGCCCATGAAAGCAGCAATCCGGTTCAAATGTAAGCATTTATTTTATTTTTGATTTATTTATAACTAATTAAATTTAGGCCCATTTTAAACAGGTATTCCGAATGGGGATATAAAGTCAATGTCGGGGAGACAGTCAATGTCTGTTGCAAATTTTGTTTAGTTTGGCGTTAAGCATCGTCACAGAGTATTAGTATTACCGACTTATTCAGCTCAAGTTATGCTAAAATACGCTACCCGGATCAGATATGGACTATCTGCCGCGCATCTTATATTTACATACATAAAAACATATATTTTGAGTTAAATGTACACATATATATAATTGGAGTATAATAATTTTGTATTTAAATACATAACAGGGGTGTCTACACAGAATACACGGAACATAGGGCTGTTCCATTCGCAGTAAAAGGAATTAATGATGATTTAAATAAAAACGCACCCTTCAATTTTTAGCCTTATTTAACCATTTCCAAATGCCATTCAACGTTAACATTTTGATCATGGGGAAGTGCACGAACGAGCAACTTTTGGAAATGATTAAAAATGTATACAGAAATTGTGAGCCGGTAGTTTAAATCGGTCATAATAATCGTTCCAACATATAGGCTATGCGTAGATTAGTTCGAGTCAAATATTCACTGTGAAATGTTTCTGTGCCAGTGAGACAGCGGTCGAAGTTCCAAAAATATAGGATCTTATAAAAGTGATGCCTAGATGTCAGCAGTGATTAATTCCTAAACTGTACCTTTTTTCATGCACTATTTCGAAAAACCTTTGGCCCCAGTACAATAGGGACAGGTCCCGGAAAGTCCTCAGGACTCCACGCTATTCAATTTCCGTGGCAGTGTTTACCGGTTTTTGAGCGATCGACACACACGGGAACATTTTCTGTTGAGCACCTTCTCTCACGGGTTTGGCAGCTAGACGATTAAGGTCACTGGGTGCTCCTCTCTTCGACAGCCTGGGTCAGTGCGCCAACCTAAATTCCACCAATCTGCTTCACTACACCAGCGGCTCTCGCTGTAGATGTGAAAATTGTTGAAACTTATGACAATGGTCGATCTTTAAGAACAACATAACGCAAAATTCGTGATTTTTTTTTAACAATTCAAAGGTTGGTGAACAAAATTTCTAGAAACTGGTTCTGTTGAGGTTGGTGGTGGTTAGGCATTCACCAACCTATAGGCTCGCTTATTTGGGGTATTTTACCGGTAGATGCGTTCGTGGTGGACATTTGCATGATGTCAGTTTTCAAATATAATTGCTAAGGGCCGCATCTTGAATAAAAATAGTGAAACCTGAAAGAATCTAGCAATTTACTTCTTTTGTTTTAAAACAGCACTTAGGCACATCTTTTGCAACTTCCATTTAGAAGGAGCCAAATCAAAGGAATCCACGACGCTTACAAAGGGTTTTCGAATAAGAAATGTTATTGTGCTATTCAAAGAAAAATGTTATTATTTAATATAAATGATCGGAAGTTTATTTCATTATAAAGCTGAAGGTATGCCGTTAATAGCGGAAAATAACATCAGGCAAATGACCACCACAACCACGCTTCCAGAACAATATCCTTTTCATGAAATTTTCCATAACCGAATTGCAAAGTGGCTGTCCTATGTCCTCGATAGCCACACGAACTCCATCTTTGAGGTCTTGAATCGACCCTGGGCTGTTGGCGTAGACCTTCTCTTTCACGTGGCCCCAAAGAAAAGAGTCGCAAGGTGTTAAATCACAAGATCCCGGTGGTCAATTGTGATCACCTCTTCGAAAGATAACACGATCCGGAAACTTTGCCCGTAAAAGATCAATGGTTTCTTTTCTTGTGAGGCAAGCAGCGCCGTCTTGTTGAAAATAAACGTTCTCCAGATCAATACCATCCAATTCCGACCATAAATTCCGATAGATAACACGTGTTATTGGGAGCCACATTGTGGGGAACTTTAAGTAAACATTTGCTCTACAACTTTACAAGATCAAATCAAATGAAGAAGTGAAGCCTGTTGAACATTTAATGTACAGAAACTTCTCCGATTGGGGTTTGTATTGAAAAACCTCTATCATGTGTGTGAATTATGGATGCACTAAGTTCACACAAGTACATATAAAGTGGTGCAAAATTAATCATCCAATTTTATTTAATGAAAATCTTTATTTCGTTTTTTACGCGCTCCACTGCTTTTCTGTTTTTATACCGCAGCAGTTGAGTTCTTGCAATAGAGCAATTAATTTTGTGCCACCTTGTATTATATGTATGTCATATGAGAATTTAGCATCACTTTTCATAAATTCTTTCTTTTTCGTACTGAGGCAGCGAAGAATGATGTCATTCTTTCCACAACCAAGCCGAAGCCAAGCGGTCTTTTTTCTTTTGCCCTTTCTACGTCTCAGCGTGCGAGACGGTAGATACCTATGAATAAGCAAGCGGAAGAAACATGAAATTAAAAGTAGTCGGTTCAGCTAAATATTGGGGATCGAATGAATTAATGAATGAATTAGTCCATAACACGATTTTACCAAAAACATGCACACATACATCGTGTTTATATGTATATGTATGCTACTATGATACTTTTTAGTATCCTCGCTCCAAGTTTTACAACAAATTAGTTAAACTGTTTCATTGGATGCATAAAAAAATCTGTGTTTTTACTACCATTTGTTATGACGGAAGCTTTCAGAGAGAGGGAGAGTTTCCTATATAAATACATATTTGCACTTGTGTGTATGTGCATGTGCACCTTTATGTTGACAATGCTAATATTTACAAGTATTTAAGTTATAAAAAAACGAAAAAGTGCTAGTCACTCAATGTCGCGTGTTTGCTGGAAGCGTTTCACAACCCAAAAACTAAAATATCAAGAAAAATGGCCTTAAAATTTTCAATTTACAATTATTTTCTAAGAAAAACAGCACATATTTTCTACTAATGAAATATCGTTAAGAGATATCCTATTAATTTTTGTACACAGCGCAAAAGACGAACTGATGATCACTTCTTGCGACTGTTTTTGTGCGAAGAGACTCTTCCAGCAAGCAAGCGAGTGAAGTACAGTGCGGTTCACTTGATTAGAGGCAATAATTTTTATGGAAGAAAATGGTTATTAAAGCAACTGTATTTGATTAAGTAACATAAGGGCTTCTTATAACTCAAATTAAAACTAAACTTAGCTCGAAAATAAACATGCATCAAAATATTATTCAATCTAACAGTATTTCGCACCAGTAAAACTTGAGCAGCTGTAATATTGTGCTTGATTTATTGGTTCACTTGAATAGGCACTCAACCTAGATTATTTGCGCATTAAAGCTTTGAAAAGAAATCGTTTTTTAAGCGTTCATTGTTTTTGGTCGAAAATTTCTTAATTCTAATAAAATGGGAAAACAGAAAGGTTTAACAGATCGCAAAGAGGGACAAACCGATATCTTAACCTCAGAGGGACTTTCAAATCGGCAAATTGCCGAAAAGATTGGTCGAAGTCAAAATGTTGTGGGTCTTTACATAAAACATGGTGCCTCCTATGGTAAGAACTATAAATGCAGAACTGCGAAGGCTTTGACATCGAAGGAAACCCGCAAAATCCTTAGGATTGCATCAAATTCCGTTCCTTCAACAGCAAAAACTACAGAAATGTCAAATGTTGCAGCCAGCAAATCCACTGTTCGAAGAACTGCTTTAAAAGCGTGACATCTGAAGCATAAAAAATTACAAAAAAAACCTTTGAATAAATTTTCTGTTACAAATAACGATTCCGGTTAATGGAAAAATGTAGTGTTTAGTGACGAAAAGAAGTTCAATCTGGATGGGCCGAACGCATACAATTGCTATTTCCATGACTAAGGAGACCCGGTGGTCTAGATATGTCAAAATAATCGATTTTTTTGTTTTTTCGATGTTTCAAGTATCTTAAGTATCATAGTATCTTAAGAATGTACTGTGATCATAGCTTTTACAGCCCATTAACTGGGTAGAGAGCGGTGCGCGCGCTCCTGTACCTCAAACTTTAAACTCGTTTATCTCGAAACGACTTTTGCGGCCTGGTGTTGTCAAAAAAAAAAAAAATTATTCAACTGAGTCGTCTGAAATTTGAATATGTTGATCGCATTTTTAATTGCTATTGCCCGTACTAGAATCATTTTATTATTTCAATTATATCGTATTTTTTAATTAAAAAAATGAAAAAAGTGTCAAATTCAAAACCGCGCCATTTTGTCAAATTTTTTTTATTCTAGTACGGGACCTAGCGACAGTCATACTCATTAATAATATTTTTGGTTTTTGCGTTTCAGTTAAACAGAGCCAAAATGGACAACACCGCCCAGGTGCAATTTTTCGGGAGGGTCAACTTCAACGCCATTTTTCAAATTATTAAAATTAAAAAAAAAACATGGTATTTCATTTTCGTATGTAAAAGAAGTTCCATAAAAAGCTTAACAAATTTAGTTATCGTTTTTCATTATTCTAAAAAAATTACTGAAAATTCGCTAAATTTTCGAGCTCTAGACCTCCGGGACCCCTTAAGATTCGTGCATCATTAAAACAGGCTGGTCTGAAATTTCATTAGGCTATCTGGAGAATTTGTACAAATCTATACATCAACGTATTTACGAACTTAATTATAAACAAAGTGGCAGCGCAAACTCTTATGCTTTAAAAAAGAAATGTAAAAAAACTAAATTTCCTGTATTTGTTATTATTTTTTCTTATTTGCTTAGTGCCGCTATTCTCGTGAACCAATAAATCGAGCACAGCATTACAGCTGCTCAAGTTTTACTGCTGCGAAATACCTTTAGATTGAATAGTATATATTTTGATGCATGTTTATTTTCGAGCAGAGTGCAGTCTTCATTTGGAATATTAGAAAACCTTGTGTTACTTAATCAAATACGCTTGCTTTAATAACCATTTTCTTCCATAAAAATTACTGCCTCTAATCAAGTGAACCGGACTGTATGTGCAATACGATTTTTCTGAAGGGCATAAAATCTTATCTGCTGACTTTATCTCAAAATAGAGAACAGGCATTTCAACACAAGATACGATTACATTGGTACGAATCTCTGTTACACATTAAATTTAACTGCAAAACTGATGACATTTCAGTTTTTTATTATATGTTTTGAAACAAATTCACAAATCTCTTCTTCGTTTGCTTAGTCTCGGGTTATTCGTATGTATATTCTACATGCATACATACATATACCTATTATTTATTGCACATTTATGTATATTTTTTATTGTTGTTAAATATATCTATTATTAATTTAATGCTTTGGTTGCACTATCTGCAATTCTTAGAAGTGAATAAGCAGTTTCATTACACGAGTTGAAGCTGATATTTTTATGCCTTTTTCTCATATGCGCAGTACTATTTTAACTAATACTTAAATTGTTGCTAAGAGTTTTATATAAAAAGTGATTGCTTAAGGGGGGACGTCCATGTAGAAGCCTCAAAATCGGTCATTTTTTAAACATATTTTTAAAGGTGATAAAATAATTATATTATTTTGAAGCTTTAACACAACTTTATTTAACCTTTCGAGAGTACAAAAAAAATTTTTTTTATTTTTTTTCCAAAATGGCGGCTCAGGATCATTTCTTGTCGGCTGTTTACGGCGTGAGGACCCAAATTGCTCTATTTATTACTCCTAATCTATCGATCTGAAACAAAAAAATTCAATTGGTTTTTTTTATAACATATAAACGGCAAGGATGAACCTATAAAAAAAAAAAAAACAAGTATAAAATTAATTATAAAATAAGCCTTGAAAAAGTCAGAATTTTGGGTTATTTTATTGACATTTTTAACCCTCAAAAAGTAATTTATTAGGAATTTTCGCATGAAAATTTCACAGTATATTCTTAGGATTATATACTTTCGAAATATCAAAAAAAAATCAATTTTTTGAAAATTTTGCATGGACTTCCCCCCTTAATTCATAAAACTCGAACATAGAATTTGCCTTTTCTCTAAAAACCAATGACGTGAATCAGTTAAATTAATATTATATAGTGCGCGCAGACACATCCATTCATACATACATACCTGTACATACAATCAACATCAAAAGTGAGTCATGAAGTTTTACCATTCCGTAAGATGAGATAAATAAATAAAAGGCACATCAATTCTAATTTTACAAACATAAGAGCTTTTATTATTATTATTATGTATTACTATTTATTAAAAAATTAAACTAAATTAATTACGTTAATATTGAAAAAAGAGCACTAGATGCCAAGGCTATCAGCTCTGCAAAAATATTTACAAACAGTAAGACTATATAGAATGTTTGTGTAGAAATAAAATGAATTATCTTTATACTTATATACATATGTACTAACAACTAAATACGGAAAATTTATACTTAATTCAAATTCGGGCTCGGATGGCTTTATAAAGTTGTTTATAGCGCTGATATGTATTATCGGATGTGGGGTTTTTAAACAACCTAATCCAGTTCTTCCTCAGGTAATGATATCTGGCGACTACGAAAGCGAGGCAATTCTGGAATATAAGGTTTAAAGAGAGAGCTTCTCCGCAGTGTGCGCAGACTGGAGGTGGCTCCCCAGTCAGGATGTGTTGATGTGTGTCAATGGCGTGGCCAAGACGTAGCCGGGAGAAATGTTTTATTTCTGTTTTCCCTACGTTGGTGGGGTATTGTAAGGGTATATGCTCTCGGTGTATGGTAGTGTAGTGGTGGTGGGTGTAGTTTAGCCACTCCAGTTTCGTTCTGGTGTTAAGATATCGTTTAATTGTTGACAGAAAATCTTTTTTCGCATGTGGGATCCATTTTTATCGGTGCTGAGGCGGCTTGCTTGGCTGCATTGTCTGCCATCTCGTTCCCGTGAATTCCTATATGGCTTGGTATCCAAAGTAGGCGTAAGGAAGCCTCCTAGCCAATGAGCGTATCTCTTATTCTGCTAATGATGGATGAATTGGACAGAGGGTTGAGAACTGATTTGCTGTCAGTGCATATGAGAGTTTTACGGTAATTTTCCAAGGCGTGACAGACGGCAACTGCTTCTGCAGTAAAAACAAATGCACAGTCCGGCAAAGTTTGCTCCCGTAGAGTGTCTTCGTTTGTGTCAACCACTGCAACGCTGGCTGGTACGTTATCAGATTTTGAGCCATCTGTGAACCACAAAGTCCAATTGTCAGCTTCATAGTATGCCTTGCGCTCCTGGAATATAGAAAGGAATGCTTCGCGTGATGTAGTTTTTTTGCTTATTTGGATAGGTTCAGGTCACAGGATACTTTCGTTGTATCCCATTCTGGGTTTTTTACTTGGTAGTTTACCATCAGATTGGATAACTCTAGCTTGTTGGCTATTCTAAATATTTGATGCATAACAGAAGTAACTTTTTGTAGGCTTTTGGATCGGTTTATATTTAAGATGTCTTTGGCCATAACCTTTCAGACGCTTCAGAGTGTTTAATTTTGTTTAGAAAGTTTAATTGGTCAACTCGCTGTTCTTCTGTTTACTCCAACAGAAAATGTCTTCTGCGCACAACGTAGGATTTATACCGGAGATCTTCATGGACAACTCGACGGATGCACCCTGTATACCATATATCTATAGTGTATATCTACGGTATTGAAAGTTGAATGTACTAAATCTCAGCCGAAAGTTTTCCAAAAAAGAGAGTTTGCCATCAAAGCTTCGCTGCCACTTGTCTTTTGAGTTTATTAAAAGGCAAATTACCCAGTGGGCTCATTTCTGTCTCATGTAATTAACATACTTATATATTCTGAATATAAAGAAATTCGGACCATAAATAATATGTTGGAAAATATATTGATTCCAGCGGCACCTAGCGAGAAAAACATTATTTTAAAAATCATCTACAGTTAAATCACAAGCAATAGGTTCGCTTACATCGTTCAAGTCTTCTCAGAAATGGTCCAAAGATAGCTGAAGCGAAGTAAGTAATTTCTTAAATTGAAATGCTCATTTCATTGTTCGCGTTTCATTAAAAATTGTCTTCATGTTAAACAACAACACATTGTTTTATTCCCAAGCATTTATTAACAATTGAAAATCTGTGACTCTTAACAGGTGTTCTTCCAAGGTCAGTTCTCATCCTTACGCGTATTTAAACATACGACAAGTCAATATTCTTGGTCAACTTATATATACAAAAGGTTATGGGTGTACATACAGCTGTGACCGAAATAATAGTAATAGAGCAGAGGAAAGTTAAAATTTCGAATATACTCATGCATATAAGACCTAAAGATTTTTTAGATTAGCAGTAAGACTTTGCCGTTAGACAACGAATTCTTATAGAAGGCGTCCTCGATTCGCCACTTTTCTGCTCGCTATTTCTGGGCTCTGCTCACTTGACGAAAAGTTTGCATGTGAAAGTATCAACAAAGTTATCGAACAAGATCCACCGCTAGGGAGCATATTTATACCTCATAAAACTGGTATAACTCACTATTTTCAGAGCTGCCAAATCCATTTCAAGAGATTCTCATTAGACCGCGTTCATTCAGAGAGATTTTTGTTGCTTCAACATTGCGGAAAATTGAAATTTGAGATCACGACGGATTTGGGCATTTGTAATCATTCTAAGTGTTTTTGATTGGAATTTTTGGAGTATTTCGATGTTAGAATTGGCTGCAGTGCTCCAGAGCTGTATGCCGTAGGTCTATATCGGTTTTAATATGGCTGTGTAGAGTGAGAGCTTGCTTTTGAGAGAAACATGAGAATTTCGATTAAGTAACTAGTATAGATTTCGGAGTTTGATTTCAAGTGATTTCGTGAAAATATTTGTTTTCCTTGTAAGCGTCCTGTCGAAGTGCATACCAAGATATTATTTTGGGGTATGATTACGTATTGAGTTTTACGGGAGGGCAAGTGGTTCAATTGAGTGTAAAAGTTACTTGAACTGATTTTGTCTCATTGAATTTTATTCTCCAATCTTTTAACCATTGAGTTGAAATATTCAGTCCTTTTTGGAGTTTTAATGAAGGTTTCTGGGGGTTAGAGTCAGGTTGGAGAACAGCGGTGTCATCTGCAAAAGTTTCGACGATAGTTTCCTAAATGACTGGTAAGTCGTGTGTGTAGGGCAAGTAAAGGATTCTTAGTATTTTTTATATTTTCATTATTTTTATTTTTAAGTATTAAATGAACTCTGGCTCTTCTTCATCTCTACCATGCTTATAGTTCAGTGCCTCATGAGTATACCCGTGAGAGGCCATGTAATCGTTCTTTATAGCCCGCAAATTTCATTTTCCTCGTCCATGAAGTATTGACTAAAGTGAACGTTAAACTGTGAAGGTATTCAGATTAATCCAAGAGCAGCTACTTATATTCTTCTCAGCTTGTGAAGGCAGGGAACCTAAATTTTTGGATTACATTCCGAATTGAAAATCCAACAAAACCGGTATAGAAAAGGCCACATTCATTGCTAAAAAGCCATATGTATGCATTACTATTTTTTTGGCCAGAACTGTATGTATTTAAGGATAAGTATATGTGCATGCCCTTTTGTATATCTTTATTGGTGCTCATTGCTTGGGAACTGGTGCACATCCCATAATTACCACGCATTAAAATTTTATGTACATACATACATATGTACGCCCTCAAACTTCTAGAAATAAATCAATGAAATGAAATTAAAATTACCTGTCGGAAGGTGCACATGTGTAAAATTTTTATATGTACATATGTATGTATGTTTGCATATGCTTTGACCTCACCTAGAGCAGTCGGTATTGAAGATTAAACACAAGGCTATGAATATATGAATATAACATTCGTTTGGATGTGTAGAGGTATGTAAGCAGTTTTCTTTTGGAAATAAAAAATTAATTAACGTTTAATATTTAACATTAGGAATAATATTTTTTATACATTAACTAGCTGTACCCGGCACGCGTTGCTACGCCAACCACTAAAATAAATTTAAGAAAAATAACTTTAAAGAAAAACCGGTACACAAATATTCAATTCATTCTAAACCGTTTTATTGATTTTGTTTATTTCGAAAAAATCGGTTCAACGGGGCAGAAGTTGCTACTCTGCAGTACCACCTGGTGGCGAGTGGAGTGTTTTTTAAGATGAAAATGATCCTGAATTGGCTGCCCACAGAACACCACATTCGTGAAATTACACTCAAAGTGAGTGAAAGTAACTGCGGAGAATTTCGTCTGATTAGCGTTTTAGGTGAAGGGATATTCTCGAGCATCTAACTCGCCTAGCATTTAGGTTAAGTTAGATGATTTTCCGCGAAGGAAGGAAAAACGTTAATGAATCATCAAAATCAATCACTTCGGTAAAGTGGAGGGAAATGAAAAGCCACTAAAAATATGTTCTAACTACAACGTTTAACAGTTGCGGATCGAACAATGTGAAGTGCTAATAGGAACAATTTGGCGCTACTAATATTCAGAGATTTTAAGGCGAAGTTAAATAGTAAGATACCACACTGAGGAGTAAATGCTGCTTCGTTAGCTGAGTCATGTCGTCCAAATAGATACAAATGCGGCTTCGTTAGCTGGGTTATACCGTCCAAATAGATACAAACGCTCCGGCTCTGAAAGTATTCGATGCGGTACCAGCTGGTGACAGCAAAGGATGAGGGAGATCTCCTCTGCGTTAGAAAGATCAGGTGGAGAAGAATTTCACTTTATGTTTCCTTCTGCAGCCAGTTAGCACGAGAAAGAAATGATTGGCGCGAATGATACTACCTTCCAGGTACAAAAACCTGGGATTTCTTCTTCCAGGCGGAAAGAAGTAAGCTATTAGGTTGAGGAATAAGTTCGTAGCGTTTTTATCAAAATCGTTTATTTAAACAAAAAACAATGATTATATCAATAAGTTAATCAATTATATATTCGCCGTTGCTGTTTACAACTTCTTCCCACCTCAAAACCAATTTGTTGATGCCGTTCCGCCAAAAAATCGTCTGGTCTGGTGTCAAAGGAGTTGTTGACCCAGTTTTTAAGAACTTATTTTTTATCGAGGGTAACGCCCTTCATATGGTTTCACAGGGAGCAGAAAAGATGGTAATCGGTCGGTGCAAGGTCCGGAGAATATGGCGGAAGCTGAAGGACCTCGCATTCGAGCTCTTGGAGTGCGGCTTTGACGACTTGTGCAATATGGGGCCTGCGTTGTCGTGAAGGAGTATTGTTTGACCATGGCGATCAGGTCTTTTTAGTCAATAGCCTCATTTACGCAGTATAGCTAGGCAACTTAGAGCTTCTTGTTGACCATGGCATTCTGTTCGAGCATTTCCCAGTGTTCCATGCCCCCCCAGTCCCATCAAACACAGTACATAATCTTCTTTGGATAAAGCTCCGGCTTGGCTTTCGGTTTTGGCATGTTTCCTGGAGCCCATCCCAAGGACCTTTGCTTCATATTGATATATAGGCACCATTTCTCATCTCCCGTGACGATTCGCTGCAAAAAGCGCTGTTTACATCCGCGTGTTGCTCGATGACGGGCGAGATGCTGAAAAGGCGACTTTCTTTATTTTATTCGTTGAGCTCGTGAGGCACACAGGCTCGCAATTTTTTGGTAAATCCCATTGAATGAAGGTGATTGAGAATCGTTTTATGATCGCAATTAATTTTTTTCGCCAATTTACGACTGGTTTGGCGACCATTCTCCTTCAAAAGTAACTCGAGACGTTCTTCATCGAATTCTACTGCGGAACTTGTTATCGACGTGAAATTCGCCATTTTTGAACTTTCCAAACCATTTTCGTGCTGTATACTCGCCTATGATACCTTCTCTATAACGTCGTAAATGTCTCGGACTGCTTCGGCAGCTTTTTGTCGAAAATGTTGAGCAATGCTCACTGAATTCAGGCTTGTCGGTATAAACAAAGAGAAAACAGATGGCTGAAACCAGATGGATTAGTATACGAATCTATAGAATCGCGGACCAGATTTGGCAGAACTTCAATAAAAATAAAGCCGAAATCCTTTGTGACAGATATCCTTTCTTGATCTGATAGTTAGATCAGCAACCACATGTTTGGCGAACATGCGGCTTCAAAGACTTTTTTCATTTCGCAATGACTACCAAAAGTGTAAACTCGAAAAAAGCAAGCCAGCTTTACTTATTTTATTTACTTGCGCGAACTGCTGCTTCTTCCTACATAGCCATTGTCGACCTCCAAGTGCTCCATGAGAGTTATACAAAAGTCCAAGGGGTTGAAGGTAATTGCGGATTGTGACAACTGAAGGCAGGAAAAGGCGCTAATAACCAGCATCTGTTGGGGCTTTCGTGTCATAAATCATTTCTATACTTTTTCTGTAAACCTACTAAACTCGCTGCTTTTAACGCTGGTTTTCACGAAATCAAATATAAAAAGCCCTGCATACTAAAACGGTAAAATAGTAACATTTTCATAGCTGCAATATTTTATAATGAACACAGAATTTTTATGAGCCGCAGTGCTTCACATACAAGTATACTCGTACAAGTAAGTATGTATGTATATTTCCATTTACTCGGATTAGCAGGGTTCGTTTTTGTTTGACCTACTCGCCTACTGATACATATTCACATGCATAGCAACAAACACGCTTAAGATATCAAGTGAAGTTAGCGGTCACTCGATTTGTCATATTTATACACACATACATACATACATACGTCATTCGCAATTGCCTCTCAACGCCCACGCCATTGCCATGCCGGCCTGTTGCAGTGGCACATATCACAACAATAGGCGCCTGCTGTTGAAATTCAATGCTCCGCTCGAGTTTCCCTCTCAATTTATTGGTAATGAAAATTCAAAACCACGGCCAACCTTGCATTAAAGCAAAAAATTTAATATCGTTTGTAGCAAACGGTCTTCCTCAGTTCCCCTAAACTGGGCCTACCCGGCGGGTTGCGATTGATGGAATGTTGCGTTCGTGTGGTAAATTGGTTTTGTTGACACTGGTTTCATTATTGCACACGTATTATATCCTTTTCCATTATTATTTTTTTGTTGTAATTTTAACTGTTTTGTTCATTCGTAGACGGGCAATGAACATGAACGTGAATACGATTGGCCGCCTAATGCGAATAGAAAATTGTTGCGCCGATACATACCGTTGCAGCAATTACATCGACTCCTGTGAAGGAATTATAATATTACAGTATTTTTTTCCATGCGCTACACTTAAAACGCAAGGTTATATTGCTTACATATCTTCAGCGAGTTTTTGCAACTACAAGGTGAAGTCCAAAATAAACAAGACTGGCGTCATAGAAATGTTTTTGATGGCGCCATCTTTTTAATGAGTTAGTGCGTTGGATGTTACATCCCTAGCTGACTTCCAGTGAAAGCTTGGTGACATTCGGTTCAGTGGAAGCGAAATTATTGCGTCTAAAGTGTTAGTACGTTTGTGTCATCGGTACAAAAATGTGTATCGAACAAAGAGCTATCATCAAATTTTGTTTTAAAATGGGTAAAACTTTTACCGAAACATTAAATTGAAGTAAAAAGTTGATGGCGATGATTGTCTATCTCGTGCCAGAGTTCATGAGTGGTTTACACGTTTCAGAGATGGTTGTGAGGACATAAATAACAATGAACTACGGACCGCTCAAAATCAGTAATCACCGAAAACTCCATCGAAAGTGTTCGTAAATTTATTAAAAATGAACCGAAATATTTTGTTGAAATTCATGAAATCTGAGTTGAATATCTCCAAAATATCGATTTATTTTAACTGATCATTTGGGCTTACGAAAGGTCTGTGCACGTTTCATTCCGCACAAGTTAACTGAGGACCAAAAATTGCTCATTAAAGATACGAGAAAAGACGAGAACTTCCTTTACAACATTTTAACGGGTGATGAAACGTGGTGTTTCCAACATGAACCTGAAACTAAGCGTCAAAGTGCCGAATGGAAGGCCCCAGACGAGGCCCCACTCAAAAATCGCATTTGGAGAAGTCCATACTCATTTGTTTTTACGATTCCAAGGGAATTGTCCCCAAGGAGTTCGTGCCAACGGGCCAAACAATACAATACAATAATACAATTTTCTATCTTGTGGTTTTGAAGCGTTTGTTGCATCGCATTCGTCGAATTCACCCTGGATACCGCGAAAAAGTAGTACGTAGACTCTCCAAAAGGTTTGTACCGACATCTTGAAGGACATTCCGGTCAATGACCTGAAACACTCTTTCGAAAAGATCTTAGATCGCGAAAAATAGTGCATCGAGGCCAGAGGGGACTATTTTTAATAAATGAACTCGAAGTTATCAGAACAAAGCTCCTGTCGTTTCTATTCTAGCTTAGTCTTGTTTATTTTGAACTTGTGTATGCACTTACAAATATACTTATTTCGCATTAATGATAATAAAGTAGGTCGGGACCTTCTTCTGCTAGTTAGCGCACTTCGTTTTAATGTTTTTATGCCAAAATATTCCATATTACTTTTCAGTTCCCCCACTCAAGAATCTTCCCTCGCTAGATTTCAATAAAAATCGTTCATATTCCAATTTTTCTTCACACACTTACATTATAAAGGGTGATAAATTGAGAGGTATGGGATTTAAAATTGAAATAAATCAACGAAAATTCAAATTGATTGGGCAATCTTTATTATTTTTGTGTAGAACCATTCATGACATTTGTTTTTTAAAGATAATTCCTTTCAAATGCAGGCCGCAACTGCGCCATAATTCGGGCATATGTAAACACAAACTTTGAATGACTCGAAAATTTGCGCGTACTATACATCCTTTTTTAGGTGTTGGACAAAATTTCTCCTTTCTCAATTTATAATGTGCGTTTTGATGCTGTTCGAAGGATCGACAGTTGTAAGCCGACTCTCTACTGTAGATAATTTTAACGAGAAGAGAATTCTCATGGCAGAATGCTCTCGAAGGTTTGACATTGCCAATCGAGGCCGAGTAACGTAATGTGGCAGAGTACTTCTTGGCATCAGTTGATCGCTACTCTTGTAAATGAGGCGTTATTCTTCTCAATTGCTTTGCTTTCGTGTGGCTAATTTTCAGTATCCCTGATTTTTATTTTATTAACACTCTTGCGGTTCTACCTTATTACCGTTTACAATTTATTTTACTTTTTTATTAGTTTTTTTCCTTTATTCTATTTTCTCTTTGTTATTTGCCTTTTGCTTTGTCTAGCAATATCATAACGGAATGTTACTTTAGAACGTCTAAGTGCGTACTCAGCCACCTCAACCTAACCTAACCTCAGTTACCTTATTACCCTCATCGCTTAGCCTACAACTTTTGTTCGTTAAGTCAGTTAATCGGTGTGAGAGGAAGCATGGCAACAATATATTGTTAGTAATAATCCAATTAAGCCCACAGTCAAGTGCCATATGACTAGTAATAATAAATCTCGATGACTGTTAATTAGTGAAAGATTTCAGTTCTGGTTCTGTATTGGATTGAAAACCACTGAAACTTCCCTTTGTTCCAATGGGCCCCTTTGGCTACATTGAAGTTATTATTAATTATCGTAATAATTTGTTTGGTTATTATAAAGCTATCCATATCTGCGGCGAATAATTCGCAAGCCCGGAGAAGGTGGCGATGTATAGGTCCCACGCCTAAAAAACCACCAGATAGCATCACGAGTGGCACTGGACTGGACCTCGCAAGGGAGCAAAGGTCGCAGTCGGCCAAAAATCAGTCGATCGAAAGTCGATGCTGCGCGAACTAGCAGATGACGACATCACATGAGACGGCGCAAAAACAACGGCCCAGAACCGTGTAAAATGGAAGAGGCTCACTGCTTCCGAGCGGAGTGAAGAAGGATATAAAAAATAGTATATTCAATATAAAGGAACCTTCAAAAGACGCCCTAGATGTTGATAAAACAGGTAAACATTTAGATTCTTTCAAGTTTATTATTCAAAATTCTGCTCTTGCCAATTATAAATATGTGAAAAATGCCATCATTAAAATGTCCACCAGGAGGACGTCTACAGGTAAACAAGCGAGTCATGAATGCCTAATTGTGGATAATGTCGAATTATATACATACTTACATATGTTTAAGGCTGCTCAGCAATAATCTGTGCTATAGCATCAATATTCCCAAAATAACGTCCAGTTTTTGGTCTGCCAGTCCTTTTCTATCAAAGAAAGAACCAATTTCTTGAAATTTGTTCACCAACATTTGAATTGTCGACCCATTGGGACGATTATTTCAACCAAAAAATCGGGAATGTTGCGATATGCTCTACGTAACCCTTTACCGCATATGAACCCATGTATGGTATTGCAGTTTTGATTCAACTTTATTTCCAAATTAAGTATTATAAAATAATTCAAACTATTTTAATCCATCAAATATATATTTAGCAATAAAAAAACCCCAAAAAAATGTATTGTCTGATTTTATGACATTTCGAAATAACCTCACTTTTGTGCAAGTGGGTGAAAAAGCAGAATTCAAGTGCGAGTGATCTATTTTCAAAAATCGATTTTTTACAAAAAAAAAATTTTCATGGGCCCGATATTGTCATTTTTCTCCACGAATAATCATTTTTCCGCTTTTTAACTGCTTTTTATACTTTACAACTAGTTTTTATATATGATTTAATATATATTTCTGTAAAAAAATATATCAAAAACTTTCTCATTATTTTTCTTGTAATACGTCTTATTGATAATTAGAAAATTCTATTTTTACCGTGAAAAAACATTTTTTCAACACTTTATTAATTCATGCAGTAAAGGGTTAAATACCGATCATTTTCATACATAAAAGAGGTACCGTCTAGATATTACTCTCTACTGACATCTAGGCGGCCTGAAAGACCCTTCATACATACATACGTATATTTTATTATAATAAAAATCCAATTTGTGGAAATGTTGAATTTTTCTTTTTTCTATTATCATAAAATATACAACATTTTCCCAAGCGGTATGGTAATATTTTCGTAATGTTTCCTTATACAGGTAATGACGTGGCATTTCTTTCGACTAAAGAAAACACTATAACTGATTTATGATGAATGATGTCAATTCGCAAGTGGGACTGATCACACCAACGGTTTTATTTACTTCTCATATTCCTTTCATGAAGTTTCGGTACTTTGATGCTTTTGTAAATGTTGAAATAATGGCAAGCTGATTGGTGACGTGTTTATTTTGCGCAATCACGTGTTCGAAATTGAACTATTGCATACATATGTAAATATATACACACACACATGCATAATCTGTGCTCATATAACACGGCGTACAGAATATCACTCTTGTTCGTATGTGAATAAATAGCGCCTTTGTACAAGTTTGATAGCTACATAAGTAAGGGTATGTACATACATAAATGTGAAACACCAAATTAGTCAGAAAAAATATTATATGTACTAGTTTGCAACTAGAATTCCCTGACTGAAATCGAACTAGTCCTAAAAATACCAGATTTGTGCAGATACCAGAATATTTAAATAAAATAAAATAGGCATGAAATTTCAAATTACTTCAACCTTTTAATTGGATATCTTGTAAGCCATTATATATTTATAGATATAACCCCAACTCTCTTTTTATACAGGTAGATATTTTCCTAAGAAAAACGTGCAAAAAAAACGTCGTATAAAAACGTCATGACAATTTGGGAATATGATCCACAACATTAAAAAATCGTGTAAGATGAAAGTGCATCAAAAATATTCGCATAAAACCCGAAAAAAAAATAATAATGAAACCTATTGTCAAAGGGTTAACGCATACGCTCACCTGAAGTTTAAGGTGACCGCTATGTCTGCACATTGGAATTTGCCTTTGCATAACGTTCTTGCAAATTTACTCATTTCGCTCAATCTTTCCCATTACTTTTCTCGCTCACTCATGTATTGAAATTAGTTTTACCTACTTATTAAGCAAACCGATATGCGACAAATATGTAACAACAACTAACTAACATGTAAAGTTCTAAGAACTAAAGAGAGTTTATTGGAATTGTATGTACACATATTGTATAAATTCAGTTATGCTTGAATAAATACGGCACTTGAAATATTAGAGTAAAGGCGAGCAGTCGCGGCTTCGTTTTTATTATACATCGAGATTAAAAGGTGGCAAAAAAGCTTGCCATCTTCAAACACCTATGTTACATAAGTATTTATAAAACAGATTATAACATAAAACATCATGTTTCGACTTGACTTGAGCAAAATTTCCAAAAAAAAAAAATAATATATTAATTGTAAAAGTTAGCGCTGTTTTTGTGGATCTAAAATCAATCGGACAAGGGAAATTAGTTTTATTAATAGATAATCTTGTGCCTGATCGAAGCCTTTTTTCAAAATTAACAATATGGCGGCGTCAGGAAATATCTTTCAGATTTTCGAGAAAAAAACTGACAATTAATTGTTTAAAAAATTTTTTGAAAAAAAAATCCTTCGATCAGGCACGTGTTTTTTATGTTTTTCAAAAGCAGTATCAATTTTATAGAAATCTACCAAGCGGTTTTTAAGTTACAGTGATCACCAGTTCAAAAAACATAGTTTTGTTTTGAGAAAAACGCATTTAAAGTTTTGCTATCGAAAACCGGAGCGCCCGAGCACCCTTTGTTAATTGTTGAATAACTCGAAAAGTATTTGTCGGATTCTTAATTTTAATATTTCACCGAAATTCGAACCGACGTTCTCTCTCTGAATTCCGAATGGTAGTCACGCACCAACTCATTCGGCCACGGCGGCCGCCGCTCGGCAGGCAATGGCAAACCTCCGAGTGTATTTCTGCCATGAAAAAGCTCCTCCTCCCTTCGGAGTCGGCTTGAAACTGTAGGCCCCTCCATTTGTGGAACAACATCAAGACGCACACCACAAATAGGAGGAGTAGCTCGGCCAAACACTCAAAGAGGGTGTACGTGCCAATTATATATATACACATACATATACATACATATATGTATATTTGTCGGATTCACTTCCAATTTTCATACAATAATTTTAAGATATTACACTTTAAGGAAATGCAAAAAAAAACAAAATCCATTTTCTTGAAAATTCTGACTACCTCTAACCCCTTAAGAAAAAATAAAAACAATTCCGCAATTAAACATAGCTGCTTGATAAGAAGCGTGTACGTTTATTGCGGGCTTGACCAAAAATGCCATCATCAGTAGACATGTCAGATATATCCAGTTCATCTGTCGGCTTTTATTCAACTTATTAACGGCTTCCGTTGGTTTTTTCGCCCGCTGTGGCGCAAAATTAATAACCCTATCGGAAACTTCTAATTTTAGCATCTGGTGTCAGTCATATTTGACACTTCTGAACTAAACAGCTGCAATTTACAAACAGATAAGTAACGGAGCGCGTTAAGGTCAAATAAAGATTCCCAACACTCAAAATTATATTTTTATCCAGTGAAAAAATGATTAAAAACATAATTGGATGATTAATTTTGCGCCACCCTGTACTTCTATATGTAATTATCTTTTTAAAATAAAGAACAAAACTAACTAACTGCTTAATAAAAAGGATTTTATTGTGCATTCATGAAATTGTTTTATCTTGCAATCGCCCTTTTTAATCTCAATTTAATGCTTTTGGTCCATAATTGGACTAGTATGTTTTTGTCTATTTTGAACTGGGATGAGACTGGTATATTTCTGATTGAAGTCTGACAATTGACAGCTCGCCATGCAAAAAATACCAGTTGCTTGTATGGGAAAAAGGCATTTGCTTGACTAGTTGGGTCTGCGGCTCATACTAATTGTGAGGTAGCTTACAACTAGTACATTTGACACAGGGTGTGTGTGTACATATGTATGTATATGCTATACAAATGGCGATCGCTTCAACAGCCATATGCACAATGTAGAAGCAAAATAACCCCATCCGCTGCTATTGCCGCAGTGATTTCTTTGGCTAATTAAGTTGCACTTTCTGCTATTATCGCCACTTGTCAACGTTGTTTCACTGTTAAATGGATTTTCAAATGTGTGCAAATTAGCTTAATATTTTTTTAAGAATTTATCATTCAATGGCTAATGTGTCATTTGCGTGGAAACTTTTGTTATCGGAAACTGTATTCTGTTCCCTATACCGCATATTCTCAGAAATTGGCGTTAAATTCAATAGATGCATATATAAAATGCACCTGCATACATACATACTAATTTTTTTTTCTGCTCAGATTCATATCCATTACATTAATATGTTCACTTTAATCAAATAAAGCTGTTTATAGTCCGCAAATGAACCTTTTTTTTTTAACTGATTTGTAAAAAAATGTTATTTTCGAAAATGCAATTACTCCATAGCCAATCTCAAATTTCTTTGAATTATTTTTCGCAATATCGAATTGCACGAAAAGTAGGGCATAATATAACTCTGTATGTTGATATTGGAAAAGCGGCGACTTGTGACTATGCCAAACTCAAATCAATTTTCTTGATTGCTTTAATGACAACTTTAATCAATTTGGCACTTCCATTTAACTGGGTTGGTACGCAATACCCGTTTGACAATCAATACACGCTTGTTTCCGAATACCAATGCGATATCTTTTTTGGTCACTCTTTGTGAATGATTATTTATTGATAATTGAACTGTATAGATAAAAAAAAACATACAACTTTGTGTAGCGAAAATTTTGCTCTTGATATTGCTGAGGACAAGGCGAAGTACTTCCTGTCATCAAAAAAGAATCGGCGCCCTCGCACATCGGCACTCACGTCACTGTTGATAGTTATGATTTTGAAGTTGTAAGAGACTTCGTTTATTTAGTCCAGTTTTAACACCGACAATAATGACAACCTTGAATGTCGTTCCCACGACAGTCGGTTCTACCTAACCGGAACGACCCTGATTGATATCCAGCCAAGGACTGTCACTTCAGCAACATTCTCCATATATGTATGGGGAATGTTTCTGCTGCTACAACAACAAAGACCTCGAAATCTAACGGAGAATCTCTCTTGCCAACAAGTGCTAGTTTGGGCTAAGTAGGCAATTGAGTAGTAAACTCCTCTTTCGTTAAATAAAACTAATACTTTATAAGGCTCTCATCATGCCCGCCCTAACGTATGGCGCAGAAGCTTGGACGATAACAACAACATCCGATGAGGCGTTCCTTGGAGTGTTTGAGAAAAAGATTCTATGGAAGATTTTTGGACCTTTGCACGTTGGCGAGGGCGAGTATCGCGGGCGATGGAACAATGAACAATGAGAGCTTTGTGACCACATAGACATAGTACAGTGAATAAAGATTCAGCGGCTCTGCTGGCACGTCGTCCGAATGGATCTAAAAGCTCCGGCTTTGAAAGTATTCGATGTCGGGAGATCGAGGATAAACGCCCTCATCTGCGTTAGAAAGATCAGGGGGAAAGGACTTGGCTTCATTTGGCGTGTTCAACTGGCGCACTTTGTTAACACTCCTTTAGGCACCTGACGTTCAGGCCAGCCTTTTCCGACTTTGGATGCGAATTTAACTTATTTCTATTATAGCTAACGACTTGAGCTTCAAGGCAGCTGTCTAAAATTTAATTTTCTATCGATTTATAGATATAACCTTTTAAAGGGGATCCTTGAACAGGGTAAAAAAAGGCCAGACCCGGGTGCCCAGCTGAGGGTAACATTCAGCCAAAATCGCTTAAGCGGTAATTACGGCAATCAAGTAGAAGAAGAAGAGGATCTCGTCAGCTAATAATTTTTTTCAATTATTTCGTCTCATTAAATTCGTAAAACATATTGGAAAAGTGTAGAGGTGACTTCTGGCTTGCCGAATGACATACATACATATTTCCAGTTGGATTAATGAATGATGCAAAATTTTAGTTTGCTAAAATCCCATTGAGGAGTCATCGATTATCTAAATTTATAAGTAATGTCGCCGCTCAAAATTCATATTTACTATGGAAAAGATTCAAGAGTGAAATTTGAACATTGATATGCCGTACGCACTACAGGAAATTGTATGATTCATATGAAGCCTTTACAGTTGACTAAACAAACAAATGTCATCAATCGTTATTAAAATATAGGGTTATTCAATAGGTGCGCTTCAACTTTTTTCCGATAGGGAGGGCGAACGACGCAATATTTTTTATTTTTCGCTTGTCATTTGTAAACTTCATTAGTATACATTTCATCATGGAACGCTACACACTTGAGCAACGATTGCAAATCGTGCAAATTTTTTATGAAAATAATCGTTTTGTTGCTGCTACTTTAAGAGTATTACGGCCATTTTACGGTCCATTTAACAAGCCGTCCCGTTTTGGGGTTATGTGAAGTCATTGGCCTACAGTAACAAGCCGGCGACGATTTGTGAGCTCAGAGCCAATATTGAACACGAAATTGCTGGAATTTCGGCCGATTAATGCAAAAGAGGGGTCGAAAATTGGGTTCAACGATTGGACTTCGTAAAACGTGCACGCGGTGGTCATGCAAAAGAAATCGAATTTCATACTTAAATGTATATGTTCAAACTCGACAATAAAAAAAAAATAGTTAAAAAAGTCAAACCGTTTGTGTTTTATTCAAAAAAGTTCAAACGTTGAAGCGCTCTTACTGAAAATCCTATATATACACACACACACATACATATATGCCCTGCGCATTCGGCTTCACTACTTTTCTACATAGCGGTGGCATAGCGGCAAAGAGTAGATGTAAGCAAATGTATACTAAAATGTTTAGCATCACGAAAGAGATCGAAACTTGAAAGTGGGCAAAACTAAATAAGTACCACATCAACCATTCACAAAACGTTAATTTTCTAGTTTTTGAGAAACTCTCGATCCTAATACCCTCACTGAGAATAACTTTGTTTGTAATTATTGAAATCGAACAGTAGCCACATTCCCCTTCCATTGAATGACAATATACAATCCAGTAGTATTCCACAAGTTTTTATGGGGAATGTTAATGCTCTTACAACAACACCAACAGGGGTGTAGTCCGTATGAACGGCGTCGATATCTACACCTGATTAATTCTGTAACTATTTCGGTTATGCCGAAATGTGGTACAAAATTGGACTCGACTGTATATGCCCAAAATTATTATATTATATGTATAGACACTAACGGGTTGGGTACAATATGATTTTGGTTCAAAATTCTGTATTTAAAATTCTGTATTTAATATTCTGTATTCAAAAATCTGTAATGTTAAAATTCTGTATTGCGGAACACTGTAATTTTAAATTTTGTAAATCAAAATTATGTATTGTCAAAATTCTGCATTGCAAAATTCTGTATTGAAAAATCGGAAGAGCATATGGAAAAATAAAAAAAGTGCGCACTTTTTTTATTTATCCATATGCTCTTCCGATTTTTCAATATAGAGTTTTGCAAAACAAAATACTGCCAATACATGACTTGTCATTGAATTTGCTCGAGGATATGGCATACAATTAAATCCAAAACGAATCTTTAGTGACTTTGAGATAGGTATTATATCGGCTGCCAAAAAATATTTTCCCGATACGAGATTGCAAGGATGCTTCTTTCATTTTAGTCAAATAATTTGGCGTAAAATAGAAAAAGAAAGGTATATTGTGTAATATATTGATATACTGAACAATTTCATCCCAACTACCATAAAGTACTGAATATTTAATTTTTTTTGTTTGCAGATTGGTTCAGAAATATGGAAATGATTCATATTTTTCCTTACATATTAGAATGTTAAAAGCTCTGGCTTTTTTGCCTCACGACGAAGTCTCTGAGTACTATAATCAATTTTATAGTACTCTTGAAGAGGAAGATACAAAACAGTTTTGCTCGTGGTTTGAAAGAAATTACATAGCTAGAGACAACTCCCAGCCAAAATACCCACCAAAATTTTGGTGAGTGCACGATGAGTCCAATATCGCTTTCCCCAGAACGCAAAACAGTATTGAGGCTTACATCGTCGGCTAAAAGTTATTGTTGGGAAACGAAACTCAGGGTTGTATAAACTAATTAATGATCTAAAAGGCTTTCGCACAAACCAGCTAAAATTCAAAATGGTCACAAAATTAGTCAAACGAAGAAGGCTGTAAAAGCAAACAACAGAATTAAAAGAATAACAAAAAAAAGGCTTATATTAAGGCATGTTTCTTTTCTAAAGCGAATTGCAAAAAACTTAATAATATAATAATTGTTTCGCATTATAATGTAATAACTTTTGTTTTGAATGAATTTTTGAATTTTTCTTTAATTGACGTATGTATATATACCATTGTTTCTATAAAATCAGAATTCCATTATTCATAAAATAAATGTGCTATTCAGGTAAGCGTACTTATCAGGTTATCTGCTTATTTCGTTATAATATATTTTTACAGCATTTTGATCGAAAATAATTTTGATTCCAGAATTTTAATATACAGAATTTCAGTTCTCCATCATTTTGATCATACAGAATTTTAAATACAGAATATTGAACCAAAAGAATTTAGGCTGGACAGAATTTTTTGTTTGATTTTTACAGAATTTTCATCCACAAGAATTTTGAAAAGCAGAATTTAGTACCTCTCCCGACACTAACTATGTTACATACTCTGAAATTTTTGCAATGACGGCAATTTCAGTTATTCGCAAAAAAAATGTACAGCCGAATCAATTGCCTGAATCACTTCAGGTCTTTCTTATGCTGCAGTTTTTTGAAACTATTCAGAAAAAATGTAAATGCACAATTAATGCAAAAACAAGTGTATAATCTTATATGCACACATGCATGTATGCAAACATATTGTTATAGTTGCTAGTGTGGAAAGCCCATGATTCATATACATACATACACACATACATATGCAAAAACACAACGGCGTCATTTATGAATCAAACTCATTAAGCAAATCGGATGTGTGTATCCAGCAAACATATGTGCACATACACACATCCATACAAACTAATACAAGCACATACATACGAGTACATATGTATACTGGCATCAAGTTTTTGTGCATAAATCAAACACTTTACAGTCAGACACAGCAACTTTGCTGCTGCAGTTATTTGTAAAAAATATAGTTGAGCTTTATTGGAGTACGAAGATTATTGGATGACCGCGTTGCGAAAATCGTGTTTTTTTTTTAATTATCTTTAAATAAAAGTTCGTAACTTTGCGGACTCTTAAAGCTCATGGGTAAATTTGAGACAAGTTTTGCTATCGCATTTTATCTGCTTCTACTATACTCGCCTACTACTCGTTTAGGGTGATCATATTTACGAAATATTTAAAATATTTTGTGGTGGCTTTTTGGTATTTTTTTTTTATTCAAGCTATTGCGCATTTTATCCTTCAATAATTTTTTCTAGAATTTCCAATTAAAACCGTAAATTGTGTTGAAAACTTTGTGGCATTTTTTTAATATCTCCATAAAGTTTGCGATTTGAATTTATAGTCAGGTATTTGTTAGGTATCTTCTCCTCCTATTTGTGGTGTGCGGCTGGGTGTTTTTCCAGAAATGGAGGGACCTACAATTTTGCACCGGCTTCGAACGTCAGTTGGCTTTTTATGAGGACCTTTTTCATGGCAGAAATGCACTCGGAGGTTTGCCATTTCCAGCCGAGGGGCGAAAGCTTTTGGAAAAAATGTTTGTATTTTTTGGTGTTTCATGCCCACAATGAGTTTCGAGCCCGGGCACTACCGAATGGTAGTCATACATCAATCCATTCAGCTATGGCCGAAGCTATACTTTCGCACAAAAAATTATGAGCATTAACAAAAACAAAAATAGTCAAAGCTGGCCAAAATGTTGAGGTGCTATCGTTTGTAGCGGTCTGTATCTATGTGTGTGTGTGCATTATTTTACTTAAATTACTTGTAATTTTTAATTTCATACTCAGAGGCTCGGTAATGCCGCTCCGTAGAAAAGTTCAAGGTGGGTTGGGGTTTAGTGCACGCACTCGCTCACACACACCAACGTACATGTGCTCTATTCATTTGCTTTAGGGTTAACAACTACCAGTTGAGTACGCATATTTAGCCTTAGTCTGTCTAGCCGTCCGTTCGCACGCACCTAATGTTTGCTGTCTATTTTGGTTTGGCAGTTATTTTGTTTCTGCGAAAAAGGTCATCGCAAATACTCGTAGGTGTTTCTATGAAACGAGAAAACGCAACAAAACAAATTACATGCATTTTAAATAAAAAATCGCTCTAATAAAAATGAAACACTGAAAAGTTCATTATGAGCAGCGCGATCCAAAAATAAAAAAACTAGTGGTTAACTACAATTTTGAGTCAGTGCGTTTATTTATTATAGATAAAGCGGAACAAAGAAGCAAACAAATATTTTTCGCAATGCCTTCGAAATTCATTTCCATAATTCAATTTAAGATGATATTATTGGACGTTGTCGCTTTGAAAGTTTCTCTTTTTTAAATATTTGCAAACTCGAAATCAAAAGTGAGTTTTGTCTTACGATGTTATAATTTTTTTGTCACAATGTACAAGTGGTATTTGCTATAAAAAAATCTACAGCCAGTCATTGAAAATAAATGTCTGATTCCCATTCACCAATTTGGTTTCAGAAAAAATCATTCAACACCCCATCAAATACTCAGAGTCGTACGCACCATAGAAAGCCCTATGGAAAAGCGTTATGGGCTGCTCCAAATACTCCCAAAAAAAAAAAAACTTGTTAGAAAAATATATACATAATTTGGTACTTCTGAATATTTTAAGCCTTCAAATGTATATTAGTAGTAATGTGGTATCCAATCTCGTTGATTCATCTCCGTGAGCCGGTACCCAGAGCAGATTTATTGTAAAGTTTTGTGTTACTTCTGTCAAAACGTCGATACAATATTTTACTGTCTTCGAGGTAATATTAGGTGATTTTAGTTATTTCAGAGCCGATTGGCTATCTGAGTATATATTTATTTCTCTTGTAGTGAGGTCACTTTTCTTTAAAACCATCAGGCTTTCATTGATAGCCATAATTTCAGCTTAAAATACGCAACAATGGAAGAAAAGGCTGGCCTTCATCTTCTCCGAGTGAAAGCCTACGCCTATGAGTTTATTGAGCTTGGAACCATCAGTATACTTAGATACTGACTCCACTTCTATTGTCCATTACCCCATTGTCCCAATCTTCTCTCGTTGGGAAAGTGGTGGAAAAGGATGTATTGAAGTGAAGCTCTGTTGACTTACAAAAGTCTGTTGTATGAGGTATGAAGGGGAATCGCCAAATATTTTTGCGTGTATCTTTCTTTTAGTGGCTAAGTGAGAAGATTCTTTTAACCTGAGGGCCAATTTTGCCGTTAGTTGTTTGCTGTTTTGTTAGCAATCTTGTAAGCAACTTCGCCAATATCCACACAAAAAATGTCACAAATTTCTTTATTAACATGGCCACCGAAACGAAAGTTCGCCGTGAAGTGATCTTTCAGTGAATTCGACGTCATATTCGTAATGCTCGCTCTCTATGACTCGATCGGAGAAGCCAAGCGAAAAGTGATTTGTCTCATATTACTGATGAGCTCAGCAACGAACATTACGACATTTTTGTGTGAAATTCTCTTTGCTAGTAGAGAAATATCGATGGAATGAAGGTGAAATATTTATGGAATCTATGGAATGATGTTCGGTATTCATCGGAAGGCACCGGCAACTGAAACTGTTGTCTGTTAATAAGTGAATCTTTACTAAGCTTTACCAAAAAATTTTCAAATTCTTAGACAATAAGAGGCGATATGCGGTCCCTAAAACCGGTCTAGCACGTCACTTTTATATTGCTTTAATGAGGGTAACAATAAGATCAATAGAAAGGTGCTTTATTTAGAAAAGTGACAATAATTAGCTGATAGGGAGGCCGTTGACTGTCATTATAAAAATAAATTAGCTTTCTAATAAAATTAAAGTTCCGTGTACTTGTACGTATGTACGTATGCACCATTGTCTATGTACTTTGTATCGCCTGCATGTGTATGAGTATGAGCTTATATGCTGATATTTATGATTGCATAAGTATGCTAACAACCAGCAACTATCGGATTAATGAAAGCCATTAATTGCGGTAAATAACACACGAATAGTTAGCACGATTTTTGTATTTTTAATTACAATACAAGGCTGTTCAGCCATCATTTGGAGACTATAGTTCTATTGCCCTCTCAAGTATCTGCTTTGGTGTACCCAACGAATGCTATAACTTAGGAAATTTGCGTGAAATTCATAAGTTTATTTGTGTGTTAATTCTAAATGCCTAAAATAGGAGTATATTTGTGTATGTATATGTATTTATTGACTGTATACAGATTGCTTTTGTTTGAACCCCTCTCACTTCTAAGGTGGCTAATAGCAGTTTTATCATTGTTTTGTATTACAATTAAAAACTTTGCATTTCATATTATAATTTTTTAGATTTGTATGTAATTATATGTAAATATTTTATTCATTAGCTCACTGTATTAAGGAATGATTATTTCCGCCGCAAGTAAAAATATCTACTAGTACCAGCAAAGGTATACTTTTTCAATTTAAAGTTAATGAATTGTAAATCGAATGGGTGCGGACACCAATTCGTTTGGAATATCGATTAGTATTTTTACTGTTATAAATAATTCGGCTGTGTGGCAGACCATGAGCTCGATTCCGAGATTTCCCCCTTATTCACTCCTCTCGCGAGCATAGAGCCTCGACAAGACCCAGTCCTGCGTTGGTTTCGTTAATCTATTTTGATTTCTGGCAGGGTAGGTGATTAGCCTGCCGCTACCAGTCCTAAGTAGTGGGAATGCCCACCTGTCGTTTCTTAGAAACAACGCCTTCTTGCTGCTTGGAGCGCCATCTGTGTTTCAGATTTTTCACTATTTTGCCAGAAATTTCGAAAAAAAACTGTGAAAGTTGGAAAAAAAATTGGATTTAGTCACTCTAAAAAATCCAATTTGATCAAAAAGTTCCCGGAACAACCAACAGAGGACGGTGTGTAATAATCCTACCAAGATTTGAACGCGATTGCTGGACATTTGTAAGGGTTACGCCGTCTTGAGTAAATCTACCTCTGCACGTGTTTTCGATTTTAAAAATGGATTTGATTTTGCAACGAGTTTGTATTAAATTTTGGGTTAAAAATGGCTTAAATTGTGGGAAAACCTTAGAAATGTTGGGAAACTGTTTCGAACGAAAGGAATATCATCCAATAGCCATCGAATTCACCTCAAACAAACCTCATGCAGGGAGGTTTGACGGATATTTTCTTTACCGATCGGTCCAAGAATGAAATAGGGTCTGGAGCCGGATGGTACTTAAACGATAGTAATAAGTATCACTATGCTATGGGGGTAATGGCAAGTGTTTTCCAAACGGAAATTTTTGCCATCCTTGCATATAGCCGAATGGATAATCGAGAGGAGATGGAGCGGGAAACAGATTGGAAATTTCAGTGACAGTCAGGCTGCACTGAAGGCCCTGGAGAACGCGAAGCAAACCTCAAAGATTGTTCAAGAATGTAAGAAGAAGCTTAATTCTGTCGCAAGAAAAAACAGGTTTGTACTTATATCGGTTACAGGACACTCCGGTGTTCAAGGAAACGAAATTGCCGATGGATTGGCCAACCGTGGATCAGCGGTGCCCCCACAGGGGCCAGAGCCAATAATCGGAATCAGTTCCGCAGGAATCAATAATTGGATCAGTGATTATGTAGGCAATCTACATAAAGGGCGATGGTCTGGTCTAGAACGCTGCAGAACTGCAAAGTATTTTGTGAAAAGTCCGAACAGAAAACTGTCAAACTTTCTACTAAAACTTAGAAGGAAATACATTCGGTTGATGGTCGGTATCCTTACAGAACACAACCCATGGGGTCAGCATATGACCACCATTGGAATCATTGAGGACCCAATGTGCTTGGAGGAGGCGGATAGCACTGAGCACTTTCTCTGTTAGTGTCCTGCCTTTGCTAGAGCACGGCTACGAGTTTTGGGTTCCGATGTCGTGAGAATGAGCAATATTCGTTCTCTAAAACTGGAGGATATTTACAGATTTGCCAAAGAATCTGGAAAATTCTCACAGGACTAACTATTAATCACCACTCTAACCAACCAACTATCTCTATCTCTGTCTCTATTCTTTCCTATCTCTTTCTCTGATACTTTTCTCCTTCTTTCCTTGACTGTCTACCCTCTTTCCAGAGCTTTAAATGCAATGGGCTATTTAGCCCGAGTATTTTAGGAGCCACCAAATCTCCTGGTGCTCCTTGGCTCGAACTTTTCAAATTTCAATTTCAATTTCACCTCATTTTGCTCACTGCGATTTATTTCTGTTTAATCGATTAAAAACCACTACGGAGAACGGAGAAAGCGTTTTTATGACCGAAAGGAAGAATCGTACTCGACTATACGAAAATGTTTCGAGATTTGGATCACACGCTGGCATAAGTGCATTGCAGTTGATGGGGAGTACTAAATTTGCATTCTAAGTTTTCAGAATACAGTTACGGGAACTTTTTGATCAAGGTTGTATGCCATTATGCCCAATAAAAAAGTATGTTTTGTTGAAGGCTTTTGTTTTCATTGTTAAAATTTAGGTAAAGGTCACTCTTGAAAATAATATTAGTTGAGGTAATGTAAAGTATTTTATGTAACAAATACATTGCACATATTTCGCTTTATTTCAGAAATAATTTCGTAAATGACAAAATAATTCTCTTTTTCTCTGATAATCTCACAGGGATAATTACTCATGAGCATTAAACACGCATTTTGCCATTAATGTATGCACACATACATACACACATTTACCACAAAACCTAAAATTTCGTGTACAATAGGCATTAATGAGTACGTTTGGCTTAGCATTGCTTCGGATGGACTGTTGCTGGTGTAAGTTATTGCGTATTAAATCGTTTCATTTTGTTTTTATTTCACATGGACTTAGTGTAATTTACTGCGCCATCTAATATAAAAAGTCAAAGAGAACTCACTGATTTTGTTGGTGTACGAGACTAAAGTGTGTTTGTGCCTCGCTTAAGACTCCTCCACCGTTACGTACTCGTATGCGTAGCATTTAATCGACAAATAAACTTTCGTTCTTCAATTCCTTCACGAGGCCAATGTGCGTGTGTCCGTGCGCACGAGCGTTTCAGTTGGGTTATTCCAAATAAAATCTTACTGCTGCACTGATTGTGTTTCGTTTCCGGGGATTACAATGTTTATAGTGTACACATCCATTGAACAGTATTTTTCATTCATTTACCAAAATGTTAAGAATGAGGAGAAAAGTAAATTTACCATGTTCATCCCTGCGCCCGATTACTCCAGTCAAATTAATACATTCCATTGAAACTTAGGACACAGACTCGTATTACTCTTTGTTCAAGGTCGGTTGGTATTTAAAACGGGCGAAATAGGCGAGATTTAAGACGTACAACAAAGTTTAATAAATGTAAACGTAAGTGTACATACATACATATATATTATATATCGTGATGTTATGCTAGTTGCAATTAAATTTGTTACGCCAAAATTCTTAACAAACAAGTTTTAATTTCTCAAATCCGTGCTGCAACTAACTCATATTTTTCAAGGTTGATCCCAATCAGCATTATATTTATATACATATGTATATATATATAATTGACGCTTGCATCCTTCATTGAAAGATTTTTCATGGCAGAAATGAACTTGAAGGTTTGCCATTACCTGCCGCAGGGCGACCACTAGCCTGTGGTGCACTACGGAATGGTAATCACGCGCCAATCCATTCGGCTGCGGCAGCTGCCTTTATTTACAGAGAAAATAGTTCTAGGGCCTTAAATCGAGCGGTCTTGTTGGTTGAATTGCTTGGAATATCATAAAATGTCTCTTCCCGGGAATGTCGTTTGCATGAATTCATTGCTTCGTTGGCTATGTGCAATCTTGCATGTCAAATATAGTCAATTTCTGCACCACCAACAATAGTTCAAAACAACTTTTTTAACATATCCGCGTGAGGTCATTTCCAGCTGCATTTGCATCTTCAATGCCTCCCCTAACAGCAGCGTTATTTAGAATTGAATGGTCAGAACGAAAGTGCGCTGGTGTCTTTATGTATAGTATTGCAACGAGACAGACAATTCAAATCTATCAATTATCCTTTTTATTTGTTAATTTTTTTATTTATTCATTAATGCCTAACAAAATTTAGAACAGACATTTAAGAGATTAATTCAAAACTACAATACAAATATTTTAGAATATTTAAGATTAAAAAGTCTAGTACAATTAAATTATCAATGTAAGAAACCACTAAATCTAAGTTAAATTTGAATTTTAACAAAATTAATAATTATGTAACTAAAATAACAAATATTTACAAAGTATATTTTGATTTGTTAACTTGTTGTTGTAACTTTTTACTTGCATTTGAAATACCTGTTTGGCCTCAGAAAGGTCTAAATCCAAAAATGTTGAGGATCATTAAAGTCAGTCAACGTTCTAACGAGTGGCGCATTAGCACTAAGTTGTTGTTGATGTTATTGTAGCAGCTTACTGGCGCTGTGGAATGAACCGAACTTAATGTTGCGGTGCCTAAGGGCCATTAGAACTATAAAATGTTCTACTAAAGTCAACATCAAAAAAATCTTAAAACGGCGAAAATTTCTGGAAGGAACATTAAACTGGCTTCTTTCTAGAGGAGGCAATTTCGCTATTAATGAGATTAAATATAACATAAATGATTCTGCCTGAAGAGTACCTACCTCTGTCACTTAATGGGAAAAGACGAATCAATCGACAGCGAAATTCTTATGATGATTTCGGGTTTGAGAAATTAAGCGAATGAGTGCGAAATACACAAAACATTTCTTAACGCAAAAATTTATTTTACATTATAAATAACTTATATGTCTATAAACAATTTTGCGAAATTACGAATTTTCGCACGCTGTCAATTTTTTAGTGAATTTTAATTATTCTTACAAAGTTCTCCTGCGAAATCGGACTCCTTTCAGTTGAGTAAATAAATAATTAAAACTTTTCAATATGTCGTGTGCTGCTAATATTCTGAACAAAGGTGTACGATATATGCAAATATTTTATATAATTGACGCATAAATCCTTTCTAGCTGTTTGACAACACAGGCCGCCATTAAGGAAAGTCCAGTGATTTGTTTTTTCATCGCTTAGTGTTTCGTGTCCATAGGGGGCATATAACCAGGAACCAACCGAATGGTTGTCACGCATAAAGCCAAATGACTTTGGCGGTAACCGCAATAAATTGTTGCAAAACGATTACCCAGTGTGACAATCGGTGGCTAATGTGCACTCAAAAAAACCGTGACAAAATTTTGTTTTAATAATAAATAGATAAGTTTAATTGCGTGTATCCAGCAAGAACCACCTCAAAACTAACGCAAAGTGAAAGCCAGAACTAATATCGGAAGCATAGCTAAGTAGCACTAAATTAGATCGTGGAAATCAATTGCTGGGAATTCAACGCCGTGCCGAGATCTGCTAATACTTACTACTTTTAGTTTTTTTTTTGGCTGCTCACTTGTGTAATAACTGCCACGGAAGTAAATATCTACTCCACCAGTCAAGCGGCAATCAGTGCCCTCTGCCAGATAATGGTCTACTGGAAGCTGGTTGGGGAGTGGCTGACTTCACTTTCGATCGCTTCCGAATTTTTTGACATAAGGCTCATCTGGTTTCCTGGTCATAGCGACATTGCAGAAAACTGCGAGGCGGATGAGCTGGCTAGAGTAGGGGACCTGTAAGATAGTTTCCCTGCGAAATGAGAGGATTGAGATCCCGTTGACTACTTGCGGCCTGCTCCTGGATAGGTGGGCTTGACGTCAACTCAGCGAGCGCTGGGCAAGTACACAAACGTGTAAGGTTGTGCAATCTTTCTGGCCTCGTGTAGATCGGAGGCGTTCGAGGGATCTTCTGAGGTTAACAAAATCTCAGGTTTCGAATTTTGTGGCTGCCCTTACAGGAGATTACCCTCCCTGCATGATAAAGAGTCAACGAATAGGATGGGTGGGTCACATTAGCAACGCAGGTGGGGAAAAGAATGAGAGAAAGACCGCGAAAGAAGTGGGTGGATTCTGTCGTAAATGATCTTAGGGCCAATTGGAAGGAGCTGACTAATGATTGAGTTAAACGGAGGAATGCAGATGCGGAAGCTAAGGTCTGGTAATGACTGTGAACCTAATGATGTTGATGGATGGATACGTTAATAAACCAGATTACTGCAGCTCAGAGCTAGGTCGGAAAAATCACACGCTATGATCGAAAAGTTAATGCATGAGTAGAGAGCAGCTGTTCGGCTTTTGCACTTTTATTTTAGTTTCAATGAACAATAATTCATTAAATTTTGAGATAAAGTAAAAGGTGAAAATTTAGAGGTATCGGATTTTAAATTGAAATAAAACAACGAAAATTCACATTGATTGGGCATGACATTTGTTTTTTAAAGATAATCCTTTTCAAATGCAGGTCGCAACTGCACCGTAATTCGGCCATTCATAAAGACCAATTTTGAATGACTCGCTGGAGGACTTTGGTAGGTATCTCGTGAATAACTTTAGTAATGTTGGCTTCCCATGCCTCTATCCAAGCTGGTTTATCCACAAAGCATTAGGACTTTACATACCCCCACAAATAGAAGTCCAAAGGTGTGATATCACACGATCGCGGTGGCCAATCCACTGGCCCGGTCCGAGAGATAAACTGCTCACCGAGACGACGACGCAGTAAATCCATTGTTTCACGGGCTGTATGGTAAGTAGCACCGTCTTCTTGGAACCAAATGTTGCGAAGATCATGGACTTCGATTTCCGGCATCAAAAAGTCGTTTATCATGGCGCGATAGCCTTCGCCATTCACTGTTACATTAGTGCGAGCTTCGTCTTTGAAGAAATATCAGCCGATGATTTCTCCAGCCTATAGTCCGCACCAAACGGTTATTTTCAATGGACTTAATGGCTGTTCTTGAATGGCTTTGGGTTGTTCTTCAGCTCAAATACGGCAATTCTGCTATTGACGTAGCCATTAAGCACAGTAGTCACGCGTGATCTGTCGGAAAAAACCCTGTTGAAAACAGTACCTCCAATCTGATCACCCTTTATTATAATTATGAGGTTTAGCAAAGTGCACTGCGTCTTGATGGCCAATTCAGGTAACCTCCGCGAGAGATAACCATGAGGCTCAGACCTAATGAAGTATGAATATTTGTGGAGCTGGATGCGCACCAAGCTTTAAAAATTATCGCAAGGCGCTCGGCCGTGGAAAAACGTCTCTATGTTATTTGTTTTGAACATAGGCCACTGTATCCTAGGTCGACATGCTCAAAGATTGAACGTACCCCATTTCGACTATTGCAGAAACTGCAAGAATGAGGAGGAGGAAGAGTCAATTGTCTAAGTGAATTGGTTTAGAATCCGGCTGCCACTTCTACCTACCTATTTACCTAAGACTCTAAAATGAATGATTGGGAAGTTGTAAGTTTGAGGTATTTTCCCCTACTAAACCCATAATTTTTTCTTTTAACTTGAAGCATCAATTAGTTTCCATTCGTACGCACTCGCAACATTGTGCGTCCGCATTGGAAAACCCTTTATAAATAGATGTTCTAAATGTTCAATGTGTAATATTTATTGAATGATTGCTGTTCCGGCGGGAAATTTGCTTACAACACAACGCCGAGGTGTAGTCAAAAATGCAAATGTGAAATAAATTAAATATAATTAAATCAAAGTTGTAAAAATTATGCATTCCCCATAAATAAATGTTTATTGCATTATGCAGATTGGGTAAAAGTTGTTAACAATGCATTGAGTAGGATTTCTAATTCTAAAAATTCTGAACAAACATTCTATTTTTCGAAGAGCACAATGTATCTTCAGATTTTGCGTGACTTCTTCCTTTGAAGAATTGAAAAATTCTAATATTTTTTGGTCTTATTACAGTCAGGGTTGGAACAACTCAATGTGTGGCACTTCGTACCCTTGGCACTCTTGCTATTTAACCTACCTGCCTACCTACCTACAGTGAGTCAAAAAAGTATTGGCACACTCGAAAAATCAAAGTTATCAGTGCTATAACTTTTCTTCTAATGAAAGTATAAAAAAATAGAAAACGGTATTTTCTAAATGTATTTATTTATTACGTATCTGAATAAAAAAAAAATATTAATTTCGACTTAGGTTTACAAGCTCAACCTTAAAAGGTAAAATAAGGCACAAATTCACATCAAAAAAGTATTGGCACAGGTAGCGTAATCAGCTTGCTCCATTGCAGCTGTAACGCGCTAATACTTTATGGGCCCTCCTTTAGACTGAAAAACGGTCTGCAAACGTCTCTTCATACTATTTACCAGATTTGAAGTTTCGGAAGGTTTTATTTTATTCCATTCAGCAATTATTGCCTCTTTTAGAGAATCCTTTGACGCTATGTGGGAGATCGTATCCTCCGTTCCAGAAGATGCCACACATGCTCAATAGGATTTAAGTCCGGCGATTGGGGGTTGGTGTTTTAACCTGTTTACAATAGTATATCAACCACTCCTGCACAAGACGAATGTTTTGGGTCATTATCTTGGGTCATTATCAAGTTGTCCCATTAAGGCCCAGTTTTTCGACACTTGGACTTAAGAATGTCGCGATACACATGCTTATCCATTGTCTCATCAATGAACACGAGCTTTCCGACAGCAGATGCCGCGAAACGCCCCTAAACCATCGTGTTTAACTGTTTTGAGCAGATTGTTCTATTGATGCTCTTTATTTGGCTTTCGCCAAATCTTTTGTGCTCCATCTGACCCAAATAAATTGAATTTTGATTCATCACTAAATATGGTGGTGTTCCAAAAAGCGTTGGTCTTATTGAAATGCTGTTTACCAAATTCTAGTATCATTTTCTTATTTACCTTCGAAATGAAGGGTTTGCGTCGAGGAGACCGGCCACGACACCCAGCCTTATATAGGGTATTCCGAACAGTTTGGGGGTTGAAATTGATTTCAAATGAATTTTGCAGGGTCAGGCACAATTTGACAGCCGAAGTTTTTGGTTTTGTGCCACCGCGTACACCACAATTCGCTCCTGTCGTTCGGTTAATTTTTTGAGCGACCAGATCTGCTCTTCGGAGCTATTTTGCCAGTATTATTATACAATAATGCATAACGGTGCTTCGAACGCTGGACCATGATTTATCGACAAGTTTGCCAATCTCGCGATAAGATTTTTTTTTCTAAATACAGTTTTATCATTAATTGACATAGTTCTAGGGGAATTTCAGCACCACGACCCATTTTGGTGTATGTCCGTTGAAATCGCGATCAAAAGCGATTGGGACCGTATGCAATTCCTAAAACGTACGAATAAGTAAAAAGCAAGAGTGAAAATAACGGGAGTTTACCGTTATAACGTCAAAAGCATAAGCTAACATAAAGAATGTGGCAATACTTTTTTGTTGTGCCTTATTTTACCTTTCAAGATTGAGCTTGTAAATCTAAGTCGATATTAATTGTGTTTTGTTCAGATACCTAAGAAATGAATACATTTAGAAAATACCGTTTCCTAATTTTTATACTTTCATTAGAAGAAAAGCTATTGTATATCACTGAGAACTTTGATTTTTCGAGTGTGCCAATACTTTTTTGACTCACTGTAAGTTATTAGCTATTTAAATTTTTATTAGTACATATTTTCATTTAAATTTTTCATTTTCCACAATTTTTCAAGCTCCACTTGCATATGAAATTACTTTTGTGGCAGGGCAGCTGCTACAGTTGGTTTTTTTCATATTTTTCCCTACCCCACACCAATTTGAGTCACATGCCCTCGCCGCATGCCAAGTGTTTAATCTCATCATCACCGAGGAAAGGCATGAAATTCTCACAACTTATGTATTAATAATTAAATTCATTGTACATACATACATACATACATTGCGTACTAATATATATTATAATTATATTTAGTATAACTTTAAAACAATTGTACTCAGTTTGCTTAGTTCCCTTTGGTTTCATTATTGATTCGAGCCTCATCGTTTTTTCCATTCTCACTTCATTTTCAGACGGCATTCGTCCTTTAGCCAATCACATGGATATCCACTTCGTGTGGCCGCAACTTGGGGCTCCACCGATCATACGAAAACGCAGAAGAGCACCACCGTTCAAGTCCAGACCACCGGGAAAGATTGATTAGTTACACTGTTAGTCACAAACAAAAATGGCATTCGTTAATTACAACAAAAACAAAGGAAACATTCTACCTGCAATTAATTAAAAAAAAAAGTTATATATATTTTACTAGAATAATAAAAGTGCTAAATTAATATTTAAGATAAAAATAGTAACGCTTGAAAAAGTAACGGTAGTTTACAAGTTTATATTTATTGACAACGGCAACAATTGTTCTGACGAAAAAGTGCACTTATTTTTACGACTAAAATATATTTATACAAACTTTTAAAGCGCGTTATATCTATTGAGTCTACGTTTAAGTATACAACTTTAATTTGGATTAGGCACTCCAACAGGCGAGTGCATTCATAATGGGAACAAAAACACAACCACAGCCACAAAAAGGTGAGTTTCATCTAAGAATAATTAGTAGTCCGAAAAAAGCTTTTTTATGTAGTAAATTTATTTGCTTAAGACTTAGGGTGATCAGATAAGAAATAAGAAAAGAACAACAACGGTGTGGGATATCTAAATGATTGTGACTTTATATTGAAGCTACATTGATGCCATTTTATTATATTGGAGAAGAAGAATTCCATTATTTTTGTGTATAATTTTTGCACAAATGGTTCAAAACTGTTTTATGGTTAATCTTTAGCTCCTGAGCTATGCTATGACTACTAACTCGCTGGTCAACTTGGATTATTTCTATAATTTTATCGACATTATCGAAATTTTCTTCAATATCAAAAATCCCTAAACGGAAGCATAAACTTTAAATTGTTTGATACTTTACGAGATATCGATCACTACAGCCTTCTACCGAGAAAAAAATGGATTTTCTTTTCCCCAAACAATATATGGAACATATCGTTTAAATGGCCGTTTCAGATCTCTTGGCAGGCTTCAAGCGGTTAGTCCAATTTTTAATAACTCGGTTCAACATACCCGGCAATAACGTCTCGAATGTTAGTCTCGAGCTCAAAAATGAGAGTGATTGACTGGTTAGCATAAACCAAAAACTTTACTTAGCTCCAGATAAAATAGTCGAGGAGTGCAGCCAATAGATGAACACTCGCCATGAGTTGAATCAGTCCTCAAATTTCTCTCTCGTTCACAACATCGAGCGGGATTTCCTTATACACGTAATTTGTTATTATTGTTGGGCCATCATACACTTCGACCTGTGATGCATGTAGTTTGCTGTGCCTGACCGCAAGCCTAAAATTGAAAGCTTTTAGTGCCTAATGTAATGGTCCTATTTAGGGTCGCACCACCTAGGAGTCGAGCATTCGTGTTGCGAGAGTTCAGCCAGAATTTTTTGTACAGCTGCTGAAAAATAACTGTTGGAAAAACTATCATTGCTATCTAGTCACTCTTTATTTCTTACAAACTATGTATATTACAAGGAGCTGGCGTGCCTATGAATTAAAATTGGCATTATCACCCCAAAAGAGGGTGTTTACCACATGAAATCGCTCCAACATTATCTCGCAGAAATTTTTAGGAGATTGTTAGGCTTGTGCTTAGCGCTTTTTGTTGGAAGTCCCTGGCATCCGCTCTATTACGCACTGCTTAACGCCGATTCTCTATTATAATTTTCATTTGTTGTCGATTTCCGGCTGCGCCCCGATCGTGGGCTGTTTGCCATCAAACTTGTTGCCCAGAAACTTCGCACCTTAGTGAAAAGGGATTGACCTATCGAAATATGTAGATGGAGAATAACTGGGCGAATATATTAACTGTAAATAGTTAGATTTTGCTGAAATCAGTTCTTTGAACAGGAATTTGTATGCTGTTACAACAACAACAACAATAAGATAATTCATTATAAATATGAAGAGAACGACCGAACCTCGATGCGTCTTCTAAAATGTACGTATTTTATGTTGAGAAGCGAAATAAAATAAAATATATAAAATATCTGACTGTATGTGTTATGAGCTGATATTAATGCGATTGAAACTTGTATAGATTTTTTGGTTTTTTATGAATAAAAATACTGGATTTTGGAAAAGTCATTGTTTGTTTACTACTTGGGCACGGCACTTAAAAATTTTCTATTCCGTTCGGTTTTAAAAACTTTCTCTAATTATGTGCTCCAACCAAATTACGACTTTTTCGAGTGTTTATATTTAAGCCTTGCAGTATTGAGTAAGTAATAACTTACTAAAGTTATATACAACGTGAAGTCCAAAATAAACAAGACTGGCGTCATAAAAATGTTTTTGATGGCGCCATCTTTTTAATGAGTTAGTGCGTTGGAAGTTACATCCCTAGCTGACTTCCAGTGAAAGCTTGGTTCAGTTGAAGTTAATATATTGCATCTAAAGTGTCACTGTGTTTGTGTCATCGGAACAAAAATGAGTTTCGAACAAACAGCTAATATCAAATTTTGCTTTAAAATCGGTTAAACGTTTACCCAAACATTTGAATTGAAGAAAAAAGTTTATGGCGATGATTGTCTATCTCGTGCCAGAGTTCATGAGTGGTTTGTTCGTAAGCTTCAATCAGAACGTAACAAAGTATCACGTTCGATGTAAAATTCTGGCAACATTGTCAAAAGCATCACGTTCGAAGTGTCAAAAATCCGGCAATTAAAAATTTTTTGTTTGTCGAACATCAGAAAAATATCAGTTGAGCAATTGGAACAGTGTTGCAAATTGTCATCCAGTGCAGCAGTATTGCCGCTTTTACTACGTGCCTCGAACAAGCCCAAATTTATCAAAAATGAGCCGAAATCATCGTTGAAATTCATGAAATCGTAGTTGAATATCTCCAAAACATCGATTTATCGCATTTTAATTGATCATTTGGGCTAACGAAAGGTCTGTGCACGTTTCATTCCCCACAAGTTTACTGAGGACCAAAAATTGCTCAGAATTCAACATTCGAAAGACCTCATTAAAGAGGCGAGAAAAGACGAGAACTTCCTTTACAACATTGTAACTGGTGATAAATAGTGGAATAGAAGGCCCCAGTCGAGCCACCACACCAAGGGAATCGTTCACAAGGAGTTCGTGCCAACGGGCCAAACCGTCAATGCAATTTTCTATCTTGGCGTTTCGAAGCGTTTGTTGCATCGCATTCATTGAAGTCGCCCTGAATACCGCGAAGGAGGAAGTTGGCGCTTATTGCCTGATAATGCACCATCTCATCGATCCATTCTTGTGACTGATTTTTTGACTAGAAATCGCATCTTGAAGGACATTTAAGGTCAATGACCTTAAACACTCTTTCAAAAAGCTTTTAGATCCCGCCAAATAGTGTATCGAGGCCATAGGGGACAATTTTGAATAAATAAACTCGAAGTTATCAGAACAAAGCTCCTGTCGTTTCTATTTTAGCTCAGCCTTGTTTATTTTGTACTTAACCTTGTATATATATATTTTTTTTTGCACATCAGTAAATGTGCGCTTTTTCAGTGTCCAGTTCAAAATGTGATAAATTCCGATTTTTCGAACTCTTATAATTGAAGATATTGCATTATTATGTATTTATTTTCGTTTTTTTGTTTTTTGATAATGCTGATATAAAAGTATTGCTAGGTCATCCAGTAGCAATAACCATCAATATACATACATATGTTATTGTGGGGAAGTGCCCATCTGTCTGTCCATAGCTGTATGCACTTTACAAGGGCAAGAAAATATAAATGTAATTAAAGGCTTAAACCAAAATGTTTGTATATCTTAAAATGCACACATGATTAAACAGAAATAACTTTATTGTTCATAAATAAAATAATAATCATGCGATTTGCAGTGAATGTCACAATTGATCAATATTCCTTAATACTCAAGCATATAATCGTGATTGCATTGAAGTACAAAGTAAGTAAACTGTTGCTGTTGTGTAAATTAATGCTATACTGATATTTTTATAAATAACCTGAATGCATTTTTATAGATATGTAAGTATGTGCATATGGCATGTAAGTGCAATACATTAGGGTGCATCTTTCTCCATAAAAATAAATCGGTACTTTTTTTTCGAAATCACCAAATCTATTACAGGGTCCGGCACTCGAAGTGTATCCAACTTCAGACCGGGCACGGGCATCAGCTGTCTTTTAGTTAGCTAAATGGCAGTCCAGAGTATTGTTTACAAGCGAGAGTAAACGTGAAAAAAGAAAACCAGTAATGGATTTCAAACGTAATAGTGTGATTGCATTAGGTATATTTGGAAAATCACAAGCAGGGATTGTTCGTGAGCCGAGCACCTTAAAGTACAGGGTCCGTCGAATATGGACAACCCTGTAAATCAAGTTTTTGGCTATCGCACCATTACTCGTTACAATGAGGCTGCTAGCATCACGAAACGTCACGGAGATGGTCATCAAAAGACTGCAACGTCACGTGAAATGGTTCAAAAAGTGAAGAAGCGACTTATTTCGCTCAAGTGCCAAGTGCCGACGGAGTGAAAATCAAATGGCGAAAGAACTGAAAATATCTGACCGTAGAATCCGCTGCATACTGAAGAATGATCTTAAAGTCAAGCCTTACAAGATCCAAAAGGCGCATGATCTCATAACAAAGCAGCAACAAGTCAGACTTGAAAGAGCGAAGGAGTTGCTTCGCTTGGCCGAAGGCAGTCAATTTCTGACGAGACAACTTTTCAAATTGAGCAATTCGTAAACTCCCAAAGCGATATGGTTTATTTGACAAACCGTTCATACGAGAATTTGAGTCATCGATTGGCCACCAGGAGGCAGCACCCGCCATGGGTAATGGTTTGGGCCGCTGTAACCGCAGATGGATACTCTCCAATTGTTTTTATCGAGCCTGGCGTCAAGGTGAATGAGAAATGAAGCCATGGGCAGACAAACATTTCGGTGGCAGACCATGGACGTTTCAACAGGACTCAGCACCGTCTCACAAAGCTCGAGTGAACCAAAAAAATCCATTGTTCGCGAGTGGGCCACAATACCTGCAAGTCACATCCGGCAGCTTGCGATTCGTTTCGGCCATAGTCAAGGCAAAAGATGGTCATATCGAGCAAAAGTAAATTGATTGAATTAAATAAGAGTAATTTTCCAAACTTAATTTATGACGTTTTTAATTGGTTACCCTATATATTTCATTTCCCATTTGGGAAAAATATTAAGATTTATATGAGCTGGACAGATTTGTTGATACACTTTTTAAATCAGATATTAGGGGATTTTTCGGAACAAACTGAAAAAAAATTCTTTTTCTGAACTTTTGTTTGGCAATAACTGCAGAATGGCCTAGAAAACAGATTTTTTTGCCCATTTCTCTTTTTCAGAAAAATAAATAAAGCTCATTATAGTGTTCAGCGATACTAAATTAGTCTAAAGAAACACTTTTTTAACGAAGTAGTTTTTCCGTGTAAACTAGTGTAATTTTTCGAAATATTTTGTTGGAATCTTTAAATATAATAAATTTTATAATGCCGGCGGAAAATCACGTAACTTAGTGAGCCATCCTAATGCCCTAATATAATAACGATTTTCACTCTCGTGTCAGTCGGTCTCTTTATATTTTTGTCAACTGTTGTTGTTAGTAGATGTGACAACTTCCCATTGCATACTTTATTTTCTATGAATTATGTCAGAATTATTCGATTATTGCTTTATAGCCCACCAGATGTAATGCCATTGAATTCTCTATCCTTTTGCGCTTAAATAAATAGTCAGTATCCTTACATTTAAAAATGCATTAAAATATACACATATACTTGTACATATTATATATTGTATATATATATTTTTTTTTTTCAAATTATTTAAATTTGTTCATTTAATTACTTACCTGATTAGCACCTTGTTGAGTATTCATAATTTTTCAAAACTACTTCACACCTGCGAGGTAAACTTTCTATCAACTTTTGGCATCCCTTCAAAGCAATAGAGTTCCTCGCTTCCAGTACACCTTGTCATAGTTAATTTGCCATTCTTATATTTTTTTGCCCAACCTTAACCTTAATATCGTTCCACAGATTTTCCATTGGAACCACTCCAGAACTGCAATTTTTTTTTTGGAATGTCAATTTTTCTCCACTTAGCTGTATGATTGGTGCCGTTATCATGAATGAATACGCAGTTTAGTGGCATGGACTCGAAGCGATATGGCGTCATCGTATTTTTGAGAATTTTAAGATAATTAAACTCATCCATATTGCCATTTATTCTCACTATTAGTTCAACTACATTCCGAGAAAATGATCCCCAATTTTTTATCCCCATAGTGCTTTACGGTCTATGTTTTGTACCGGGAATCGAACTTTTGGTTATTTTCATGATGAGCAAAAGTCTTTCTATCAGGAAGGTTGAAGGAGGGTGGCCTCTGGAGGCAATTCCTCAAGGAATATGGTGGCATTTTCAGGCAGTTAACAACGTGTTTCACTGAACTTCTCACAGATCTCTCTATCCGCACACTGGAGTTTGAGGGTCGCGCCAATGCAATCTTTCCAAGTAGGCAGGATTGCAACGAAGTTAGTACCTCTGACTTCAAGATGGAATCGGAAGTCAGAGCAGGGACCTTTTCTAAATCAGCCAATACTTCTATATGCTTGGAGAACGTTGGAACTAGGGAGATATTAGCATTTTCTTCCTATGGCCAGCCGCGTTCAAGGCTCTGACGCCAACGTGGTGCAGATCCAAACGAATCAAATCTTGTAAGGAGGAAATCAAATCTCTTGGGTGTGTAGGTAACATTTCTTCGATCTGGACTCCAGGACATAGAAACATAGAGGGAAATGAAATTGCTGATGAGCTTACCAGGAAGGCGTCGACTGAATTGATCTCAGAGATCTACTGCCCGGTCAGAGGCATCATCCTGAATGTTGTTAAGCACAACTTATTTCTCAGAAAAGCACCGATCAGATGGAGCACCATTTCTTCGTGTGCTATTCCGAAAACCCTTTGGCCCCTCGTACAATAGACGCAAGACTCAGAAAGTCCTGGGAACTCCATGTCATTCAATTTCCAAACTCGTAAGCTGTGTTTACCCTTCGTTGGATGATCCAACCAACCAACCTAAATGCCATCAATATTCTCCCTCATTAACAGCCCTGGCTGGCTGTAGAGGTCTAGTTGTTGTTCTGTTGTAGTGTCAGAGTGGTACCCCAACCATTTCACCTACCTATCAGGACCACTAGCTATCAGGAGCACTAGCCTGCCATCCCAGAGGTTGTGGGTTCGAATCCCACGTTGAGCAACTTCCTACTTTCCCTGCTTCTAAATAAAAAAAAATATCATTCCTCAAACGCAAAAAAACCTTATCCATCATATTAATTTTAGTTTCGCCTGTAAAAAGTATTGTTTCCGAGAATTTTACACTAAACAACAACAAACAACGTATGGACTGTTTGCACTCATTAAGCTCACTTGCCCGCAACTTGCCGGAAAATGAAAAAAAAGCACCTTTAATACCGAAGTCTAATAAGTCTATCAAATTTGCTATACTCGTACGTCTACTAGAATTCATATTAAGCATTTAATTTTGTGCGATTTTAATCAAGTATACACCCTTCAGAGAATTCAAGTGCTTGTATTTACAGCAAAAAATCGTTGACAGATGAGGAATAAAGTAGGCTCATTACCTCGAGCGAGACAAAATAAAGAGATATTAATTGTATTGTGCGAAGCAATGACCTACGCAGTTGGCCATAGGAATCTGATCAGTGTGAGAAATGTCTTGCCTGGATCGATGAGCGATACACGTGTAAATAAACGCCACTTCTTGCTTAAAGAAAATTCAATTTTTATATTCGATGGTCGAGTTAAATACTAATAGACAATAGGCGTATTTGGGTACACGCACACACTTACAGTAGTTGTCTAAGGTTTGCATGTATAGTACTTCCCAAGAAAAGCCAGACAACTTTATGGCTTAATACTATAGATAATGCGACGAATAGCAAATGCCACGAAATTTGGTAAATTAGGTAGGGAGCACTCAAACAACCAGCCAGCAGTTTTTCTATTGAACATAAATACAGTCAGCGTCAAAAGAGAGTGTACGCATATATTAGCAAATTTTGACTATTGATTTACTTAGTTTTTAATTTCATTTATGTTTTCATAAAAATATAGTTTATATTACAACAAAAACTGTATAACGCAAAGCTTCAAACTATGTACAAAATTTATAAAAAATTGGCAAATTTTCATAAAAATTTCAAACTCATTGCAAAGAATATTTAGATAAAATCCGGGTACACAGTTTTATAGATCATTGAATTGTGGTATAATAAAGTGTAAGCTTCAGGTGGCGCAAAGATCGCGTTGATTTTTTGACAATTTTTCTTTGCTGACGATGTTGAGTGTTTTTCTCCACAAAAAAATGTTCAGCATGCGTTAAATGCAGAAAATGCTCAAGATCGCCGCAAAACAAAAAATGAAATAAAAAAATCCGTGCGGTTTTTAACCCACTGGAAACATGCGCTTTATTGTATTAAAATTAAATTGACTACAAAATTGCATACTAAAATTTTTTAAAGAAATTCTAATAAAAAGTTTGAGAATTTTATGAGTTTTTATATATTTGCTTATGCATATATATGCTTTATATGGTTTTTCTTGTTGTACGAGTATGAACTATGTTTTTATAAAAAAAAAATTGAAATTAAAAAATAAATAAATAGTGAAAACTTGTTAATTTGTGTACACCACTTTCATTTAGCGCTGACTATATATGTAGGTGCCCCATAGATGAACGGTTCGTATGTGACTACTATACGGTAGAGCCCGGGCTCGACAGCTAATGTGGGTATGAAACACCAAGTGGTAGGAAATGTTTTTTTGTAGAGGTCACTCCTCCCTTTTTCTACCATGAAAAAGCTTCTCATAAAAACTCACCTGCAGTTCGAAGGCGGCATAAAACTTTAGTCTTTGCATTTGTGGAACAACCCCAGGAGACAACCTTCAAAGGATGGTCGTGCCAATTATATTAGGTTGAGGAAAATGCATTATTTTCTCGGTAGATGGTTGTAGTGATCGATATTTCGTAAAGTATCGATCAAACAGTCTAAAGTTTAAGCGCGTTCTCAAGATAATAATTCGTACTAAAAAAATTAGTTTGATATTTTTTGTTTATTTCATTCAGTTGTGAGTTACAGGGCGCATTTTACATATGTACATCTCGATTTCAATGCCGTCTGTTTTTTTGATTTTTTGAAGAAATAATCTCTTCGTCGGCGGCCTCGGTCGTCTAGCGTGAGTGCACCAGCCTGCCATCCCAGAGTTTGTGGGTTCGAATCCCACGTTGAGCACTTTCCTACTTTCGCTGCTTCTAAATAAAAATAAAAAAATATCATTCCTCAAACCCAAAAAAACCTTATCCATTCCATCCTTACTCCCGCACAATAGTCAGCACATTGCATCAGTGGCGCCAGCAAGAGGAAGCGGGATATCGCGGTGATATAATAGCGCAGGCACACCAAATTTAGCGAAGCCCTCAACCATCTGTGCGATCCTTCTGCAGAAAAATGTGAAACACAAATGGCGCTGCAAGCAGTAAAGAAGGCGTTGTTCCTATGCAAGGTGAGCATTTTCCACTACCTAGGACTGGTAGCGGCAGGTTAATCACCCTGCCAGAAACCAACGCAAGGCAAGTCTTGTCGAGGCCCTATGCTCCCGAGAGGAGTGAACAAGGAAAAACTCTTCGTGACCAGGTCCACTGGCTCGATAGCGTTCGCCATTCACTGCTCCATTGGCGTCAGCCTTGAAGCAAAAAAGCTCTGAATGAAACATTTATGAGTATGCGTCTAGAATCATTTGCTAGGTTGGTAGGACTTATCTTTAAAGGTCAAATATATGGAAGGTGCCGCACCCAACGCATGGCGTGTCCTGCAAATCGGCAGCTATAGCTTTAAAAGTCAATGAATTTAAGTATCTTGGAGTTTTGCTGAGTGCGCAGAAAATTACATCAATTGCCATAGCAGACAGGATATCAAATAAATCTTACTTTGAGTATACAAAACTGATGAAGTCGAGACTACTTTCCACAAACCTGAAACTTCGAATATAGAAAACCGTCATAAGACCTACGCTCACATATGGTTACAAAGTGTGGAAGCTGAAATCAAATGAAGGCGATCAATTAATTTGTTACCACCTACCAATAGGATGGCTCTAATAACAAGTGTCAGTTGTTGTTGTTGTGCGTTAGTTTCAAATTCTTGCGAAAGCGTACTTTTCCTGCGGGGTATGCATTCGCGGATTTCCGGTGAACTAGAGCTTGTGTATGAATGTATATGCATGCATATGTATGTATATTTGTGCGCTATCGACTTTGAATTGGTTGCCTCGACATTTAGAGCTTAAAGTCGGCGAAAGAAATTGAAAAAACTACCATAACACATTGTATAGGTATGTATGTGTGTATATATGTATGTATGCATGTATACCAAGCACATTACCATATGAATCAACCAATCTGTATTGAACAAATTTCTTTTCCAATATGATTTTCGTTTTGAGGTTAATTGTTTTCATGCCGCATCTTTATAAAATTATGTGTGCAGAAATACAAACATACGTATGTGCTTGTGTGTGTGTGCGATAATTACGAATGCGATTTCAATAAGTTTATATGTAAGATAATATATAATAGTATAATAATTCCCCTGATTGGGAAAACATTTGCTCATTAGCCGCTTGAAAGCTCTTTACCTCACATTGACCAGACTGCGCTCTGTTTATTTTGTGTGACACGATTGAAATTATAGTGATTCGGATAAATTATAATGTCATGCATTTGTGCATACTTACTTACATATATACGTTGTATACATACATATACGTATGTGTATATGTAGTTGTAAATACTACACAGACACGAAATTGCTGCAACAAATTCTCTTGACCCTTAATTGCTTGGTATGTAACATGAATGAAACGGGCCATGAAAGTATATATTGTACGTACACACATACATGCAAGCATGTGTAGGTGCATTCATATATCCCCATGCATAGCAATCCAGTTATTCAAATTCTATAGAAATTATTTTGCTAATAAACAGATTACAGCTTTATGATAGTATGAGTATATGTACATATGTATGTATGTATGCATGTAAGGAAAAAAATATGTATGTATCTATACATTTATATACATTAGGGATGCACTATTTTTGGTTTTTACGACTTCGGGATTTTCGGGATCTCGTTAGTAAAATCCCAGTACGCCTGCCGCCGCAACAGTGGTATGTCAGGTACTAAAAAAACTCCCCCACGTTTGGAACCGTCGCCCACGCATCGCCACAAATAAGAAGAGGAGCTCGGTCAAACACCTAACGGAAGTCTACAAGCCAATTAATATTTTTTTATTTCTAAATGACCGACTGCAATCTCCAACGTTCGACGTCCTTGTTCCTAACGCGTACATTGGAAAAAGGTGTGTTCAGTGTCATCTTTGGCACAAGTATTTCTGGAAATACACGTACCCCGTGCATTTAAATTGCATGAAATTTGACTTATCCTAAGGTCCGGCTGTACCATGTAGCGACATCTTTTATTAGACCAGCCGTTCATCTGTAGCGTGTGTAGTGTCTCCAGCGGTATTGCCTTAGCGTTTCGTCATTTATTTCGCGATCTGCAGTTTTGATATGTCTTCCACCCGTCCCCCCGTTCAGTATTGCCCACAACTTTTTCCTTTCGAAGGCCAGTAAGTCTATCTGGCCCTGATACTCCCTTAGCTCCCTATAAGAGAACGGACACCGTGGCAGCCATCATTATTTCCCATTTTATTTGGGTTGGTCTCCCAATGTTTGCCGTCAATCTACTTAGTAGGAATACCATCTTAGTGACTTCCTCTGCTGCGTGTTTTATTTGGGCCCAGAAAGTTGGCCTTGGGACCAGTTTTATGCCTACGTACTTTCAAAACTTTTTTGGGGTTAGCGTATTGGAGCATGTTTGCATGCTACCTCCGAGTGGGGTGTGCTTCGTGGTTAGAAGAATTAGCTCCATTTTCTCTGTGGCTTTTTCTGTGAAGCCACGTGAATCTATCCACGTTTGTGTTCGTGTCATGTCTTGATTAAGTTTTCTATAAGCTTCTTCAAGATTTTATGCTATGAGGACTGCGGACGCAGAAAATGTATCGGATTAGTAAGGCATTTCTATATTGGATATCTCGCTATATATCTACTTATATCTAACTAATATTCCAGAAATCGGGACCGAGAATTGATCTTAGTGTCGCGTCGAATTTAACGTCTATGCAGCGAGAACCCTCTGGGGTTTGTAAATGAGCTTGCGATCGCGCAAGTAATTCCTCGTTATGTGTTGTAGATATGTATACCGAAATTTTGAACCTTTGCTTTAAGGTGGCTAATTCGCCCATCCGCTCCTACACTGTTTATGCCAGTTTCGATTGCCCCTTTTGTAGACCTTTCATGCTGTCTTATGGATAGTCCTGCGGCGTTATCTACGACTGCAGCCAGTTGAGTCTTCATCAGTTTTTCAAGGAACTTTCCCATAGTGTCGGGTATACATAATGGCCGATATGCTGATGGTAGGTTTGGATTGCCTTAACCCGAAAAATAATTCATTAATATTGTTTGAGAAGCTCTTCTGCCATATAATAAATAATAAATATATGGGTTTTAGATATATATTTTTCATATATTTTTTTCATCTCACACATTTCAAGTGGACTAAGCGGAAAGCAGTATTCATTTATGCAAAAATGAAAAATTCAACAAGTCAATGCAACTTTCTACAACACAGGAATATACACATACATAAAATCATATGTATGGCTTTTTTTATTAAAATTAAAACAAAAACGAACATATTGGCTAAGAAGTTAAAGAGAAATGCTGCTTGTTTTGCCATAAATGTGGTTTATTCTGAATCCATTTCATATGAAATTTACAATCCCGGAATTTTCGGGACTTGAGACAAGCTTCCGAGATTGAAATCCCTAATATACATACATCCTTAATATACATACATCCGTGTTGGGAATTGTCAAACACACAGGCCAACATTTAAATTTTTTTAATAAGTCATCCGCATACATGCATACTTACATGCACACACACATAGACGAGTAGTTTCAATGTCAATTCGTTAACTTTTCGCGCGTAAAAAATTGTCTCTGCAATGTTTACACAAATTACACATACATACATACATATAGACATACATACATGCATGTGTGCATAAATAATGAGATTTCCCCTTACCTGTGCTGCAAGAGTCGTAAAGTGTGAGTATTCCAACTACTTTGTGGTACGCAAAAAAGTTTCAACGGAAGAGAACAGATTGCATAAAATTAAACTCGAATTTTTCTCTCAAATTGCACTAGCGAAACTTTTTGCTCAAAACTATTTGCCCGTTTGTATACACAATCCGGTTATTTTTAATTAATTTATTGTAATTTTCCTTTACATTTTGCATCAATCTGCATTGCTTTAACATGACAATCAGCTGTGCGCTGTTTTCACTTCAGTGCGCAAAATCACAACTCAAAGCGAATGGCGCTACAAAATGTTGCAAACAATAAAAATCAGTGTGAAGGGAATCATTTTAGGTTTTAATTGGCGATTGTTATTTTCATATGGTGCATATATGTATGTATGTATGCGTATATGTATGTATATCCACATATAGGTACGTATGTGTGCATGTATGACAACTTTCAGCTTTTATGTAGGTATGAAGGCTTGAAGCTTTTTCTTCAAAGACTCTACGCGCAGCCACACGGTGTTCAAATCGAAGCAGATGAAAACTTATACAGGAAAGTATTCTAAATAATTCAATTTTTAAGCCCAAAAAAATAGCAATTTGAAATACATATGTATATTTATTTCATCAAAAATCATAATTTATTTTTTAATTTCAATAAAAAAAGCTTCAACCATTGTCAAATATAGGAAATCAAATGGTGGGTGTGGAAACATATTCTCAATATAATCTTCGTGCATGAAACACCAATTGAAAGAAAACGTTTTTGATAATAGCGATCGCCCCTCGGCGCCCTCTGAGTGTATTTCTGCCAAGAAAAAGCTTCTCATAAAAAATATCTGCTGTACCGAGTCGGATTAAAGCTGTAGGTCCCTCCATTTGTGGAACAGCATCAAGACACACGCCACAAATAGGAGGAGGAGCTTTTTCTGACACCTAACAGAAGTGTACGCGCCAAATATTCATTTTTAAGTTCTTTAGCTCCTAAAATCCCTTTACAAAAAAGTACTGTTAGATATATCAACGAGAAGCTTCTTCATGGCAAGAAAACAGGTGGAACCATACTTGGAAAAATATTTTTCTATCATTTGAACTTAGTGCAACAAATAAAATTGTGCTTTGCTGGGTTCCGGGTCACTATGGAATAAAAGGCAATGAAATTGCTGATGAACTCGCTAGGGCGGGGTCGGCATCAGATAGCACGGCCCATAACCATACTGTGGTATGCAGCATTCCCCATATATGTATGGGGAATGTTTATGCTGCTACAACAACAGCATAAACAACCATATTCTTGTATCAATTGGGCAAAAGCTATGTAAATGCAGGGCAAATAGATGGGAAAATACTCAAAGAATTACCCATCGGGAAGTCACATCAGGACTCTGTCAGTGCTCATTTTCCAGATATTTTGAAATTTGTCCAAAAGGCGGAAAATTTATTGAAAAATGTGGCTTTCAACCAATTCCCCGTCTGAAGCATCGACATCCAGGTGAAGTAGAACCTGATGTAATACATTTAAGGTAGTAGTGGCAGTCAATAGGACGAGTATAAAGTACTTCTAAAATATGTAGAAGGGCAAAGATCCTATGGTCGAAGTGTCGTTCATTGGGCATACCACATATACAAAAATATTATTAATTTTAATTAAAGCCTCCAGGTCAAGAATATAATTAAGAAGTTACCTTTCTTAATAATTTTCTAAAAGGCAAATTAAAGCTATGAATTATGTTGAATAATACGAGAATATCGGATACAATACCGATCGTCTCGTTTTCGATTGTTTGTACAATATACAATTAAATGTATGTATGTACATATGTGTGTGTGAAAAGTAAATAATAACATTAAATCATTTGTTTTTCATCTGCTTCCATCGGGTTTTCCCGAATACAGTCAGCTGTAGGTTACGACGTCTCACCCTCACAACAAGCGCCGAGTAACTCATTCACTATTGTGCGAGTCCATACATACATACATAGGTGGGTTGGCGCAATATTGGGTGCTTGAAGTCGTTGATGACGCTGATGCCGGCAGCCTTTGACAGTGGCACCACTGGCACAGTTTCAGTGCTCAAGTGCCGCACTACCCAATTTGCGAGTGAGTTCAAGCACACGACGAGGGAAGACTTCCCGCTTTACACCGATGGCGCCCTCAGCCCCAATAACCAACCGCACATTCTACGTATGCATACTTGCCACACGCCCGAATAACAGGAGCTGACGCAACTGAAAATGAGTGTTTTCCTTATTGTTTACTATTTCATTTCTACGCTTTTCAAGCTTCTGCGTCATGTGAGTGAAATTGAATTGAGTCCGAAGCGCTTTTCCGACTTTTCATTTTAGTCTCGATTTCGTAGTCGTTCGTTGCGTTTGTTGGGCGAAAAATTAGACGTTGAGCCATCGGTTGTCGTGGTGATTCTTACAGAAAAAAAGATACAAATTTTAAATTGTGTTTTTACTGCTGGAAACTCATCGGGAAAACTAAAATCCTAACGGGTATCGAGAATAAGTGTGGAATTAGTGAAAAATTAAAAATTTATTAAAAAAATGTAATCAACTGTGGTGTTTGAGCGTTTATATATATATATAAATATGTATATACACGCACGCAAAGACTCAAATTTACAGCAACTGTGAAAAGAATATTGTTTTATTGCTCGTTAGTAATGATTATTCTTGCTTCACAAATCAACAAATGGGCAGAATAATAAATTAAAAAAGTTTAATTTGCTTAAAATGCGAAAAAAGTGCACCAAAAAAATTTGCGGTTAGCAAAAAAAGCAATGCATTAGGAAAGCAAACATTTCCTAGAAAACTTAATCACCACAATTACAAATTGGCGACAATTCGCTGATGTATTACAATGTGTTGCTAAAAATACAACCACGACTACGTCAGCAGGCTGCGCCTTGGGGCTGCTTCTTGGCTGTTTGGTTAGGTAGTTGCAAGTTGTTTGGTTGGTGGCTTTCTGCGGGTGATCTTGGCCGAGTGCTACGCATACATCCATGAAAACAGCACATCTACATATGAACGTGCTTAAGTGTACACTGCCATTAGCATGACCCTCTACCGGCCAACCCTTATGCGGACCGCCCTTCGAGTAGACGTCAGTGTCAGTGTTTCGTTGTCATCTACGTACATATGTACCTATGTATATATGTATGTAAATGCTCTCAACACCGCTTTTGAATGTTCGCGTTGAAATAGTGCACAGGTGACAGACATAGATATGTACATATGCATGTGAAAACAAATGCAAGGCGTTCCATTTTGCAATTATTTCTTTGCTTCTGGTTTGCATTTTTATTGAGTTTTCATCGATTTTTATTAAAACCCTACTAAGTGATGCGTGTATTTTTTCTAATGCCTATACCGATCGTGTTGTTGTTTTTATAGCTTCACTACAGCCTACTCATATATTGGCATTGCGAGGCAGAGAGGTTGTCCGTTAAACGCACTATGCATATCAACCGCAATTTAATGTTTCAGTGAAGTAGGGTAAAATGTGACTCATTACTCTCTACTCAAACCAGCAACTGGCGGACAATACTCGTACATGCTTAGGTCAGCCACCCTCCAAGCATTCATAATAACATGTGCCGCATTGTCTTCCTGTCGCAACTGAAGCATATACCGCAGTACTTTTTCAAATACTTTTGTTTCTTAATAAATCAGCTTTTTTATTATACTTATCATGTTTTTATATTGAAGCTCTCGCAACATGAGTCAGATATACATACATACATACATACATACATATGTAGGTAAATAATTGCTCACGACCGACTAATGCTCATGACCCTCATGGGGAATACGTATGTTCGAATATCTCCCAAAACCAGTTTGAACTTAGCTGATATCAGCGAAGAACCGTAATTTTTCTAGCATCGGAAGTTCTCCAAATCACCGCAGAAAAAAGGAGGTCAAAGCCGCCTCTTCTCTTAATCGTTTGAATTCACTTAGTGCTTGCAGAATTCATGTGTCTGAACGTCTAGTTGATAGACATGTGCCAGAAATGGATGTAATACAGTTGCCAATATCTAACTTTGCTGTAAATAACTTTACTAAACGGTGCCCCTCCTTCATATTTCTCCTGCCTTTTCTGCACCACAAACTATGTACTTCGAATTAGTGAGCAACGATAAGACGGCAGTTGCTTTGTGCGCGATTAAGCTCACGCTTGTGCGAATCACGCTTATGGAATTTTATTTAAGTTTTATATGCTCGAATAAGCGTGTGTCATAAAAAACTTGCATGTACACATTAATACCATACATTTGCATATGTATGCGTATATAGTAACGAACATTTTGGTTAGTAGAAATTCGCGAATGTTTATAATGTGTTATAGGTGTATGTATATGAGTACCCATTTACATTCCCGCATATACATACGTATTATACACGGTCTGTAACTTCAGTTTAAAAAGTACCCGGAATTGCTGACATAAACGAACAGTATTTTGTGTTTTTTTTGGTTTGAGCGAAACCTGTCAGATAGTATTGACCCAATGACTCTCTAAACAAGCCAATGATTTTTATATTCTGCAAATTTACCTTGTCGAGTTTAGTTGAACAAAAAGTATGTTTGAAATTCTGTGTTTCAAACAAAATGTCATGTGCGAAGGCCCCTCTGTGACTGACGAAAATATCGGAAAAGTTAAGAAAATTCTACTCGAAGATTGTCCTGTTAGCGGACATCATCAGCGTTTCCATGACAGTCAGTTCTACGTTACCGAAACGACCCGGATTTATATCCGGCCAAGGACTGTCACTCCAGCAGCATTCGCCATATGTAAGTATGGCGAATGTTTATGCTGCTACAACAACAACAACAGTGTCTTGCTGGGATCGATCCAGAGCGTTTTGCACATTGCCTTTCGGATGGGTCGAGTGAAAATGTCGACTTATGCCTGAAGTATTTTTTATGTTTCTTACAAAAGTAACATCTCATTGCTGTTATTTGTTATTTGGCCCAAAATTTTATCGAAGGCATCACAACAGGAATCATCCGATGACCGGTAAACACAGCTACGAGTATGGAAATTGAATGGCGTAGATTTCCCTGAACTTTCTGAGTCCTGTATCTATTGTACTGGGACCAAAGGGTTTTTGAAATAGCACATGAAGAAATGGAGCTCCATCTCTTCTGCGCTTTCCTGAGAAATAAATTGTGCAATTCCCCTTTTACAACCGAGCGGGGGATACCGATAACCGCGTCTCTGTGGAGGTCTCTGTGACCGTTGACCGTTTTTTGGCAATCTCATCAGCAATTTCATTTCCCACTATGTTTCTATGTCCTGGAAGCCAGATCAGAGAAATGTTATCTGCACACCCAAGAGGTTTGATCTCTTCCTTATAGAAGTTGCTAAGTTTGGAATTGCACCATGACATCATCAGAATCTCGCATCAGCAGAAGAACGCGGGTGGACTATCGGGAAAAATGTTAATATCTCCCTCACTCGCACGTACCCAAACTATTGCGGTATATTCGCCACGACAATTTACCGACCCACACAACGATATTTAGTTGAGCAGGAGCTTTTTATGCTGTATGCCAAAATTCTGTAGGAGTTTAAGATTATATCAAAGCTCTGATCCAATAGTCGATGATGTTTTCACAAAAAAATGATATCAGCGGGCACCAAACGGTCCATTTACCTTTGACCGAAAAATAATTAGAGGCACAGACATTTTGACCACGATTTAGCATGGTTCAACAATCCGTGAAAGCGTTATCCAGGTGGTGATGTAAATACATATGTACATAACACATGAGCTCAAAAGTCCCAGGCCTAACAAAGAAAAACGTTTTTTTTTGGTTTTCAAACAGCCAGTAGTTGCTGGGAGCCAAACCTGGCGAATACGGGGGAGGTGGGAGAAATTCGAAGTTCAATTCATTCATTGACTTGTGACACTGTGCGTTGTCTTAATGAAACAAAACTGTGAGCAAAAGCGGCACCCACTTTGAACAGAGCTTTTTCATAGTCAAATGCCCATGCAGTATAAAGCCAATACGTTCTTTTGATATTCTTTATGGGAGGAAAACGAAATTAATCCAAAAATACAAACTTGTATTTTTTCTCATTTGTAAACAGTTCATTTGAGAGCCACTGAAAACTTCGACAGAGCAAAACTGTTATTGGTGAACTGGAAAGTTCAATAACTTAGAACGAAGGACATCATATAGCAAAGTTGAAATTGAATGTTCCACTCCCAATTCCATTATTTTCACACCCTCAAAAATAAAGTATTTGGCACCCTGTATATGCACTTGCATGCATATACACATGTACTAATCCACATATAATATATATGTTTGTCGTTTGTGCGATTGCATGTAAAAACGTGTTGAGACGCGTAAAATAAGTTGCATACATACATATATGTGCCTACATACATACATACTATATACAAAAGCCCTTAGCGCTTAATGGAGAGTATCTTTGTTATGTATCGCAGTTAACAACCCGTTCGTCTCACCGATGTCGGACTCGTTTTGGGAGAATAGCGTTCAAAAGAAATTGCACGTGTGGGCTCAGTGGCAACATGAATCGCTTAAACCGCCACGTGAGCACCACGAAAAGAAAGTGTAAAAATATTTTGGCATTCATTCAGTAATTAAAAGCTTATTTTATTAGCAGTCTTTGGCTGTTTAACATTTATGACAAATAGAAAAAAACAATGGTTGAAGAAATGGCGGTCAAAATGAATGCCACACATGTATGTATGAATGTGCACTATTTCCTTATTCGCATTCATAAATTACCCTGGCATTCTAAGAATTTAAGAAATTAAAACTAAAGAAACAAATGCATACATATGTAAATTTTTATTAAATTTCGGCGATAACGCAACTTGCATATATGTACGTACATATATACAATGAGTGTACTGCATGTACATATATGTATGTATGTACATATATGTATATCCAACGTTGACCCGAGATGTTGAGTTTGGATTGTTGTCGGTCACCAAATTATGATAGTTTAAAATCAAAGTAAATGGATAAGCTTTTTTCATATGTAGTAAGATTTTTTTTTTCTCAGATTAACAAATCTTTTGCCGTGCTTTTCCATTCAAGAAAAGAAATTTGAACAATCGTTTGAAAGAAGCAAGTAATCACAAATCAAACCAATAATATGGAAATAAGAAATATTTATTCTACATATAATTACACGGTGTGACAAAAAAAAAAAATTAAATATACTTTTATGGAGACCTAGCACGATTTGTGGCTATAGAAAAACTAAAAAAAATGGTATAGGAGAAATTTCCAATACACCCCCAAAATCTCATTTTATGGCCATAAAACCGTTTTTCAGTAGGTTGATGTGAACAATCCCTCCTAACTTCGCCAATTTCCATCCGATTTCGAATTTGTTTTTTTAGTTCGAAAGAACAAAAACAAGCCTTTTTGACAGTGTGTTCACAATTTTTCTGAAATGACAACTGATGAGACTGTAGACGGAAGTATTCGGAATTTTTTTATTTTTTCTCAATTTTTTCAACTTTAACATCATTTTTGCGATATTATCCGATATTGAGGATGTTTGTTAGTAGACTACTGTGATAGTGAATTTAATTCTGCGTCGAATAAGCTATATTTGACTGTAATTGAATTAAAATTCATAGAGTTGTGCGAGTTGTGCGAGTTTTAAGATTTTATTTTTTTTACTAATTTTATAGCAAGTGTTAGTATAAACATATCATCAGTACGAAACAGTACAGGTTTAAAATTTTAAAAGATGTCGGGAAAAACTAATCTTCATTTCAAAAATGTTTGCTAGACCTGCTCCGTTTATAAGAGTCATCACAATTTTAGGGATCCTTGTCGGGCCTCAGATTCGAAAACTCATGCGAGATGAGAAATTTACGAGTAAGCTCAGTGCAGTGGAAAGACGGGCATGGGAAAGTTTTAAATCATTGTGTGAGAAGTTCCTTGGAAATAAAAAGAGCTCTGATTATGTTGAAGTCGTCAAAGAGTTTTTGAGTGCGTATGAAAAAATGGAATGCAATATGTCCATCAAGATACACTTTCTGCACTCACATTTGAATTTTTTCCCGGAAAACCTGGGCCAGATGAGCGATGAACAGGGTGAAAGATTTCACCAGGAGATAGGAGTCATCGAAAAACGTTTTCAAGGGAAGAACTCCATCAACATGCTTGCTGATTACTGCTGGTCCTTGAAACGTAAAACCAGTGATAACTCTTATAAATGGAGCAGGTCTAGCAAACATTTTTGAAATGAAGATTAGTTTTTCCCGACATCTTTTAAAATTTTAAACCTGTACTGTTTCGTACTGATGATGTGTTAATACTGACACTTGCTATAAAATTAGTAAAAAAAATAAAATTTTAAAACTCGCACAACTTTATGAATTTTAATTCAATTACAGTCAAATATAGCTCATTCGACGCAGAATTAAATTCACTATAACAGTAGTGTACTAAAAAACATCCTCAATATCGGATAATATCGCAAAAATGATGTCAAAGTTGAAAAAATAGAGAAAAAATAAAAAAATTCCGAATACTTCCGTCTACAGTCTCGTCAGTTGTCATTTCAGAAAAATTGTCAATACACTGTCAAAAAGGCTTGTTTTTTTTCTTTCGAACTAAAAAAACAAATTCAAAATCGGATGGAAATTGGCGAAGTTAGGAGGGATTGTTCACATCAACCTACTGAAAAACGGTTTTATGGCCATAAAATGAGATTTTGGGGGTGTATTGGAAATTTCTCCTATACCATGTTTCTTAGTTTTACTATACCCACAAGTTGTACTAGGTCTCTATAAAAGTATAATTTCACTGTCGCACAGTGTTATGTACAAAAATTGCCTTCTCATTTAAATTTAGTAATCACAAAATTTGTGCGTATACATACATATGTATATGCCTGTATGTATGTTTCTTTAAGTACACATTTTTACGCATAAAACAATCGAATAGACGCGTTCGTTCGTTTATATGCCGAATTTTGATCTCCTTTTCTCACCGAAACTACCGTCCAGTAATAAATTGAAACCTGACGCGTGTTCGCCTATTATTTGCCGCCCTTGTTGTGACAGAAATTATAGACTGCCTCTTCCTACGGGTAAACTAATAATGGCGAGGTGGTTTAACGCGGTGAACTTTTGGCGCCGTGTTGTCCTCTATATAATTACATACATACATATGTATAAGTATTTGTGCAAGTTGCGATTAACTTTTGCCATTTTTGATATTATTTGTCGCCTATAGCCATTCAATTAGGTTAATTTATGGTGACCTAAATTTCAAGGGCGTTATTTATGTAAAGGCTAGAGTTCCGTGATAATGTTGTATACATTTTTGAACCAAATTATAGGGATTAATATCGTAGGGCGTAGGTTAGCAAAAAATTAAAAAAATTTATTGGTCCAATATAAAATTTTTAAAAGAAAAACTTAAAATTGCATGAACCAATAAAAAATCATCACTTTCTTAATAGATGGCACCAGCGGTAAATGCTTGTGGAAAATGCCGTATCAGAAGCGTTGCCTTTGTAAATTTCCGCCTAATAAGCGTTGGCCTTTTTCTTTCAATTAAAAAAAAAATTCACCTGCTATAGTTTTGAGTAATGCCCTCTTTATCTGTAAGAGGACATTCGGCAAAAAGTGGTGTCTGAACCCGTATATAAACCACTGAGCAAAGAATATTCTCATAAGACCCATTTTGACTTATGGAGCTTTCGTGTGGTGATAAGGGGTGCAGATACAATCCTAAGGGTTCAAGGATGGACAATGGCGCGGGACCGGGAGTGTTCTCAAAAAAATTATCCTTAAGACTCCCAGACCGCTTTAGCGTCTTCCAAGCTGAGACCTACGCTATAGACAAGGCAGAAAATGCGATAAGACTAATGGGCTTACTTCCGGCAAACCTTACCATTTACCAAGGCACTGGCCCCAGCGCGGATCAATTCAGGATGTGTTGTTGGGTCCCCGGCCACTCTGGAGTGGAGGGAAATAAAAAAAGCGGATGAGTGGGCAAGGAAAAGCTTTGAGCTTGACCTTCAGCGAGTGGTAAAAGATATAAAAATACCTTTGAACGAACTGTACACTGCGATTGGCTTGGGTGTAATCGCGGAAACCAATAGAAGGTGGTCTCTGACTACTAACTGCAGATTCTCCAAAGCGCTCTGGCCAAAATTGAGTCTTCAAAGAACAAAATGTCTGCCTGGATACAACAGATCAACTACCAGCGTCCTCACAGTTTTTATAACAGCTCACTGCACTATTGGCACCCTAACCAGTAGAATGGGTGTTCCTAGCAATGACTTCTGCAGGAGTTGTGAAAATGAAGAAAATATTGAGTCGGTACAACACCTCCTCCGTGAATGTCCTGCACTTCACCTTTTTTGGCTAGAAAAGTTCTGCAAAAGCTATAATCCGAAAAGAAATATATATTTTTACACTCTGTATTTAAAGGCTTTCTCATGATTTTGAAATTAAGCGAAATTTTATATATTCAATCTACTCGTATACCTTCGCCTCAACATTTTTTTTTTATTCATCAATTTTTCGTAATCCAGATTTTTAATGGGTTCGAAAAACAAATGAAATATTTTCATAATAATTGCTTTGACCTTATTGTGTTTTTTTTTTGTTATTACTAAAACAAAAACAACCGACCGTGAAATTGAAAACGTGTGTGCACTAAAATGCGAAATATCAATTTGTTCCCTGCAGAGAAATGTAAGCTTTCGTAATTGAAGTCCTTCTAGTTTATGTACAACCTTGACTATTATTGGTATATTTCTTTATTATAGAAGGTAGGTAGGTAGGTAGAAGAGGCAGTTGGTCTCTAAAGCAACTCACTTAGACTGTCGCCGATCCGTTATGATACCACAGTAGCAGTTTATCTGTTACACCTCGTTAAACCATTTTGTTTTAAGGGCAAACCCATTGATCTGGCTGACACTTATGTATATCCCCAAGGTCATCAGTATCATTTAAGAATGATGAGCCATAGTATCTAAACCTAGTGGCATGTCACGCGGGACAGTAGCAGAGACGATGTCTGACAGACTCTTCCTCCTCCAAATTCTTGAAGCTTTTTCAATAATCAAAATAAGGTACATTCAATCTTTGAGCATGACTACCTATGAGACAGTGGCCTGTGATGAAAGCAACTAACATAGACACATTTTTCCATGGCCGATTAAGTAGCGCCTTTGAGCGCCTAGCGTCCAATTTTGGCCAAATTCTTTTTGTAGCACTTCATGTCAGACTATCAGCCCATCTCGTGTTGGCTGAAGTGAAAATGTTTCTTGCACCGTGCAGTTTGTACGTTGAGAGGGGTATACCTCCAATCTCCATATCAAGAGAGAGGCGAGTGGTAGTGCCCTCTCTCACTAATTTGTCTGCCTTACAATTCCCTGGTATGTCACTATGTCCTAGCGTTAAACAAAATAAAATCGGTTTTATGGTTAAGACAGTCCACATAAAAATTGTTTCTACAAATTGAAACAAAAAAAAATTGAACAAAAAAAATTTTTTTTCGATATATTATTGGTTTACTCGGAAAAGTAAACACTCCTATTATTTATAGCCCACGATGAAGTCCAGTTTACATAAAACCTTGGTAATGGTACATTGCTCTATCTCTCGAATTGATTGCTTTAAGGTGCTCAATCGTTAATGGATTACTTCATGACACCCTCCAAAATAAGGCAATATGGGCCATCCTGTATACACATATGTACACGAATCAGTAAGAAACTAGGTGTTTCTTGACTAATGGCTAATGCAATTTTTTACCATTTTTATTACTTAGGCCATCAAAAACAAATAAAACTTTCTAACTCTTAAAATGAAAGTGTACACAAATTTTTGCCAACAGGGTTCAGGCATACACAACCCGATATGTATACGCGAAATGTGGCAAAATATAAATATAAATATGTAAAATGTTTTCAACACTTTAAGCACTTCGAAACGATTCGAGTCAAATGAATTTGTATGCCATTATTTGCAGGCAAGCGTCTAATAAATACAGAACGTTGCAAATTCATTTGTTTCCAAAACAAAAACAATTTTTAAAGTGTCTTAACTGGATATATTAAAGTACATGGCGAAATAAGGTGTTTGTAATCATTTTAAGAGGATTTCTTAAGTGAGAAATTTGCTGCAGATGAACTTACCTCTAAATTCATAGAGTTTAAAATAAATTTAAAAATTTTTTTTAATTGAAAATGCGCGAAAATAGAGAAAGTTTTATGTGTAAAGACTATAAGGCAGACACTTGTATGTGTGTGCATAAGTACAACAACTAGTTTGCAATCATTTTGCACTCTGTTTTAATATTAAAAAAAAAAAGTTCTACTTGTTTATTTTTTTTTTACTCATATGGCTTTGTTATGCATAAATATACATATACATATATTTAGAGGTATGAAAAATTGTGCTTACGTTCATATGAGTTTTTGCACTTGTTCGGATATATGCAAATGCATTCACACCTTTTCAACAAGATATTTTGATTACTCATACGCCCTGTGCAACAAATGCCGTTTGTTGACCTATGAATTGGTTGGCCACTTGCCAAATAAACATTTCAGCACATCAATAATAGACAGCAATAATAGGAATAGGTACCTTCATTTAGGAAGAAATGTATGCCAGCAAAAAAAACACATTTTACACGTGCGAAATACTCATGATGATAAACGGATCACTAGCCAGGGCTAGTTTACTGGGACGGCAGCCTTTGGTTGGGAAAAACCCGGGGCATTCCGGTAACGTAGAACCGGCTGCCATGGGGATGCTTCTCGGTCTTATAGCTAAGATCAAAGTGTATCAGCTTAACATCTGATAGATCCTCCATCGGAGGACAACAAATGTTAACTGATTTTAATATATCTAGCGAACCGTCACTCTCGAAAAGAGTGCGGGAATTTTTTATGTATCACCCCGGGGGGCGAAAAATGTCCCCCCGGGGAAAACGGTCTTAAAGCCCATATTATCTGTTCTTATCACCTTAACTAAATACTCTTATGCATGCCTGCCTAAACTCATCGAGGTTGAAAGTGTTTAACTTTGAACGGAGTATTAAATTATATTGCGGCGCTTAGACTAGACCATTTTATCTCAACAGGACCTTGTCAGCAAATAGCTGACATATGTAGGCACTGTGTAGTATGTATATTTAATTTATATTATCGTCTCTAGACAATTGTTTTAATAATTTTGTGTATGAATCGTAATCAATTTTAAAGAATATTTGCGTGTAAATACTTAACTCACAAGTGCAGGGGATTTCATAGAAATATCGACATTCCCATGTCGGAATGACTCGAATTTATACCCGGTCAAGGATATGGGAAATTTGTATGCTGCCACAACAACAACAGCAACGGCAAAGAAATAGTTATCAAGGCTTTTTGTTGGTCATTGTTGTTAGCAGAATGGCTCTCCATGACGCAGTTTTATACAAATACATATTGTGACTCCCATGGCACCGATCGATTTATTCTTATTTTGTATCGCCATTGAGGCCTGAAAATTTAAACTTATCGAGAGGTTAATTTAAAATCGATTGCAAAGTTCGTGCCCATGAAAAATAAAAAGATTCTTTTTTTTTATTCAATTTTAATTCACTTAAGTACAATATATAAACGTAAATAAGAGTATTGTAAGTATTTGACTGGAATTTTATATTCTCCCATCTCCGATCGTCATAACACCCATTTTTTGTTCATTTAAATTTCGAAAGAAAAATTGTGATACATTTGAAGAACGTTCAAGTTTGTAAATGAAATTGTTGTCCATATTTTATAAAATATATTATATTTTAGCCATTCAAAGTAAAAACCTTCCTTTTGTAGGTCAGTTTTCGTTTATAACTCTGCAAACAAATTTCTTAAGTATTTTTCGTACAGGTAATGACAACGGGACCGAGCCCCTTTTTTATCACTTAACTTATCTTACAAGTAATCGCATATTTATTTATTTGTAAACTACTTAAAGAATGAGAAAATGCAAAAAAAAAAATGCAGGCTCCATGTGTTATGATATTGCACAAATTTTGAATAATTTTAATTATAAATAACTATTTTTTACTACATACTACCGCTGGCCGCCGTCACCGAGTGAGCGTGGTTACCATTCGGATGTGCAATGCTCGTGAATCATTGAAACGATGGAAACCGTCTGCCGCTTAGAGATGACATAAAACTGAAGGCTATAAACGGATTTTATCTCAATTATTCGAAAATGCGTGCATTTCCCAGTTTAGAAAAAATTAATGAATTAATGAATTTTCTCGAGCAGACGCGAAAGACTCTTTACAGCGAAACGCGTATAGACTCGTGTCAGAGTAGCCCAGACTGTTACAAGAGCCAGTTAATATTTTACCTGCAAATATATTTTAAATATGCCCACAAATAAGCGGAAAATGTCGTTAGTATGAAGTGATTTGCATATTTCGATGATTGATTGATTTTGAAGTCCATTGAATACGTACAGGGTGCGTACGGTATTTGAGGCCAACTTGAGGGTAAAACGAATTAGCTTGTATTAGCTTATATTGTAAAAAACTTAATGGAACTTCGCGAATTTTTTACACAACATTTACTTTATATATATCTATAAAACCATTCAATAAAATTTCCGTAAAGTGGAGTAACCTCCTTGATCCGGGTCCGGAAACGATTGCATGCTCGAATCAAATGCTCCTTATTCATATTGGTCGTAACGCTATTAATTGAAGCCTTCAGAGAAGAAATGGTTTTATAAGGATATTAATTGGTTCCACCCTCAACTGCGTCCCATACGTAGTATTCCAAGGGATTAAGGTCTGAGGAATTAGGCGACCATAAGTTCGGTGTAATGTGGTCATGGAAATTTCCAGCCACCCAATCTTGGGTCACCATCGCTTTGTGTGAAGGAGCAGACTATTGCTGAAAGTTGTATTCGCTGTCACCGCGAAGGCAACTCGACGGACCCTCAGAAGCATTGAGCTCCCTCGCAAGGGCACTCATTGATTGTGAGGGTATTATATTATGATCGCTTTCACTTGTTGAATAAATTCTACAGGATGCAAACTCGTGTTTTTAAGGTTTTGGAACATACCACTGCATCGCTGACTGATTTTACCAATTCACGGCGAACCTTATGAACGAATGAACGGGCGCACTTAAGAAAATTAGAGATTTCTAAATCGGTCTGATTTAACATATGGCGACGATAACTGCGCGTCTCTGAAAAAGAGAAAAAAGTAAAATAATTGTTTCAGGAAGTTTTGGCCACATATGTAAATTTCCTCAAATACCAAATGCGCCCTGTATTTAACGGAAATTATGTACGGTCACCGTAACTGAATGTGCTGGTGCTTAGGAAGTATTTCTATATTTTAATAGCTTCCGAGTTGAATTCCCATTGTAGGAAATAAAAACAGCAATTTGTCTTTAGTAAAAATTCTTTTCTATATTAATAGCGGCCACACCTCACCACTAGCAATGCAAAGCCAGCGAGTACATTTTCATAGTCAAACCAACTGCCGCTTGAAGACAGCAAAAACTTGTAAGAAATCAACTAAACACAAATGCACCCAAATTGGAAGAGAAGTTTGGCCTTAGTATCAAACAAACAAACTGAAAACCAAATGGTACAACTCTTATAGGAATGCTTAAATGGTGTGAATTTCACTCAAATAATTATACGAATGTGAATTCTTGGGTGGGTGGTACATTTCTATCGAAATTAAAGCTAGAAGCAAGAAATATTGTTGAAAAACTCCGAAGTAATCAATCAAATCGGTATGCATTTGAAATCGAGAAAGCCAAATAAATTTTCTTCATTATGCATATGTATGTATGAATGTATGTATGTATGAATAAATGCACGTTTGTATATATGTTTCCAAAAATGTATCTGAACAGCCAGAAGCAGTGAACGCCAGGTGTTTGGCCTTAGTTTGTAGGAGTGGATCGCAGTAAGTGGTTCGTTCTTGGAGAATAACTAAAAAAAAGAATAAAACTAAAACAAATAAAAATGAAATAGTGTAATGGAGCAAAAAACGCAAATTGTTTATTGAACTCAGTTACTTTTACAATATATAAAGTAAATAGTTTTATATAAATTAAATAAAAATAAAAAATAAATTAAAGGAGTAAAACCAAAAACTACGCCAGTGTTTCGTGTGTAAATTCATAAACGTTGAAAATTAGCTTTAAAAAAAGCAAGGAGTGCCGTTGAAGTGAAAATGGAATGGAATGTCCTGTTATACATTCATCCATAAAATTTAGATTCGCAGCAGATTCGTGTTATCGCAGCATTTATCGCTACAGCCTGTTAATTGCATTTAAATCTCGGCTCCATAATCTCACCCACACATACATGCGTAGTGCATGTACGTATATGGAATTGGACGGTAGTGTGAGATGCCAAGCGGAACTAGAAAGCGGCCGGATACGCTGGAATTAGAAGTGCTAGGCGCGCGCCAAGTAGAGTCTTCCGAAGATGAGGAGTGTGGGATTACCACGCGTGTGCTGCCAAAATCGCATCAGAAGCACTACCAGCTGCAACCGGAACAGAGGAAGCAGGCGCCAAAGCCACAATCCTCCAAAGCAGCCAAATCACAATGCATATCCGATGGCAACGAGAAATCGTCCCCTCCGCTACAAGAACAGCACCATATACAACCGATATCAACTCATAAGACGCGCCATGGTTGGTTTCATCTACGTCGCAAACATTTAGCTGCGCCTGCCGAAAATGTTGTACTCTCTCAGTCACCTGTACGAAAAATTAGTGCCAAAGGCATCGGTACTGTGAATACTGCCACCGCAACGCTAGGCAAGCCCGAGACATTAGCCCATGCCAACGCGACCACCACCAGCACTACAACGTTGCCTACAAGTCTGACGATACCAAATGTTGCAGCCGTACTCCCGCGCAGTGACTCCAAGAAAAGGCGGAGCCGCACACAAACCGACAGTCTTTATAGTCTAGCGACGCTTGCACAAACAGGCGAAATCCAAGCACAACCACACTCCGAACCGCAAGTGCCCAGAGCAATTGGCAAAAGTGAGAGCGATCATCTACCATGGTCATGTTGCACAGAGCAATCAAATGTAGCACACAAAGAAGCAGAATCGAAAATTTATTTGAACGATAAAACGATCAGCCCGCAGACGACGCATGCATTTCGCGAGCGCAGCGCGCCCGAACATATGTTGCTTACTCCTGAGTTGGCTTCAGCAGAGGACGTGGCCGATGGTGCCTTGCCGCCACCTGTGCATGGTTTTCAGGCCAGGTTAAAGTCTGTTTTTGGAAATTTGTCTAGTTGGAAAAGCAATGAGTGCGTACGTCGACGATCTCGTTCAACACACAGTACAATCAACGCGAAGACGACAGGAGAGGGAGCATTGGGGGGTAACGGTGGTGCGGAAGGCATTAGTGGGCTTAAAGGCCTAAGCGTTAGTGCCGACTTTGAACAGTTTTCGACGACGGCGGTAAACGGGGCTGGTAGTGGAAATAGTGTATTCGCTAGCGCTAAGGATATGGGAGTACGAAGACTGTCACAAATGCGACGGCGACGCAGCTCGTATTACTTTTCTGGTAATTAAATGGCAAACATATATGTATGTGTATTTTTCCCCAAAGGTTTCAAAAGAATACTACTTCTAAAATGACGGTTTGACAATCAGAATTTTATATAATTAATTTTTTAATGGTTGCATAATTGTACAGGTAATAGATTCAGTTATAACTTAACTTGAGGTTTTCCCTTCGTCCTCATGGTCTATTATCATAGGTGGGCACTTTGCAGTAACAGTAAAAATGCAGTAAATATAATATTTTACTGATATTGCAATTTAATTTTCATTACCAGTAAACTTTTACTGATTACTGAAAAAAATTTGCAGTAAAATTATTTTTTTACTGATTACTGAAAAAAATTGCAGTAAAAATATTTTTTTACTGACTACTGAAAAAAAATTGCAGTAAAAATATTTTTTTACTGATTACTGAAAAAAATTGCAGTAAAAATATTTTTTTACTGATTACTGAAAAAAAATTGCAGTAAAAATATTTTTTTACTGATTACTGAAAAAAATTGCAGTAAAAATATTTTTTTACTGATTACTGAAAAAAATTGCAGTAAAAATATTTTTTTACTGATTACTGAAAAAAATTGCAGTTTTTGCCTTTTGGACCGATTTACAATTCCAGCGAATGAAAACAACCGTTCTACAGGTGCAGATGACGGTAATGGGGTATTATATTTTAAAAATAATAGCCTGATATTTATTTAGGCAACCTGTTGTTTCTTCTCGTTCGGCCAGGTATAAGAGCGTTTCTTGAAGATAATTTTCCGAGTCAGTGGAACCACATTGTATGCTAATATCTATTTAAGTAAATATAGTATGCATAAAACAAATATTTAATTGAAAAGCAAGTGTAAAAAGTTTACCATTACTTTCATCCCCGAAGTCGAACAATGTTTTTTGAGGTGGTTGAGGTAGAATACGAGTTTTGGCACAGGCTACTTTTCCATACTTGACCACTCTTTCTATGTTGTATAGATATGTGTAGCGTGCAATAAATATTTATTGGCCTGTTTTTCTCTTTGCATATTCATCCAATTCTTTTGTTTGGATTGTACGACAGTTACAGTTAGGGGGTTACTATTTTGTTATTTAGGAAAATAAGAGAAACCAAAAAAAAGAAAGAATTATTGAGTACATAAATGATTGAATTTCGTGATGAGAGTGTATTACATTTTGACTTCCCATAAACAGTAAATATTATACTGATAATGCAAATCAAATTACATTATCAGTAATTTTACTGCAATTTTTTTCAGTAATCAGTAAAAAAATATTTTTACTGCAAATTTTTTTCAGTAATCAGTAAAAGTTTACTGGTAATGCAAATTAAGCTTCATTATCAGTAAAATTTTACTGATTACTGCTTTTTGTAATGCAGTAAATTTATAATGCAGTGTGCCCACCTATGTCTATTATGCCCTCTACACATCTCAGTACCTCATCCAGACCTAGTTCCGTTATTAAACTTAAGTTAAAGCTAGGTTGGACTGAGCGTATGTGAATTTCTTCCAGCTGTAAATGACCGAGATGTCTCAACCTTCTCTACGCTATAGCGCTACATTAAAGGAGAAGTTGCATTGGAGTTTCCTGGGATTGGTCACAGAAACGACAAGAATCAGCCGACCATATCCCGATCTTGTGGGCCAAATCCCGATCATTTGTAGATAACTACGCAGTCTGCAATTACCTGTAAGAATGAGCATCATTGGAGAGAGATATGAGATTTTAAGCCTCTTTTGGTTGTACTCCCCAGTAAGGACTTCGCCTGGGGGAGTCCAATAATTTGGTGTCAGCTAACCCTCTTGCCAGTTATACCCATGCGTCCAGGATTCAAATTAGCCGAATGCAATTCTGCATACCTAGCAGATTCAGTGTCTTGGTACACGAGGAGTTTCCTGTCAAATGCAGATATACTCTAGTTTACCTTGTCATCCAGTTCAGTTCTGAATTTGGTAATAAGAAGCAGGTAATAAGAAAAGCGTCACCATTTCTTCTGGCAAGCACTATGTTAAGTTAGTTTAAAATGATGACACTTAAATAGTTTACTCGGCCGCTGTGGAAACCAGTTGTGGGGGTCAAGAACGAAATTTCTTTTTTCGTTACTTCCGCACAACTACCAAACATGTCCTTAAATCATCTCCATATCTTAGCGAATCTAATCAGCACTACTAGTGAGCATAAATTTTTAAAGTTTTCAAGAAACAGGTTCCCACAAATCTGAGAAACGTTTCTTCGAGGAGCAACACATTTGCACAGCTAGCGTGCAGAAACCGTTTAGAGGATGCAAGTCTGGTGGTCATAGATGCAATTTCCCAGTGTGCCGCCAATATTTCCGTGAGAAATTGTGTACATACTCGCTGTTGAAAGCCTCAGCAAGATCTGCGTTCCTTGTTTGCCAAGTGCTGGCGAGAATCTACATGCATCCGTAGAGAGTCCAATGCTTGAACTCGATTCCTTAAAGACTGTCTTAACTATTTCTCAATTTTCTCTCCGAACATAAGGACTAATTTACCAAATAATTTTATTACAGTTGGGTGGGTTTTCTTGAGTGAGCGCTTAGGGTCCACACAAGAACTTAGCCTATATGAATAAGAGTCCCCTAATATTTTGTTTTTACAAAAACAATCATAAAATATAAACGTCACTTGCACTTAAACTATTGATATGAAGGAAATATGTACAGTTTGTCAAGAATATCTTTGCATAGTGAAGAAAAATTTTAAATTTTAGCTTTGATAGAGAATTCCAACAACAAATAATAAAGCAAACAAAAAAATTATACACACATTCCATTACTGTACTTATCTACGACTATTAGGCGCCAACAGTTATTAAATAAACACACACACATTACAAAAACAACAACAACAAAAAGATGTTTACTCTATTTAAAAAGTGTCAAAAATATCTTTGCATAACTGATGAAAACAACAAAAAATGCAGTTATTTTTATTTGGAGTTTTTTGCAAATGGTATGGAATGTGAAAGGGGTAAGAAATTATTTATTTAATATATAAAGTGATTGTCTTCAGTGGTACAAGTGATCTCAGATTTGAATAAAAAACAATGCCAGGAAAACGAGTTTCAAAAAATATTATTCAATAAGTGTATGTATTTCAATCACTACAAAGGCAAATCAGCCAGAAAAATCGCCGATATGTTCTCCCTCAAAATTAGAACTGTATATAATATCATAAACCGTGCTGAAAATGAAGGAAGACTCGAGTTGAAAGGATCTACAGGCAGACCAAAAAAGTGATGCAGCGAATTCAATGTAAAATTATTAAAACTATTTATAATAGCCGCAAAGCAGTACAAGAGGATTAGCCCTTCAAGTGGAAAAAGACTACGGGTTAAGAGTTTCTCATGAAACTGTTCGAAAAGTGTTGCAAAAACACAAATATTCTTCAAGAGTGGTTAGGAAAAAACCCCTGTTATCAGCACAAAATGTTAATAAAAGATTGAGCTTTGCCACCGAGCACATATCACTTCCCACAGAGTACTGGGATGACGTTATTTTCTCAGATGAGACGAAAATGATGCTCTACTACCAAGATAGACCCCAGAGAGTTTGGCGTAAGCCTCTCACAGCACTACAAAACAAAAATATTATCGCTACCGTAAAGTTTGGAAAACTGTCAGTAATGGTTTGGGGTTCTATATCAACAATGGGAGTGGGTGAAATCAAAATTTTGGAGGAAATAATGACCAAGGAAGTATATCTTGATATTTTAAAAAACGAATTGACTTCCAGTATTAGAAAATTCGGCTTTGTTGACCCGAAAAATTCGAAAAATTTAAATACAAATACTATCAAGATAATGATCCCAAACATAAATCTTATTTATGCAGGTCCTGGTTACTCTACAACTGCACCAAAGATATTGATACTCCCGCCCAAAGTCCCGACATTAACTCAATCGAGAATTTGTGGGTTCATTTAAAAAGAAAAGTAGGAAAAAGATCGCCAACTAATAAAACTGAAAAAATAAGATTCATCAGAGAAGAGTGGGGAAAAATACTATGATAGTCGGAAACTAATTAAATCAATGCGAAGTCGTCTTCAAGCGGTAATTGATGCCTAAGGAGAACATACAAAATATTAACCCCAAAAGACTGCATTTTGTGTTATTTTCATCAGTTATGCAAAGACTTTTTTGACACTTTTTAAATAGAGTAAACATCTTTTTTGTTGTTGTTTTTGTAATGTGTGTGTGTTTATTTAATAACTGTTGGCGTCTAATAGTCGTAGACAAGTACAGTAATGGAATGTGTGTATAATTTTTTTGTTTGCTTTATTATTTGTTGTTGGAATTCTCTATCAAAGCTAAAATTTAAAATTTTTCTTCACTTTGCAAAGATATTCTTGACAAACTGTATGTTAAAGGCCTGAATAAGGTTGGTATTATTCTGTAGATTGACCTATTTGTTGGTCATTATCATCATTTAATTGTAACTTATGATATGAATTGTATATTGGGTTGACTGCTAATCAAAAAACAAATTTTATTTTTATTTCATAATTTTATAATTATTTCTAGAGTAAAATGTTCTCACAAACATTTTTTTATATTAGTCTGGCGAAAAAGAAATCTATTGGTTTCTCAGTAGATGGTTGTAGTGATCGACATCTCCTAAAGTATCGATGAAACAATTTAAAGTATATGCTCGTTGTCAACACATATGGTGACATTCAACACTAAAAAATTCTTTTGCTGTTTTTGTTTGTTCCATTCAGTTGTGAGTTACAGGGTGTTAACAATGCAAGTCAACTAAGAGAAAATTCGGTAGATTTTAAATTTTTTCTTTGATAAATGCGAAAATGCAAGCCAGGCCACTGAAATTATGAATGGAGTTTATATTAAGTGTAATTTCGGTTTCATTGATTCCGAAAACCGTCGAAAATGTCAATAAAATCGCAGAAATAATCTAAGTTGACCGGCATGTTAGCAGTTGTAGCATTTTCGCGAAAATTTTACGCAAAAATATTGAATTTCTTTATTTACGTACATTTGGTAATTTGAAAAAAGCTTAGAATATTTAGAAAAATTATTTTTAATATTTTTTTTCCAAATTTCTTTCAGAGAATGAACGAAGAATTCGAGCCAACGACCGAGAATTTAATGCGCAATTCAAATACGCCGTAAGTGTTTTTATGACAATAAATATGTATGCACTTCTCAGAAACTAACATTTCACCACTTCCAGCATCTAATTATATGTATGTATATATTCTGCAAAACTTCCATGAATTCATGTGAAAGCAATCAATAAATCTGTTTGCTCTGTAATCGCTCCAGAAAGCGCATTTGATTTGAAAATAAAGTGCATTTTAGCGCCACAGAGAGTGGGTGAACATATTGAAATTATATTTGCTTGTACATCAAAAATATTAATGGACGCTCAGTGTAAATACTCATAAAAGGGGAAAAGTACTGTTTACTTTGGCAAAATTACAGCCAAAGCAGATACTCGTAGTTTATATGACTTTTGAATTGTGTGTTGAGCTGGATGGCGGTGGGCACTCACTCACATATCCATCTGCGTATGGAATTGTGTATGTACATACTTCCAGTCTAACGAAAGCTTAATCGTCTAGTAATACTTACATACATACAAACTGGTATATTATGCACGCAAATATCGAACTTTTTCAATTTTGTTTATGTGAGTGCATTTGCGATTTGCGTTGTCACATTTCCATTCATCCACTCATTCATTCTGACCTTTCGGCGCGTACTTTATACATACATATGTATGTATGTATATAAGTTTATGCTCATGTAAATGGATGTACAAATGTATTTTACATATACCATGAAAACGGGTCGTACGCCGCTAATACTGGCTTGCCATTGATCTTTGCGACCGCCGACGCCGAAGGGCAGCAATTTGTTGGACTGATTGACGAATTGGCATTGAAAAAGACATACAATCACACGCACTTCCAAACACACACACACGAAAGTGCCCATATATAGACAAAATAAAGCGGTTTACACGAAAATATAACAAAAATAAAAAATAAAAAAGTAAAAAATATGTATACGAGTATGTGGAAAGGGAGAGGAGAGAGTGTACGATGGTGCACAATTAAAAGCTCTGTTAATTTACGCTTAACTCAATTTAACTTAATTTCACTTTATTTAAGAAATTCGCAACGATTACTCAAAACATCATTATTTTTATTTTTTGTTTTGTATTTTCTGTGGCATTTGTTTAGCAGTTAGCCTCCTATAATGCCACATCATATAAACTCTTTTCAAAAATTATTTCTACTATATTTCTCTACATTTATTTTTGAGATTTATAAAATCGAAGATATGACAGAACCGATTTCTTAGCACTTTCAATTCACGTAAGGCTGAAACGTAGCAACTTAAAATCTACAGCTGTTTTAGTGTTTAGTGAAGTTAAGTTACGTAAATTAAGTCCGGACCAACTAAGCGCTAAGTTGTGTCTAAGTAAAAGCACATTGTTGTTGTTGTAGCCGCATAAACAATCCCTATTCATACATATGTATACTGCGAATGCTGCTGAAGTGACAGTCCTTGGCCGGATATAAATCCGGGTCGCTCCGGTTACGTAGAACCGACTGTCGTGTGAACGAGAAAAAGCACGTATTTTTAATGAGTTAAAAATTAAAACTCTTTTGTGTGTTCTTCTTATTTTGTGTATATACAGTTTGCAAAAGAATAATAAAGAATATAATTAAAAAAAAATATAAATAAATATTTGGCGCTGGTCGAGCTTCTCCTCTTACTGTGGCGTGCGTCTTGATATTTTCCATAAATGGAGGGGCTACCGCTAGTAGAAGCAACTTTTTCTATCAATTGGTCCTATTTCCTATCCGGGATGCCTGATGGAACCAAATAGTTTTATGCGGCTTCGATGGCGACTTTTCGACATGTATTCGTAAACTCGACCCTGAATACTAAATTCGAGAAAAAAAAAATACTGAGACGAATCAATAACAGTAAGGGGTTTGTTTTCATCTATTCCATCATGAAATGTACAAATGTTTTTGACGAGATGAATTATTTAACTCACTGAAAAAAGACCAAATAAAGTTCGTAAGTGAAAACGTCAGCAAGTTTATGTTAAAAACTACTTAACTTTTCCATAAAAATATCAAGTTACAGCTCGTCACACCTGATTTTGTAAAAGCACAAAATGTAAAAGGTAACCTTCGTATGCATCGTAATGTCCCAATATTCACTTATTCAAAATATTAAATAAAAATTAATTTGAATTAATTAAAAAAACAAATTTTGTTTTTGGAAACCGTATTAAATATGTCCGCTAAGTAACTAACTTTTCACCATTAAAATACATAAGTGACACATTGCCGCTCTCTATGCTCGAAACACTAAAACAATTTGCCTTATTGTTAATTGAAAGTAAGGTTCTAGTAGATGATAGATGAGGAGAAAATAACAGATGAATTCGTATTAATGAATAATCGTGTGGAAAGAAGTGACTAAGCATTTACGCCTCAAGCTTTTATGGTACAACAAAAGCGGGAAAGAGCTAACAGCTTTGATATATCAATTAAAAATATTTGTTGTATGACATTTACCGAAGCGTATTTCAAGCGTGGGGTAGGTGTTATCCGCTCTGATGATACGATAGGTAACAGTGTGTGGCCATTCATGCCTTATAAATACCAGCTTTTAATCAATTCAATTAAAACAATTAATATTGATACAGTACTTTTGTGTGATTGTATTCGATCGGCATGAGGCACGTGTGTATTTATGTGCGCCCACACAGTGTGTAAAGTAATAAGTTTGTATGGCTTTGGATCACATAAATAATGAATTTAACGAGCATTCGTTCGCATTGTCTTCTTGTTAAGTGTTCCGGCATTTTGCAATACTGAGTTGAAAAAATGCATACATAGTTACCAAGTATGCTCTCACTACGTATAGAATATTTGTACACATACACTTACATATACATAACATATATAGACATATAAATATATCAACTCAAAGATAAACAAATATGTGCATAAAAGTGTACCTGTTCTAGGTCAATGGCTTTGACTTTGTTTGTTTATATGCTGATATATGACAATTGCCTATGAATTTTACCATAATTTTAGATTTAAATACTCCCTTAAAATGAATAATCGGAACTAAAAAAACGACGATTGGCGATGTTCTATATTTTCTCATTTACCTTTTGTGAGTGATTTTTTTCAGAAAATACAGTAGAAACTCGATTCTTGCACGCAATGAAAACCGGGCTCAGTGCACCTTCGAGGTTGCCGCAAGTACTGAGGTTTTTTTCCACACAAATTAAAATAGTTTTGTTTTACTGATAGCAATTCAATGGATGCGGCCATAGCCGAATGGGCTCGTGCGTGACTACCATTCGGGAGTGCGTAGGTTCGAATCTTCGTGCATGAAACAGCAAAATGATAAAAAAAAAGTTTTTTTTCTAATAGCAGTCGCCCTCGGCGGACTATGGCAAACCTCCGAGTGTATTTCTGCAATGGAAAAGCTCATAAAAAATATTTGCTGTTCGGAGTCGGCTTGAAAAATGTAAGTTCTTTCATTTGTGGAACAACATCGAAGCACACGCCATGAATAGGAGGAGCTCGGCCAAACACCAACAGAAGTGTATGCGCCAATTATTTATTTTATTTTAATCCAAGTTTATTTGTTTTTATAATATTAATTAAAAACACTTTGAAGCGATGCATTTCATTTGAAATTAAAGAAATTTTCGATTTTGGTTTTTTTTGTACGCACTCGCTTGTTCCACACTAATTCTGAGCCTCTGCAGCGTCATAACATCATTTAAGCAAACATTCTTTTGCTCTGCGCAATCCAAGCATAAATTGAATGCTGTTATTGCCCCCTCCGATGTATTTTTATTCGTATTTAGCATCTCGTCGTTAGTTCTTTCACCGTGTACACATTCAGAGTCTTGCTGCAATGGTTCTACTTCCAGAAGCAAAGTTGCAATGAATTAAATAAGCCACCTGTAATCGTAACTCCGAAAGAGCAGTGATATCGTCACAATCCCAGTCAGACGCTTGCTCAAACAGTTTTTGAAACGATGACTGATTTGAAGTTGCAGTAAGAGCATCCCATGCACTCTCTAAAAAGCATTTTGTAAAGGGTGGTTAAGTTTCAAGGGCCGGTGTTAATTTTGAATAAAATACAATTTTTTTTATCTTATTATCATTTCTCTTTATTATTATAATATTGGTATTGCTCAATTACGTTTGGAATAAAATATCGGCCAAATGGCCGCCGCAGCCTCGGCGGCACACCTCCATCCGATGACGCTGAGGCATAATTTTCGATGACGCTGAGGCATAATTGAGGTTCTATGCCGTTAATGTGCCGAATTATCTCATCCTTTAGCTCTTGAATTGTTGCTGGCTTATTGATGAACACCTTTTCTTTCAAATAACCCCAAAGAAAGAAGTCCAACAGGGTCAAATCACATGATCTTGGCGACCAATTGACATCGCCGCGACGCCATCAAATCTTTCGCGCAAAAGAGCCATTGTTTCGTTAGCTGTGTGGCACGGTCCTGTTGAAACCACATATCGTCCACATGCATATCTTCCGATTTGGGCCATAAAAAGCTCCTTATCATCTCACGATAGCGAACACTATTCACAGTAACTGCCTGACCGGCCTCATTTTGGAACAAATACGGCCCAATGATGCCGCCGGCCCATAAACCGCACCAAACAGTCACTCTTTGTGGGTGCATTGGTTTTTCGGCAATCACTCATGGATTATCATTCGCCCAAATTCGGCAATTCTGCTTGTTGAGTCATTCAGGAATTTTATTTCCTTTGTAGACAACAGGCATATTAGTAAAATTTTGTAATGAACACGGATTCACCAAACTCCCCATAATCATAATTTTTACTTTATGATTTCCAGCAACATGTGTACAAGCAAGAAAAGTTTTGCTCTTCTTAATGATCGTATGTCCCGGAGTCGGTTAAGAACTTCCAAATAAGCCAGGCTCATCGGCTTTGTATATCTGCTCTTTCGACAAACTTAAATCCATAATTGTTTTGTTAAATTATCATTGTTTTGTTAAATTGTCAAAATTATTTGATAATTTTTCTTCGCAAATCTTTAGCCATCGTATTTCACGGCCCTTTTTAAAGTTTGCAACCCAACCATCCACGAAATAACTTGGCTTCCTCTTTTAGCATATCACTTGTAATTATTTGGAAGTTCTTGGCCCTTTGGTCCGCAAACCAATTGAATAAAGCCCTTTCCATTTTTTGAAACTCAGAAATCTTAAGAGTTCCTTGTACCTGGACCGGATTCAGATCGGGTAAAAACTTCTTAATAATGGACTGTTCATTTTTTTCAATACGAGCTATTGTTGCTCTATGCACTTGAAAGTTTTTAGCTAATGCATGAATGGATATTCCGGCATTTAATTTGTTCAGTATGTCAGCTTTTTCTTTTATTGTAAACAAAGTAAATTTTTTCTTTGACATTATAAGACCAATCTATGCAAAAGTTAACGCAAAGCGGTCATTTCCTCAGCAAATGAATTGGGCGGTACTTCCCTTAAATTCATTCATTAAAATCATTCAACAACGGTACTTCCCCGAGCTTTACAACGTAGAAAGAGTGAAAGGGAAAAACAAATCAAAAAAAGTTGCAAGTATCGAGGTAAACATTTTTTAGTGTCGCATGTACTGGGTACGCAATGAAAAAAAAAACATTGTGTGGCAAGAGTTGCGCAAGTATCGAGTTTCTACTGTAGTATGTTTATAAATATAATATTATTGTTTATGTATGTTATGTTTAAAATGAGGCACAAACATTTTTTTATGTTTTTGAGCATATCGGTTTTTTTAAAATAATTTTATAAGTTTTTGCGTAACGCGTTTACATATTTCCTAAGGCAGACTTTTTTTGCGATCCTCACCATCGCATGAAAAAAATTCTTCAAAATCTTGTGAAAATCTATCATTTCTAGCTATTTTTCAAGTTTTTGAAGGTATTTTTTTTAACCCCTATTTACCGCACAAAAATCGATTTCACTGTGGAAGTACATTTTTCGAATTTAAAATATTCCAATTAAATAATTTTGCCATTTTCTAACATTTTTTTATTTCCCCCAGGATAACTTCATTAAAACGTCCAAATACACATTGCTGACATTTTTGCCATTCAATCTGCTCGAGCAATTTCAACGTCTTGCCAATTTTTATTTCCTGTGCTTGTTGGTGCTACAGCTGATACCAGCGATATCGTCGTTGACGCCCGTAACCACGGCTATACCGTTAATTGGCGTGTTGACATTGACAGCGGTTAAAGATGCCTATGATGACATTGTGAGTATACAGTTAAATAAATGTGGTGTACAGTTTGTCAGGAAAGTGTTTTGACATATACTAATCTAGCGAAATTAATTAAGAAAAATGTATTTTTTATGGTTTTCTTTCAATCAATAAATAATATATATCACACAAATAAAAAGCAAAAACAATATATACTTCAAACACAGCTGTCAAGAAAGGTTGTTTACCTTTGCATGAATAGCTTTAAGTTAATATTTAAAAAAAATAATCTGAATCAGTACTTTGACAGACTACCCCGAGCCTCTATTGCACCGTTTAGTCTGCTACGAATAGAGTGAATACATTTTTGGACATCATTTTGGGTTCTGCTCGATGCTTTGAATGATTTTTGCAACATTTTTCTTTGAAAATGCCCACAAATTTTCTATTGGATTAATATCCGGGCTTTGGGCTGATGTATCTAATATTTTACTGCAATAAAAAGGATCCACCTTCTGACCATATGAACAATTTGAAACAGGCCAACAATGCGATGTCACATTTATCGACTTTTGGAAGGCATTCGATAGAGTCAGCCATAGAATCCTACTGGGTTCAATTGGTTGTTGTTGTTGTTGTTGTTGTAGCAGCATAAACATTCCCCGTGCATATACGAGGAATGCTGCTGAAGTGACGTCCTTGGCCGGATATAAATCCGGGTCGTTCCGGTTAGGTAGAGCCGACTGTCGTGGGAATGGTCAATTGGTATTCACCCTAGATTACTTAAGGGGTTTGCATCTTATCTCACTGATAGAACTCAATTCGTTCGTATAAACAATATAAAATCTATCTGATGCCATCAAAGTTACCTCAGCTGTAGCTCAAGCTAGCCATCTCGGGCCACTATTGTTCTTAATCTTTATTAACGACATTCCAGACGTTTTTTGTCTGTTGTATGTAGATGACTTGTCGTATAGAGGACGGGTTGCACCTCCTATGGAGTTACCTTCAGTTTCAAGCCGACCCCGAACGGCAGATATTTTGTATGAGGAGCTTTTTTCCATGGCAGAAATACACTCGGAGGTTTGCCATTATCTGCGGAGGGGTGACCGCTATTAGAAAAAAACGTTTATTTAATTTTGGTGTTTCACCGAGACTCGAACCGACGTTTTCTCTCTGAATTCCCAATGGTAGTCACGCACCCGCTCATTCGGCCAAGGCGGCCGTATAACTTATAACCAAAGGTTGTATAACTATTATATAATAGACACTGAATCACCTCAAACGATTTCCGTTTTCCAGACATTTTTGCATTCTTTATAATTTACGTAGGATTTGATATTTTGATCAACAAATCACTCTTACCATTATTTTATGACTGATTGATGACTAACGTGTGTATAACATCTCAGTGAGATAACGGTATATCAAATCATCTTAGCAAACGATGCTGAAAATAGATAAGTAAAAACGCTTTCCTGACAGCTGAGAGCAACATTTGTTTTATAATATTTTTTTTTTGCTTGCTTCGGTAGAATCAAAAAGTTCACCGTACGAAATACTGGCAACTATTAAAGTTATTGAAATATTTTTGAAAGGCTCTTCAAATTCAATCAGATACGCTGGTTTTAGTTAAAAAAGTGCAAATCACTTGACATGTCTAAAAATTTTCTTGTTAAACTGTATTGTTAAACTGTATGTATTAGTGTATAATTAACATTTTTTTAACTTCTACAATATTGTACATAAAACTTGATCTATAAGAACCTTATACTTTACAACATCTCTAATTGTACTTTGCAGCAACGCCACCTGTCGGATTCTCAGGTGAATAATAGGCGATCGAAAACGTTAAGAAATGGTCAATTGATCGATGCAAAATGGTCAGGAGTACAGGTAAGAAATCCAATTCTTAAAATTTATAATATTTTTAAACAAATTGATGTACATATTTAGGTCCATACCACACGAAAAAATTTTAAACCAAATACATTCCTTATATTTTTATTAGCAGCTTAGGGCTAACAATTTATGTTTGTGGACTATGCGAGACTATCTCTTCACAAATGTTTTAAAATCGCTTCGGTTTTCAGCATTTGCTTGACTTAAAACCATGTCGTATAAAGCCTATTTTTGAAAATTATATAAATAATAATGCAAGGTGGCTCAAAATTAATCACCCTATCGGAAGGTTTATAACTTTTTCAAATGGCGTCGTATGTGAATCATATTTAACTTTTGGGAACTAGACTGCTGCAATATATAATATGTACAAACGGACATGTTATAAAGCGCTTGAATGTTAAAACACAGGTTTCCAAAATTTTTTTTTATTTAGTGCAGAGGTTATTCAAAAACCAAATGGGATGATTAATTTTGCGCCACCTTGTATTTGTTCCAAGTTTCATTGAAATATTAGGCTCTGGAAAAAAAAACATTATTTTCCGTTTAGGCATTTTTGATATTAAAGAAAATGTCGATAATGTGAAAACTGCCGATAAAATCACAGAAATAACTAATACAAATTGTTAGTAGTCGTGGCATCTCCCAGGAGCTAAAGATTCACCGTAATGCAGTTGTAAACCATTTGCGCAAAAATAATGGATTTTTTCCCCCCAACTTACAGTCTGTGTCAGAAAAAAAGAAAGGCGACTATTCATAAAATATAAAATTACTCAATAAGCCGTGTAGTCTCCAGCGTTGTCGAGTATAGCCTGGCATCTTCTTTATGCTTTGAACCAGCTTTTCTGCGTAGCTCGTCGACAAACAGGACTAGATTTTGCGAACTTGGCGCACGAGTCGCTTTAAATCATGGACTGGCCTCCCGGCAAGATGCGTTTTCATAGTTCCCCACACATTTTCAATGGGGTTGGCGTCTGTGAACTTGGAAGGCCAGTCCAGTGGGACGGTAGGACATGTTCGCCTCCTTCAGTCGTCGTTCGATGGTGTTGATACTCACATCTATTCCCTTTTTGGCAAGGATTGTGCTGCACCCTTGGTGTAGTCACAAAAAAGGGTCCCGCTTAAAAATTTGGACGATCACCTTATCCTGCTTTTTTGTCATCACTCGCTTCAAGTCGCGCTCGGAAAAGTCATCAAAATTTTTGTACTTACACCGCTGATTCAACATCACAACTTTTGCAGTCGCGGCGTAAGATAATTTCTGCCCTTTCGAATGCGTGCAGAAAAATACCCCTCAAAACGTTTCACGTACTTCTCACTCATTTTTGTTTGGTTGCGTTTACGGGAAATTTTCGAACGACACTAACCCGGTTAGCACTGGCGTCGTAGCCCTTGAGCGGGACTATTATGCAGCAAAAAGCAGAACAAAATATATCTTGAAGTTACCAGAAAAAAACCTTCTGACAAAGACTGTATATATACATTTTTGCTCGAGTTATCGTGCGCACAGACGGATGGACATTCATAGCTAAATCGAATCCTCTCATCATTCTGAGCATTTTGGTATATTTATGTATACATCCATCTAGATTTCTTTACATACAACCGTTATATGAACAAAATTATAATACCCAAGTACGCGGGTGTAAAAATTAATTTGCGTCGATCGCAGCACTCTGTACATGCAAACATATTGCACGCTGTCTGTACTTACACTCATATTTTTGCACATATTATATTTCTGGAATGTGCTTCGTTTGAAATTCATGCTTTGATTTTAGATTTCGCTAATTGTATTCATACATATTTTTATTTATTTACTGCACCATAGGTTGGTGATGTGATACGTTTGGAGAATAATCAGTTTGTGGCAGCCGACATCCTATTGCTGACCACATCCGAACCAAATGGCTTGTGCTTCATCGAAACCGCAGAGTTGGATGGTGAAACAAATTTGAAATGTAAGCAATGCCTGCCAGAGATCACAGAGCTGGGCCAGCGGCACGACCTTTTGTGGAATTTCAATGGTGAAATTATTTGCGAACGACCAAATAATTTACTAAACAAGTTCGAGGGAACACTCATATGGCGCAATCAAAGATATGCGCTCGATAACGAGAAAATCCTACTAAGAGGCTGTGTTTTACGCAATACACAATGGTGCTACGGAGTTGTTGTATTTGCGGGCAAAGACACCAAACTTATGCAGAATTCGGGCAAAACTCAATTCAAAAGCACCGGCGTTGATAGACTGTTAAATTTTATTATAATTGGGGTGAGTTATTTGATGGTTGTGAATAGTTTAATGGTGGAGGAGGGTGAGGAAAGGAATGTAAACATGTTTTTTCTTTTCGTTTTTTGTTTTTTAGATCGTACTTTTTCTACTTTCCATATGTGCGTTTTTTACGTTGGCCTGTGCCATTTGGGAAAGCTTTATTGGACAACATTTTCAGGTAATGGGTTAATTATGCGATTTGGAAACATTTTTATTCATTTATTTCTTTTTTTTTTAATTGAACTAGAGATGAAGGCATAGTACTTATAATACTTAAACTCATAATACTTGTAATGTGCTTATATATATACATAATTAATATTATATACTTATGTATGTAGTTACAATAGCTCGTTGGCTTGAAATTTATAGAGTTAAAACAGATGAAATTAACATTCTTTGGTTAAGACTTGCATTTATCTGCGATTGCCCAAATTCCCATGTAATTGTAAAACAGGAAATGTTATGTTAACAGTGATATCCGTAAGGTAAATGTAGGGGTTTTTATAAAATATTTTCAGCGCAACCAGAATCGTAAGCATACACGCGAAACTATTTTTCATTATTTTTATTTATTTAATAGACCATTTTATCACAAATATATAGTTTATAATATATGTTATTTCACAATAATGGCGGTATATTTAGTAATAACAAATGCTAGAAGAGGAAACGTGCATAAAAACACAGAAAGATCTGGATTGACGATTGCGTTGTAAACACTAGCGTTTTCCGAAACTTAACAGAGCTCGTAACTGAGTTAAGTTTCTAGTTGAAATAGGTTATTCGAGTTGTAGTGGATATTTATAGTAAGTTTATATTCCAGAAATTTATTATTACTTTATTCAAAACTAGAAGTGAAATATATGTATTAGTTTGGAGAAAAAAATCCATTATTTTCTCGGTACATGGCTGTAGTGTTGTCAACACATTTGGTGACATTTTTCACTAAAAAATTTCGTTTGCTGTTTTTTGTTTTTTCCATTCAGTTGTGAGTTACTGGGTGTTAACAAAGGAAGTCAACAAAGAGAAAATTCAGAACATTTTGGAGTTTTTCTTTGATAAAGGCGAACATGCAAGCCAGGCTGTTGAAGCTATGAATGGCGTTCATGCTGTTGTTCAGGCATTTTTCATATTAAAGAAAATATCGAAAATGTCGATAAAATCACAGAAATAATCGAAGTTGATCGACATGTTAGTAGTCGTAGCATCGACCAGGAGCTACAGATCGACCATAAAACAATTTTTTTTTATTTAATAACTAATTATTTACGCAGGATTAATGGTTTTTTCTTGATTTAAATGTTTTTGGACAAATAATAATGATTTTTTTTTTGGTTTTTGTTTAAAATTAATAAACAATTTTAAGTTTAATATTTTTTTAACAAAAAATATTTTTTACTTGTACAAGTTAATTTATTTCAATTTACAATACGAAAAAAAAAATTTTTAGTGCCCTACGCCCATCGCCTCTAAAATAATGGAAACACTCTTTCTCAAAAGATCGATACCAGTAATAAAAAATGGTTGATAATTCCAAATCACCAATTCGGGTTCAGAAAAAAACGCAGTACAATCGAACAAGTTCATAGAATTTTAAATTGCATTCACTCTGCTTTTGAACACAAAAAGTACTGTACTACTGCATTCCTCGATTGAGTATTATTATTTATTTATTATTACATTTTAATTGAATTATATCTCAAAAACCGATTTTTCTTTGTTCAGCAAGGAAAAGAACAATCTGAACTCTGCGAAAGTTCAGCTGGTCTTCCTGAAGGCAGTGTGATGGGCCCCAATCTATATCTGCTTTATACCCATGACTGACCAGCCTTCGTAGAAGCAGTTGTTGACACATTTACAGATGATAATGGATACATTTCCATAATTGTCCTTATTCAAACTCCAAAACGCTCTTGATGAGATAAGCCATTTGCTTAAAAAATGGCGAATTAAGGCAAACGAGACAAAGTCTGCCCAAATTACGTTCTCCCTCAAAAGTAGAACCTGCTCTCCTGTTAAACTAAACAACGCAGATATTCCACAGTGTAATGAGACTAATACTTAGGAATGCAGCTCGACAGCAAACTCTCGTGAAAAACTCATATCTTTCCAAAACGCAAAGCGCTAGGAATGAAGCTCAGAAACCTACACTGGTTACTCAAAACTGCAAGTTCCACATGAGAGTAAGCTCTTATTCTATTCAGCTGTTTTGTAACCAATCTGGACCTACGAAACACAATTGCGGAGATCCGTGGCAGTCTGAAATGTAGAAATAATCCAAAGATTCCAATCGAAGACTGCTGGAATGATTGTGAACGCTTCATTCTACGTCACAAACAATCAAATAATATGGAAATTCCTACTGCCTCTTCTGAAATTAAAAAGGATGGTCTTGCTCACCAACAAAAAATCTTGATCACCCGAATCCTCTTATTCCTACACTCACTTCTCATACAGTGTCTTTTCAGCGGCTTAAAAGGAAATCAATAATAGATTTGTAATATTGTAAACCTGTACATAAAATATGAGGGCACCAGTAGGTGCACTCCCTGCACAATATTTAGTTTGAAATTAATGAACTTTTAATTTTTAATTTTAAATGAATTTAGCAAAAAAAAAAAAAAACAGAGGACTTCGTTTCTTTATTGAATTCAACTCAGAACTGAACTTTAGCTAAAACATATTTCTCAGGCTAGGCTTGCTCTCACGGTCTGTGAATTTAGGCAATATGATATCCAAATTTTGTAGAGATGGTGTCAGCAGAAAGTGCGCGACGTGTGTGAACGTCACTGTTAACATTCGACGCGTTAACTTATATTTATTAACATTGCTTTTGGCATAATTTGAATTAACTGAAACGTAATTTGACCATCCACGTTGTTGACAAGGGCTTGATATCATAATCCACATCTTTGGCGCGTGGAACCTATGATTTTTTTCGACAAGAGCCTATTTGATATTAATTTCAAATAATAATTAATTCAAAATACTGACTTTAATGAAGGTAGGAGGGACTCTTTAGTGAATGTTTTTTTGTAAACAATTTTTTATTAAACCTAACCCAAGCTCGATTTTCTCTTTTTTTTCTGACAGGTGTACTTACCTTGGGAAAATATCATCCCGAAGAATGTTGCGCAAGGCTCCACCGTTATCGGCCTGTTGGTGTTCTTTTCCTATGCAATCGTCTTAAATACTGTTGTGCCAATATCTCTCTACGTTTCAGTAGAGGTAAATATGAGCCAATCTAATTTAAAGCCCTTGCACCATATATTTCGCTAAAAACTGTACATATCATCATTTACGGGTGTAATCTTATCTTTTCCGTCAACAAACAGGTTATACGTTTCGCCCAATCATTTCTAATCAATTGGGATGAGGAAATGTACTATGAACGCTCGAAAACTCATGCCAAAGCACGTACCACCACACTCAACGAGGAGTTGGGACAAATTCAATATATATTTTCGGATAAAACCGGCACACTAACACAAAATATAATGACCTTCAACAAATGCAGTATTAACGGGCGTACCTATGGCGATGTATTCGATCTGCGTACGGGTGAAGTTATCGAAGTCACAGATGTAAGTAGCCTACCTGAGTAATCAATTATGGAATTTTATATTAAAGCAGATGAATGCCCCTAGGAAAATATTCACTAATTATATAGATAGTCTTTTTTCTTGAGGCTTACAAAACGCAGCTCAGCTAACACTCATAATAATTAGGACAAGACTAACTACACACCCTCTAACTTTCACTGCTGAAACATAACAAATTAAAGCATTACGGCAATTATAAAACTAACTGACCCTTTTACTTTTTAATTACACAACACTTTATTGGTAGTGACAAAGGCATTGCATGAAGTTCGTAGTGAACACAAAAAATGGATTATCAAAAATTATTTGCCGTTTACTTCATTTGTTAATAATTGAATTCTATAGACAATCATATTCAGTTAAGATAAGAGATAATAAGAGGATAGGTAATTCATATTCAAAATATAAGAAAAATAAAATAGCTTAGAAGTACTTTATGGCACTACTGTCCAATCAATTTTTTTTCCAAAATTAACGCCCGCACGCAGAATTTAAGAAACTCGAAAACTATTCCACACACATCCGACATTTTTCTTGAGCATTTTTGGAGAGGTCTTTACTAGCATTAAAACATTGAAGATCAATTTTTATTTTTTATGAGGTTGACCGTTTTGTTTGATATGCTTGTATGTCAACACATCTTAGCTAGATTCCAAATTAAAACTCCGTCTCAAATATCAAACATTTTATAACTATTTGATACTGATTTGAGAATTGCACCCTTCTCAATAAAACTAGAATTGAGTCTCCAAATTGAAACAATTGCCGGTTATTAAATTTACTTCCAAGTTGGTTCTTCAAATCAAATGTTGACATTTAATTTATTTTATAGATCGTGAAGTTGCATAATGCAAAGCCAGGATTCCATGCTCCAATCCCACTTTTTTTTCAATAATACTGCAAATACTTACATGGGAGCATTGAGATTGGAATCACTGCAAAACTGGTCCTGTATTATTGGGCTACAGCGCACTGCAACCAAAGGAGATCTATTGAAATCCTCTTTTTCACAAAATAAGTCAAACAAAAAATGCAGAATATAAATTTATCTACAACTGACTCACAAAACGTGCCTCACTTTAACTTTTTCTTGTTTCACAACTCTTTTTGATGGGACTACCAAATCTAAAAATTTAAAAAACGAAGAGAGGAGAAGATTTAGAGTTTTTAAGATATAGGTCATCAAAACTTTTGTAAAACACGTCGAAAATTGCAGAAATTCTTAAAATAGATGACAATTTTTTACATATATTGTAAATGTATATGTGACAAATCCACAGGAATGGTTAAGTTAAAAATATAAAGGATTAAGTACCATTCATAAAATAACATGAAATTATTCTATGGCTCAATTTTTTACTACCTTTTCAGAAAGGAGCAAAACGTATGCCCCTTTTCCCCTACTTTTTAAATTTGTTTGCTATCTTTTCTTAAAAGGAATAAACCTATGCCCCTTTTCCCTTTACTTCCAAATTGCATCAATGGATTAAGTAGCATCCGAAATCAGTTTTTATTCATTACACAACCTTTTATTATTGCATCATTCAATAATATTCATTTCAAGGCGAATCCATTAAAGTTGGTAAACCAGCTGATTTTTTTTTTTCTTTCGCCGTGTATATGTGGCTGTCAGCCCAGAATGAAACAAAGCGAATTCATTATTTGTTTTCTACTTTGCCAATACTTTGCTTTGACAATCAAACGTACAAAACATTGCCGTTGGTCTGGTGCCGCAACCTTTAATTAATGCGCCTTGATTTATTTCATTTCAAAAAATAATTTCAATATATTAGGTGGTTTTAATTCAAAGTAGAATTCAAAATTATTCCGTACTTTTTTCTACCGAAAGTTTTGTATGTACTTAAGTATATTCATGTATGTATGAATCTACCAAAAATTTAATATTTCTGACATTATCTTTCAATTGAATCTCAATGGAATTCATACTCAAAATACGCACCCCATTTTCAATTTTAGAATCGTTGGCGGAAAATATCTGTTATAAAATTTCTAATTGGTTAGTTCTAAAAATTCGTAGTAAAATATTAAGCAATCCAAAAGTTTTTTCATAGCAATATATTAATTTTATTACATTAGAAATATTGAGAAAATTTCTTTAAATGCACATTTTTTGTAAATATCACGATATTTTGTGTTTGTGCACAAACTTATAACCTAAATCGTAGAGAGTATTGAATGTTCTACACTGACACTCACACACCACTTACCTCCCAGGCAGTTGAGTTTTGTGCATCCTTATACTGCTTCCCACACCTTGTTTTCTCCCTCTCTTTGCACCACTTCACTCTTTGTCCGCTTTGTGACAAATGATTTTTTATTTGTTTTTTGAATAGTAAATTATTTTTTGCATTTAGTAAAAGAAAATCCTTAAAACATATTCCTCGTTGTAGAAGCAAAAATATGTACAGAATAGCAACTTTAACTTGAGCGGCAGCAATAGCGCCAATAAAAGCACACCGGCACCAACTATTTTATTGCACACCGCTGAGGTTCATCCGAAGAGCACAGTTATGGTATCTAGTCCTGAAGAAGGTGGCGCTACCGACGTCTCCATAGCTTCAACGAATTCAATAACAACAAAAGACGTCACATTGCCTATGACAGCCGCTATGACGATTCAAACTGCAATGGGTAGCCCAACACCTGAATCATCTCCTTCCCCTTCAGTCAGTAAACGTCAGCTTCAATATGAAGAATCTCCCATTGACAGCTCAAAGACAACGGAAGCGACAGCGCAGCATATAACTTGGCGTCAACGCTCCGTATCCCAGTCACCAAGCCGACGCATGCGACGACAAGTGTCCACGCTATCCAATGCGAGCGATAAAGTAATAATATTCGATGATTCTACACTATCGCCTAGAGCACTGATAGTGTCGTTTAACAACAACAATAGCACATCTACATCCATTACAAATGTCTGCACAAGCACCATCGAGTCGCCGCCGTCAAACACACCACCACTACCTCTGACAACGGTGACTGCACCATTAATAACACCCTCTCTGACACAAAAAACACCTGCACCGACCACATCAACAATATTATCATCATCATCATCATCGTCATCATCGTCACAATCACAAATTACAACAACAATGCACTCAGATGCTCCGTCACAAATTACGACACTTTTGGGCGAGCCGCAACAACAACAGCAATCTCACGCCACCGCAGCAAGAAGCTCACAAAAAGCCACAAAACCAAACACTAACACAAACGCAAACACAAAACCTCAATCACCATCAGATCCAATTGGTAAAACAGACGCAAAACAGCATTGTGTGTCATGTTGCGGCTGCAGTAGCCGGCAGCTACAGCAAGCAACGCAACCGAAAGGAAGCGCAAAATCGAAATTAAAGACGAATTTGAAATCACAATCGAAAAAGATGCTAAAGCAAACATGTGAAAATTGCACAAAATGCGCTCATCAAAATCACACCAAAAAAGTCAGCATCACAATTAATGCCAACAATAAGAACAAAACCAATGGCACCACCACAAGCACCGCCGACAATGTATTTGACCTTTATAGCGCAGCCTGGAGTTCGTCCCACCAAAAAGTGCACGTATGCATGTAATTTTTAAATGGCTAACAGTAATTTGTGCGCTCGATTTAAAAATTGTCCAGCCATGCAGTCGAAGCCTTAAGTTGCATACATCGTGTCACTGATTATAATTGTTTTACTTTTTATGTTTTGCTTAAACGCTTCACGCACCCTGTACTCCCACCTGTATAATTGAAGTTTCAAGTTCGATGTAGCTGTGTCGTTTCCAGGAATGTTAAAATTCTTTAGTTTCGCCACCTTTTTTATTATTTTTATATTTGCTTATTTTATTTTTTGCATGTGTTATATATAATGGTGAATATGTATGTATGTTTGTACATATATAACTCAACTTATGACTAATACCCTAAAACTAAGTGTGCATTATATTGGATTATCCCTTGTGTCTCCTTGAGTACCTATTGACGAACTAACTGCTAAAGAAAGTAACTTTTCTAAAATCTTCCGGCCGCCTCTATTCAGCCTGGCCTGATGTTGCATGCTGCTTCCGCTTTCATCGCCGCTAACAATTATAAACAAACATATTCGCTTCAATACGATAACGCTATGGCCAACTGAATACTTGCATACATATACCTATATATATATATATATATATATGTACAATACATATATATATATGTATATATATACAATACATATATATATAAATTTGTATTCATCAACAATTTTTTAAACTATGGGTGTACAATTAGGAAAGCGCCATTTTTGTTTAAGGTTCTTCAAATCCCTAATTCGGTTAGGATGTCATTCTTATCTTTATGCATTCTTATGGGTTATGCAAAATTCATTTTCAAACTCTCTTAGAGTCGGACATGAATCTTCATGTAATAACTGTCTAATAGGAAGACATGCCTGTAGATTAGGGACACTATCCACTGACTATTGCGGAGCTATTAGGATATTGAAGATAAAGATACAATCCAACTTGAGATTACTTGGTCTCGCTTTTCTGGACAACATTGCTAGTATAGCCAGCTTTTTTTTAAAGGCCATACAATGGTTCAGGGAGGATCATGCAGAGGAAGGTAGTAGTATCAAGGGAGTATCACAAGGGACCTCTAATTGACTGGCCTAGATGCGTCGAAGGACAACCACTTTACCTAACCTAACCTAATGTCAAACTTTTTCAACCGTCTGCTCTCTTCTTACTTGCCACTTTGAAATCACAACTTTTGTAGCATTGAAACCTTTCCTTCGACCATGGTTTTGTCACGAACAGATAAGAACAATATAAGTTTTCATAATCATCATTCCATGGGTCTCAGCCACAGTTTGATTTTTTTTTTTTTTTTTGAGCTAAAGTCAAATTACACTTAGCTGACTCGAATTGGGTCACAAAAAGATATGCGACCGTTGAAAAGTCCAAAATGCAATGCGTTCCTTCCACTGAAGCCTCACTAAAATGTGGTTTTCTATTTGTACACCTAATAAATGAATTGGAAAACTGGCGTCTGCCAAGCGTTACGCTTATGAATCATCCATACAAACATTTCTACATAGTAAATTTCCACATTGTTTAAAGTGTTAAGTGTTTGCTAAAATTTATACCTTTTTAACGTATTTTCAAGGCTCTCGAACCGGTGGACTTTTCTGCGAATCCCGAATTCGAACCCGAATTCCGCTGGTATGACAAGACGCTGCTGGATGCAGTGCGCTCTGACGAGGAGCATACACAAAATTTCTTTCGCCTATTGGCGTTGTGCCACACCGTGATGCCCGAGTATGTAGAGGGACGACTTGAGTATCAGGCGCAAAGCCCTGACGAGGCTGCTCTAGTGTCAGCAGCCCGCAACTTTGGCTTCGTTTTTCGTTCACGAACGCCGAATAGCATAACGATAGAGGTGATGGGAAATCGAGAGGTAAATAAAAGTTTTGTACGATTTACAAAAACAAAAATTTTGATTCACGAAACGAAAATTCCTTTATTTAACTGCTTTTTCTCTTTCACTCATAGGATTATGTACTTCTGAATATTCTAGACTTCAATAATGTGCGCAAACGTATGTCGGTGATATTGAGACGAGGCGATGACATCATATTGTATTGCAAGGGTGCTGATAATGTGATTTACGATAGGTTAAGTACTAGTCAAAATGATATTAAGGCGCGTACTCAGGATCATTTGAATGTAAGTTGAAGGTTTTGCGTAACTGCAACCAATACTAAAGTTAAAGTTGATTTTACGAAAACAAATCATGCAGAAATTCGCTGGCGAAGGTTTAAGGACGCTGGTACTCGCCGAACGACGGCTGGATGAAGACTATTACATGGAGTGGTTGGAACGACAGCAAATAGCAGCAGTTTCGTTAGATGCACGCGAAGAGAAATTGAGTGCCATGTATGAGGAGATCGAGAGTGAATTGATCCTCGTAGGTGTGACGGCCATCGAAGACAAGTTACAGGATGGTGTGCCACAGACGATAGCCAACCTACAAATGGCTGGCTTGAAAATTTGGGTTCTGACTGGTGATAAACAAGGTATTTACAGAAGTCGCTTATAAGACCGCAGGCGAATGTTTGGTGTCAAAAATTTTACTTATTTTAGAAACTGCTATAAATATTGGATATTCATGTCAATTATTGACCGATGAATTGGCCGATGTATTCATCGTGGATGGTAGTTCGTTGGAGGAAGTCGACAAGCAGTTGCGCCAATTCCGTGAATCGGTGCGAATACTTAATCGATTTAGACCTACACGTAAGATCGCACAGAGAATCGTCAAATAAATATAAAATGAATCCACTTATATTTTCTCACTCGCATATATACTTACAGAGCTAGAGCCAAACGTAAATTTGAATCTCAACTTAAATGGCGCGAATAGTGCCGACCGCAATAGCACATCTGTGATGTATGGAACTGGGTTTCGTACGCAGACCTCACCGCCGCCAGCGCCAGCGATATCGGTGGTTACCTTTAGGTGGGATGATGACAAAATTAAGCATAATAAGGGCGAACCGGACAGGTAGAGGGAACTCCAAAACAAACGCCGCACTCTAACACAAACACACACAAATTCTCTCTATCCCTCTCTATACTTTATATATCTTTGCTACTTCTATTATTACTTTTGTTTCGAGAAAAGACTATAGTCGATGATTTTATATAAGATTTTTTTTCTGTTTCTTATACTTTCGCTAATGATTCTTATACTGAAATACCTAATATTGATTTAAATTTCATTTTTAATTTCTAATTTTTTTATTTATAGTAAAATTTCACTGAGCTTCACTGAAATGTGCATACGTAAATAATCCATGTTCTTAGGTATTTTTCGTATAAGTAGAATTAATTGTGGCTAGGATGTGTTTTTTAGATTTTTCTCTCCGTTTGTTCAATCACCATGGCTATTGTAATATTTGGTGATTAGATGAGTACTTTGAAAAGCAAAAACTAGCTTAGAAATAGTTGAAATTGAGGAATTTCACCAAAATGTGTGAGATTTTTTGTGCTTAATTTAAGTTGTTTCAATCGATGATCGCTAGCTTCGGAAACAAGCGCGCCGAGTTCATACGACAAACTTCGTAGGAGAAACAAACTAGTCAAACTGTTTTTTTTTTTGTCAAATTACCTGCGCAAATGTTTCAAAACTCTTCTTTTTTGATCAATAACAGTAAGACAATGTGCTGTAAGTAGGCCAACTAGTAGTTTGAAATCTGCTCTTAAAACCATCAGTCATGTCAGATAATACGAATACAACCCACAAGGAACTACCTTTGGTGCCGTCGATGTGTCCAACTCAGTACGAGGGGTAAATTTGTGTTAGCAGATGCTTAGCATGCATCAGTTTTGGTCGCTTATTTCCATTTATTGCAATGAAGCAGAAGTCTTGAGGTCTGAACCTTCTTCTTTTGTATTATAGGATTAAATCCTGCTCTTTAACAATTTTTGTACCAGATATACAATTTGTATGGATTATATTGTATGTAAGCAAAATATTAGTTACGGATAGAGCTGGATGTCCAACACTCATTCCAGCTTTTAGGAAGGCGACCGGGTGGCCTCGTAGTCATCGGCTTTCCCGACATTACTGATTTAGCCAACCTATTGCCGTCACAAGTTTTAAACATATTTCTTAATCTGTGATGTTTTGGACACACATTGTCCCAGAGTAAACTTCCTTACATAATCGGTCTGGAGAAGCCGCAAATAGTTTACAAGGTGATCGTCTGAATCTAGCCGTTTCAGATGTTTCATGGTTATGTACCATAATTTCCTTCAAGCAACCAATTTTCACAAAAAAGTTGAATCTTAAGCAAGCTCACGACACTCTAGTTAAAATGAAATCAGCTTGTATATACATACGTAGACAACATGCATCACTTATAGCCAGGGCCACCATCTGGGCTACGGTGCGTATGAGTGATGTGTTGCTTATGAAAGGTAAACGCCGTGTGACGATAAAGGGTGTACAGGAAAAATTTCATATGGACGTGAAACTCTAGATTTTATATACAAATACTGCATACTTAGTTTTCATTTTCTCATGAATTCAATTTTCAAAGGATTTTAAATTATCACAGGACGAAATTAAAAAAAAAAATCATAAATACTAAAATCGTAGTCGTACTCTATGATATTTATATTGATATAGACGGGGCTAGTTTACTGGGGCGGTAGCCCTTGGTCGGGAGAAACTCGAATCATTTCGATAACGTATAACCGGCTGACAATAGAATGTATAGTATATACACTCTGTGTCACTGGGTGACTGGCCGAGCTGCTCCTTTTAATTTTGGTGTGTATCTTGATGTTTTTCCACAAATGGTGAAACCAACAGTTTTATGCCGCCTTTGAAAGGCAGATGGTTTTTTATGAGGAGCGTTTTCGTGGCAGAAATACACTCTGAAGTTTGCTATTGTCTGCCGAGGTGCGACCGCTATGGTTTCGAACCTGCACATTACAGAAAGGTAGTCATGCACCAACTCATTTAGCTACGGCGGAGGAGGATACATACAGCTATAAAAATAAACTTTTGTTTACTTTGTAACAATAACGTCTTTTGAAAAATATTATTTTGAAAAAATATATATATTGTAAAGATATATGTATATGTATTTGTAGTAATATTATACATACTGCAACTTCCTTCCTCTTGCTGTTTTAAAAACATTAAAAATATTGTTGAACTTTCCTCCTATGAAATAAAGGAGTCGAATAATATGCAATGCATACCCTTTTGAAACTGTAAAGTCCTTTAAAAAATCAAATTCATAAGAAAATGAAAAGCTGAGCATGCAGCGTAAAAAATATAACGTCGATTTTCCTCGCACGGTGTTCTATAGTACATATTTTTATTGGTCACCCACGAGAACGTTCATGATTGAAATTTCGCCTTTTCTTGAAATTGTGTACCGACCGTATTGGCGCCTCTGCGCTAAAGCCTGTGTTATTAGTAAGCATTATATTCATCATTTTAATGTGAATACATTATATTATCTTATTAAACTAAGATACAAAAATTGTATAACAGAAATTTTCGATACCTTTTCCCGGAATACCCAGATAAAGTGGAAGGAATTTAAGTTATAACGAACGTAGTGTAGAATTTTTTGTTAATAGAAAAGTAACGCACATTCAATATTTTAAGTTTCCACTAAATAAATTTCTTCCTGGAACACAAACTCTTACATACAAATTCATACATTTAAAAAACGTAAGAAATCAGTTTTTAATAATAGCAATCAAGGCAGTGCAATTCCTACATTAATTATATTATTTGATTATATTGTACAAGGATGATCCCCTCTATTGGTACTTGTTCCGCCCGGAAAGTAAATACTTATTTCTACATAGAAAATATTTTAACACATTTAATAATCCTAACTACTCACGCATCGTTTGTTCGTCCGTTTTTCATAATTACTATTTGTTCAAATATCGTTGCAAAACACATCAAATAACTCTAATACTAGTTTATACTTGCATATATCTGCATATATGTATGTGTGTGTAAATTGAAATAGGAGCATTTTTGTACATAAATTTTGAATCTCATACAACATCCGTCATACATAGCTTTGAATTTATGTTGTTATTTTTATTGTTGTTACAACATCAATGGCTGCTGATTTCGTTTATGCTTAGAACACACGTTTCTTTCATTTAAAACAAATTGACATTGAGTCAGTGCTTTGCCAGTAGTTGTTCGTGCTGCCGAGTTGAACTCAAGAAGTATTTAATGAAAAGCTTTTGAAATGCTATCAGAAAGTGTTTTGCATTGTTTTGTTGAACGTTTTTCCTCTTTTGTAACTATTATTAATGTAAGTCATGTATATGTACATATGTGTGTGTTCCCCAACTTCATATCTACACGCAAACACTTATACATAGTAAATTCAAATAGCGCCAAAAAGAGAAATAGACATACAATTCACTCCCGCATACATAAATATGTACATGCATGTATGCAGCATCCCCTCATTTGTACCGTTCCAGCACAAATTGCCATCTATACGTTTTATAAATTTTGTTTATTTTCTCTCTCTGTAACTTTGAGTAACATTCGTCATTTCTATATTAATAAAAACCTTTTCCAATTTCACTGCAGTGCCGAATGTAATGAACTGTACGACAATATTGAGAAGGGGGGTGAAGGTGCTACCACTTTACATCCAGATGAAATAATCGAAGAGAATACCGGCTTCGCTATTGTTGTCAATGGGCATTCGCTAGTTTACTGCCTCTCACCTGAATTGGAGTCAAGGTAAGTTCCTTTGAATAAGCCAAATTAATATTTTGCATAAAATGTAAACATATTTATTTTCAAATTAAAGAAAAAATGTGCATTTAACTTTAAAGTCTTTTTTTTTGTGATTTATCATTTTCGCAATCAATTCATTTCAAGATTCTTGGACGTCGCCTCACAGTGCAAAGCAGTCATATGTTGCCGAGTTACTCCGCTCCAAAAGGCATTAGTTGTGGAATTAATTAAGCGCGCAAAAAACGCGGTTACTCTAGCAATCGGTGATGGTGCCAATGATGTCTCAATGATTAAAGGTAAAAGCGAAAAAAAGTTTAAGCTTTAAGTGCGATCGAAATAAGTTATATTGCTTGCACATAAATATGTATTAATTAAAAAAAAAATATTTCATTTTAATTTTTTTTAGTCGTTCTTAACATTGTAATCATTCTACATGTTTTAACTAACGAGCAATATGCGTTGAGTTTCGTCTAATGCAAATAATGTTATGAATGTTCTGCAGAATTGCAGAGATGTTGATTCTAGAGATTATGTGGCTTCTTTATTTTAAGCCTTGTCTTCCAATTGCTTAGGTCAGACTTTCGGTACAGTCGCTGTTGAAGTCTAACTATGACTTAGCATACTTTTGCATTGTGGAGTCGACTGATTCGATGACAAGATCGCGTTCAAGGCTGTTACAACAAGTATACCAAGGAGCATTTACGACACACCTTAAATACTTTTTTCTGAAATCTTTGAGTCGGCATTACATTGCTAGAACTTGAGCAATTCCAAAGTTGTATTCCTTATGTCCATACAGGTTTCAGAATTTGCTTGTACAACAGGACTTTGTTAAATATTGATAACTTGGACGTTTTGCCCACGAGTCAATAGAGATTTTTATATTTAATTTATCTTTTTTTCTTAATGTCCCCACTTAAGCATAGCATCTAGAGTCATACCTAAATGTTAGGATATGTTATTTTTGTCTACGCAATAATATCATTTAGAGCGCTTCGAAGTTGTGTATTCGCCTCGGTGTCTGTGTTACTCACAGAAAGCACCGCTGTTTCATCGGCAAATGTTGCAGTAACGTAATTTTTGTTGACTGGTAAATCACATGTAAAAAGTATAAGTATATATAAAGTGGGCCCCAACACACTCCCCTGAGGAACTCCAGCTCATATTTCTTTCAGCCCACTTGAAAACATCCCTTTATCATTACATTGCAAAATTTTTATTCTCTAAGTTGCGGGATCATTGGATCTTTATTCACTGTTCTATGCCGTTATATAGCTAGAATTGTTTGGGGTTTTCCATCGTCTGCGATTAAAGTCAATCAAAATATTTAAATCCAATATATTTATTAGTATGTATGTTTATATGCTCCAAACCATTTAAAAAATAACTTCTGATTCTGCTTGTTGTTATTTTATCTATAAGATTTTATCTTTCACCATCGTCATAGTATTTACAGCTCGGGGTGAGCCAATGCTTCCTTTACTGTTGCGCTCCATACGGCTCGGTTCATCCCTTAGCTTCTTCGTGCGTTCATGCGACGCAGACCGTCTTCCATATCATCTGCCTACCTTCTTGGTGGCCGTCAGTGCTTTCTGCTGTCCAAAATGCGAAAGTTAAAAATCTTCTTTGCAATTATGTTACCATCCATTAGAAATACGTGTCCTAGCCATCGAAGACGTTGCGCCTTTACGAAGCGAACTAGGTTTTACCCATTTATAAGTTAATCGATCTTTCAGTTTAGGTTATATGGTCTGCCATTGTATGCCTTAAATCTGTTACTAACAAATAGATTTTAGTGATCCCTTTACACACTGCTCACGCGATCAATTGATTTGGATATGAATTTAGAGGAGTTTTGCTCAGTCGGAAATTAATGATGTTCGTTGATCTTCCAGCTATTTTCTCTTTTGTGAAATCAAGAAAAAGTCATTAAGGCCAAATCCGGCGATTGCGGTGGTTGAGTCCAAATTATCTGGTCATTTTTGGAGAAAAAGTTCAGATTTTTTATAAACTTATTTCGATAGCAAAAAATCGCCACGCACACCAAAACACATCCAACCCTTGTATCCACCAAAAACAAACTACATACGCCGCACAGTTGAAACTGTAAACATACATATGTGCAGGGCATGTGTACTAACACAACAAAATAAAAAAATCAAAAATCGAATACACATTGCCCGCGCAATTTGAAAAGTCACCTTACTTTTTGCACACACCTCGTATTTCTAATTTTCATATATCTGCCATACTTAATCAAACATTTCTTTCACAGCTGCCCACATAGGTGTTGGCATCTCTGGTCAGGAAGGTTTGCAAGCAGTACTGGCGAGCGATTATTCGATAGCACAGTTCCGCTACTTGGAACGCCTCCTGCTCGTGCATGGCCGCTGGTCATACTATCGCATGTGTAAATTTTTGCGATATTTTTTCTATAAGAATTTTGCATTTACCCTGTGCCACTGTTGGTATTCATTTTTTTGCGGTTTCAGCGCGCAGGTATGAAAATATTTTTATATAAAAAAAAATATTTTTATATTAAAAACAAAAAATATTTTTATATTAAAAAAAAATATTTTTATATGAAAAACAAAAAATATTTTTATATTAAAAAAAAATATTTTTATTAAAAAAAAATATTTTTATTATTCATAATTAATTTATAAAACTATTTATATATTTGTATGTTTAATATTTTTGTTTTTCTTTTCACTGCTAAATTTCAAATTGGCGGCGGTGCAGACGGTCTTCGACCCAATGTTCATATCAGTATACAATCTATTCTATACCTCACTGCCGGTGCTAGCGTTGGGTGTATTCGAGCAGGATGTCTCCGACAAGCACAGCGTGGAGTACCCAAAATTATATACGCCCGGACTGAAGAGTCAATTGTTCAACACGCGCGAATTTGTTTACAGTGTACTCCATGGGGCCTTCAGTTCGCTCATACTCTTCTTAATACCATACGGTAGGAAAATATATTAATTCTATTTTTATGTTTTTAATATTCCTACTTCATTTTTTATCTAATTTCAAATGAATAAAATGTATTATTTTGGGTTTTATGTATACCTGTAGGTACATACAAGGACGGTGTTTCGCCAAATGGGCTCATACTTAGCGACCACATGACTCTGGGCGCGGTTGTGGCCACCATTCTCATAATCGACAATACAGCACAGGTACGTATCCAGTGGACGTAAACGTAATGTATAAATCAGGGGTGCACAACGAAATAAGCAAAAAATAATTGCCAATAATCATAGGAAATAATTATCAAAAATCAATTTTATATTGTTGATGACCATGATTCAATAAGCCTCTTCTTTCCGCCAAGCGTTAGCAAGTGGCGCATAGATGAAGCAACAGGTATAAATAAACATATCTTGGCAGCACTCACATGTAAAACTTGCTTTTATATGTAAAATTTTCGGTCAAATGAGCTGAGCAGAGAGGCGACGAATAGAAGAAGCCTAAAATAAAAGGTTTTGTAAAGTTTGACAGCTGATTTCGGATGCTACTTAATCAATTGATGCAATTTAAATGTAAGGGAAAAAGGGGCATGGATATTTTTGTATTATTTCATAAGTGGTACTTAATTATATATTTTTTTAACTTAACCATTCCCCTGTACGTGTCACAAAAGCTTTGACGACCTATATCTTAAAAACTATAAGTCTCCCACAAAAAAGATATTTTTCCCATTCTCAGAGGACCTGTGCCATATCGTCCTAAGCCCAATGAATTGTTTGGTTGGGTCTTCCAACTTAGTAGTCCGTCCCTCAGAAAGTATTTTGCTGACGTTGGATTTAAATTTATTCAGTTTCACAACTCGTTCCTTAAGATGGGCCAATTATTTTTTCACATAGAACACATGGCAATCAGTATGTATGGCAAAATTTATTTAAATAAAACTCTTCTTCTTCTTGATACGTGATTTTACACTTTTTAAATAAAAAGGATTTACTCTGTTTGCGTAAAAATTCCATCAATAGTATATATTATAGTATCAAGGAATAAATTTTTTTTTGATAATCAGAAAAACGCTTTTTGTATTAAGCATAAAAAAATGTTGTTTTGTTGATTGACAAAAATAACGTTATACAGAATGGTATACAGAAATACATATGTACATATATGATATATAAATATATTCTCCCAATTTCCACAGATTGCTTTGTATACTTCGTATTGGACAATATTCAATCACATCACCATCTGGGGTAGTTTGGTATGCTTTTTTGTGTTGGATTATTTTTACAACTATGTCTTCGGTGGTCCCTATGTCGGTTCACTCGCGATGGCAATGAAGGATTTGACATTCTGGACAACGATGGTAATAACAGTAATTATGATAATGGCACCGGTATTAGCCTACAAATTCTACCTAATCGATGTGCATCCCAGTCTTGCTGATAAGGTAGGCAACTTTACCCGTACATACATACATATATTCAGCATTTATTTCATATATTCATCAAAATCCAAAAAAAAACAAAATCTCATCGATATTTTCTTCTGCTAGATTCGTCTTAAGTGCCGCGTCAGCACACGCTCGCGCCAGAGCAACATGGTAATGCGCACACCATCGGCAAGAAAGGCGCGGCGATCATTACGCTCCGGTTATGCATTTGCACATCAGGTGGGTTGTGACATGAATAAAATGATAACATATACATACACATATAATGATATTCAATTCAGTGGACATATCACAATTGTCGGAATCACAAACTAGGTCTATTCAGCCATATAAGTTTTAGAAACAGTCCCCAATTGTGCAAACTATCTGAATGATAATTTGGTACAGGCTCTCTATTCAAATCAACGTTTAACAACCTTAGATGACGCTAGGAGTTCGTTGATTACCAACAACTGTGTGTAAAACGAGTTCCTTTGAAAATTTGGATTTAATTTTATATCTGAGGAAATGTAGATTGCAATTTAATACAAGCAAATCCGAAGTTTCTCGACAGTTAAGTTCCAGCATCGGAGCGACAACAAAATAAAATAATTTTCCGTCTATGATGTTTGTGGTAATTCACTTGAGGTCCACGTTCTTGCATGTATCGATAGGCAACAGAGCAAAAACTAAGAACTACATATAATATTTAAAGAAGGAAATTACTTAATTAGTTCAAGCAAGCTATTATTGCATTTTTTAAGAGCTTGAGAACTTAAATTAAATAATTTTATTATAATCTGGTAGATAATTTCATGGAATTAAGTTTTTGAAGATGATATCCGGCATATGTCCGTCGAGGCTACTATAATAAATAGCTGGTCGTATGGCGTCAATGGTGGCTCGAATGTTGCAATGAATCGATTGTTAAGGGCGCTGAATGGCAAGTCGTACCGTCTTGATGGAACCAAATATCGTCGACTTTTAGTTCATTAATTTTTGGAAACGTCATAGTGGCTCGATAGCGCTCGACGTTCACCAGAATAGCAGCTCCTTCCTCAATTCTAGGTCCATCACAACGGCCCGTTCTGTCCATTGCGGCAACGAATTTGACTGAGAGAATTTAAATTAATTGAATCAATTCAAATGCACCCTTATCTTTTCGATAAAGCTTGAAAGAGGAGAGAAAATGCTAATCTTACCCAAGTTGCCCCGAAAAATTAATGTGCATCCCGATCCCGATCCCGAAGTTATGGTCGCAGCCACCATCTACGACTACCGTAAATGTATGAACTCTTTCCGCACGTAAAATAGACGAAATGAATTTTTTTTTCAAAGTAAATTTTCACAATTTGGAATAATGCTTCCAATGGTGTTAAACGATTAATGATGACTTGCCAAACAATACAGTTTGGCATTCTCGGCTGTCAAACTATAGTTATCGATATCGATAGTTCTCAAGCAGCTAAAAAACACCCGATACATAAGTATATAAGTTCTTCGAATAGTTTTTCGACGAGTTGCTCCAACGAGTTTGATGATATTTTGAAACTTGTTAGTGGAAAATAAATAAGTAAATATAAGCAAATTTTTCCATAAAGAGTTATCACTCACACACTCCCACGAAAAATTTCAGTCGTTTTTGTACTAATCAATAAAAACTTAATGTATGTAATATAAATACATACAATTCTTTTTATTACGTAAATTGTCCTCCATTGGTTTTCATTCTGAAACCTTAATAATCCGATAGACGATGTGTGGTAACGATTGAGGGTGAATGTTCGGAACTTTCCATTGCATCTTCAGGGGTGCCACAAGGCAGTACTTTAGAGCCTCTACGCTTCACTCTATTTATTAATGATATTAGTACCTTTTCCGTTTGCCAATTTTCTTCTTTATGCTGATGATTTGAAAATATTTCTGCGCTTAGAAAAACTGAGGACATTCCTATGTTACAATCGGAAATTAATGCGCTCATTCGCTGGTGCAGTAACTCTGGTATCTCTATAAGCATCAAGAAATGTTTTCAAGTTTCACTTTCGCTAAAACTCAAAATGTTTTTAGTCCTCTAATACTTAACTTGACCCTGTTCATGAATTCAGTGATCTAGGTGTGATCTCTGGGTACCATTTTTCATTCAATAGTCACATTAAATTTGTTTTATCCACTTCTTAATCTTAGGTTTTACTCGTCTACGGCGTAATTGCTCGAAGTTCTCGGACCGTTACACTCTCAAATTACTTTTTACTTTCTTTATTTGCTCTAGATTAAAGTGTGCAACATTTATCTGCAGACCTTGCCACCAATTTGCAGTTGAGAGAATCGAACGTGTTCTTTAAATATTCTCTCAGGTCGTAAAAGTTCTCAAATCCTATCCCTTCCCATAATTCTCTTCGTGGAAGCGAGAGTAGAAAGTTTATACTCTCTCTGTCTTTTGGTTTTAGTGCAATTAAAGGAGAAATTGATTGTTCATCCTTGGAAACCTTTTTTAGAACACTCAGTTGGGCACCCGGGTCTGGCCTTTTTTCGTCCTTTTTGAGAAGGTTATATCCATAAATCGGTAGAAAATTAAATTTTAGAAAGCTGCCTGGAAACTTAAGTCGTTAGCTATAATAGAAACATGTTAAATTCACGTCCAATATTGGAAAAAGGCTGGGTGCCCAATTCATGCCGATTACCGCGCTCTAAGAGATCTCGAGTTCTATTCCACTTGACTTTTCGGTGTCAAAGAATGAATTTTATAAATTTATAAACTCCTTTTTAATTAATTTATTTAATTAGCTGTAGTAATTTAAACTCATATCAGCTCTAAGTGGTCTGTAAAAACTAGAATTTTTTTGACATAATCGCAAACGAAAACGAAAATATGTACATGCAATAAAAAAATTGTTCTCACTTTACAGGAGGGCTTTGGTCGTCTGATCACATCGGGTAAGATTATGCGTAAATTACCTCAAGAATTCGCGTTTCCGTTGGGATTGGGCAGCAAAAAGCTGCAGCCACAAACTACGGATGGCAGCGATGGAAAGAATAACCAAAATAATAATAACAGCACGCGGAGCAACAAAAATTCGTCGACGGGCTATCTGAACGATAACGACCCTGAGAGCGCGACCGGAGGCAGAGGCAGCAACGGCGCACGGAGCGACGAAAACGTAAGCCCGCGTGCACCTTGCCAAGACTTAGATACAATTAATCTTTAAGTTTATGTGTATGTATGTGTAACGTATAGAAAGTGAAACCAAATGATCGGCTAAGCGGAATTACTTCAATCGAAGAGCCACCAAACAAATAAACCAAAAAAGCAAAATTTTAGTTGCGAAGGATAGTAAGCATAAAAAAAAATAATCAATTATGAAAGCAAATTTTATGTAAGATCGTTAAGACCGAAGAGAAAAAGTTTTTAAAATATGTAGCAATTAATTTCTTTAAAAATCTGCAATCAAAGAGAAAAAATGTGTTTATAGTCAAAGGATTATAGTGTAGCATTTAATGCTTAAGTGATTGTTAAATAACTGTTAATAGTTTTGATAAATACACAAGTGACAGCCAATACAAAATCAAGAAATATGTATGTATGTGACGCAGAGATGAAGAAAAACTAAAATATAAGTGAAAGTATAGCTTTAAACTTTAGTGAATAGCCTTAACGCGAACTAAGTACTATATTTATACAACAGTTATATTATACATATATATATAAGTGCATATGTATGTGTGTATAAGCTAGTCTTTAGTTTCTTTTTTAGCTAAACCGGAAAAGGTTAAACACGAATTTCGGTCTATCCCTCAAATATGAAAAAATTACGTAAATTTCGGTTTTTTAGAAGGAAAATTTCCCAAGTATTTAAGTGAATGCGTATTTATGCTCGTTCGAGTTAAGCTTTAAGTCGCAAAAACATATAAGCCGCCTGCATCCATATGTATGTGTAGAATGTACAAATCTCAAAAATCAAGGGCGTTATGAAAAAACATGCATACATACATATGTAGAACGCTACTCCTGTCACAAAAACATACATTTTAGCCTTAGGAAACGTGTATATGTATGTAAGTGAAGAAAATGCGTGCGAGCTATATGATCATATGTACTATATACTACGTATATAAGTATGTGTATGCACTGGCGAATCTGCGAAGGGTGCAAAGTTGCGAAGGACGATTCGAGGAACTATACAATTGTATTTTCATGGAACTGGTTTTCTGTTATGTCGCAAAAATTTTATAGATATCACAAAGTGACCGGTCATTAATCTTAAGAACTCTTCTATTCGTCACTTCTCTGCGCGGCTAACTTGACGAAAAATTTGCATGTGAAAGCAACAACAAAGATATCGAGCAAGATTCGCCGCAAGTGAGTATATTTATACCTTATAAACCTGGTATAACTCACTATTTTACAAACAAATGTGGTAAAGAAAAGGATTTAACTTAAAAATAAAAAATGGCATTCGGTATTTAAAGGGTTTTTCAATTGGCGCGGGCAGCCATTTTCTTTTGGTGACATCTGTCAAATCTTTTGTTTATTATTTAGCTGTTTATGCCAAATCATCATGGCGAGTTACACGATTGAACAGCACGTTCAAATGATAAACGTTTATTATCAAAATGAGTGTTCATTAACGCAAACGTTGCGCGCATTGCGCCCATTTTTCGGTAGACGTGGTGGCCCTTCCAATTTCTTATGGCCCATATTGAACTATATGGACCTAGACGACATGTCGTTCCAGCAGGACGGCGCTACGTGCCACACAGCAAACGCCATTTCAACATCTACCCGCCCTTATTGAAAAACCCTTTATATTATATTTCAATTGTGCACCTATAAAAAGGTATGATTCTAAAATTTTAAAGTACAGGATCTATACTTGACACATGACAACTAGAATAGTTCAGTGAAAGAACTAATTTACATGATGAATACCAAAAACACACAAGGAACGCCGCAAACAAAAAGTCACCATATAAATACCTAGACTCAAAAATGCACGAATTTCGATTTCCTTCAATTAAAACTTAATTTTTTATAATAAAATTATTGGAACAATAACGGCAAACAATATCAAGAATTTGGTTACCATTTCACGCGATGCACAGTTTCCTGCATTTTCATAACATTTTGAAGCATTTCTGCAGTTATGACGTCGATTTCTTTACAAATATTGGCTTTCAAAGAGTCGAATGTTTGTAGTTTTTTAGCGCGCACCTTTCCCTTTAAGTAGCCCCACAGGAAAAGCACGAAAAAGTTCAGAGCGAGTGAGGATTCCAGTCGAAATTGCCATTAATGGAGGTTGGACGCCGGGGGAATATTGTCTTATTGTTTGTTCCCTGCTGGAATCAATAATTCACCAACTGATTTTCCTCGATAAATAGCTGCAAATATTCCGTGATATCGTATCGTTCATCGCGACAGTTACGGTAAGGCATTTTTCATCCTCGAAAAAAATGCTCGCTAATATTCATAATGCACACATCACACCAAACAGTGACTATAACATCACATAGATGCTGTTCGTGCACAATTCGAGGATTTTCATTGCTCCACAATCGCCAGTTTCGTTTATTTACCCCTCCGTTAGGAGAAAATTTTCACACGCCGAGGTAAGATATTCATATAAATATAAAAATAAAATAAAATAAATAATTGGTGCGTACACTTCTGCTAGGTTATTGGCCGAGCTGCTCCTCCTATATGATAGTTGATAGTTATTTTAAAATAAAATAAATATAAAATAAAACTTCTCGATATCTGCGCATTCTGTGGCTATGCACCGCTTCATGTATCGCCCAACTCAATCGCCAATCGAGCAACAACTTTCAAAGTTATTCAAAGTTCTCATGCGTCAAGTATAGATGGAACACCCCGTATAATCTTTAGTAAAATGTACGAAGGCTCTAAAAACATTACAAAATTAAATAAAAACATTATTTTTAACTTTTTACTGAAATTGATTTAGTAGAGGTGTATTTTAGTACGCCCAGAGATGTTGTACTTTTTTTTCCTAATGTGCGGATGCACCCAGTGTCTCCTTTTTCTTGTATTTCTCCTACCTTTGGAGAATATAATACAATAAAATAAATGCCTCTTCTCTCGCTCGACATATTGACAACTGGCACATTAACGATAGGTATGTGCACTGTGTACGGACAAGCAAGCGTAATAATGTGTTACCAATGTAGTGCCGATGTAGTGCCGATGACGAAACGACTCGTGTGCGAAGGGCCTTACACTTCTGCGCTTTGTATTTCAAAGACTGCGATCTGGGTATCGTCGCCCTTCACGAATACCTGGATGCGCCAGTAGATGCACATTGAATACATATGTACGTATTCTATTAGTTTGCGTGCGCGTATGCCTAGACTGCTTGGCTTTTTGAAAATCATGTGATTTATAATATAAGTCCCACTATTTAACAGCAACTATTATATGTACATAAATAATTACGGTTTCGTCCTGTTTCTATATACATAAAATTCCTTAAAAAGTCAAATTCATAATGTCTGCATTAGTATGCATGTTGCTGTATTCATAAACCCATATTTTATAAGTAAAACTTTTTTATTTATTTTTAATTGGTGCATAATTTTTATTGTTTTATGCAGGTATTTAGTTTAACTATACATACATATATTCCTCATATGACTAATACTTAATATATTACCGTAGGATAAAACTATACCATTAGAGGTTTGCCAAAGAATGGTTTACCTTGGTTTTAAGCTGATATTCCTTTCATACACACGATAGAGACTTAAAAGAATGTTTTTAAACATGCAGCTGTGACCGCAAAATTAGCAGTACCAAAGGAATTTTGATTTCAAGGTGTAAATCTTTCTTTAATGATTTAAACAATAGAAATAAAAAGCTTGATAAGTACTAAAATAACTGTAAAATTGCTTCATATTTATTGGGGTTTTCAGATCTAGAAAAAATTTAAAGAAGTATTTTTAATTGGCATTCATTTTTATTGCTATTGTTCTTGGCATGAAAACCACCATGGAAATACATAAATTAACTACGTGGTAAAACTTACAATATTGAAGATTATTTTAAAACCTCAAAACTTTTAAACTCTGAATAATTAATATAACTACTCCGTTGTAAACAAACCAACTGATCCAAACTATTCTCCTTCGGTCTTCTATATAAGCCAATTTTTCAATAAAATCCTCAAAACATACTTGCAGTTTGCTGTTGTTGTAGCAACATAAACATTCCCCATACATATACGCGGAATGCTGCTGAAGTGACAGTCTTTGACCGGATATAAATCCGTGTTGTTCCGGTTACATAGAACTGACTGTCGTGGGTACAGTTCGTTCTCCATAGTTGTCAGATGACACAATTTTGAAATCATTAACTAATACTTAGTGCATACATTTTTATTTCCAAAGTACTGCTATTTTAGTGCTTATAGCTTAATATTAGTATTGAAACTCACGGTGCCTCAACTAGATGCGTTAGGTGTTACCTTTGCCTTAAGATAGTCATCAATAAATGCATAGCTTAGTCATTGGTGTAAAATGTTTGAAGCAAAATAAACTGAGGTGTACTAAAAGTATTCAAATTAGACGCGGTGTGTGGTTCTCTAGACATGTATTGTGATTAGCTACAACATTTTTATACAAAGCCAAAACAACTTAAGAGTAATGTCAACGCTGGCCGGTTCGTTTTATCGAACGGCATAGTTCAGTGACATCTGATTCGTTTCCAACTAGCAAGTGTACTTACGTAAGGCCGTGCTTTAAGTAGGTGTATATCATAATTGCCTGTAAGCAACGCTAAATAATTGTTTTTTAAATGGTAGTATTTCTTAGAGCTATGTAGTACACATTGTACTCTTTGCGGCGATTACTGTAGTGACTCATGCGCACCTTTAATTTTAATTTACTCTATTTAATATTTGTAAGGTGCTTATAGTTTAGTTTATTAGTCTAGGCACTAAAAGCAAAACTTTATGACGCTGGTCATTGTTTAAAATAAAGAATATTGTATTTTTTACAAAAAAAATGGTTTTCTTTCATTTACAAATGCATTTTTATTGTAGTTTAACATGTGAAAAAGTTCACAAACTTCAAATAACAAGCGTATAAAAAAATAGTATATTCCCTTATTTCAAATTAAGTCGTACTCATTTTATTTGGAATATTTTATATCCTCTTGCAATTTCAATCAAAATAATTTCTTCGGCACAGTGCCACCTTCCAGAGCATCGATGAGTTTCCGCTTTAGGTTGGGTCGTTCTTCAGCAGCCTGCTTGTTACCAGAGGGCATCGGCAGCTTATGGCCCACTGATGGCGCTGGTTTATTCGAAAAGTATTTCATACTCAATGCTTCCGAGCAGGTGCAACGCTGTGATGGATTTAGCGCCAGCAACTTTTCCGCCAAAACAATAAGGTCATCAGGCGCAGCCGTAAAAATATGTTGCAAGGGAATGGCAGGAAATTGTTTGAATTGCATATAATCAGGTAATTTGTTTAAGCCAGGCCAGGTTTCTTCCGTTGGTGTGCCGAGCGCTTGGAAAATTTTTGTGAGCTGATTAAGATCGGAATCGCCCGGTAAGAAGGGAACACGTAATAAAAGCTCTGCTAGTATACAACCAACAGCCCAGATGTCTATCCCAGTGCTGTACTGGCGGGCGCCAAAGAGTAATTCAGGTGCACGATACCACCTCGTTACAACTTGATGTGTGTAAATACGATTCGGTGAGCCAAAGAACTTGGCCAAACCAAAATCACCAATCTTAAGTATGCCTTCTGTATTCACCAGTAGATTGTTTGGCTTTAAATCTCGGTGGAGTATCCAATTCATGTGCAGGTACTCTAAGCCGCTTAATGTCATAATCATATAAGCTTTGATATTGGCTTGTGTCAGTATAATCTTGGGATCCTTTATGATAACTTCCAAATCAGTATCCATAAAGTCAAACACTAGGGAAACGTTGGACTTATGTCCAAAAACATCCACTAAACCTATTACATTCTCATGCTGCAGCTCATGCAGTAGTTTGATTTCCCTCAGCGCCGTACGATTTATACCGTCCTGAGCCTCTTCCCGACTTCCAATTTTAATCTTTTTTACTGCGACTATCTGCTCGGTGAGCACGTCGCGCGCTTTATATACTGTCGCAAACTGGAATATAAGAATTATTGTAAAAGAATTTAAATACTTTCGTTATTACTTACCTGACCCTCGCCGAGAAACGCAATTTTCTCATATCGCGTTAACTTATTGTCCAGTTGTTGCATTTGAATACAATACAAAGTCGAAACCAACAATAACGTAATTTGTTTCAATGAAGTTTCAGCCGGTCTTAACAGTGCATATATTTTCTAAATCAGCCGGCAATTTAATTTGATCTCAGCCAAGGCGAATTCATTCAAGGTAGTGGTCAAGGCGAATCTATTCGCCTTAGTAATAGCAACACAGCAGCCAAGGTGGATTTAATAAGGTGACAGCATTCACCCAGCTGAATTTTTCGCCGTAGGGATGGCTTACGTCAAAATGATATGCTTTGTTTGTATGTATTGGTATGTTTACATTCGTATGTTTACATTTGCTTGCTGATTTTGACGTGATGGTTTCACCAAACGCAACAACAAATACATGTAGGGTTTTACTTATATGTGTTTGCTGTCACCTGTAATAAATTCGCCTTGACAGCAGCTGATTTTGCAATTTTGGCACATTATTTTTTGTCAAAGTGGTTTGCTCAGAGAACAAGAATATTCAAGGTGGCGCTTTCTTAAAATTGCTCCTTTATTTTTCGCGATTTTGACAACCAGTTGACTTCACGGGTTATAACAATAAAAGCAAACACAAGTTTTACGTTGGAAGGATAGTAATATTTAAAGTTAAAAATGCTTATTGCATAAGTTTCAAGAAATTCCTTATTACACACGCTTATATTTCTTGCCTTTCGAATACATTGTGTCATCAGCCTACATGAATAAACATACAAAAGAGAGGAAAATCTGCATTTAGAGTTATTTTTATAATTCGAGCTTCCAAAATTTAAAACGCTGTTGTTCATTTTCATTAGTTTCTCTACTTTAAAAGTCACAAATCTTTAAATCACAATATAATCACTCAATATTTACAAAAATGTAAATTCTTCTCATTTGTATTCTTAAAGCAATTTGAAGCAAGTAGTAGAAAGTACAATATTTTTAAGCAAATTCAAACTTTCATTTTACTGATAACCTTAAATGGGCTATTAAACTGCATACCCAGAAGTTTACTCAGAAGTCATTCACATAAGTAGAAGAAATTATTCAACATCTTTAACTTAATTGTTCTGTTTTGAAAAAATTAATCTGCATCCAGAAGTTTGCTTTAAAATCTTAATAAACGTTGATAGTTTTTCAAATGTGGTAAATTTTTGTTAATTTGGTATAAAATTTGAATTTTGACTTATAAGATTTTTGTCATGAATATGAACTATGTACATATGTATATTTTCTTAAAGCATTAACAAGGAAAATAGCATGACTCATATTATGACTGAATTATGTGAACACCAGAATATTAAAAGTATAACATGCTGAATACCTGTCACTTTGATGTTTTTGCTGTTCATAGAAATAAACTATTTAGATGCAAAAGTGTAATAAATTAAAAATTAAAAAATACTCAAAATTCGAACGTTATGTTATTTACATTGTGAACTGTTTGTTTTTCTACTCAGGCTAGCATTGCCAGCATAACGTGATGCGAGCGCCACCAAACATTCACAAACTTGTTTGACACCCGGAAGCATAAAAATGGTCGAATTTGGCACCACTGATCGAACATGTTCTTTTTCTGGCAAACGCCATTACTGTGTGGAGCAAAGGCGGATTTTCTAAGCTTAAAAGTAAGAAAATTTCTTTTAAAATGCAGCTAAATTATACAACTCAACAGGCAAAACAAATCATTAAGCTATAGCACAATTGCTGTGGAAATAAAAAGTGATATTTTAACGAATTTGCTTCAAAATGTGTCATTGGAATTTTTAGGTTAAACTGCTTGGCAAAATTATTGATAGTTTACCATGTAAATTAGATTGCTCCACGTGTGCATTGGAGCGATGCCTCAATATTTATAAATACGCAATGATTGATATGCACAATGCTAGAGAAATAAATACGAAGTGAAATGTAAAGTTTACAACATATCGTGCAAATAAGTCCATAACTAAAACCGTATATGCTACAATTAGGTATTTGCGGTATTCAACTGGACTACATTAAGCTTTGGTTAACTATTCCTCTTAAGGATATCGGCTAAAAGATAACTCCTTAATAAAGTAATACCAACAAAAGTCTAATATTTGTTACAGTCGAAGCGTATTATTCCGTCCATAACTAAAACTGCACCCGTTTAAATCGATAGCTTGTGTGGTATTCAAATGGACTACATAAAACTTATGGTTAACTATTCCTCTTAAGGATATCGTCTAAAAGATAAGCTCCTTAATAAAGTTCTATACCAACATTATTCAACACTGATGTGTAATTACAATGAAACCCCTTATACATTTTTACTCAATTTTATTTATTTACTTTCAGAATGGCTGAAGTTGAAGAGAATGTTGTTGAGAGCTTCGAGGAGCAACCTCCAATTGAAACCGAGGACGCCGAGACACTATTAGAGACAAACGTTGTTGCCACAACCGAATTGCCTGAAATTAAGCTTTTCGGTCGCTGGTCATGCGACGATGTCACCGTAAATGATATCTCTCTACAGGATTACATTTCCGTCAAAGAGAAGTTTGCACGCTATTTGCCCCACTCTGCTGGTCGCTATGCTGCCAAACGTTTCCGCAAGGCTCAGTGCCCTATTGTAGAGCGTCTGACCAATTCACTTATGATGAAGGGTCGCAACAACGGTAAAAAACTGATGGCTTGTCGTATTGTGAAACACTCCTTCGAAATCATACACCTGTTGACGGGCGAGAACCCACTTCAGGTAAATATATGTCTAAATATTAATGGCATTCAATATCCCACATGTCCCATGCTAAACTGTTGTAGAGAAACCGAATAACTCTACAATCAGGTAGAATGAGGACTTAAAGCAAAATTTTACTCTTAAATATTGTAAATATTTCATAGAATATTTATATTCAAGAGTATTTAACATTTATTTCGCTACATATGTATGTGATGCATGGCTAATATTCTTATATTTAGATTCTTGTTAGCGCCATCATCAACTCTGGACCCCGCGAAGATTCGACCCGTATTGGACGTGCTGGTACTGTGCGTCGCCAAGCCGTCGATGTTTCACCTTTGCGTCGTGTAAACCAAGTAAGTATTATATGTATGTTCAATCAGATGCCTAGAACAATACCTTGCAAAATAAAGAAAAATATTTGGAAGGCTATAACTCTGGGCAATAGGGAACTACCTTTTAAATATCCATAACGGCAACAAGTAGTTCACATTCTTTTGTCGTATGAACTAAAGGTACAACGCAGTAAATAAATTTCTTGTCCAGATCATTACTCATTTTTGGTTGTTGTAAAATTTGAGGTATGCGTCTGGACTATAACAAATTTAAGATTATTAAAAAGGCCAACTTTACATTTCGGTTTGCTTTAATACCATCTTAAAACAATGCATAGACACATTATAATCACTAATACTAATGTAAAACAAAATTCAAATTTATACATACTTTTTTATTTTAGGCGATTTGGTTGTTGTGCACTGGTGCACGTGAAGCTGCATTCAGAAACATCAAGACCATTGCCGAATGCTTGGCTGATGAATTAATTAATGCTGCTAAGGTAAGTTTTATGTTAATAATATAATTTAAGGTGATTATTAAATTTTCGAAACGTAAAAAACAATAATATAACTCCGTTATATAGTACGTCTCCTCTAATGCAAAGCAATGTTTTCAACTAAATTGCTTTGCCTCGCTTGTAGACAAGATCAATGTTTCTATTATCCTAGCATCTAAATTAGCTTTCATGCGTATTTTGATGCTCGAGAAACGTAGAAATACAATAATATACTTCTGTTGTATGGTATGTCTCCTCTAATGCAAAGCAATGTATTCAACCAAATTGCGTTGCCTCGCTTGTGGACAAGATTAATACTTCTATTATCCTAGCATTTAAATTAGATGTCATGCATATTTTGATGCTCGAGAAACGTAGAAATACAAAAATGCAGTTAGTTATATAGTACGTCCTCTCTAATGCAAAACAATGTATTCAATAAATTGCTTTGCCTCGCTTGTGGACAAGATTAATACTTCTATTATCCTAGCATCTAAATTAGCTTTCATGCTTATTTTTATGCTCGAGAAACGTAGAAATTCAATAATACAGTTAGTTATATAGTACGTCCTCTCTAATGCAAAGTAATGTTTTCAGCCAAATTGCGTTGCCTCGCTTGTGGACAAGATTAAAAATCAATGGTTTTAATATCCTAGCACTTTAAGTAGCCAAGAGTTTTTAAATGTGCTTGAGAAACGTAAAACTACATTTTCGTTTCGATATGATTCAAACAAAATTGACAAATATGATTCAGACAAAAAATAATAATAAAATATTTCTTATTTTCAGGGATCCTCTAACTCCTATGCCATCAAGAAGAAGGATGAGTTGGAACGTGTCGCCAAGTCCAACCGATAAGCTCTTCAATTCCACGCTCATTTTTGTGTACATTTTATAAACTTATTGAATTACAAAGATGATATATTGAATAAAAAGAAAATATTCAAAGAAATTTGTTTATGAAGGGTTTTTATTTTTATTTTTTGTTATTGGTGCAGTAGCATCAAGTTGTTTATGGCGTCAAATATAAAAAAGGATACTACTAAGGGTACGGTTTGTCCGCATGTAAATATTGATTGTACCGCTTTCACCTGATTGCAAATTACGTTTCCGTGACTTTCTGAATTGCTCTTTAATTTAAGCGACAATATCTAATTTTTGCTAACAAATAGAAGCTTTATTAAGAGCATTATAGACTACGTAGTCTTATGATACATTTAAACAGGGAGAAAAATAGAAAAAATTCAAAACCAATACGGCACCAATTTTTTTCTCAATTTAAATAATCCGTTATCCGATTACGTGATGTTGTTGTAGCAGCATAAACATTCCCCGTGCATATACGAGGAACGCCGTTGGTTGGTTTATGACGTTTATACCATAGAAGTTTTGGTTGTGTGTTTATGTATAATTCTACTAAAGGCCAATCTATTAATAATTCTATTATAATCTAATCATATAATCTATATTCTATCATAATATAATATATTAATTAATGAATGCGTCTTGGTCCAATTTACTGAATTTGTCTGCCTATTTACTTAGAACTCATTCATGCATCTCTGCACACATTTGTTTTGCAACCCTGTCTGCCTATGGGGTTGTCAAAATTATGTTCAAATCTTTAAAAAAATTTTTCCTCGCGGGTAATTTGTTCCATTGCATTAGTCGGATGCAATTTTGAATATGTCTAATGCAGTTACCTCATCAGCTCGAAAGGATAGTGACTCCTCTCAAATTTCCCAATCGTAAGAAATGTCTAGTGGATTAGCAGATTCATGTGTATTCAATATTAGTAAACCAATTTTCACAGATTTCGCGATCAGAAACAAATCGAGGCATTTATTCGACGAAAACATTTTATCAAAATAATTGAAGGCGCAGTCGAACAATTTACGAAAAAGTATAGCGAGGGCAAGAAACCAGAAGATGCTCTAGGTGCTTTACTGGTGCCCCTATGCCTTGAATACGCCGATTTCATACACAATAGTGGCAATATTGATCTGCTGCATTTGGCTGTGGAAGAACCACTACAATTTTTAAACGCCGCTAAATATTGCGTATACGCACTTGTTCGAGATCTTATTAAACTATCTGGAAGTACAGAAGAGCGTGGCGCACTTAAATCCATAGATATTGATCAGGTGCATCTTCAGCTTCGTTTCGTCGGTTTGCCGCTTCAGGAAGATTTGCACTTCGCACACTTTAGAAATCGCTGGCTGCCAGGGCTTTCGTGGGCAACGGGAATTTTGTCGGCAATTTCTGAACCTCAGTCGGCAATGTGAGTTATCTTTAACTACTTCAATATGGTTTTAGTTTTTCAATGTGTACTCGTAAAATCTCAAATTAGGTGCAAGTTTTTTTATTTTTAAAAATCCTTTATTTGTGGTATATAGATTACCAACCATTTTTAATAGTTATAGGTTTAGAACGGCGATACAATTTTTTTTATTGCACTTACATAGAGAAAAAAAAAATTTCTTGGTAGTAATCAAAGGCTGCCTCAGTTACTGCCTACCACTGGCCATTGTATACAGGCGCTAGCTGTATTAAGAATCTCAATTTATATATTGTCTTGGAATGCTCTGTACTAACAATAAGTGGTAAGCATTATTACAACTAAACATATCTTGATTACAGTTTACAATCGACATGGTTTTGTGCGACCGGATGTAACCGAAATAAAATCAAATCCGACTCAACAGATGGTAAAGTAAATATTAATATTACTGCTTAGTATTAAATTGTTATACATTTAGCGCCTACTTGCAACATTTGTGGACGTCAGATGAACGAGTATACAAAATTACGTGTAACTGAAAATTATCATCTTCTGCGCATACTCCCAGCTTGCGGCATCGAAACCCCCAGAGTTGTGAATAAGATTTTTCGTGCACTCACTGTGCAGGCCCGAGGTAAAAAGTGCAATTATCAAAATCAACTGGAATTAGTAAATTTTAGGTGTCTCATCATTTCAGAGCACGTTCACGATTGTGATCTGCGTCTGGGTAACAGATATATTGTTATAGGCTACTACGATTACACACGCGCTGGTCAACTGTTTCAAGCATGGAGCGTAACGACACATTAGAAAGCACATTTGCGATGAGTCTGCGCAATATAACCGATCATGAATTAGACGCCTTATTGCACTTCGATAGTCCACCGCCGACTCTTCGATTCACACACAGCTCTCAACAGCAGCAAATGAATGATGATCATAGAGAAGCAGATGCAACTTTTAGTATTTTGGAATTTAACCGGGAAGAGCTTCCCTCACAAATGAGTTCACAAGATGGGGGCATAAATTATTTCCCAGACGATTTAGATTTTACTCTTAATTTTTCTCAAGAAGCTGCAGAAAGATCTCACTCTGTTATAATAAATTCGCTGGAATTAGAAAGTATTGATTTGAGTAATACCGAATTGAATGAATTTCCGCAAATTAATGCTGCAACACCAAGAAATCGAGATTTAGTTGACACCGAGGTCTCATATTCAAAGAACATATCTACGTGCGATCAAAGTAATGCAGAACGGAGAGAATCTGTCGATGAAGTGATCAAAAAAGAACTTCTGGATATAACTGTATTTGAAAATTTTTCCAGCGATGATGATTTTGCCTCTTTTAAGGATGTGGAGTTAGATTCATCTTCCGAACTTGGACTTGAATGTATCGGAGAAGCGAAATTAAAGCGAATGGTAAGAAATAAGTAAAGTAATTTAGGATCTACTTCACGTGAACGAGTCTGATTAATCACTTTCTAAAGAAGTAATTTATTGCTCCATTTCTAAAATTTAAAACAAACTATTCCAAATAAGGTCATTTTACGTTCATTTCTTAAAATTAGAAATTGTAAGTGAGCCTGTCCATTTTATTTACACGTGGGTTCCCTAGTCTAATGTGCCTTGATGTTATTGTTGAAGCAGCATAAACAATCCGCATTCATGTACGGGGAATGTCACTGAAGTGACAGTCCTTGGTCGGATATCAATCGTCGTTCCGGTTATGTAGAACCGACTGTCATGGGAACGTGGGGGCCGTAGTCTAATGGATTTGTGTGTAACTGCCGTACTTTAGGGTCTGGGTTCGAAACTCCTTGTGGGCATGAAACACCAAATGATAGAAAAGTTTTTTTTTCTAGCAGTGGTCGTCCCTCGGCAGACAATGCGAAACTTCTGAGTAGATTTTCGACATGTTAAAGCTTCTCATAAAACTCCAACTGTCATTCGGACGTAGCATAAAACTGTAGGTCCCCGAATTTGTGAAACAGCATTAAGACGCACACCCCAAATGGGAGGATAAGCTCGGCCAAGCACCAACTCCAATTATATATAAATATTGTAAATTGCGTTCCCACGACAGTCGGTTCTATGTAACTGGAACGACCCGGATCTATATTTGGTTAAGGACTGTCACTTCAGCAGCATTCTCCATTATATGAATGGGGAATGTTTATGCTAATACAACAGCAACATTGTAAATTTTTATTTGTATAATATATTCTGGAATTACAGAAAAGCCAATTAAAATGTTATTTGTAAATTTTTAATTTTTAGTGCCTAACTCAGATGGAATCTCCAAAGCAAGAGCACTTTCCAATACAAATACACACATCATGCCCAGCACCGATTCGCGTCGAGCAAAGTCCGGCTTTGCCCAGTACTATTTCGCCTGGTAATCAAATGAACTTGACGGACTCGCAAATAACCACCCAAACTGATGCCATAGATTACAGAGTCAATACCATCAACAAATCGAATCCCTCAGCTCAATGCTATAAAAACTCATCGCATGCTGCGACTTCGCACACTAGCGTGATAACAAATTCCCCGGATTACAATTCAACGGTCGACGCCACTATGGTGCCTGCTTCGGTGAAACAACTGTACGATATTGTGCGCGACCAATACTCTGATTTCGCCTTTGTTTACTCGTTAAGCGCACAGCTATGCCAAGATCGTGTGCCAATGGATTGCTTCGTCAACTTAAAAATGGGCCTATTGCTCAGCTTAGCATCCATTAGCGTAGGTACTTCAGGAATTTTTTTATACCTGCACTAATTACGTTTACAGTCAAACCCAGATCGTCCCCCTGTACCGATAATTGCGTTTGGCAGCGACACTTATATGGCCAACTTCTTGCTCACCAACGTAGCGCAACTGGCAGCGCGCTTTGTTGGACCAGCCGACGACGTAAAACCGACATCCAACAGTACTTATCGCAACTGTAATTGGTTAGTAGCCGATCCGATCATATTGGCGAAGGGAGGTGTTTATTTCGTCGGTGATTGGTCGCGTTTGAAGCTGACGCGAGCCGATCAAATTTTTCGCATCATCGAGTGCGCACGAGTTCCTCTTGATCGCTCATCACAAACGTGTCCATTGGAGTGTGCCCTTTGGACACATTGGCGCTCATCCAAAGGTGATGCTAAGGATCAACAAACATTTAACAAAGTCGTTAAGTAAGTATGTTCATATGTGTGTGTATGTACTTATGTATTCACATATTCGTTGTATTCATTCAAAATATGGTTTTGTAATGTGAAATCCAAATTAACGTTGATGTTACTAGTTTTTACTGAATTTGTCCGGTTGGACACTGCTATGGCCGCTTTTTATGCGGCAAAGCACTATTAATGGGAAGAGAGCCATTCCTTGCCATGAGACAACACATTATGAGCAGACACCAAACAATCTGGCTAATCAGACTAATCCTTATTGGGAGGGTCCCATCTTAGTTTTATTCAGGGAACTGGGTTATCGTTATGAGTAGAGCGCGCAATAGATCTTTAGGTCGAAGTGCAAACCTGCAACCCTGCAACCCTGCAGAATGATCACCGTCTTCGTTTGCCATCGTTCTCGCCAATCTTCGCTATCTTCCAATCACTCAAATCCAGAGCTTCCTCAGGATCCGTACGGAAGACTGAAATCTAAGCTCTGGACCTTGGTTGGGGATGTCTTCCCGGAGGACCACGTCGAGACGAGCCCTGGCCAGAGCTTTCCTAAACGATTGATGGTCTGGGTGTAAACATCCAGGGACCTTTGATCTGCGCATCTTACCAGTTTGACGCGGGATTGAAATCATCCCGCATCCAAACAACTGTGTGGAGACCCTGGATTCTTTTTAAGAAGAATATACCCTCTATAAATTCTTATTTTCCATAACCTATCTGAAAAATTCTATGATACCAAAGGGATAAAACTTCCCTTTTTTTAATTTGTTACACTGTGTAGTTCTAAATTTTTGTGATTTTTTCCTCACAGAATTTTCGGCATTCCCATTTGCATGGACGACGACGATAAACATGAGGTGCTCGTGGATTACATTCTAGAACAGTCGTCGGTGAGCGTCTTCGAATCGACTGTGGATCATTTGTCAATTAGCAGTGAGGACATGCGTCGCTATTTAAGGACAATTTCCAGCCGTTCTGTAGATCTGACACCGGAAGCGTCGCACCTTTTGCAAAAATACTTTGTAACATCTCGCTTTGCGCGCCCTGGTAAAAACAAAATTGAGCACAACGTGAAAAATAAATATTTTAATGCCTACACATCTATTCATCCCCAGAATGCCTAACTAAACAAGCTTTTGTGGTATTGAAACAATTTGCCGAGTCCTTTGCGAAGTTATGCTTCCGCCACGAAGTATTGGTTTGCGATGCCGTTGCAGCTTGTTTCATGTGCGAACGTTTCATACGTAGCATTTTCGGTGTGACCGAAGACTCTCCGCCTGCATTTGAATCACACAATTTTGTGGGTTCTGTGGATGCGCATATGCTAAAATTCCAAGAATGGCTAAAAGCCTACATCAAAAAATTTGACGATAAATGACTTAGGTAAATGAGAACAAATGTACATAATTAATGTTTTCTTACAAAATTACATTTTATTTTAGAATCATACTTTAAGTTAAACGTTTTCAAATAGGTTACAGATTTACATAAACATATGTATGTATGTATCAATAAATATGCTTAAGTATACATATGTATGTAGTTTAAAAACTTCCGATTCAACGAAATGTATAAAAAATACTTGCGTCAATACAAAAATGTCAATACACATAAGGCTTTAGTTCAGTTTCATATAAATAAATTTCAAAAATAAAAATAGTTCACAAAAAAAAAAAGCAACGGAAGTATTTAATGCAAATTATTGAAAAGGCACACATATGTAGAAACATATTTATATTCAGTTAGTTATGATCGGATGCTCAGAACATTCATTACATGCAAAATAGTGGTATTTGATTTAGATTTCGGCTCCAATTCTCTTTTAAAAAGTTTGAGCAATAGTTCCAATTCTTCAACACTTAAGCATAACTTAAATCTCTTTTAAACTAGGGGGTCGTGTATACATTAAAAATGTAAACTGGTTTCCTTGAATCAATATAAAATATTCATATATATATATATATATATATATATATATATATATATATATATATATATATATGTGTGTGTGTATATATACATATATGTATGTCTGTATATGTGAGCAAAAATTCACTCTTCAGCAGTTACTCGGATAATTTCGAATATAATTGGCTTTGGTCCTACGTAAGATACTTTTATACTATATAATATTAGTGTAATAACTCTCGCTAGCCTTACCTTACTATTTTACAATAATTATTCAAGTGCTTACGATTGCTAGTATAAATCATGGTACAAGTATCCTAACTTAGTAGTCTAAATTTCCTTGAGCTCCGGTAATAATGGCATCAATCCATATTCTGGCTGCCGCATCCGATGCCGCCTGTAGATGGTAGCTGCGCTTTTTCGTCTTCACAATGAAGGTGCAGTGAGGGCGTCCACTCTTCGAGGCATTTAAGTGATCCAAATACACTTCGTCGATTGTCTGGAAAGACGAAGAAAAAGAGACTTTATTTATTTATTTATTCTACAGACAAATCCTCCAGCCTATATTAAAAATGTTTTCGAGTATTTAGTTAGAGATTGCACATAATTGATGCTTAAAATTATACAAATTTTGTCTAAAGTCGAGGTTAGAATAGGTTTGCAGAATTGAAGGCGTCCCACCATTGATTCATTGAAGGCATAGTTATTTTTCTATACTGTTGGTCGACAAATAAATGAACTTGCCTTAAAAATTGTGATTTTTTCAAGTTTAATTAAACTCAGTAGCTCACTGAAATTTGTGTTGGAATTTAATTTCTTATTGTACACGAAGAAAGCCGAAAAGCATTGAATTGGCAACTAAGTAATTGCGGATTTTTTTTAGAAAATCAAATACAATTTCTTCTTCTTCTTATTTTATTATAGGTTTTCACTTGTTTTTCTTCACACAATTACATATGTAGTTATAAATTACAAAGTATTATTAAAATTCAAAATGGCGAAATGTTATTGTCCTGATGTCGAAATCCAGCTTTCGCGCCATCTCTTTGGTGGTCTTCCAGGTCCGCGCTTTCCATATGGTATATAGTCCCTTGCTATTCGGATAATTCTGTCGTCACTAGCTCTAGAAACGTGATCATTCCAAGCTCGTCTTCTTGTTCTTATAAACTTCACTACGTCATTAACGCCAGTTTCGTCACGAATGACCTCGTTTCTAATGCAGTCAAGACGTGTTTTTCCTACGATGGATCGTAGAACTTGCATTTCAGCTGTTCGCAGTAACTGTTTTGTTTTTGCGTTTTCAGCTCGTGCTTCAGCTCCATAGGTCGGATTGGTCTTATTACAGTCTTGTATATACGCGTCTTGCTTTCAGTGGTCATATATTTGTTCCACCATACAACATCCCTAATGTCACCTGCAATACGTGAGCCCTGCATATATCTCTCTCTGACTTCCTTAATAATGTCGCGGTTACTGGATATTTCTATCCCCAGGTATTTAAATTTCATAACATGCTCTATCATCGTCCTTTCTATTTCAAGTTTGCATCTGATCGCATTCTTGGCAACTACTAAACTTTTTGTTTTCTCTCTGGAGACCTCCATATTAAACTGTTTGGCTGTAACTATATTACAAACTTATGTAGTAATCTTTGCAAATTGTCTTCAGAGTCCGCACTTAATATGGCATCATCTGCATAACATAAAATTCGTATGCTCATGTTATTAAGACGATACCCATCTAATGTCTTGATTGAATGGCTTATTTGGTCTATTATTGTATTGAGGAGTATTGGGCTCAGCGAGTCTCCTTCTCGTATTCCGCTTGCACATGGAACTTCGATGATATATTTTCCATCTATTCTTATTTTTGTTTTGCAATCACAGTTCAGGTTTTCAATGACGGTAAGAATGTCTGCTGGTACACCTTGTTTGGCCAAGTTGTTCAAAACATCTTGCAGTTTGACTCGGTCGAATGCTTTTGTTAAGTCAACAACAATTTTTTCATGGAATTAAATACTTTTATTCTGTGATGCCCATTTTGATCAATAACCTTTTGCCATCTTTCAGGCAGCATCATAATCCCACGCTCTTAAAACTTCTGGTTTGTATTAGCAAAAAACTGAATCAGGAACGATTTGACATCATCATTATTGAAATTTTTACTATTCAAGGAGTTTTGTAAAGATCGAAACAAACAGTAATCAGATGGTGAAATGTCAGGATTATATGGTGGATGTGGCAAAACATACCAACCAAGTTCCAATAATTGCATATAGCCAAGTTGTTTAAAGTGATTTTCAATGGATGTATGTGATTCATGAAGCTTCTCTGCAATCTCACGTGTTGTACTGTGACGATCCGGATTATTGCTTTGATTGGGCCGTCATCAACATCAATTGGACGACCAGAGTGCTTTTCATCGTGGAGTGAAAAATCACTAGAACGAAATTCGGCAAACCAATTTTGACACTGCCGTTCTTTTAAGCCTTCTTCACCATAAACAACAAATAACTTTTTATAAACTTGTGTTGCGGTTTTCCCTTTGCTGAAGTAAAAAAGCAAAATATGACGAAAATGTTCCTTTTGATTTTCCATTTTTCAAAGAACGAAACCGATCAAACAACTTTTTTTACTGATTGGCAGCTGAATTGCCAACTATCAAATAACAAAATGTGTTTTACATTTGTAAAACGTCTGCAAATCTAAAAATTGAACTGAAGCCATCTACGAGTGAAATCCGCAATTACTTAGTTGCCAACCCAATAGATTCGTCTATCTTCAAGAGCTTGCAGTCCAATAAATTTTCGTCTGCCTACATAAATAGGAAGACCTTTGGGCCAGCGCAGCTTATACAACGCAAATTTAGCAAAAGCTTTTTAGACTCTTTCAATCTTATTTATATGGCAATGGCAGAATGGGTTCCATGTTAATGAACAATATAGTCGATTTTGAACTAAGGAGACGTAGAGTCGTTTCAAAGTCAAGGGATCCGAAAAGTCTTGCATATGACGACGGTAAAATCCAATCATAAAAATAGCTTTTGGTTTAAATAGCTTTAGTTTAAACAAGTAGGAAACCGTTAGTCTGCCATTTATTGTTGATAAAATCCCAGTTTGATTCAATTCTAAACGTATAATGTTTAAGCAAGTAGTCGTGAAGACACTGATGAGATCTAGGACAGAATACATTTTCGAATACTGGGACGGACAGTATACAGACAAACGTGAACGGCATTCATCGGGTGGACCTTACTACCTTCTTAAACGCCCCACCCCCGAATACCGTTATCGGGGTTCAATCACCAATAAAAAAAATAATCAGACTGTATTTCTGATCTACCGTTAGATGAGTTAGACGAAGACGACCGGCGACCACACCACACAGACTGGGTTTAAAGTAAGCTGCTACAACAACAACAACTGAACTCCCCTTTCAAGCGGAGTAAGCGGTTTCGATCGATTATGCTATTATATGTAAATATAATTGGCGCGTACATCCTTTTTGGGTGTTTGGCCGAGCCCCTCCTCCTATTTGTGGCGTGCGTCTTAATGTTGTTCCACAAATGGAGGTACCTACAGTTTCAAGCCGACTCCGAATGGCAGATATTTTTTATGAGGAGCTTTTTTATGGCAGAAATACACTCGGAGGTTTGGCATTGCCAGTTTTTCTTCATTTTGGTCTTTCACGGAGGTTCGAACCTACGTTCCGAATGGTAGTCACACACCAACCATTCTGCTACGGCGACCGCCTACACCCACACAAAATTAAATGTACTCAAGAAACGAAGTATCTTCCTTAACAACTCTGGCATATCTGTAGAAAAATCAGGCAACTTGTCAATTGTACCGAAATGAAATGTTTTTCATCAAAATGTTTCTCATCAAAATTTTCATTTCCACTAAATAACCTTTCCATTTGTATTTCATTGGAAATCGTATTTCGCTAAAACGTTGTAGTCCAAAAATCCTTCAATATGTCCAATAATAAAATGGAAGTGGATGAAACCGATGCCGAGGAATTTCAAGACATCGAAGAGTTCTCCGATGAGGTGCCGTCCTGCAGCAACACGCAGCCACAAGCAAAGCGTTTCGTCGTGAAAAACTGGCAGGCGCAGGCGCTCTGGTCCTGGGACGTAGCCGTCGACAATTGTGCCATTTGCCGCAATCAAATTATGGATCTTTGCATTGATTGCCAGGGAAATCCGCTTTGCTCCAACACCAAGGAGGAATGCACAGTCGCTTGGGGCGCTTGTAATCATGCTTTTCACTTCCATTGCATTTCACGTTGGCTCAAAACGCGCCAGGTGTGCCCATTGGACAACAAGGAATGGGATTATCAGAAATATGGCCGTTAGCTATCGCCGTCAGCTACCAAATCTAAACTACCAGCAACGCAATATTATTTTGTCCCATTTGCTAGTTTGTAACACTTCTCGCCAAATGTTTATTTTTTAAGCATATTTACCATATTTTGTGAATATCAAAATCGAAAATCAATAGTTTGCTGATTTATTCGAAACTCACCGAAAAATATGCACCTCCTCTGGGTTTCCGTTCCGACTTGTCTGCGTAGTAGATGAATGCGCTGCGTTGACGATCAAGCACGAACCATCGTCGCGCCCAGCCATGAAATGTTGCACCCAGTTTATGCAAATAACTGTAAATATTTACATTTCGCGCAGTTTTAGACAAATTCGTATAAACAAATCAAATAAAGTTATTGCAAAATTCGCGCGCGATCACTCACCCTCGACAACTGAAAGCATCGACAAAGACGTGCGGGCATAATGCAATCTGGTGTCCAGCTGACTCGATGTGATGGCGCAGGTTCAGATCCGGTGAAAATATTGGCAGGTAACGTGTCAATGGACGCTGATGCTTGGGCAGTGCACGTTTCCGTTCGCCTTGCGCACTACCGCTGCCGCTACCACTGGCACTGCCGCCCGACGTCGTCTCGTTAGAGTTGATGCTCGAACGCTTGTTGGCCACCTCATCGGCACTGGCCACACGCTCACTTGAGCAGATAAGGTTGCCTGTGGCTGCTGCATTTGCCGACGCTGTGGACAATTCGAAATTCGACTTGCAGGTACCTTTGTGGTCGTTGTCCAACAGGTCGCAGCTCAATTCCGAGTTGGCTTCCGATAGTGGGCGCGGACTGGAACGCGAATGCCGCACTTGTGTGTCTACGAACTCGGGCTGTGAGTGACGTTGCTGCAATTTGTTAAAAGAAAGAGAAAATAGCAAATGTCAATATGCTTAGGGTTTTCACTTTAGCGCTATTTATAGATGATTTCATTCAAAAATAGAAAAATACACCTACATACTTATATACTAAATATATTAATAAATACTTATGTATGAATGTGTGTAGGCACATACAAAGCTGTTACGAGTAAACTACAAATATTCAGTTGAGAATCGCAAACGTGCTGACTAACAGGTAGGGAGCGATGTGCCTTTTTGCTCTTCACACACTTTTCGGCGAGCTATTAATATACAACTAAGCTATGCACAGCCACTTGATAATTTTAATCACTATAGTTTTTTTTTTGGGTTGCAGCCAACGCATTATACTAAATAGATGACAGGATAAGAATGACTGCGCTAACAAATGGGCAGTTTTTACGAATGTCATAAACACCTACATACAAACACACAGTATATGCATGAATAGGCAGATATCTGAGGACCTTCAAAAAAAAATTCTAAGCATTTGCAATTAGTCTTTCACAGCTGTAGGTTAGTGTCCATCTTAATGAATCGGAATAAAAAACTTTAATTTTTCTAGGAGCTAAATTTGCGAACGTCAAGTCATTTTATTAAAAGTTTAGAGACATTTATTAGAGTGGGTCCTGAAGAAATTAAAAAAATTTTTTTTTATTGTAACAACGTTGGCCATAACCAGGTGGGTGAGACCATACAGTTTTTACTTAGAGTTCTTAGTTTCGCCCTAAGTCTGTTCTACCTTATCGGAACGACCCTGGTTTAAATCCTCTAAGCACTGAATGGAAAGAACAGGAATGTTTTATGTTAATACAACAAAAAATTTGCTAGGTATCATACTTTTCGAACGTTTGCTAGAGCTCTAGTGAAACTGGTTATTTTATAGAGTAGCCCTTGGTTTATAATTTCCAAGTGACGCGCCACAAAAAACGGCCAAACAACAACAACCTAAATTGTACGGTTGGCCCTGCCCCTTCTGTAGCTTGATTGATTATTAAAGAAAAACTAAGTGAAGTGAAGGTTAAGGTACACTCTGTATAAAAATATTGGAATGATATGAATAGAAACCCAAACTAGAAACGAAATAATATTGAAAAATAATAAATATAAATAATAAGAATGTGGAAAATAATATTTTAGTAGTGATATAATAAAAACTTATATTTAAGGGGTTATATACAGTTAGAATTAAAAAAAAAAATCGATTTTTTTCTTAATGTACATACATATATTTAAAAATACACACAGAAAATTTAATATCGTTCCGGTGAATATTTTCGAAGTTACACGCAAATTTGAAAAGGCGTTTCAGAGTGTTTAGAAGTACAGGGCCGGAGCGGCAGTGCTTACGCTTTCAAACTTTAAACGCGTTTTTCTTAAAACGGTGTTTTCAAAGTCAGTGACCAACATTACTCGAAAACGCCTAAGCCGATTAGTTTCAAATTTTAATAAAAGCTTCTTAAATATATTTTTTAGTAATTAATCGAGATTTTTTCTGATCGGTAATTTTTTTTTTTTAAACAATTTAAGGCCAAAATATTTATTTTGCTTATACCTTCGATTAATTACTAGATTTAACATTATTGTAACGAAATTTGTTTGGTTTTTTAATTTCAAAGGATCCAGTTCAGAGATATAGTGGTCACCGCAAAACGTTTTTTTTTTTTTGAGAGGAGCTCCCGGAGATCAGCTGTAGCTCCTTTCCAAATAAATATTTTTACTAATACTAAGTCTTAAAATACAGTCAAAAGATAACATAATATTTGTACAAATTTTTAGATCAATACATTTAAAAGTTTTCTCAGAAAAAATTCTGGAAATTTCGTTTTTTTCGGCTTTCTAACTGTATGTAACCCCTTAATGAAGTGAAGTGAAGGTTAAGGTAAACTCTGTACAAAAATATTGGAATGATATGAATAGAAAACCAAACTAGAAACGAAATAATAATGAAAAATAATAAATAATAATAATATGGAAAATTATATTTTAGTTATCTTATAATAAAAATTCATTTTTAACTTAAGCACCTGTTTCTCTAATCAGGCTCGGGAATACTGAATGTATTCATAAAAATACCAAAATATCTAAAATACAAGGTATCATCGTTCCCAGCGACAGTCGGGTCTACGTTACCGGACCGTCCCGGATTGATATCCGGCCGAAGACTGTCACTCCAGTTGCATTCCCTGTACATCTATAGGGAATCTTATGCTACTACAACAATATACTGCCGAATCCTACGCGTTGTTTTTCAAACGTATAGATCTTTCGATAAGGATTTCTAGTTAGTAAATAGTCCATGGGTACATTATCGTTTTTAATAATTCCCTTTAACGGCCAACTGCACATGCAATGCCGTAGTTACAACCGAAAAACTTATAAAGCAGCCACAATTCTTGAAAGTATTGAGTGAAATGTTTTTGACATATTTTGTCAGACGCTAAAGTTCGGAATTCATGCTTGTTTTGCATTCTCGCTTTATATTCGTTTGAATTTTGAAGCTATTACCAGCTAAAATATGTTGTTGTTGTTGTTGTTGTTGTTGTTGACCCGACTGTTGTTGTAGACCCGACTGTCGCGGGAATGGTCTACAGTTTTCTGCTCTTGGTATTGTTGTACCAGTATAAACATTCCCCATATGTACATGTACGGGGAAAGGTGCTGGAGTGACAAATGATTGGCCGGATATAAATCTGAATCATTCCGGTAACGTAGAATCGACTGTCGTGGGAATGTGAGTACTTTTTGTCTAAAGCTCTGCGTTATAAATCGCTTCACCTGTGTGAATAGGGAGGGAATCACATGCCTTAATTAGAAATGGATATTGGGATATCATACATATTTTGAAAAGGTTTGTTCGTGTATTTGATAATTGTGCTTTGAATCCGTTTTTCTTAATATTTTGGTTTTTTGGATTATGGCACTATTGAATGAGTAGAAACACAAAGTAAATGAGCGGTATATGAACAAGTAATTGGGTGTGGGCATTCGTTGTTTTGTTGTTGTTGTAATAGCATATATAAGTAATATTCTCCAAAAATTGTTTGGAAATACTGCTGAATTGACAGTCCCTGGTCGGATTTATCCCGTATTCGGATGGCAATTGCGTTTTACGAAAATTTTTTCATGACAGACACGCGGTCGGAGGATCGCCTGCCTGCCGAGGGATGACCCCTATAGTATTTTTTATGAATTTTACCATCAAATATTTCTACAAATAGCCGAGCCTACACTTTTATCACGACTCCGAATGACAAATGGTTTTCACGAAAAATTTTCATGACAGAAACGCGCACGGAGGGTCGACCCCTATAGTATTTACCACAAATTCTACCCCCAAATATTTATTTGTACAAGTAGCGATAAATTTAATTGTCTTTCCAATTTCATAATTTTATTATTATTTCATATTTCACACTTACTTGGAAATAACATTCTGTTTTATAGCGTTTATTTGAGTCAGCATGTCGATGCTTCACGTAATTCATCCACACTGACATGATTAATTTTTGTTGTATATTCCTTTACTTATGTATATATACAAAATGTACAATATATATATTTTTTTTATTTTTTGCCTTAGACTTTGAATTTTTAATTATTTATGTGAACGTCCAACTATACAATTTGTACTGGTCATTTATGTCTTTTGAATATTAATTAAATTGATTCACTTTTGCGCGCTGCGTACATAGGACTCGCGTTGAAAACTTTGGAACGACTGAAATTCGGATTTTTGTGCGATCATTTAGCTATTTGAAATGAGAATCATTTCCCCAGCGCAAATTCAAGAGTATTTAAAATAAGTTGTACAAAAATGTACATACATATGTAAGTATTTATGCATCGTAACGAAATCTCAACAATGCCGGAGATCTCGGACACTGTCCAGAGAAGTGTGAGCCAAACGCAGGAGACAACAACTACAAATTTTGCAACAGAACAATTCCCTCCGCCAGCACTCCCCTTTATGTACTCATCTGAGCATCAGTGATGAAGAATAAACGTTAACAATTCACTTAATTTCGATTCGAAATAATTGTACTCGTATCTAATTATATAAAATCAAGGTATATAAATAATAAAATATTTTCATTTTACGTTTTTGCCATAGATTATTAGAATATAAATACCCTTTTTACTTTCAATCTTAGTGTATAAATTTATTTCTTAGAACATTATATGCAAATTATTCCAAAGAAGTAATGCAAAACAATCATTTCAGTCCCTTCTAACTCCTGATTACGTGCTTGAATAGGTATAGCAATTAATTCATTATATTTAGAAATAATTACTTAAGATCAACAAAAGCTTCCCTTTTTCTGTAGCGCCACAACTCATGAAACCACTCCTTTTCTTCTCATTTTTTTGACAGGCACCTAGGTATGCAGTAGTGTGAGTGCTTGGATCTTTTTGCTTGAGTGTAGTGGGGGAGTTAATATGTCAAATTAGAATTTTGATAGTACAACATAAGGCGTTAGAATGAAATACTTTGCATAACTGCAAAATAAACAATCACCTTACGAATTGTATCTAAAATAAATAATATGTGTCTGAAGTACCGATTAGGTGTGAAATATTGGGTAGAGCGCTGCATGTGCAGTGCCAACTTTTCCATCACTGCTGGGCATTCCCATACCTTTGAGATAAATTGGCGTATTATTTAAAATTATTCTCTGATGAGTAACAGCATGTGAATTATCTGAGAAATGGAAATGGCGCGCTTTCTCATTCATCCACACATACATATGCTTACCATATATACATATACATATATATGTATATCTATGTAAAATGTTACGTTCGGATTTGGCCAATTTTCCATTTCAATTTTTATACTTTTCGCACTCATGACTAACACGTAAAATGTTTTGAAAAACGTAAATAGTTTCGCATTAGGGTACTCTTTTTTTAAATTAATTTAACCGACATTTTAAAAATAGAAACAAATCGTTCATTTTCAAAACATTGGATTCTACAAGAAAGTTTAATGATAGTTAAAACTTTTAAGAGTATTTGTTTGCAAAATAGCCTGAATCTTGAAAGCCTTTTCCCCACAAAATCTGGAAATCAAAGATTTAATTTTTGAATTCAGCACCTTCAAATTATGTACCAGTTTAAATGAATTTAGACAAATTTGTACGTTTTGCATACTTTATTTTTTTAGGTTATTTTCTGTTTTCGGCCGCCGTAGCCGAATGGACTTGTGCGTGACTACCATTTAGAAAAGGAGTAGTTTCGAATCTCCGTGCTCGAAGCACCAATTTATAGAAAAAGGATTTTTCTAATAGCGGTCGCCCCTCGGCAGGTTCAAAAAAGCTCATAAAAACAAAATCATATATAGTTCGGAGGCGGCGTAAAATTGTAAGTCCCATTTGTGGAAAACGTCAAGATGCGCACCTCAAATAAGAGAGCTCGGTCAAACACCCCCAAAAAAGCGTCAATTATAAAATTTACATATTTTCCTATACCACGTTTAGAATTTTTACTATACTTCATATGCGATGTTACTCTCCCACAAGTCAACCGCCCTAATGCAGTACTTACATATGTATGTTATAAGTAAACGTCAAAAGAAAGTGTACACCATTTATTGACAGGTTTTGACTATTTATTTACTTTTGAATTTCAATGTTCTTTCATAAAAACACAGTTCTTATAGCAGCAAAAACCATATAAAGCAAAGTTTCATTCCCCCGACAGTCGGTTCTACGTTACCGGAACGACCTGGATTTACTATATATCCGGCCAACTACTGTCACTCCAGCAGCACTCCTCGTACATGTATGGGGAATGTTTTTTCAACGAAATTTCAAACTTTTTACTCAGAATTTCTGAAAAATGTTCAATTTTGGTGCAAATTAAAGTTTCAAGGAGGTCAAAATTTTGATTTTTGAGAATTTTTTTAGTTGCATCTTGTGAACTTGTTCATTTAACGCCTACTCTACAATTTTTTATATGCAAGAAAACATCCAGAAAAAATTGTCAAAAATCCACGCGATTTTTGAACTACTTGAAACTTGCACTTTAATTTGCACCAAAATTTAATGAGCTATAAAATAACATTACCCGAAATTGTTCTAAAAATTTTAAGTAATAAGTTTTTTTAAGTTTTGCCGAATTTTTACAAATTTTATACAAAGTTCCAAACTTTTCTTTATATGGTTCCTGTTGTAGCATGAACTATATTTTAATAAAAAACATTTAGAAAATACAAAATTAATATATAAATAGTCAAAACTTATCAATATGTGGTGTCCACTTTCTTTTGACGCTGACAGTATGCAACATATATGCGAGTTTTGTTTTAGTTTCATAGATATCATGACCATCCCCTACTTTTGAAACGTGCGATATCGCCCACCAAATACCGGACGCTCACGTCTTTTCATGCAATTAAATACATACATGCATATGTAAGTATAGTAGGTAGTTGTATGTTTACGTACAACTGAGTATATTATGCAATATTTATGTTTTTATGAAAGTAGGGGGCACTTTTAACAAAATGCCATCATTAAGTAGCATTTCACTTAACCTTTTCACGCTCAATATGACAAAATAGGCAAACATGTGTATGAATGTACATATGTATGTACGCCTCCACTAGTACGAAAATGTCCACAGCCGTGAGAAGTGTTTAGGTACACCCACTAAAACTGCAGCGTGAAAGTGTTAAATTTGTTAGCGCAATATAAAGGCACTTTTAGTAAAAGTTATAGCTTTTTCAATCTTAACAAAAATGTTTACTTAAAATAGCTATTAAAATTTAGATAGTAAGGTATTTCGCATTAATTAAATAGTAAATAATGCTAAAAACAATTCGAAGCTAATTAACAATTTCGCAAGTTATCTGCCAGTTGAAGGTCAAATAAATTCATAATTTACGTCCCTCTCCAATTGCACTTGATGTGAGGCATGGAAACGAAAATTAGCAAATGCTTTTGAAGTAGTGAAGCGGTGGGCAATTACCTGCAGTACATTCGAGAAGTAAAGAGTCAAATTGGGGCCGTTTGGAAACCACAGTTTGATTCTTTGAAATGCAGTAATAGTAATGAAAGAGTTAAGTTTGTGACTCAATTCACCTTCACTTAATAACCTCAAATTGGTTCGAAAACAGAACCTAATAAGTGAAAAAATTCATAAGCCTGGAATTTATAATTTTCACATTTTATTTTACAAGAAATCTGGAATAGGGAAACGTCAAGTGGTGCTTATCAAGCGAATCTAATGTTTCATGGAAAAGGAGTTTCTAGCTACTTATACTTGTGTCATGGGAAGAAAAGATGGCAACGTACAGAAAAAAATGCGAGAGAAACTCGGCTTAAAACGGGTAGAATCAATGATTTTCACGATTTTTAGAAAAGGTAAAGCAAAATATAGTTTAGTCTCTGCTATTATGTAGTGATTGCCTTGATCTATCATATGATTATTCATAATTATATTTCAAGTAAATAAATAAATACAGTTACAATTACGGATGAACTTTTCGAATCATGCTCTAATCGACTATTCAGTATTATAATAAACCGGACAGTCGGTTCTACGTTACCGGAACGACCCGGATTTACTATATATCCGGCTAAGGACTGTCACTCCAGCAGCATTCCCATGTATGGGAAAGTGATAGATATCAAAGGTAGTTAATTTAACACATAATTTTTTACATGGTTTAAAAAAATTAATTTAATTTTAAATTTAAAAATTCCAAGATATTGAAGAGGTTATTAAATTCACAGCGCAGTGTGATGCAACCGAAAAGTAATTGAGGCATTTTTGCTCATTTTATAAATACTATTATAGTACAGAGAATATAGCACACACTTCCATCCCACTTAACCTATCTCTATAAAATGTATTAAACATTAAACAAAGTGTTATTATTGCCATCTAATATTTGTTAACGGTTTCATAAATATAACAATTACGACCGCATGCAGTAATACTTTTCAATAATAAAATAATAATTCAACTTCCGAAGACGCGAATGAAATGCAATTTCGCAGAATCCGTTTAACGACCGCCTGACGGAAGTAAATATTTACCGTGCGCTCAATTTGCGCTGGTTCTGTTTCTTTGCCCACTGCTTGTTATGAATGAATGGATGCGTAGTAATTTTTATTACCATATTTTGGCGAAAAGTGTTTTCCATTTTCGTATTTTTAGCGCATGCAAAGGTACAGGCATTTATTTACGTCACTGTGTATGTGTGTATTTGAAAAATGTATTTTCTCACATAAATGGGATGATGAATCGTATGTGGGATAGCCCGCGATCAGCGTTTTATTTTTACGAAATGGCATATCTGTGCACATATGGCATATCATACGTACATTTACGTATGTATGTATGAATGTGCATAGGTATAGTACGGGTGTTTTTTGTGTTTACGCATTTTCAGTGTAAACAAATAATATTTTGTACGTACAGCGTAAAATATTTCGTAGAAAAATTAATTAATCTGTATTTGAAAATAGTAGAAACTGCCTCAAATTCTGAGGCCAGAACAAACATGTACGAACATATTTACGTATAAGAACATTTAAAAAAACTCAAATAAAAAGTACACCAACTTTCAGCAAAACAGGCTTAGTTTCTCTCGGTTCTTATCCCGGAATTGTTAAAGAGTTGCGGAAAGAAAAAGTTTTAAAACGTGAAATCTCCAAATCTATTCATCCATTTGCTACTTTGTTCGCTTTTTTAGCATCCTATGTATAAAGTGGCCGCCGTAGTCGAATGAGTTGGTGCGTGAGTACCATTCGGAATTCAGAGAAAACGTAGGTTCGAATCTCGGTGAAAGGCCAAAAATGAAGAAAAATATCTGCCGTTCGGATTTGGCTTGAAACTGTAGGTCCCTCTATTTGTGGAACAACATCAAGACGCACACCACAAATAGGAGGAGGAGCTCGGCCAAACACCCAAAAAGGGTGTATGCGCTAACTATGTATATATATATATGTATATATATTATATATATATTTCAGTTTGAAATTTATTTATAAAAATCTACGCTACTATGATTAAATCGAAGAGGGGTCCAAAAGCGGATGAATGATATTTTGAACTGCTAGTAAATTTCTTGGGTGGACAGTAATGGACTATCTGGGTACAACTGTGATAATGACCTATATCCAACATATACATATGTGCATACATATAAACAGTTTGTCAAAAGAATGTTTTTACAAAAGAGAAAATGTTCTTTTTCAATCTTCCTTTTAATTTCACATCATTTATTTTACCGTTGAGCTATCATACCACAGAATCCTCGTTGCAAATTTTGTAAAGAAATTTAAAAATTAGCAAAAATACAGAATAAACCACTTAAATCAATAAAATGTGTTTACAAACTAGGTTTTATTGTAGAAATGAAGAATTAAGTTGTGAATTTAAAAAAAAAATTTTAATTTTAAAATTTTGAATATTTTTAATTTTTTTATTATTATAGTTTTTAAGAGGGAAACAAGTTCATGGTATATCAAAAACACGTTCCTTGACCAGACAAACTCTTTAAATATAATTAGCGGGGCGAAGAAAGATAACGTGACCAGATTGCGCGCTAAATAATCGAAAAAATTATAATTATCACTAAATATCAACAAGAGCTATTATTGCAAATGAAAGTAAGTTGGAGTGTGGAGTTGATATATCGCAAGAAACTGTTCGCGAGTGCTTATAAAATATAAAAGTTGCGCAAAAAAAAAAAACATTGCGCTCACAAGTAAATATAGAAAAATGCCATAAGTCATATTTCACGTTAAGATATTATTTTTGTTTTACGAGACGAAAATTATCCTTTACTATAGAGGTGCCTGCTGTTGTTGTTGTAGCAGCATAAACATTCCCCATACATATACGGAGAATGCTTCTGGAGTGAAAATTCTTGGATATAAGTCTGGGTCGTTTCGGTAACGTAGAACCGACTGCTGTGGGAACGAGGTGCCTAATAGTGTGTGGCGTCAAACCTTAAAAGCCTTGAACAAAGAAAAAATATTACACCAACCACAAAGTAAGGTAAACTTTCGGTGATGGTATGGGCCTGTATTTCTTGCAAAGAAGTTAGACACTTCGTTTTTATTGATTGGCACATGAATGCAACGCAATATCTTAATACTTTGCGGTTCCACTTACACAATACAGCGTATAAATTTGGGTTTGAAGGAAATAAATTACAATTTTTATCAAGATAACGAACCGAATCATAAGGCACTTAACGTAAAAACTTGGCTAATTCATAACTGCGACAGAGTACTAATACACCGCTCCCGAGCCTAGAGCTTAATCTTTTTGAGAATTTGTGGATACACTTGAAAGATAGGAAAGCGAAGTACGACGAACAGAAATGAGTTGCTACAGTATACATATAAATGAAGAATGGGGAAAAGTTGTTGGCGTGTATGACTTAGTTAAACTAATTAAGTCAATGAAAAGCAGACTACAGAGAGTTGTCTATGCTGTAAGTTAACACGCAAAAAATTAATTATATTGAAGTGGTTTTTCAAAAATCATAATTAAAACATAAAAAAATAACAACATAAAAGTGATATAGTGAATGTTTTTGGTTGTAAAAATATTTTCTTGACAAACTGTATTATAAGTTGGTTGAGATTTGCAGACTTGTGGTTAAATGTAGTTTGAAAATAAATCTCATAATCTCATCTAAAACCTTTGCTATCAAAAACAATTTACACGATTACAGAAACCATTGCGAGAGTTTACGCTGTTGGTAAGCCGAAATACGAATAAATATGTTTCACAAAAAGTGCTAAGAGTACTTGCTAATTAGCTTGAACTTATTTTTAGATATTTGCGTATGATATGTAAATATTGCGCATTGACTGGAAGAACACCATAATCCATTAAAACCAAAATATTAGGAACCAGCATAAAGTTGTGAATTTTAGTTCAAACACACTTTTTATTTTATTTTTTAGACAGTTTTTATTCTTTTATAGCCGGCTGTCATTTCTACAAACTTATCTCCAAAAAATATTGTTTTCTTTTTCTGATTACGGCACTCTTCCAGCAAACGGGTGATATATTTACGTCAGTATGTATGATATATTGTACATACGACAAATGATAACAAATGATCCTCACCTGACTAGGTTTGTCCATTGGCATATTATTTACACTCTCAACAGCGGAGCTCTGCGCACATAATACTTTTCCATTTCCAATTGACGAATTTCTCTTTTGCAATGAATTTGCATCTCTTTTGCTATCTTTAGTCAAGCACACAGTCTCCTCACCGCTCTCCAAACGTTGTAGCTCTCGCATTTCAGATTGATTTGCGTTGCTCGGAGAGTTGCTGTCGTTATTGCTGTTAAAAGAAGAAGAAAAAAAACAGTATGAAAACAATGAAAATGTATGACTTAATACAATTATACGAACGTGTAAGAAACTTATAATATTCATAAAAGTTATGACAGATATCTTACCAACAAATCAACCCACAAAATTTGTCCATATCTGATAAAAGAATATATGTAAGACAAAAGTATCCAAACCGTTAGGCTATAAAATCAATTCCTAACTGCAAGCAGAACCGTCGGCACTAAGCGTTTTCTGTGAGCACCTTTCGATTAGTACCTTTTGGGACTAATAAAATATAGAGCAACAGCACATTTGCACATGTCCATATATGTGTAAGTGTGTATACATTTTGGTTGTTTTGTTTTAGTGACTATGTGATTGTAGAGGTCTTGTTGACTTTGGAGTGAATGATAAAGTATAAAAGCACACACACACGCGCATAGAAACAAGCGCAATAAAAAAATTCAATGATAAGAAGTTTTATCAAAAAAATTAACATTAGTCGGCACGAAAAAAGCGCACAAAAAAGCACAAAAGCGCAGAAGTCCGATAGCGCGGTGGTTCGTGCCAAAAATTGAATTCACGCACTCATACACAACACAAATACACATCCTTTGTTTAAAGTATGTAGCTTATGATCGGTCTAAGCTCTTTACGCTCTTGCCCTGCGCTTTATTAGAAATGTTTACCGTGCATTGAAATCGAGCACTCGCAAATTGAACCAAATGTACGCGAAGCGACCTTGCGGTTGCAAAACAAACTATTTTTTTGTTATCGTCTTATGACATAATTTTATTACATTTTTAGATGCGCTCTCATCATCGTACACATAATGGCTTTTGTTTACACTTGCGAATATAACCTCGTTTACTGCTTGTGCATGCAGTCATACAAATTCATATTCGAGTCGATTAAATGATAAGTCACTGCAGCATTTAAAACTGAGCGCCGGATCGCACCGCAGGTCCAGTGAGACCGAAGTTGAACACTGATTTACATATAAGCGGTTTACTGATTGAGTCCAAATTTCGCACTATCCTATCCACTCTCAATTAGTCGAACTTTTGCCACTGCACGAATGTGCACACATTCCATTCCACTGCCATAAGGCGTGGAGACATAGGTACACTTGTATATATGCATGTAGTTGGTGGGCCAATTCAGGGCCTGCTTTGGTTGCACAGCTGTTTTTACTTGTATTCAATGCCTGTGCATATACAGCCTGGGCCGAAGTATTAGGCACCCCACTAAAATACAAATAATTTGAAATATGGCTATCAAAGAGACCGCCGCTTTTTACAAATGTGTCAGTAGTGTATTTAACCTTTGATTACAACAATAAATTATATGGCGCGTAAAGTCTAAAAAGTTGCATTGTTAAAGGTATACTTAAAATATTTTTAAATTTCATAGCCAATGTTTGAATAATCTTTAATGCTAAATTACCAAGCGGATATATGTAAATACTTTACTTTAAGTAGTTTTAAGTGAGGAAGGGAAGTCTCAGGTTGAGATTGCCAATTTGGTGGGATGTTTGCGCTGTGCAGTCGAAATTTGCTATTAAGCGATTTGCGGAGACTAAATCCAAACATAATAAATCATAGTGGTAGAAAACGCTTCACTAGTGCATGGAAAGACCGAAAACTTATGCGAGTCTCTCAAAGATCGTAAAAAAGTCTCTTCTGACCTTGCAGCTGCCCTCTCGGAAGAAATTGGAAAATCCGTTAGTGCTCGAACACCTAAAAGAAAGTTTCTGGAAGTTGTTTTAAAAGGCTGCAAAGCCCGAAAAGAGTCGTGGTTTTCAAAAAAAAAAGGGCTCTCCGATACCAACGGAGCATTGGTCGAATGGTCTGTGGTTTGTGGCCTGATGAATCGAATTTCTAGAGAGGCTTAGTTTACATCATTTTAAAAGACCAAACCATAGCTTATCTATTACAAATCTTATAAAACGATTTTTTTTTTCTTTCCTACAGGTATTTGGAACACTTTCGCGGGGCGAGGGGTTGCCGAAGAATACCATCCAGATTGCGTGGTACCCTCTGTTAAGCATACTTTTACCTTCGTTAACGCACATTTTCGGCAACACTAATTTAGATAGAGTTCAATTCAGGAGTTCAAAACAATGCTCCTTGTCACAAATCAGCGACTACGATGACTTGATTCAAAGACAATAACATTGTTTTGTTAGAGTGGTCAGCACTATTATCCAGATCTAAACCAGATGGGCTAAATAAAGGAACACAGCATAACATCGCAAACAGCGCTGAAAAATGTTTTAATTCACGAGTGGAGCGCCTTAAGTACAGCCGATTGTGCAATGTTTGTACACAGTATGCCACAGAGCATGTTATCAAAGCAAAGGTTGGCCCTACTAATTGGTAATGTTCTTATCACTAATTCCTTTTATTTGTACTGATTTATTAATAAGAGATCAAAAACATCACCTTTTAAAACGAAAAATTCAGTAATTAATGGGTGCCTAATACTTTTGGCCAAGCCTGTATACATTTATATGTATATATTATATGTGTGCATATTTATGTATGCGGCTACGTCTGACTGAAGTGTTCCAGTCGATGAAGCAGTGCGTCTTGTGACAAAGTACACTATGCAGCGATTAACTTAGCCCAGTTGTGACCTACTGAAATACGCGTGTGCTTAAAAAAATAAGTAAAAAAGTTAAGGCAGCAAGCAGCCGGCAAAAAAAATGGTTTGTTTGTAATACTCAAAATTTTTGTGTTGATAACCGGTTCCTTACTGGTATGTCTATCTCTTCCGGGCTTACATATTTGATTTTTAAAGTAAATATCAAATGTCTTATTTTATTTGCTTGCCATTTATTGTTAGTGTATGAATTAAGCTTGTGTAGTGTATGTATATGTTACGTACATATGCACATAAATAGATATGCAAGTATATGTTTATGCGGACACGCCAATACAATCAAAGACGTTATCGCTGAAGCAAAAAATTCGAGATACGAACATTTGTTGACATTTTTGAGAGAGTTAAGGTGGGTGAGGCAACGTTTAAGTAAGTGTTTTTTTTCTTAAATCATGAGTCAGTCAGTTGATAGAAAAATCGCCAGTAGCTGGTGAATACGCGAGAGCGCCCATCAAACTTGCATAGCGCAAAAAAGTAAATCTTTAAGCCCACTTTCGATTTCGCTGAAAAATGGGGTCCATAGGTATAAGTACATACATATGTAAATATGTATTTGCAAAGCCTTATATATACATACATGCATACATATGTATGAAGAAATTTATTTAACATTTATGAAGTTGCAGTACAAGAATTACGAAACGCAAATGTTCGATTCCATTTTTACATAATTCATTTAAGACTAAAACTAATTTAAAAATAATAATAAATATATATTTGCTGACTCTTGTCAAATCTGTGACCAATCCCAGGAGACTCCAATACACTTTCTCCTTGAATGCAGTGCTATAGCACGGAGAAGGTTGAGACATATCGGCCATTTGCAGCCGGAAGAAGAAGGCACATACGCTGAGTCCAACCCAGCTCTATCGTACATTTAGTAAGCGAACTGGGTCAGGATGAGATACTGTGATAAATAGAGGGCACAAAAGACCATGAGTTTGTTGTTGTAGCAGCCTAAGCATTTCCAATACAATTACGGGGAATTCTTCTGGAGTGACAGTCCTTGACCGGATATACATCCAGGTCGTTCCATTAACATAGATCCGACTCACGTGGGAAGGAAAGACTATGGGGTCGAAGTGCTAACCTCCAATAAATCTAAATCTAAGGCTGATTTGCACAAAATTTCCACTTTGTCGACTATTTGCTCCTAAGCATATTTTACTATACTTTACCAGCTCTAATTTTTGAATAACAAAGTTAATTACTCTCAAGTTATGCGCCCACAAAGCAGGTCGTATTTTCATTACAATGGTCGTATTTAGATTACAATTATATTACAATGTGAACGATGCTCGAGTATACATAAGGGAAGATGCCCGAAATTAGATCCATACAAAACGATCACTCCTGCAGCACCCACCAAAAATATTTGGGAATTATTTTTATTAAATTACAGAAACAAACACAACAACACATTTCTTAAACAAATAATATATTTTTTTAGTTATTACGGTGAGATACGGAGACATGCAATCGCGATCACTCATTTGATGCAACTATCATTCATTCATGGGTATCTAAAAATTATTACTCCCTGCAACTAAAAATGTCATGCGAGGTTAACAAGTGGAGTCTCTGCATTATTCGCATAAATGCCGAGCTAATTGAATTTAATCAACGCAACTTTACTTCGAAATGGAGCAGTACACCACTTCTATAGTTCGCACGCAGACTCACACAAACGTTGCTTTAATTGAAGACAATGCAGCAGCACTGTCGTCACCCAATGAATTCCTACATGTTTGAAAGCCGGAAAATGACGTGTTTTTTTTTCATAAAGCAAAAGTAATAACGACTGCATAGTATATAGAAAAAAAAAAAAACTGCTTTCAAATGTGTTCAAATCTATTTACTGCTTACCGTTAAACTTTTTCTTCTACCGAATGTGAAAAGCAACAGTAACTAAGCCGCCATTACTATACATAAGTATGTATGTGGTTAGACACAGCATCATACCAATTTGTGGAAGCGTCTTGAACTTGTCCTACAAGTAGAGGGATCTGCCGTTTAATGTCCCCTCCAAGCAGCTGCAGCGGAATGCTGCCAACTCTCTTTCAAGAGTATTTCATTAGACCGCGTTCATATAGGGAGACTTTAGTTGCTACAACTTTGCGAATTCTCTTTTGGTGTTGACCATCGTAATCACACAACTTGTAAAGGGTGATCAGATTGGAGGTACTTCTTCCAATAGGGTTTTTTGACAGATCACGCGTGACTACTGTCAAACTAAATACATACTTTTTTTCAATATTCATTGACATTTTATCATGGAAAGACTTACGCCTCGACGCTCTAGGAAAAGCCGTAATCGCGCGCTCAGACCAATGTTGTTCAACGATGAGGGCCATTTTTGCCTCAATGGTTACGTCGATAAGCAGAATTGCCGCATTTGGGCTGAAGAGCAACCCGAAGCATTCAAGAACAGCAATTACGATTCATTGGAAAAAACCGTTTGGTGCGGCCTATGGGCTGGAGGAATCACTGGCATCATGGCCGAATTGCGGTGCATTTGCATTTGAAAGGGAGTATCTTTAAAAAACAAATGTCATGAATGGTTCTACACAAAAATAATAAAGATTGCCCAATCAATTTGAATTTTCGTTGTTTTATTCCAATTTAAAATCCGATAGCTCTAAATTGATCACCCTTTAACTGTTAGTTTTTAGTCTAAACTCAACAACAGCATTGAAAAAACGAGAACACAAAGGGTGTTAATTGAGTACGAGCACTGCAAATATCATTTTTTGGCAGCTCTTTTCCAGCGCTACCAATACCAGCATATTTTTATTAATACCAGTTGCTTCATCTATTCGCTTATTACTAACGTTTCCTGAGGAGGACCTCAATTAAAAAAGATTTTACCATCATTTGATATTTCATGTTCAGAATGGGCATTGAATTCGAGGCAAATCCAATGGTAGCAGAGTGCAAATATACTAGGCTATGGCGCCGACCTCTGCTAGTAGTAATCATTAAAAAGTATTTCAAAAATGTCTTCGAAATCTACAGCAAGTGTACACTTTTGAAAAGCTAAACGTTTTAACTCACATATCAGTACTTACTCGATTTCGCCGTTATTCATTTTTAGCAGATATTGAGCGCGTGCTTCATCGTGGCACTTCTTCTTCAAGTCAATTATTTTTTGACGCTCATGCTCAATCACGTGATGACCTTAAAAAAATTAAATTTTTACAATAAGAAATATGTGGAATTCATAAAAAAATGTATTTACCTTGTTGAGCAAGCAGCAATTGGCGATTCCGTTCGATTTCTTTGATACTGTCAAATATTCTCGTACTGGCGCCTTTTGTTGAAATGGGTGCGCTACTGGTCACCTTGCATATACGATCAATGTCGTCCTGCGATGGCACCCGACGTTCCAGTGGATTCACTTCGAAGTCATCATTACCCAGCGTAAGATTAAACTTAACCCGTTCAGCATTTTGCTCATTATTCTGTGTGCCGTGTTTTCCACCTTCGCTGCTAGGCGCTGCATCAAAATGACTAAATGACAAATTCGCATCGTCAATATCGACGACATAAAGTTGTTTACGTTTAGGAGTACTTGTGACTGGCGCTTGAGCTGGTAATTCAATTTTATTATTGAAGAACATATTCTCATTCACACTCTTTGACATTATATCGTCACTGCTGCGTTTGGGGCAAAGCAGTTCGGCTGAACCGAAAAGCGACTGGGACATAACACCTGCGGCAAGATTGTTGTGTAGTATTGGTGAAGCTGAAGATGCGGTGCTGATATCTTCGTCGGACGAGTCCACTTTTAATTCACCGGTAATGTCACAAATGCTGCTCTCAACCGCTTTTAGGTGCTCTTGCTCTATTTTCAGTGCATTACATGCCGCCACTAATTTGGACTTTAATGTTTTCGCGTGCACTGAAGTATTGCCCCAATCCTGACGTTCCAAATGTTGCAATTCTATGCGCTTTTCCTTTATTTTCGCCGACAAGTTCGCTTCCTCATTATGCAACTCCTCGCGATAGGCGTGCCACTCGGATTCTTCTTCCAAGTACTGGAATTCCAGATCCTCAAATGTTTTGCGATCATTTTCCAGCGATTCACTTACATTGTGTAGTTCCTCTTTCAGGCAGTCATTACTTGGTTTCTGCTGCAACATCGACTTCAATCTGTGTAACGAAAATTATAAAATATGTAAAAAAATATGTTTGTACTCAGGCTAAATTGCACATTTTCTACTCACTTCTTCACTTGATCCTGCTTCATTTCAATTGACTGCTTCAGCTTGGCTTGCTGATTCTCCTCCATGACACGAGTAGCATTTCTTTGTGCCTCGAAACGATGAATTTTGTTCTGCAAAAGCTCAAGCTGCGTTTCCAACTCACCAACGGAATCACCCACTGAATTTACTTCGGCAGTCACTAGTGCCTTTTCCATATCCAACTGTAATAATACAAAAGCCATTAACATCGAAAACACTTACACATATTCACAAATGTACAATTTTGAGTTCTCACCTCTCTCAGTTCCTCTGCTTCCTGTTTTTGCAGTTCCGATATTTCATTCTTCAACTCCTGCACTCTTACAACCAACTGTTTTCTGGTTTGCTTAAGTTGCTCAATGTCTTCAGTGTCAGCCAAAATCTGCTTTGTTTTCGATGCCTCCACTTCGCTTCTGGCAGAGGCAGATGTTTTTTGCAAAGAAGCACCGCTACCAGCAATGACGACATTTTTGGCGGCGCCACTATTGTTAAAGCTCATCAGAGCTGTTTTTGAAAACATTCGCGGTGCTGGCGCTGGTTTCTTCTGCAGCTTAGGTGAATTCTGCAACGAGTTCGACTCGTACAAGTTCAGCGTGAGATTGTTAATATTTTTGTTTGCACGCTTTGCTGGCGAGTGTTCAGCAGACGACGGCGCGGTTTTGGCGGCAGCACTAGTCGGCTGATAACGACTGCTCTCTTCGATGGCCTGCATTTCTAATTTCAGTTTCTCCTCAAAAGTCTTGATAAGTTGCTCATATTCACTATGTTTAGACGGCTTAGGTGCGATAGGTGGTGGCACTGCTGAGATAGGCGCTTGACCGTATACACTAACAAACGAATGCTCTTTCTTCGGCGACATACAAGTGGTACGTATTTTGGTACGTGGACTTTGAGGCACATATTTACCCATCACCACGTTTTCGTAGCCAGTCTTTGGTGAACTTGGGCCTTGAGATTGACCACCGATTTCTACTCTATTCTGGCCAACCAAGCGAACATTCTCGTAACCAGATGAGCTTGATACTGGACCGTTATGAGCCTTGACGCTGAGATTGCTATTGCTGCCCGAGAAGGACTGTTGAAGCTGCGTACCGGATAGCTCGTGGTAGAAGGGTGACTTCTTGTCACGTGGCAGTGAACCGTTCGTCTTGATCCGGTTTTGAACTATAGGCGAGGAAGTAAGTGAAGCGGCACAACTCTGATTTTGGCGATCGGAATATTCGGTGCATATTTTCAGCATATCCTCAAGGCGTTCATTCTCTGAGTTGCTAAGAGTTGACAGATTCCTCCGTTGCATACTCGGTGAACTCTCGTATTGCGACCGATGCAGCGGCGAGGAGTTTGTTGAGCTGCTATTAATTTCCGTATTCACACCGTTCATGGGATAGATTTGCAGACCGCCATAAGTGCCTGGTTTCGGGTAGCGATCATAAGCGGGCACATTGTGATGATTCGCACCGCTCGCGCTTCGTAACAGTGTCGTATTATTCACCTTTGCCAAAAACTCACCACCTCCATTTGTGTTTGTGTTCTGTATGAAATTCGATGTGCTCGGAATATTAACATAATTTCCTGGTACATTTTGGACATTGCCCTTTATACTGTTATTTAGTTGATTGTTACGCAAAGGAGTGACATTCTTATCTGCACGATGATTTTCAGCTAAATTTTTTGCGAAGTTCGCATACTTCTGACCCAACACATCCTTTGCGGGCATATTCACAGTCACCAAGTCGGCTGTGAAGACCTTTGGACAGTGCAAACCGTTAATGTCGATTGGCGCCGCAGCCACGTTGTTATATAACGATTTGTTGCTACCCAATATATTCTTCATGGACTCTCTTCCCATTGACATTGACATTTGTACATTTGACATAGGACTGATATGTTCCTCGTAGAAAGAATCAATGGCCAGCGATTGCCGTGCATCTGCGCTGCCATTGCTCGAGCTAAGGCTTTTGGTGGAATCACGTCGTGGCACTTGGGTAAAGTCTATCTGTGGCATTGAGATACGTTCGTTCGAACCCATCGCTGAGCGCATCATTTGGGCCTCGGCTGGATTGTTGAAACGTAAATAATTCGAGTTTCCAATGGTGATCATAGCACCCTGCGTGAGGTTCGTCTCCTGTGTGATCTTCGTACCGTCAATCAATATGCGGGCGTCATGCTCTGGTACGATTGTCACTTCGTTCTCCTCGCTACGATAGATGGTGCAATGAATCGGTCGGACGCCGCTACCATTCAGAGATATGCTGCAAGTGGAAGCCGAGCCAATAGTCATATCACCTAAAGTAGATAAACAGATACAGAGTTGAGTAATATAAAAAATGTAAAATGTGTGTGTTAAAAAGTAAATAATTGCAGCTTAAAATTTAACCAACTTTGTTTCAAATAAAGCAAACAAACCCCGAAGATAAATGTTGAAGAATTACGCTTCTCTTTAAGATGTGTCTTCGGAGAAACTGATTTGGGAAATGATGAGTGACCTTCGCTCGCAGTAACAGTGTCAAAAGTGAAGTCATAAATTTGCCCAAACAAACCAACTACATTCATATATAAGTATTTCGTAAACATTGCTTTTAATTGGATAGGTATGTATATGCATGCCTACAATGCTTATTATGTACACATGTCGCAAAAAGCACACAAAATAAAAGAGGAAATAAACAAGGTGTGGCCATTAAATAACGAGACGGACGCTATAAAGCATTTTATTTTGATTTCATACATTTTTTTCTTGTTCACTCTACTCGGGAGCATAGAACCTCAGACTCTTCCATATATCATACATATTTATCCACATATTCCATTTCAGACATATTTACTTAACACTGAACCCCTTGCGAATCTTTCATTGTTCAAAATAGTGCTGAACAGTTCCTTCGCCGTTTTGAGGATGACTTATTTTATTTCAGTCTACAGAAAATGATCTTACAGACAAATTCCATATTAAAAACACCCTATACGTTTGACGAAGAATGCTTTAATGCCGTTTTCACGCTTCGCATGTCTGGTCGTTCAACAAGTCTGATTGTTTTTTTTTTTCTTATTCATTCAGGGAGTTTAGCGAGAATGGAAATTTAGTAGAATTGACCGTAGTGGGGGTGAGAAACGGGATCTAGGCTAGAGAGCTGCTTCAGGCTATCCCCGAAAGGCTCACTAAGGAACCTCAAGCGCCTAGCCGCCAGACCCGAACATTTGCAGAGAAAGTGTTCAACAGTCTCTTTCGGTGCTGGATCCCCACAGCTTCTGCAATGGGGTTATACAGAAGTCCAAGCTTCTTCGCATGCGTTCCGATCACCCAGTGGCCGTTCAACACCGCTATAAGTTTGGAAATTGAATGGCGGGGCACATTAAGCGTCCTACTTCTGTCGTTCTGGGGCCAAAGTGTTTTTGAGACAGCACACTATAAGATAGAACTCCATCTGCCTTTCGCTTTGTTAAAAAAGAAATTTAACAATGGTCTAGGGGACACGGATGTCTGAAATGAGAACAACTGAAACTAGTTCTGTGGACCCAATCCTGGCAAGCTTATCGGGAATTTCTTTACCCTCTATGTTATTATGCCCTGGAGCCCGGATAAGAGAAATGTTTTCTGCACATTCGAGACGTTTGATCTCCTCCTTACGGGAGTTGACTAGAATTAGTTGTAACATGGCGACCACAGGGCCTTGATCGCAGTCTGACTAACAGAAAATATATTTATGTCTCCCTCCCAACAGGGATTTCCAAGCATTTTGCGAAGCAGGATCGCGAAGACCTCTGCTTGAAAAACACTGCTAGCTTTGTAAGACTACACTACGCTCCAATTCCAGATTCCATCTTGAATCCGTCGTTGAAAACAAAAGTACCTATGTACGTGCAGACACCACTCTCCTTCCAATCCAGCCTACTTGAAAAGATAGCCCTAGCACAGCCCTCAAAACGTAGCTTGCGGATGGGGAGATTGCCTCCAGAGGTCAACCTACTTCAACCTAATAGCGGTCTGAGTGGCAATGGATTGAACTTGAAGTAATGTAACGGGGTGTAAGTGTAAAATGACATTAATGGCGACGGTGGGGCACTGGTCTTCTTAACTCGATTTTCGGTTCCAATAGAGCTTCGGGTCAAGTATTATACCAAGATACTTGACTTCTGACGACAGCGTAAGTAACTGGTTGTTTAATTTAGAAGGTCTAAAAGGTGGAGATTTGTATTTTCAGGCCATATTGTAAACCGTTTTTGATGTGGTAAGCCGACCGATACGTGGATCAAAACATTTGATATACTCGAAACAAAGAAAGAAACCAAAAATACATCTTAAGTGATTGGATTGCCGTAGCTGGTAGTTGCACTTTTGCGCAAGTGTATTTTTTTGTTGTGGGTGAGATAGGCTTCAAAATTCCTTCGCACTTACAGCGACCGTCGCCTACTGCGTTGACTGGTGTGGCCACTTAGGCCTCCTCTACTTTTGGATTCAGCCCCAATCTCGTCATTTTTGTTTTTGTTGTAAAAACATAACACATTCCCCGAAATTTATTAAGGAATACTGCTGAAGTGACAATACTTGGCCAGATTTAAATCCGGATCGTTCCGGTGCTCGCTATTTAAAAGCCATGCCTAGTAGAGCAACCCGTGAGGGGTAAAATAATTAAATAGTGGAAAATACAGGGCAGACACGCCAGTTTTATTACCGTATGCTAGAATGCTGATATTCATTGTAATGTTCTTCTGCTCAAATTATAAACAAATAAGTGACAAATACCAACATACATACGCACATACACGCATACATATCTATACACAAAATACATACTCATTTTTATGATAGCTTTACTAATCAAATATTCGGCATTTAAACACGTATGTACATACACACATACACATAGGTATATACTCGTACTCGCACAACAGCTGGCAAGGCTAATGAACAAAAACCGTGCATAAGCATAAGCTTTGAAAATGAGAAGCATAACAGTATGCGAATTGTAGCACGTAGGTATATTCATATAAATAATTAGCAACAGAGTATAATAATTAAGCTTTTGTCATCGGCCTATTCGTATTCTTATCAGAACATAATTGATAATAGTTCAAATCTATTTTTAGTCCTCCTTCTGTTTCATAACGTTAAACAATTTTATTATATTTACTATATCGTTTAATACTCTTCGTCAATGAAAAACTGCATTTGCATTTCAGCGACCGGTTGCATGTAAAGGGTTTTCCAATAATAGGTGTTACAGGTGAATCGATTGCGCTATCGAGAGATGATTAACGATTTTTTATGGCCGGAATTGGATGGTATTGATCTGGACAACGTTTATTTTCAACAAGACGGCGCTACGTGCCACACAAGCAACGAAACCATTGATCTTTTACGGGAAAAGTTTCCGGACCCTGTTATCTCTCGAAGAAGTGATCACAATTGGCCACCGAGATCTTGTGATTTAACACCTTGTGACTTTTTTTTTGGGCCACGAGAAAGAGAAGGTTTACGCCAACAGCCCAGGGTCGATTCAAGACCTCAAAGATGGAATTCGTGAGACTATCGAGGACATAGGGCAGCCACTTTGCAATTCGGTTATGGAAAATTTCATGAAAAGGATATTGTCCTGTAAGCGTGGTCGTGGTGGTCATTTGCCTGATGTTATTTTCCACTATTAACAGCATACCTTCCCCTTTATAATGAAATAAGCATCCGATCATTTATATTAAAAAATAGCATTTTTCTTTCAATATCAAAATAACACCTCTTATTGGAAAACCCTTTAGTAACTCCTTATTTTTCGAGGCATAGAACTTTTTCAAGTAAAACACAATAACCAACACTTTAGTTCTATTAGCTCACAAAACATTTAAAAATAGTTTCGGGTATAGGGCTCATCATCATCATGCAAAGCATCACAGCTCGGTGTGAGCCTTAGCTTCCTCCACAATATTTCTCCATGCATCTCGGTCCATAAACATATTACGGTAGTTGGTCGCTCCTATGCTTCTTAGATTGTCCTCAATGTCGTCTAAGTACCTTTTCCGCGGCCGCCCTCAATCAAACGTTATACCATGTGTTCTACTGAGAAGCGGTCCTAGATATTTAATTTGATCTACGCTTTCCAATTCCACGTCTAAAAAATACTTTTGTACAGGGGCTCTCACGACCATAGAACTGTTTGCTCGACATGGTGGCAACACTGCCGCATAGTTTGTTTTCTCCCCTTCCAAATGAGACAAACTCGGGGTTAATACATGTTTTATGTTGAAAACGTTTGATCCAGAAGCATCTCTTGCTAACAATGTCGATCCAATTCCCGCCAAGTGGGAAATGCGCAACGTCATCTGCTACCCTGAGAATAAAATGAGGTTCATGCTGACAAAGGTAGTCTAGTCTGTCTGCTGCACAACTATGCAAGACCTCACATGGTAGACGCCACGAAGTATCTTCTGGATCATACACCGTTTCGAACCATACCCCGAATTTCACCGAACCTGGTGGCTTCAGATCATCTTTTCATATCCCTGAAGGCGCACATGAGTGGAAAGAGTTTTTCAGCAGATGAGAAAATGAAGGAAGAGGTGAGCGAGTTAACTTACACCTGTACAAAAGTAACTATGCAATTTTTGTTTTTAATAACTTTTTTAGAAACTACACAAATTGAGTACAATTACTTTCTGGATGTACCTCGTAGTTTAAAGGAAACATATAACATGACGGCTGTCTAAGCCGATTGGTAGGCCTCTCTTTTCGAAATGATACATGACACATCTAAAGTCCGTCGCAATAAAGTGTCTCGGGAAACTCTGCACTTTAAAAACGACACATTACTTATCCACATACCCATTAAGCCGGAAATGACGGCCATAAAAAACAAAAAAGAAATTGGCGCGTACACTTATGTTAGGTGTTTGGCCGATTTCCTCCTCCTATTTGCGGCGTGTGTATTGATATTGTTCCACAATTGGAGGGACCTACAGTTTAAACCAACTCCGAATGGCAAATGGTTTTTTATGTGGAGCTTTGACTGCCAAAGCTGAAGATAATTTCAGGGTAAATATCCGTACTGCTGATTTTCAGACAACTCAACGAACGTATGAAGCAAACAATAGCCCAATTGCTTCAATGCCTGCACCAGAGTTGCAACTTATATGCGTTTAGATTTAGATCCGGTTCCGATCCGATCGAAGCTAAGTTACCGTACCGACCCAGTCAAATATAGACTTACATTTTAGCATCATTCTCTCTCTCTACTTAGTCCAAAGTAGCACTTGTTGGCAAGAGAGATTCTTCGTTGGATTTCAAGGCTGACATTGCCATCGGTTTTAATGCTGAATTGATTGTTGGGCGCGATGTATGGCAAGTTGCGCCGTCTTGTTGGAACAAATGTCGTCGATTTTTAGCTGATTAATTTCTGGATGATGCCGCCAGCGTGTAAACCGATCGTTAAATGAACGAAGTGGTCTATGAACTTCGCAAACAGTTATATTTTTTTCAAAGCGAATCTCCACAATTTGGAAGCGTTGTCCTGGCGCTTAACAATTCATGATGGCTTGCCAACCAACCCTTGCTGAACAGAAATGTCAACACAGTTTGCCATTCTCAACTGTCAAATCGATAGTTATCGATATCGATAGCATCGAAAAAAACATCCGATATGTATGCGTTTGCAGGCATGCGTTATTGTATATAAATGCACGTAAATGTATATGTACTTATACAATAAATTCCATGCACCTACACTGGAATATACCCTCGCATAAGAATATGTCGACATAAATGTGTTAGTTATCTTTACCGGTTTTCTAACTCGCATAATAGCTAACATTGTTGTAAATATGTATGTACGTGTATGCGGACATGGATACGAATAATTAAATTCTTTATGAAATTCTGTATGCGTGCGCAAACATTGCGAAGAAAAATTTTCAAAATTCAAACAAACAAAATATGCCCTTCCGCTAACGCAAAACCATTAAAAAGTATTATGGCACTTAAAAATCCTTTCAGTTGGAAAATTCATAGTTTTTAATCTTCAAATACATAGGTTTGTATACAGATATTTTCCAACGCAGTTTTTCTCACCTATGGGTATGTAATGAATGGTAACAGCTGTGCTCAAACGTCCACCTCCTAAACTGACCAAGTGCGGATCATTGGCAGCAACACGCAGGGTGGGATCTTTTTTCGTTAACGACATCTGTAACGAAAATAAAAAATAAAATATTTATTAATGTTAATTAATTATTGTAAAGAAAATAAAGCATACAATAAGTATTGACAATATTAAAAATCGGATCGTAAGCGAGGAAACAGAAGTTGTACATTTTAACCTGCCTTACGGAAATTTTTCTGCTTTGCTTTTGTATAATTTGTATTTTTTTTATTTTCACAGCATTGCTGATCGGAGGTGGTGAGTGGAAACTACTTGCGTTACGACCAGACAAATCTGGCCATCCTACAATCTGAAATAGACAAAAACCCTTATAAGTCTTTCGAAACACGAACTAAGGCATATAATAACTCTTATCACCGGCCACTGCCTTTTGGGCACTCACGCACGTCAGCTCGGGGTTCCTCAAAACGACCTGTGCAGATACTGCGAGGACGAAGATGAGGAAGTATCGAGCAGGCATTTGCTGTGCAGTTGTCCTGGCCTAGCCAGAAGTCGACTCACTCTTCTAGGCTCTCCAACAATTGACAATCTTTCAGTACTCTCGGACCTGAAAATCGAATCTCTCATTAAATTCTCGAAACGAATTAATATCTTGGACCAAAATCTATAGTAAAAATCTCGGTTAGGTGGGGAAATCATATAACATAATGAGCTCTAGGGCAACACAACGGACCTAACTTGCGGTCTATGTGGCACTCCGATGCGGGGTCACTCTTAAACCAACCAACCAACCATAATTTTGTTTTTATAACACACATATAAACATACTCGTACATTTCTTTTTTCTGAATCCCGTTTTTATAATCGTTTTGTTTTTTCTTAGCGACGGATGTATACCTTAATACAGCGAGTGTCACAAAAAGCAATTTTTTGTAAGACACAACACTGCACACTTTGTATAAAAAAATATCATTCGATTTACTCTTCAACCTATTCGCTCATTTGATCCGATTCAAACTTACGATGCTCGATATGCAGCCTTATTACTTTGGACGCGCTAGAAAGTAGAAGAAGTGTTTAGTCATTAATATTTTTTCGATCTGATCCCTGTGAGCATTAACTGCCTTCTTCACCTTCTTCAGAAAAAAGGTTTCAATATTCCTCACAGAGTCTTGCGTTTCTATACTCTCTTTTATGTTGATATTGTCTAAGCGAATTAGTTTTCTGTCGAAAATATCTTCAGAGCTCTTAAGGTGTTGATGCTTTTTGTTATTACAAAAGTCAGCAAACAAAAAAACATTGTTAAACTTATGTTCATCATGGACTTTGATTGTGATGAAAAACTCAATTTCAACACTGAAATATTGAGCTCCATAGAATTAGAGATCCCATTTAAAATACTAAGCATTGCTGAGTAGTTCTGGATCTGTGTTCAAAAGGCCGTGAAACTCTACTCACGAATATGTGAAATTGCATTTCACTATACGACTTTTAATTTTGACTTTTTTTCTGCCAACCTTCGTTTCACTGGAGCGCTAGTCCCCGGCAAATACAAAAAAAATCAACTAAACTGGCTACCCCAGTGTAAACACTGTTTTCATCATGGCAATGTTTAAATATTTCTGCGATTTGGAACTTACATGTTATCCTCTCTTCACTTTTTGTCATCGCATTAGTAATTCACAACGTACCCGCATTCAGCGTACAATTTCGCAACACTCGAAAGCGTCTCCTTATCATTTCTTATTTACAAATATGCGTTAAGAATTGTATGTGAAAAAATGGAATAAATGAATAACTTTGACAGATAGATTTAGAAAAGTTTAGTTGATTTATTAAAATTGTAAAAAGCCACTACCGAATTGGTGACAGGTTTGCGCAGATGGTCCGAAAATCTCATTATCCGCGTGATCATACCGTAGAATTTACCGTTTGTGATTTTTCGAATGGAACTGAAGCGCGAGGCTCCAGTGATAAAATTGAGTCGGTACTATAACAAAATGTAATGAAAACTTGTATCTATAGGACCAACGTCACGAGGCGGCCAATTATCAGAAATCATATGCCATGCATATCAGGTGTTTTTTTGCTTGAGAACTTAAAATGAAATATTGTTGGAATGATTTCTTTTATTGTAATCTGGCAGATGACATCTGCTTCCTCTCTCACAAGCTCTCCGATATGCAAGCGAAGGTGGACAAACTAGGCGCGCTGGCACGCACTGTCGGACTGGAGGTCAACATCGCTAAGACCAAGGCCATGAGAGTTAACCACAACAACGCAAGGCAGATATTGGTTGACGGATGCCCGGTGGAATTCGTTGAAAGCTTCTGCATCATCACGGCAGGTGGTTGAGCAGATGAAGATGTCAACTGCAGGCTAAACAAAGCAAAAGCGGCATTCGAGCGAATGCATACGGTATGAGGGAGTCGCAAATCTCCAGACGCACTAAACTACGGATATTCGGCTCATGTGTAAAGGCAGTATTGTTGTACGGAAGCGAAACATGGCTGGTCTCTAACACCATCACACAAAGGCTACAACCCCTCATCAACAAATGCCTCCGCATCATCTGCAGAATATTCTGTCCAAACACCATCAGTAACGATGCACTGTGGAACACCTCCTTGACTACGCTGGCGAAATCCAGGACAAGACTGACCGTAACCTACTGGACCGGACAGTATTTAGACAGTCTATAAACGACATTCACCGGGAGACCGTTACCACCTTCATGAACTCCCGTCCTGTGAATGCCGTAATCGGAGTCCAACCACCACCTATTGCAGATGAAGAGCTCCAGCTTCCCCGTGAGACCCGTGTAACAATGGCACAACTACGATCTGGATACTGTAGCAGGTTAAACTCCTACTTATCCAGAATCGACCCCGACATACCTAACACATGTCCGGCATGTGAAGGTACCCCGCACGACACTAACCACCTCTTCACATGCCCCCTCAAACCGACTCATCTAACCCCCCTCTCCCTCTGGACCCAACCTGTCGAAACAGCATGTTTCCTGGGCCTACCCCTAGATGAGCTAGACGAAGACGAACGATGATGTGCCTACACACAGGGCTACCTATACTGTTAACAACAACAACAACAGCATGCACTGTGGAGATTAACGAACGAGGAACCCATTCTTAGGCAAATCAAACGCAGAAAGTGCCGACGGATAGGTCACACACTGAGAAAAAGACCAGATAGCATCACGAGGATGGCACTTGACTGGAACCCTCAAGGGAGCAGAGGTCGCGGTCGCGGTCGACCAAAAAACACTTGGAGAAGGTCGATGCTGCGCAAACTAGCAGATGCCGAAATCTCATGGGACGGTGCAAAAACAACAGCACAGAATCGTGTAAGATGGAAGAGTCTTGTCGAGACCCTATGCTCCCGAGAGGAGTGAACAAGAAAAAAAATTCTGGCAGATAATTTCTTGGCATTGTTTTTTTAATATGATTGGCTATGTTTAGCTGATTAATTTTTGGAAACAAAAATGCAGTTAGTATCACTCGATCACCATTCACCGCAACGGCCGATCCTTCTTCATTTCGCAAAAAATAAGGACCGCTTCATTGGTCAGCCAGCGTGTAAATCGCACGTAAAATGGACGAAGTGCTCTATGACCTTACTAAAAGATTTATTTTCTTCATAACAAATTTTCACAATTCGTAAGCATTCTTCTGGCGTTAAAAAATTCAAGGTGACTTGCCAACCAACCCTTACTAAAGAGAAATGTTAACACAGTTTGCCATTCTCAGCTGTTAAATCATAGTTCCCGTGCAGCTAAAAAAATCACCCAATATTTGTATTATCGTCTGCGCTCTTTATTAAAATCAGAAAATTTCACACTTCTCCAAGTAAACATTGCCGTTTTTTACGTTTCCCAATAAACGGGCTTAATGAGAAATAAGATACAGAGACATATTTCTGTGGACTTTTACCCAATCACTTTAGCAAATTTAAGGTCAATAAATCCTGATATTTTAAAGAGTAATTTAGTAACATTAATCAACTTAATTAGATGATTTCATGGAACCCAGCAACTTAGTGATAATTGATAGAAAATAAATACTACGGCGATTTAAATTGTTTAGTAGAATTCCCAAAGATTTATATATACTATTTATTTATATCTGTATATATGGAAATATACAAGTATATTTGCTTTATTTTTAACACTCAATACGACTTGAACTTAGCTTTTTTCACTATAAAAATAACAACAACAACGAACGTACATAAAAACCGCACAACAACTTTTCATCGAATAAGAAAACTATTTTGCCAACATTTTGGATGTTTTTAATGCACCATTTTATTTTAGCACACAAAGTATCAAACTTACAACAACAACAAAGGTTATTATGCATAAAAAAGGCTATGAACCAGTAAGCAAACTGTCCACATATCCAACGTTTTGATTTTAATTAGGGAAAAGTTTCAAAGTTGCTCGCAATTTTACGTTTTATTAATTTTGATTCAGTTGAGATATCAAATTTGCTCCGGTGTACTTTAGAACCGTTCCGATGTAAACTCTAAATTGAAATAAATACGAAGGTGCAAAACACGGAAAACAAGCTACAGCGAAGGGAAGGTAGGCACAAGAGAAAACGGGGTTGAATATGCATTACAAGTATACATACATACTCGTACATACAAAGGAGAGCCACAGCTGACTAAGTGACAATCCCGCCAATTGTTTACTGGTCTGGCGCAAAGCGCAAACGCAACGCGGTTTCAGATAGACCTTATTCGAAAGGGGAAAACATGAAAAAGAAACGCACTGCAGAAAGAAGTTCAGCCATGAAGCCACTATCCAGTTGTGCAATAGTTTCAAAATACTCCCTGCTCACATAAAAATGCTAAGAGATTAAAGAATGAATGACAACGCGAACATGGAATGGTGCAGTCAAAAACGCAGAGTGGCAATACAACAGTGGAGAGAAGACGCGTATTAGGAGGAAGCACAATGTAAAATTATAAAATTACTATCTGCAGACAATATAAAAAATTATATATACATATTTTAGCTTTAATACTTGATTTAAAGAGCTTTTAAAAAACAAAATTTTAAATTGTCGGAACTAACGCATTTATATGAAAAATTGGTGACAAGAATATTTTACTAAGCATGCGACTTAATACACAAGGAAAGTCTTGAAAAGTATAAAATCATCAAGAGTGAAAATTATTTAGAGCTGCTTAATCGACTCGGCGCCAATTTAAAAAATTTGGCAAGGAAGATTTCTCTTCAAGGAGACCCGGTAGTCTAGAAATTTCAAAAAACCGTTTTTTTGTTTTTTCGATATTTCAAAAGTATAGTATCTTAAGAACATACTGTGAAATTTTCATGCGGAAATTCCCAATAAAATAAAGTTTCTACAGCCCATTAACTAGGTAGAGAGCGGTCCGCGCGCTCTCATTCCTCAAACTTTAAACTCAATTATCTCGAAACGACTACTTTCGGTCTGGTGTTGTCAAAAAAAAAAACTATTCAACCGATTCGTCTGAATTTTAATATGTTGTTCACAACATCAATGGTCAAAGTATTATCATATTATAATTTCATTAATTTCGTATTTTTTGATTAAAACCCTAAAACTAAAACCGATTTTTAGAGTGTCAAATTCAAATTTGTCAAATTTTCTTTTTTTTTATTCTAGTACGGGATATAGCTACAGTCATACTGATTAATATTTTTTTGTGTTTGTGTTTCAGATAAATAGAAGAGCCAAAATGGACAACACCGTCCAGATCTAATTTTTCGGGAGGGTCAACTTTAGCGCCATTTGTAAAATTATTAAACTTAAAGCACCTTTTCTGGTCTAGAATTTCGAAAAAATCGATTTTTTTTTTAAGTTATGACAGTTTATACTTTCAAAAATATACCAGCAAATTTTTATATTGAAATTCGTTGTAGTTTAGACGTTACAGTCAATTAAAACGAGACGGGTTTGGAGTACGACGCCTAGGTATAAGCGCGTTAACCATGTTTTTCTTGAAACTATTTGTTCCGAGTTGACGTTGGTAATTTCTCAAAAAGTACTGAACCGATTGATTTGAATTTTTAATATGTTATTGAGTAGACTTGTGGCTCTTGCGGGTAGCAGAATTATAATTTTATAATCTGCTACCCACCATAGCGACATATATCCTGATGAATAATCGACCTCATTTTTTTTCTTCAGACGTACCTCAGCAGCCCAATCAGTTACGCCAGTGGCATGTGTTACGTCAGGGGAAGCAATTTTTTTTATTATCGTCATTGAAAAAAATATTTTTTTTTGTAAATAAAGAACTGAACTAATGAATAAAAACGATTTTCAATTGATACCGATTGTTTTTCTTCAATTCTAAACGCCTTCAATTTTCACCCTCTAGACCAGAAAGGTGCTTTAACAAATTTTTTTTTCATTTTTGTATGTAAAAGAAGTTAAAAACAAAAAGCATACAAAATTTAGTAAAATATGAAGAAGAGATTTGGGTCGAACGAAGAAGTCATCGATAAAACTAACGACTATTTTGACGAAACGTGGTGAGCGTACCAATTTTCGTGTTTTTGTTTTTTGTAATTTCCTCTTTGAGATCGAATTATGTTAAATTATCAGAAATTTCGCTTATTAAGGCCAAGGTCAGATACAATATTTGTACAGAAATACAAGCTAAAACACTCTCCTTCTCCCTATTTTTTTGACAAGCACTCTGGGTGTGAGTTTGACAGGTTCCTAAGTGTGTAATAGTGTGAGTGCTTGGTATTTTTACTTGAGCTTACTGGCGGGGTTGATATGCCAAATTAGAATTTTTATGGTAACATTATAAACAATAGAATATCGACAAAAAAATAAATACAAAATAATATCTTTGATTTGAAGAAATTACAATAACAAATATATTTCTCAGCTATAATAATGCTTTTTTTATTGAAAAATATCAAAATTTAATCATTTTTTATACAACAATGTTACATAAAAGAGGGTTTTGGAATCAGGTGATCTCAACTGTGGGCTTTTTTTACGATTAGCTGAGAGTATTTTTAGGTATGGATCTATATAACGGATGCAAAACAAGAAAATTCAAATGTAACATTATTTAGAAATTGACTGAATAACTAAGAAAATCTGTATCGCAAAAAACAACATTCAAAACATGGCTTTTTTCACCAAACTAACCTTACGCCATGAATTTTTTACGCAGCATTAAAAAAGAACTGTTAGCCACTTCTGCATACTTATTTAAATTTTATTTTAGGTTATGTTTACCAACCATTTCTGCATTTTTGGTTGAAAATTACAAATAGTCCAATAAACCCCTTTCGTTCTGCTTTAGCAATTTTATTTTCAAATAACTTTTTTACTAAATAAAACAATTACCATTGCGAAAATTATACATTTTCCGGTAAATTAATTTTGCGCCACCTTGTATGTATGTATGTTAGGTCAATAAATCCTGATATTAGCAATTAAGTAACACATACAGAGCACGTGAAATGTACCTAATTTGTTTTATGAAAAGCAAACACATACAGTTGTTCACAAAATAATAGGAGTGCCGGCACGAAGAATGTACATGAATGTATGTATAATTTTTTGTAAATAATACATGTAAGTGACGCCGCACCATAGCGGTACACCTAAGTGGACGCTAATAATAAAATATGAAGCAAAATTTTGCTAGTGGCGTTAATCGGGATTTAATTCGAAATTGCAGGTTAGACTTAATTCTCAAAATTTAAGCGGACAAGGGGAATTTTCGATGGCAACTTAAAATCTATTGTAAATGAAAAATAATGAAGATTTTGAAGAAAAGAATATGAAAAACTGGATGCAATGCTAGTTTGCACTAACACGTTCGAAATTACATTAATTGTTTTGATATATCGAAGCAATTGGAAAAATCGCAATTTAAGATTTTTTTAGTATCAGGGCAGCTGATACCTGTATTTGTTGCCTGCGGTCCATCTTTTACTGACAAAACTATCCAATAAGCAAATCAGCTATTCACTAATCCGCGTAACAACCGTCGGTCACACTAACATTTTAATCAGAATCAACTGCGCCGGTAATCCCGATTAACGCCGCCGTCTGTCTAGGCTATAAGGATCTCATAGACTCTATGCCACAAAATGTGATGCAGTGCTGAAAAACGGAGGCTATTCAACGAAGTATTAGTCTTTTTTCGTATTGTAAAGCTTTGAAGGCCTTTTTTGCTAACAGTTTAAAATAATATTTTATTATATAAATTACTTCTATTTTTATGTGGAATTAATTTTTAATTTCTTTTACTTAAATTGAAATTTTATTTTTTGTTTACTTTCGATTGAAGTATGTGAACTTATGCCAAAAAATTAAACCGTTGGAAATTTACCATTGCATATTTTTCATGCCGGCACTTCTATTATTTTGTGGACCACTGTACATATTTGTGTAGCATATTTAATGCGGCATCGCGGCAGCTAATAAAAACTGTACAAACATTTATCTCAATAAGAGCGCTTGCGTAAGCGCCAATGGCATCATCCCTCATGCTGATGACTCATACTCAAAGGTATGGAGACAAACAAAAAATACAGGTAGATATACTGCAATTCCAAAACAAATGGTACAAACTATGGTATATCTAATCCAAAAGGTAAGTAGTTAAATACACAAATGTCGTAAGGCTAAGAGCTAGAATTCAGTACCATACATACACACATACATTAGTTCATTTGTATGCAGGCAAGCACGCGAAGGCAATGGCCTGGAGTAACCCAAAACCCAAGCAAACAAACATTCGGCAAACATCTGAAAAGTAGCTCTAATAAATGTTCATCTCTTGCCAGGTATAAAGGTTATCAATATTTCATGCATCCATATGTATGTATGTATAAACATTCATACTTGTACTCGTATACGTGCGTCTGGCGGAAGCAATCATTGTTGCAGAAAATTATTCTACGCGCTTATTGATAGAAATGATTTGCGGAGCAGCAGCAACACGTTTCAGAACGGCACGTGCCGCCTTCGGATCTGCTGATGCTTCCTGTCACGCATATCAGCCCCTAAGCTGTGCCCGCTTGTTTACACAAGGGAGCAGATGCAGAAGTAGCGAATGGTGAATTGGAAGTGTGCGCTACACATATGCAACACATGCATGCAGCGCACATGTGTATGTATATATTCACCCACATGCACTCCAAATGTAAAGAATAAGGTGCCATCTGCTCTTTCTTTTCAATATTTGCACTCAGCAAAAGCGCACCACTCGGTTCGATAACTATTGAGGTCGCATATAATTCTTACTCATGATTACTAGAAATCGATATATGAATCAATTCCATATTATCTTCTAAATACATATCAAACATACATACTTATGTAAGAACATACATATTACTAACATATAGTTTACAAAGCTGAAGTCATTATCGAATAAAGCGGTAATAGCTCTAACATTTATTTTCATATTTTTCATGAAAAAAAAAATTCATTTATTTTAAATGCCTAAGGTTAAAGTAATAAATAACATCGATTTTATTTAACTTAGAAATGCAAAACTACGATTAACTAGTAATATTTTTTAATATATAAAATTACCAGCGAGTTCGTTGTAGTCATCGCGACGGGCGTCAATTATTTTGAAGCCCATAAAAGCTGAATTGATTGAATGACTGATGATGTGGTAGAATCGGCGAGATCAGTTATTTTGAAGCATTGTGACGTCATGCACACAGAGATGAATTGTTTGTAAAACGCAGTACGCAACCTGTTGGGAATCGATTTTGAAATGCAGTAATGCCAATTTAAATTTCAAAAACTATGGTGCTACCGCAAAAAATTGGTGCTGTCGCAGTGTGAACTGTCAAAATATAATATAGGGTTGTTCAATAGGTGCGCTTCAACTTTTTTCCGATAGGGAGGGCGAACGACGCAATATTTTTTATTTTTCGCTTGTCATTTGTAAACTTCATTAGTACACATTTCATCATGGATCGCTACACACTTGAGCAACGATTGCAAATCGTGCAAATTTTTTATGAAAATAATCGTTCTGTTGCTGCTACTTTAAGAGCATTACGGCCATTTTACGGTCCATTTAACAAACCGTCCCGTTTTGGGGTTATGTGAAGTCATTGGTCTACGGTAACAAGCCGGCGACGATTTGTGAGCTCAGAGCCAATATTGAACGCGAAATTGCTGGAATTTCGGCCGATTTATGCAAAAGAGTGGTCGAAAATTGGGTTCAACGATTGGACTTCGTAAAACGTGCACGCGGTGGTCATGCAAAAGAAATCGAATTTCATACTTAAATGTATATGTTCAAACTCGACAATAAAAAAAAAATTAGTTAAAAAAGTCACACCGTTTGTGTTTTATTCAAAAAAGTTCAAAAGTTGAAGCGCTCTTACTGAAAAACCCTATATAATATCATATGTACTTTCAAAAGGTTTATCTGCAATCTCTTTGGAGAAATAAATTCTTTCGCAATTATTGCTCCTGCAATTATTTTCAATTTATTGAACATCAAATAACTGAAATTTTTTTTCTAATTGGACTTTATTACAATATTTTTCTTAAAATTCTGATTGAAATGTGTGGAATTTGGTCTTCGAAAATTGTCTGACTGTTACAATCAAGGGTATATAATCAGAGGGTATTTATTATACCATTATCATTATATCATAATCCTTCAACGAAAGCAAGACGCTATAAAAGAAGCAAGGCGCTATGCAAGAAAGCAACTGTCAAAGTTATTTAGAGTTCTCACAGATCAAGTGCATACCCCGCCACGGCCACGAAATACTAAAATATGTAGATAGAAAAGGTTTATATCAATAGCACACTACTACAAAAATATATGTAAAAAAAAAAAAATATTATTTTTTTGATGTTTGATGTCAATAATAACATACTATAAAATCAAAACGATCGCATTTTATTTTCTTAAAAAAAATTCCTAAAAATATCTATAAAAAATTAGTATTTGGCCTTAAAGAGAGTTGTTTGAAATTTGAAAGACCGTATTCAACATATTATATTTGTCCCCTTTTTGCATACGTGGAAATCGTTTTTCATCAAATGACGAGGTGATAACAGCTGTAGAAGCGTATTTTGCAGACCTTCCAGTTTCTCCCTTCAAGAATGGAGTTCATAAATTGGAATCTCGTTAGAAGAAGTGTATTGATGTTCAGGGAGCTATACAGAGTAATAAAGTGTATTTCAAACCATAAAATTGTGTTTTTCTTATCGAACCGCAAAATTTATTGAACAACCTAGTATTGAATATGGCTAACATCTCTGTTTACTTCTTTCATTTACGAATCATCTGATTGTTATGACAGCGTTCAAAGTGACCATTTGGCCATACAAGTTTTCAAAGTCAAGTAAAGCCGGCCTGCAATGGGCCAGCAAACCTATAATATATGCAAAAAAAAATACATAAATCACTCGAAAAACCTTCTGTATTTCCTATTTATTCAAATAGGTTTGTCAAAAGTTCAGAAATATTTAAAATTTTATTTACCAAGTACAAAATACGTATTATGTGCCACACAAAGCTCGCGTCCACCGCAAACGAACTTTCGAATAAGTGAATGCTGTTTTACTGGTAGTTACATCTAAGGCAAGAAATTAAAGCTGACTATATGGCGATTTCTTTGGCACTTGGGCAATGAAATGTGATTGACTTTCTTCGATTAAACTACTCATGCCAACATAAAACACCTATCACATTGACACGCATTTTCCAGCGCGCCATAACCAGTCCATTATGGATGTGAAAATTCAATTGATACCGGCCAAATATGGTGCAAATAGCCGGCAATGCTACCGAGTATAGTTGGTGACGTGGGCCACTTTGTATTGATAACACGCCGGACCAAATGGATGGCAAATATGTAGGTAAACAAGCCAGGCTACTAAACGTACATACAAAACAGGAAGTAATTTCACTTTCAGCAAACGGGTAACCGAATGTGGTTACGCTTGCATTTGCGCTACTCGTAGCTTTGATGCAAACAGTTATAAGCATTTATGTTTGTATGTGCATATAACGCGACACCTCAGGGAAAACTTGAACGTGAGACCAACGTTGGTATTAGTTACGTCAATTCCTTGAGCCCGGAATCCCGGCCTTTTTTGAATTTTTAAAATCCCGGGACTAATCGATTCGAGTCACAAACTTTTCATTACAAAAATTCATCTTTTTTGGACTTTAAGTGTTTGCAAACTTTTTTTATAATACAGCTTAGATTGTATTAGGTAGGGGAAAACATGTTTGCGCAAATGGTGTAAAATGGTCGATCTTTTGCTCCTGGGCGATGCTACGACTACTGACATGCCGGTCAACTTGGATTATTTCAGTGATTTTATAAACATTTTCGACATTATCTACATTTATAAATAAATGTATAAATCACAATTCACAATTTCAGCAGCCTGGCTTGCATTTTCGCCTCTACAAAGAAAAATTGTAAAATGTACCGAATTTTCTCTTTAACGATTTCCATTGTTAACACCCTGTAACTCACAACTGAATTGGCGGGGAATTATTGTATGTTTTTAGAGTGCAAAAAAATAACAGCCAAAAAATTCCGATTGTATAGAGTTTTAACTAACAGTTTGTAAACTTCATTTAATAGAAAGTCGTAGCATATATGATGGGTGTACGAGCCAATCATATATTTTGGCCCATTCTCGTATAATCGCTTTTTTCAGCGCATCCATACTGGCATATTTTTAGTCCTCACCTTGCTCTCCAAAATGGACCAGATGGAATAGTCCATCGGATTTGCGTCTGGCGAATTCGAAAGCCATTGCGTGGACGAAATGAAGTGTGGAACGTGATTTTTTAACCATTCTTGATTCAAACGAGCTTTCTGAGACGGTGCCGAGTCCTGTTGGAACGACCATGGTCTACGACCAAAATGTTTGCGTGTACATGGCTCTAAAGCAGGTTCTAAAACATTTTCCCGACAAAAAGTCGCATTTACTTTGACACCAGGCTTGATAAAAACGATTGGAGAGCGTCCATCAGCGGTCACTGCGGCCCAAACCATTACTTGCGATGGGAAATTGCTTCGAGTGGCCATACGTAGACTCAAATTCTCGTATGAGCGTTCGGTCAAGTAAACACGATCGTTTTGAGTGTTTATGAACTGCTCAATTGGGAAATTTTTTTCATCAGAAAACACAATGTTAGGAAATTCGCCACGTTCGTGCAAGCGCAACAACTCCTTTGCTGTTTCGCACCGAACTTTTTTTTTGCTGGGGTGAAAGATCGTGTGCTTTTTGGAACTTGTAAGCCTTGACCTTGAGCTCATTTTTCAATATGCGTGGAATTCTGTCTTCCGATATTTCCAGTTCTTTGGCCATTTTTCTTCCACTTCGACGTGGATTTCGTTCAAGTCGAGACTTCACTTTCCGAACCATTTCTGGCATTGTTACGGTTTCTTTTGGTCCACCTCTATAGCGTTGTGCAATGCTACCAGTATCATTGTAACGTTTTATAGTGCGATACACAAACATTTTATTCACTTTGAGGTGACTGAGCTCACGAACAATGGCTGGTTGTGATTTTCCAGGCAAATATAACGCAATCACACTATTACGTTTGAATTCCATCACAGAAAAAAAAGAATTCAATTCAAAACTGAGACGCAAATGGTTTTGATGGCTTATAAACAATATATTGAACTGTCATTAGAACAATTTTGACGTTGATGTCATGAGCTGTTTTATAGATACCAGCAGTGTGAAGTTGGTAACACTTCATATCGTTCACCCTGTATATTCGAAAGGGCCGAAATTATCTTACGCCGCGGCTGCAAAAGTAATTAAAAAATCAAACAAGTTTGTTGTAATGTGGAAACAGCGGTATAAGTGTAAAAAAATGTTGATGACTTTTTCGAGCGCGGCTTGAAGCGAGTGACGACAAAAAAGCAGGACCCTTCTTTGTGATTACACGATCATTTCTTGCTTAAAAGGGAATAGATGAGAGTATCAACATCATCGAACGTCAACTGAAGGAGGCGAACATATCCTACCGCCCGACATCATCAAAACCACTGCTCTCAGAAAAACACATTGAGAAACAACAAAACAAGAAAATGTCCTTCCCAGCCCCCAGACGCCAACCCCATTGAAAATGTGTGCGGAACTATGAAAACGAATCTTGCCAGAAGGCCAGTCCATGATTTAAAGCAACTCGTGCGCCAAGTTCGCAAAATCTAGTCCTGTTTGTCGACGAGCTACGCAGAGAAGCTGGTTCAAAGCATAAAGAAGATGCTTGGCTATACTCGACAACGATGAAGACTACACGGTTTATTGAGTAATTGCGACTCGTAGTTTTGTACATTCTTTCATGTAAAAAAATTTTAAATATATATATTTTATACTTCATGAATAATCGCGGTTCTCTTTTTCTGACACAGACTGTGTGTACATATATAGCAATAGAATTTTTAATGAGTCACATTGACTCAGTCCGTAAATCTAGTGTTAATTACAAAAAATAATATTTTTCATTACAAAATGCATTGTTTAAACGAGTTTTACTCAACTTTTCTTACCTGCAGAGTAGTTCAAAAAAGGCAACTTTTAAATATGCGCGGGCAAAAAAAACTGATCTATGACCAACAAATTCTTTTGGGACTTTGTTATGGGAGGTTAAGCTCTCATTTACTTTCGGTTTCATCAAATAAATACGTCGAAACTTGTTGCACTGTGTTATTATACATTTTTCCAACAATAAACATATTTTATTTTCGCTTATTCTTTTTTTCTCAATTTTATGTTGTTTGGGTGTAGACAAGTGAGTAATGCTTGCGGAAGCTATGGAACGTGTGTGTGAGTGCGTGCATTGATGCGACTTTGGTCCCATTAATCATGCAGGGCGACGCTACAGGTTCAGTTACGAAATCTACATGCGTTGCAAGCGCACAGAGTGGCGACTAGGCCATTACTACTTTCCTATTAATACTGCATTCTTTTTTATTTACAATATTTACTGCACGATTTCTCGTGCATATCTACAATACTTTTACCAGTTTCGTTTTTCCATTGCTCCTCTTATGACTATTCATTTGAGCGCCACATGCAGAGTTATGGAAAATTTGGGTTAAGCTCTTTAAGTGGTGGCATTTACAAAAACGAAAATGGTTGGGGTGTGGTAGGCGGTAAGCTGCATATTAAAGCTTGTAGGCGGCGCAAAGCATTAGCAATTAAATATGATTGTGTGAGTGAAGCATAATAGACGAATCCTCGTTAAAAAGTAATAATAACAATAAAGGTTTGCGTTAACCAACTTAAAACTGAAAACTTAAAATTTTCATTCCATAATTAAGTGATGAATACTTTGTATGCAATTGCATTGAGTACTTTATGAGTTATGTTAAAATACAAACAGTTGCGGATTCGACCGATTCACTTTTGGAAATCATTTGTTCAGTGAGTTGATGTTTTCGCCTGATTTAAGAGACAGAAATGGCTTGTGATATTTTTGTGCTAAATTGTTCCACGCCGTATCTTTTATCAACATTCGAGTAGTTTTGAATCAATTAAAAGCAATAAAAACAAACACACTTTCAATACATCTTCAAAAGTTTTCGAAAACACACCTACACCGCAACCTCTCATAAGCATAATTCAAAATGCTCCACGCAACTCATAGCATATTTCTGCCACACGGCAACACTTTTCGGCTAAGCAAACATTTCTAGCTTTTATTATTAAACTTTTTTTTCCGTTATGTACATATACATACATACATATGAACATATATAAGCACTTATGTATGTACATTTAATGCACGCTTATGATATCTACGCACTTTAAAAAATGTGGAACATAGGTAAATGATAAGATAAAAATAACTTCAATAATAAAAACTTTATTTTTATGCTTTTGCCCAGAAACCTACGAAATTAACAAAAATGAAAGGGTGACTCAGTTGAGCGGTGCTCAGTGATCAGCACTTATATTTTTTATGTATGTAAGTTAATTCCAAAACTTAATTTTACTTTTTACATACATACAAACTGCTTTTTGAAATTAATTCTAATTGAGTTTTTAGTTGGGAACAAATGTGGAAAATATTAAAAGTATTCGAAAATCGCTTAATCAGCCGCTACTGAGTTGTCAATTGGTTGTTCAGCAGTCACGATTTGACTTCATTGAATATATTATATATGAAAAATTGGATTGGCAGAATGGGCTACTATAAAGCCAGTTGTTGCTGTTGTTGCAGTTCATAAAGCCCAGCTATTGCGGTGTAATCACCGATCGTCATCGTCTAACTCATCTAACGATAAGCCCAGGAAACAGGCTGCTTCGACAGGCTGGGTCCAGAGAGTGAGTGGGTTTGAGAGGGTATCCGAATAGGTGGTTAGTATCGTGCGTGGTACCTTCGCATGCCGGACACTTATTGAGTATGTCCGGATCGATTCTGTAAAGGCAGGAGTTTAAGCTGCTACAATATCCCGTCCGTAGTTAAGCCAAAGTTACGCGGGTCTCACGAGGCAGCTGAAGTTCTTCGTCTGCCATTGGATGTGGTTGGACTCGATAACGGCATTCAGGGGTCGGGAGTTTAGGAAGGCGGTGAGAGTATCCCGATGAATGCCGTTAGATGTCTCTCTGTATACTATCCGATCCAGTAGTTTTAGTCGTTGTTGTTGTTGTAGCAGCACAAACATTCCTCACACTAACATACGGGGAATGCTGCTGGAGTGACAGTCCTTGGCCGGGTCGTTTCGGTAACGTAGAACCGACAGTCTTGGAAACGTGTTTTGTAGTCGTGTAGTCGTGTTTTGTTCTGGATCTCCCCGGTGTAGTCGGAGAGATGCCTCCTGACTCGCCTGGGTGATGGCTCAGGCTCTAAAAAATGTCTACAAGGATGATTCCTACGATAACATCCAAGCAGGAATTGCTTGCTGAACATTTTACTGTGCTCCTTAACCGGGAGTATGAAGATGTTAGAGGAGGCATCCCGTAGTTATTCTGTAGCAATATTTTGGCAAGTCTGGAGCTTTGTCCACTGCGAATCCCTAGTACCAAGCGACTAGAGGGGTGCAACGTAATTCAGTACCAACCGGCCAATTGTCGCTAGCAACATTTTTTTGTCTTTGCCATCTGGTGGTGGAAGGACCTTCGAGATATAAAAGTAGAAAAGCGAAGGTGAAAAGACACCGCCCTGCGGCGCACCTTACTTTATCCTCTGTTTTGAGCTGTGGACTATAAGCCAGGCGTGAAAGTCAGTTGAATAAAAAACATGAATTCAAAAATAGTCATACGTCTTTTATTTATAAAAAGAATAATATAAGGTTTTCCGATAAAAGGTGCTATCTATCGCTATCGAGAGATGATTAACGATTTTTTATAGCCGGAATTGAATGGTATTGATCTGGGCAACCTTTATTTTCAACAAGATGGCGCTACGTGCCACACATGCAACAAAACCATTGATCTTTTACGGGAAAAGTTTCCGGATCGTGTTATCTCTCGAAGAGGTGATCACAATTGGCCACCGAGATCTTGTGATTTAATACCTTGTGACTTTTTTTTTGGGGCCACGAGAAAGAGAAGGTCTACGCCAACAGCCCAGGGTCGATTCAAGACCTCAAAGATGGAATTCGTGAGGCTATCGAGGACATAGGGCAGCCACTTTGAAATTCGGTTATGGAAAATTTTATGAAAGTGTGGTCGTGGTGGTCATTTGCCTGATGTTATTTTCCACTATTAACGGCATACCTTCCTCTTTATAATAAAATAAACATCCGATCATTTATATTAAAAAATAGCATTTTTCTTTGAATATCAAAATAACACCTCTTATTAGATAACCCCTTAATTGGTGCGTACACCTCTGTTAAGTGTTTGGCCGAGCTCCTCCTTCTATTTGTGGCATGCGTCATGATGTTGTTCCACAAATGGAGGGACCTACAGTTGCAAGCTGACTCCGAACGGCAGATATTTTTATGAGGAGCATTTTCATGGCAGAAAGACACCCGGAGGTTTGCCATTGCCTGCACTCCCGAATGATAATCACGCACTAACACAGTCGGCTACGGTGGCTGAATTATCATATTTATAGGACCACCCTGTACGTAAAATATGGTATTTTCCAATTTATTACCTGATTTGCTGTTAATGCGAGTAATATTAATACTAATAATCCATAGTAAAGTGTAGAATTTTAGGTCGTAGCGCCAGTACAACTTAGTTGTAGAATGTGTCGAATTTATAGACATTTTACGCTTACCCAGACTACAAAAAGAAGATAAAAACCATTTTAATTGTCGCTCCACAAAAACAGGCTCAGCCCACAAAAAACGATTTATGTACGTAGGTATGTATAATTTATGTAAATGAAAGTTTGAATCGAAAACACATTTACGAATTAGAAGTCGTGGTTGTTGTGCCTTAAAAGCGCATTGCCACTTCATGACTTAAAATAGAAAAAGTCACTCGACAAACATGGGTGACAAAAGCAAAATAAATACATAAAAGAAAATAAAAAAATCCAAACAAAGCAAACTATTGAACAACTGGATGAAACGCGAATTATTGCGGAAAATTTCGCTGACAAAAACTTTTAGCAACTTAGTATAAAGCATCATAACCATATAAAAATTAGATTTCACAAAACTATGGTAAAATTTCGAAAATTAAGCCAAAAAATGAACAGTTTCGCGCCAATAGATATTTTTTACTTCGGTTTGGTTTGCTGAGCTGGTAGAGCAAGAGATGGCCTTACGTAGACCGAATGCCTCGGTATTTCTATCAGAGATATTCACGATCGTTAAACCTAATTTCCTTAACCAGCCGCAATGTCAAAGAGTGACGATCTTTTCTCACTCTTTATTGACCTCCGATTACAAAACTTGCAGGAGTCCTTCACCGAGTAGCCTGGATTTGAGCCTTCCGAGTGCCGGGAATCCCCATAGTAGTTCTCTAGTTCCCATTTCCTGCACTTTGTGTTTTCAGTTGAGCCCGAAGCGTGTGTGGTTCAACTAGAAAGCTGGCAAACGGTTTGTATCGTTTAGATTTGCATTCAATTCCCCGCCTTGTCCGTTGATTGGTAGATGTACAATTCATGTTATCCTTTGTTTAAATGCACAGGAAAGAACAATTTCAACGCAAGTTCGTCGTTCAAAAGCTTCTTTGGATAGATCGCCAACCATCTATGCCTTTGCCTCCCGAAATCCAATAAAATGCAATGTACAATTTTGGACAAAACCAACCTTTGTTCGCTTCCTTGTAATCTACAAAATCCTTGAATTACTGCTATAAGTGAACAAAGCCTTTATGGCTAACTGGCCAGTGAAGTGATGTAAAGGTTTAAACTTCGCAGTCCTTAGAAATTGAAAGGTGTTGCAGAGATCCGGCAAGCTTAAAGGTTATTCTGATTCCCAATCCGTCCATCTACGCTTAGTAGTCCCAGGAGAACTTTCAAACATAGGCACAGGGGGTGTGGTTGTTGTAGCAGTTCATCAAGCCCTGACATTATGGTGTATGCCCTGACGTCATCGTCTGTTTCATGTAACCATAGACCCAGGAAGCATGCTGTTTCGACGGGTTGAGGCCAAGAGAAAGGGGTGTTAGTGAGTGGGTTTAAGAGGGAATGTGAAAAGTTGGTTAGTATCGTGCGTGAAGGTACCAGATGCCAGACAATATGTTGGAGTCGATTCTGAAGAGTTAGGAGTTTAAACTGCTACAATATCCAGAACGTAATTGAGCTAAAGTTAGTTTTGTCTTACGAAGCAGCTGAAGCTCTTCGTCTGCAACAGGTGGTTAACGGCTTTCAGGGTTTGGGAGTTTAGCAAGGTGGTAAGAGTCTCCCGATAGATGTCCGGTTTTTTTGTACCAGAATGAGTCGGACTTTTCCCGACCAAGGGCTCCCGCCCCAGAAAACTAGCCCTAACCAACTTAAGCTGTTCTAAAGTATGACGTAGAATTGCTCAATAAAAATTACACCCAAAACCTAAAGTCTGACTATTAGAGAAAACCGACGGACGTTTGGTCCCCGTACACATAGTTATGCTGCTGAGCGTATTTTTAATCACTGCGCCATATGAAGTTGCATATTTTGGCACATAAACATAGAGAAATTGAAACTATTTATGAATTATTGGCAAGGCTCTTTTTTGGCAACAAATGGCTGCCAACTTGCCTTGCACTGAAAACAACCAAATAACGCGCAGTGAAAACGTAAAAAAATAAACAACAAAGTACTCGTAGTAGGTATATTTGAGACATAAATGCAAATATAAATGCTCTACATTTACAAATACATACATACGTACAAGGTGTGTTACAAAGTAAAGTAGGTGTGTTCCAAGGTAAACAGGACTATTTTAAAATGGGTACAGAAAAAACTTGCTCAGACTCGACCCAATAATTTGCACGATCTAATAGCATGTCGAAAGAAGACTTAGATCGTCAGCCGGCACGTTCCTCAAGATATCGGATTAATTAAGCCTCTTGAAGGCTTCAGCATCCACAAACCTTTTCCCTTTCATCAGGAAATGCAGTTTTAAGAAAAGAAAAAGTGCAAAATCAGGCGAATATGGGGTGAAAGTGACGGAAAGTTAAATAACGATTTTTGGTAAAAAATATTGGTCACAAGTGATGACTGACAAAATGCCAACTTGTGGCGCAACACATATGAACTTCCTTCTTTGGATATTATGCTTAAATATTCGACTAGAATGTGGAAAATGAATGCTTAGGATATGCCCAATTCTAATTCAGATAATTTCCATGCCTGTTTTGGCCGATTTTTGATGAATTCACAGTTTTGATGAAACACTTATTGCACATAATTTAAAGACAAAATAATCAGTGATTGGAAAAATGGTTTATCTAAACAAAAAATGAGTACAAAATATTGGATCAACAGATCAGTCGTATCGCGGCTTATAAGAAAATATCAACAAACTGGCAATGCTATAACCGTTCATAGTGGAGAAAGACCGCGAATAACTTCTCGGCAGGATGACTCTTTGATAAAAAAAGACACATTCAAAAGAATATCCAGCAGTTTCTTCCAGCCAAATTAAAAAAAGTTTATGTTTGTCAGTTAGTGAACAAACAATAAGAAGAACAAATTGCAGGCTGATTGTTCAGTCATCGGCTGGCTAAGAATCCATTCATTTCAACAAAAAATATAAAAGCCGGACTAGAATTTGCGAAAGCTCACCTTGATTGGACGGCCCAAAAATAGAAGACTGTTTTATTCTCGGATGAATCGAAGTGCATTATAAAAGATTCGATGGTATAAGACATGTGAGAGGAGCGAAAGGGCATAGGCTCAACCCTAAGTATTGCATTGCAACTGCCAAAAACGGGGTGATAATATAATGATATGGGGTTCTTGTTTTCTGGACAAGCGATCGGATAAGTTCGTCGAATAAAAGGAATAACGGACCCATTCACGTACACCGAGACTTTACAAAAGAGTTGCTGCCACACGCTGAAGAGGAGATACGATTAAGCTGGAGGTTCCAATAGGACAACGATCCTAAACACACGTCCAACCATTGTAAAACTTGGTTTCGACGCAGCTGACGTCAACTCTATTGAGAACTTATGAAAGATCGCCAATATAAAAATTAAAAAAAATAAATAATTGGCGCGTACACTTCTGTTAGGTGTTTGGCCGAGCTCCTCCTCCTATTTGTGGTGTGCGTCTTGATGTTGTTCCACAAATGGACGGACCTACAGTTTCAAGCCGACTCCGAACGGCAGATATTTTTATGAGGAGCTTTTTCATGGCAGAAATACACTCGGAGGTTTGCCGTTGCCTGCCGAGGGGCGACCGCTATTAGAAAAATGTTTTTATTAATTTTGCTTTCACCGAGATTCGAACCAACGACCTCTCTGTGAATTCCGAATGGTAACCACGCACCAACCCATTCGGCTACGGCGGCCGCCTTAAGGGGTTATATACCTTGTGGTCCGGTGAAATTAGCGAAAGTTGGGTTTTTTTAAAGATATGTAGCAATAATTTTATTGTATAAAAGTTTTTATTATTGGATATTACAATGTTTAAAGAAAAAAAAAAGGCTTTGTTTGTGTAAAAATATTTAAAAATGGCGGAGTTATGGCGTTTTCCCCCAAGACCCTTTTTTTGGAAGAGGCTTGCGGTGGACGCGATTCAAGTCCACCAAGTCAACTGAAATCAAAAAATCGAAAAGATTTCATTAGTATAGGGTTATATCTTCTTAGTGAACGATCAATATATTAAATATTTTGATTTTTGTGAAAATAGGAACATGTTTTTAAAAAACTCCACTTCTACAGTCCTAAAATTGGCATTAAAAAATTCATATCTGCAAAATAAAAATGTATACATAAAAAGTTGATCGTTCACTAAGAGGCGACATCAATTACGAACAATTTAAAAAAAAAAAATTATAAAAATCGGTTGAATACTTTTTTTGCAATCGCGTCCACCGCAAAAGCATTTTTGGAAAAACACGTTTTTGAGATAATCGCGTTTAAAGTTTCAAGCGCCGCATGAGGCCGTACGCTCAGGACGTGACGACGCACAATTTAAAACGCTGTAACTTTCGATCTATTGCTCAGATCTCTATGAAATTTTTGGAAAATGTTCTCAAGGGATTGTACTTTACGATAAAGAAATAAAATTTATTTTGATTTTTTTGAAAAACACAAGGTATATAACCCCTTAATAGAGAAAATTATAGGACCAAGGACGAACTGTTGGAAGTTGTTAAAGGAGCATGGGAAGGCATATCGCAAGATGTTATTGCTAACTTACAATCTTCAACGCCTAAAAGATGCGTTGCAGTCATCCAAAATAAAGCATTTTCTACTAAATATTAGCATAGAAACGTATCCATGTACCCCAATATTGGGGGTCTTTAGTTTTTTCCTTTGATTTTTTGACCACCACGAACTACTATATTTTATGTTAAACTTTGAAAAATAAAATGGTCACAAGTATGCTGTTATATTATGTATATTAAAAGTGAATATATAAACAAAAATAAAATACAAAAAAGTTTTGTTTCTGATTTCATTATTTTGAGAAAACCAGCGACAAAAAATTTACATTCTAGATATAAGAAATTATATTCAGGATGTTGAGCGGGATTATATTGAAAACTAAAAATAAAAAACCATACTTTTCATTACTTAAGGGGGGACCCTCATTTATCGGGTCAAAAAAATCGATTTTTTGGAAATAATTTTAATCTATTCTACAACTATTTAAGAATATACTTTCAAAATTTCAAGTCGATATCTGTATTTTTGAAGGAGTGACAAAATTTTTAACAGGACGCGACGGGTGGCCTGATCGCCTGTATCCAAAACTTTAAACGCGTTTTTCTCGATTTTTTTCGATTTTGTGTACACAATTGAGAACGCTGTATTGAACCAATCAGGCTTTACAATAGCTCATTTTAAAGATAATTAAATTGTTTTCAATGTGACATTAAGTGTTTTTTTAAAAAAAAAGATTTTCATATTTTTTTGTAATTTTAAAGTCAATTTTTATGCATGAAAAATCACTTTTAACATAAAACTGGGTAAAAAATATCAATTTCGACATTTTTTTTTAAATCAAAATGTCACATCGAAGGTATTATCCTAAAGTTTTAAAAAAAATTTGGTTTTTTTATTTCAGAAAAAAATTCAGAGCGCTAGAATGTACACAGATAGAATGAGGTGCCATGGACGAGGTGTATATTTCCATACTTAAAATGTTTTTTTTCTTCTCCGAAAATTTTTGTAGACAGTCAAGACATTTATTAAAGTACTTTATGAATTACAAAACGTTTGAAGTTATTTTACCTGAGAAAAAAATTCCCAAAAATGATGCATTTTTCGACCGTCTAAATGAGGGTCCCCCCTTAAGCACCTTAGGACGTGAAGTTATCAGCCGTCCCTCGTACATATGCATACATATTTAAGTATAAAGTATATTATAAAAGTTGAAATATAAAACGAAAGTGTTATTTATAATTCATTTAATTCATTTACAGAGATTTTGAAAATTATTCGCTGTTGTTTGGTTCTAAAAATGATAATTGAATGCCGGTCATGCATCATAAATGAGTGAAAGTCAAACGCGATATTTCTACTCACATACATGCGTGTGTATGGATGTGTGTAGGCACATAAGTACATATATATGTAAGTGTGTGCGCGCATAACAAATGTTGTCTAGCATTGCGATCTGATCCAGCAATTAAAAGTAGCCGGCTAATTGACGCAAAGTTGAAAAATGAGTTCTTAAGCTTCGCCAAGTAATTAAACGATATTTGTTAATTAGTGTGATAAGACAATTTGGCCATAAGCACACACGCACATGGGCAGGCAAGCCAACGATAATTGGAAGAGAAATAATGTACAATGTGTGCATATCTCGTTACTAAGGCAAAAACTGGTTTAGAGAAAATGCATTCTGAGATTTCTCCATCCAATACGTAAACATTTTTTCATGAGCGCTCTGTAAGCCCATTTTTAGAAGTACATGCCTACATATGTGTGTGTGTGTGAAGCAAGGCGTGCATGTGTACCATATAAGCGTTTAAACCTGTTAGCAACTTGGCTTAAAAAAGTATTTATTTCTAATTTTAAGAAAATGCCATAAGTCACGCGACCCAGTGCAAATGAGCTGCATTTCTATACATATTTTTAAAACTGCCCTTACTGTCCAACCGTCAACATGCATTTAGGGGTGTCTACGTAGCGCCCAGCAGGGTCGTTCATTCCACCCAATTTTGTTTTTTTGTTTTATGTGAGGTCTGACTATTTTTGCATTCACACACGAAAATATTTTTGCCATTTACACAGGTATTCAAATTCATACATACGTACACATCTACGTACATGCAAATATAATCGATTAGCACGTTTCGCGCGAAATGCAAAAAATAATGCGAACAGCCGTCATTTTCTCGAAGTGCGAAAAATAATAAATAATTGTGCACTGTACTTAGCAGAGTGCATATATAAGAACATATGTACACATATGAATGTGGCGCCCAGAAATAAATCATGTGCTTACATATATAAGAATAAATATAATCTCGTACGTTAAAATCAGATCCCTCTGCGGTTATTACAAATGTGACGCCTTGATCAAAAAGTTACCGAAACAACCGCCAGGTGACGCTAGCTCATTTGGTTGCCACATCTGTGAATTACATTCCTACCGAATTTTATCGCCATTGCTTGACATTTGTAAAAGTGACTCCGTCTTGAGTAAATCTACCTTTCCAACTTTAAAAAGGGATTTAAATTTGCAACGACGCGTTTGTTTTAAATTCTGCGTTAAAAATGGGTGCAATGGTGCGAAAATCGTAGAACTATTGTTAAATTGTTTCAGTAATGATATTCATGCGAACTACGGACGCAAAAAACTACTGTCAGTAATCAGTTAATAGTATTTGAAAGAAAAATATTGCGAAAAATATATGGACCCGTAAGACTGCAAGACGGTACCTATCGAATTAGATATAATCATGGGCTAGAACTATTAGCAAAAACCGAAACTGAGATAAGATTTATAAAATCTCAGAGGATAAGAAGGCTCGGACACGTGTTTGAATGCCCAAGAAGAGAACAGCTCGATAGGCAGTTGAATTACGGTCTGTTGGTGGCCGAAGAATTGGGCGCCCCAGACAGAGATGGCTGGAAGACGTGGAAGTTGACCTTGAAAAGCTAAACGTTCGGCGGCGAATGGAAGTAGCCTTAGATAGAGATAGATGGCGCAAGGTTGTGAATGAAGCACTGAACCATTGCTAGAACTGTGATACTAAGAAGAAGAATAATGATATTCTATAGAAACCAGCCGTTTAGGACTTGAACATTGAACGCTGAAGACTTGAGCATTACTTATGAATACGTTCACGACGTTGAAGTGACAGACAGTTAATAAGAAATCTTATTTGGGCGTTATGAGACGTTTACGTGAATCAATTCGTTGATTTTGCACCATGCTAACGCACCGTCGCACAGAGCCATCATTATCCGTGAATTTTTTATCAGAATGAAACGAATACCCATTACGGGGAACGCTTTTTAATAGCCGCAAGAGATTAATAGAACAATCGAAGACGGCTCTGATGGTTGTACCGAAAATAAGAGTTCCAGGAATATTTCGAGAGCTGGATCAATCAAACGCTGGAATATGTGCGTTGCAGCTGATGAATTGAAATGTGTAAGCACGAAATAAATTCTTAAGTGAATTCTAAAAATAATTGTTTAATATTGTTTTCACCTAATTCTCTTCTTACATTTTTGTGTATACTGGCAAATTACCTTACAGCAACTTACAAACTTCGCAAATGGAATCAGAAAATTTATTTTCAAAATTAGTCTCAGCGCTTCGCCAATCCCGGCTCAGTAAGTCGCACTTACAGAAGTACTAATTTACAGGTGACTCATCAACTAAAGATTCACACCGACAAATGCACCGCTTGGTGTGGTTTGTATGCCGAGTGCATCATTGGTCCAAATTTTTCAATGGTTAGCGATACAAGCGTCAATCGATTCGTATCGGTCACATTTGCCTACGTTAATACATCACAAAGAAATGTATACAACTCATCCCTCGATTTATACGCTAGAATGGATTCTTGGAAAAATCGTGCAAAACGAAACCGTGTAAAACGAGACACAGAATTCTTACAAAGTAGACGGATATGTTCAATAAACCTGAAGACCGTGTAAATCGTGTAAACAATAAAAGAATTCAAAAATTAACAACTACAACTTAAATATCAGCGTTTACTCTTCTTCTGAGTTTTGTAAAGCTAGATTTCTGCATTTCTTTGGTAAGACTGGTGGAACATCACTATCTGAGTCACTAACAGACGTTTTCCATAGGTTCTGCTTCACTAATTGGATGTTAGCTACATTTCCCACTTGGTTACTAAAAGTTGATTTACTTTTGGATGGCACGAAACCAGAGATTAATATTTGTTTACTTTGCCGGGTTTCTATAAATGGTATTGACTGAGGGCACTACTTTTTGTTCTTTGTAAATTCAATGCTTTTTCAGCATCAGGATCTATTTTGCAGTTCTCTGTAAGTTTGCAGTTATCCACCTCGTCGAAGCCCTTCGCAAATTACTTCTGCTGCAAGTTCTTCAGCCTCATTATTCTCTTCATATCTTCGGGATTTTTTTGTAATACTAATTTCACGAGATTCGCATCTGATATTCCCTCCACCTTAAATAACACTTCAATATCTGGAATATTGAGCTAAATGACATAATGCAAAACTATCAGAATGAGGTCAAAACAAATTTTTTTGTTCTGATTTAAAAATCGTGTAAAAGCGAGTTCGTGTAATTCAAGTACGGGGCAAATCGAGGGACTGTTGTGTATGGCAATTTTAACCAACCCCCGCAGTGGACGCATCAGATTGTGAAAGGGACAACACAAAGTAGTAACACAACGGCCCAACCTCAGTATGTCGAAAATTTTCTGTTGCAATGAATGCATCGCCACCACTCCAATAAACTTTAATAAAGTTATTTTAAACAAACTTCCACAATCCTTGGCGAGGCAGGCATAGAAATTACCACCTGCTGGATGTTCGGTCAATTACAACAGATACTTTGGTCGTGCTAGATTAGAAATTGCGTTCGTTGAATTTGATATTAGCCCAGACAATAAATATCTTCAAATACCTACACAAATTTCTATATTTAACACAACGTGCGCCTACAGGTCTGTTGAAAAGTATTGAAAGCAAAATTAAATGAATGTGAATTATAATATTAAATGAAATACGCTTATTTCAAAGATCCTCCAATCATTTTATATTTTCTATATAATGCTAATACGGAAGCTCCACAAATACTAGGCCTGCTGTAGGCACATTGTGATACCACCAGAGCTGTCTCCTCTCCTCACTCTACATTGTCTTCATTGAACCAACCTGTGGCTTTAATATTTGTAACAAGACTCAGGGAGCCATGCACCCGTATAGAAAGTGTTCTATAGTATCTTCTTCTTCAATGTCGTTACAGCTTCTGTAATAGTCGTTATAAGGCGCTTCCAGTCTACTGGCATGACATGACTGGCCCTGTTAGGGCCCCGAGAAGATTTCTCATGTTTTTCCTGTTTATTTCAACAGTCAGTTTGTGCGGGCCATGTTCCATTACGACCACGTCATTCTACTAGTTGCACAGGTCAGGGACTGAGACTCTAGCCTGTTGGCAGCACTGATAGTGTGTTTATCTATAAGCATCGTACAAGTTGCCAAAGGTATAGGTATGTTCGCTTTGTCTGGTTGGATCGATAATGTGGTACCTAATCTCGCTAGTTCATCTGCTTTGCAGTTGCCTTCTATGGCTCTATGACCCGGCACCCAGAGCAGGTTTATTACAAAGTACTGTGATAGTTCTGTCAAAACGTCGATACATTTCAGGGCCGATTGACTATCTAAATATATGTTTATATCTCTTGTTGTGAGGACATTTTTATTTAGGGCTAGCAGGCCTTCTCTCGCCAATATTTCAGCTTGAAATACGCTGCAGTGATCGGGCAACCGGAATGAGATGTTGGCATGCATTCCTTCAGAATGAAGGCCTCCGCCTACTTGATAATTTAGCTTGGAACCATCAGTATAGATGCTGATTCCGCTTCTATTGTCCATTACCCCATCGTCCCAATCTTCTTTCGTTGGGAAAGTTGTGGTAAAGGATGTGTTTAAATGCAACTCTATTGAGCTACAAAAGTCTCTCGTTTGATGTAGGAAGGGGTATTCGTCTAGTATTCTTGCGTGACCCCTTCTTAGAAGATTCTCTTAACCTAAGTGCCGATTTCGCCGCCAACTGTTTGCTGTAGGCCTCAATCGGTAATAAATGCAGCATGACATTCATCGCTGCCGTGGGCGTAGTCTTTAATGCCCCGCTTATGCAGAGACTAGCACCCCTTTGAATACTTTCTAGGCGTTTTAATGTTGTTCTTCTCTCAAGCGTTGGCCACCAGACTAAGACACCGTAAGTCACGATAGGCCCATTTTCCCTCACAATTCTTTTGCATGTATAGAGTGCTGTGGCTGCTTTTTTTATGGGAGACATTCAAATCATGTTATTTTTCACATATAATTATTAAGAGCCCTATTTTGAAAAAAAAAAATAGTGAATCCTGAAAGAATCTAAAAATTTACTTTTTTTATTTTAAAACAGGATCTAGGAACAACATCTTTTGAAAGACTCTTTATCTGAGATGCCTGTACTTGTAGTATTAGCAATTTCACGCTAAGCCACAAACAATAACAAAAACGTGCTCAATGATTTCTGATGTACTTGCGATTTTTGAAAATCCACTACCTGGTTCGGCTTGTCCTCTTTTACGGTCTTCTAAAATCTATCGATGCACAGCTGACATTGAGGTAAAGAATTCCTTTACGAATTTTCATTGACAAACCTTCTAAAACAAAGCATTTTATCCACGCACAATTAAGGTACTTTCCATTGCAAAAATACACCGCACGTTAACTTCAAGTGCCTTGAACAAAAGAATAAACTGATGGATCGAGATAAAATTGTGTGTGTTAAATGAAACATGAAATCTTTCTAATGGCGTATAAATTTTGAATCCACTGCTGAGCAATGGCATCGCTTTCAATACTTTTCAACCAACCTGTACAAAGAAATGTACTCATAGCTACATAATCTCAAATAATTTATTGTTAAGTGGAGAGGTTAGGTGTTCGAAATTGTAAAATTGGCTGAAAATTGTGAAATTAGGTAAGGCAATAATTCGATAAAATCCTCGTTGAGTGGCAGAAATTCACGATGTAAAAAATGCATGAGAGCGTAAGTTTTTTAGACAAGAGGCTCATCAAATAGTAGAAGTACCAGAGATATTTTCCAACTAATTCGCCACTCAGGTATGCAGTACAAAAATTGTTTGTGTTTGTAAGCTTGGGCAGTTCAATTTAAAAAATTACAAGCATTTTTAAGCGAATTAGTGCTTACTTACAAGTGCATGGGTGTTTGTGTGTTCTATAACCCTGATAAGCGTTTAGTGTTCGAACGACATTCTACATCTAAGATACGTACAACAAAGAACATTTCTCTATCCTGTAATTGAAATTTCAATTCGTTCGATGGGCAATGATGTCATTTGCTTTTGCATGCATTTTTACTGCACTCAAATAAGTGAACAAAAAGAAAAAAAACATTTATGGTTGCAATTTATGTATTTTACGAATGCAAAGACTGTCGTCATACTTCTAGCATTAATTAAAAATGCAAAAAAGCAACGAGACAGTAAATAAATAAATGAAGTCATAATGGAAATAAATTAACAGTTAACAATGATATGCAAAACGAACGAGTCCAAAAAAAAAAACACAAATAAAAATAAAAATTTACAAATTAATACTAGTGCATGTATGGATGGGTGTACATATGTACATATGTATGTACGGCGTAGGCAGCTTGAAGGCAGACAAGTGAGTAAAACTTTGTGTAGGCATGCCGATAAACGTGCATACATACATACGTACATAAGTAAGTAAATGCGGGTCAGTTAAGTGGGGGGTGCTCCAGACATGTGGGACTGCCGCAACAAAACTACGGACTAGCTAACTGCTACATATCTACATATGTATCTATGTATGTGTGTAGTACACTCTATAGTACCCTACCAGTTGTAGTCCAAAAAGAGGGAATCATTTGCAGTACTTTGCCATGAAAAGTCAACAAACTTTGTTCATACAATGGCTTACCAAAGGAAGAGCAAAAATTAAATTCACTTTATCCATATGCGCACATAGTGGGTGTGCCATTAAGACCGCCTATTTGGAACTTAGCGCCATATTTTGTGTCTATCGTAAAGCTTTGTTGTTGTAAGATCGCCCATAAATTTGTTAGCGAATACTGATGGAGTAACAGCGTTTGGTCGAAAATTAAAGCGTATCGTTCCAATAACGTCGATTCGACTGTAATCGTGTGAGTCGCACAACATTATTTGATAGCGTTATGTGTGAGCATTGAAAATACAACATGGACATAACGCTTAGGAAATGTGAAAAGCCACTAGTAAAATTGTGGATTTTCGCCGAGACGGCGTTCAATACTCGCCAGGTGTCTCTGCTTTGCGCGCACCTTCTCCAATTTGTTACGCCAATTGATGACAGGGTTACCTCCACTTGGTCCTTCCATTGGAGGCATGGTATTCTCCTTCGTCGTTATACTCTAACTTTCCATCTGAACGCCTTCTTTGCTGGAGCTTCTGCATCCATACACACTACGTGGCCCAGCCAGCGTAAGCGCTGAATATAGATGCGCTCAACTATGTTAACGTCGTCGTAGAGCTCATATAGCTCGTGGTTCATTCTGAGGTATTAGTTATAGCAAACTTGAAGAGGACTGAAGATTTTCCGAAGTAGCTTTCTCTCGAATACCCCAAGAGCGTCGTTATTAAAATACAATACAAAATTCGACGCAACGTTAATTAAATTGACTTGGTGCTATGCGAAAATCTCAACAAAACAACCAACGTCATGAAGTGATAATGGACTCGTCCACCATAACCTTCATTCATATTGTTTTTGTATTTATATCGCTCATTTTAGTAAAAGCATTAAAACTGTTCAGCTGCGCACTGCTGTTTTAGAGAAAATAACACAATCTTAATGGGATACCCTATGCTGTTGTATGTACAGAGAACTACACAAATATACACAAGTTTTATAGAGGTATACTCGTATTGGTATGTCTTTTTTGCGTGCAGCTGTGCACACTGCGCAGGAATTTAATTAATGTCTCAAGCAGTTTAAGTTGTTTTCTTAAAACTCAAGTTATAAACCATTGCAGGGAGTTTAATGAAAAAGACCCCTACCAACTTCGGTCAAATCGAAATTATAACATTCTGTGACCTTTTGCAACCGTTTGTTTTTTTATCTACTGATCTGAGAAAATAATCACAAAAGTGACTGAAAGGTAAAAAAAACAAGTACAACAACAGCGGGCGCGTAGTGAAACTTTATATGCTCAGTTTATGTTTAGTTAAAGACTTTTAATTGCCCTTCAACTTTCAGGCCACTTTATTGGGCCACCAATTTGTCACCTAGGCCATGTGGGTTGACTCTTCTGGTCTAACATTTGTTGCAGCAAGTCAAATTACTAGTCTTTGTTGAAAAATCAGCTACGATTGACGACTTGAAAGTCAACATTAGACACGTTAGTAGCAAGATAAAGCCTGTTTTGCTGGAGAATGCGGTACAATATTAGGCTGATCGGATACTCTTCATAAAAAGCGACATCTACGCTTTCTACTTGATAATATTTCTAAACGGCAAGTGCCTCTTAAATAATAGTACTTACAAATGGAAGTGGTTTTTTTAATAAATGAAATGCAGCAATTTTTATCGTTTCAAAAAGGCTGTTCTTATATCATTGGGGCTGATCATCACCTGCTTTTGACCAATTTAAATGAATATCTAATTATCCTGCGTTTTACTAAAGTTAGGCTTGAAATATTTTAAACCGTCTCTTGATTTTTTCCTCCATCTATCTGAAATTAACATAATTCGAGGTGAGTTTTCCTTTTCCGATATAATTATGACCCAAAAAGCATCTGGAGAATTAGAATTAATAGAGATGTAAGAATATCAAACTCTACAATTCAAATATAGGTCGATAATCGAAGAATGCTGAATTAAAAAGGCAGCTTGTCGAATTAAGAGGGTATTCTGGTCTAGACGCCTTAATTTTAGGTATTTGTAAAACTAAGATAAAAAAATGAAAAATATTTTTACTATCCATTTTTTTTATGCTTTTTATTAATATTAGAAAAGTATAAAAAAAATCAGTAAAAAAATTAAAAAATCGTGGAATTACAGCCTGCGGAGTGGGGACTACATAAAAAACGGTGCTCCATGGTTGACATAATTCCAACCCTTGTAGTAATCTAAAACAAACAAATTAACAAAATTATTCATTAGTTAGAATGTCGCTATCGGATTACGCCAAATCAAGGAAAAAAAATTCACAAAATAAAGGTTGTGTGGGATACAAAAGATTTTCTGGAAAGAACGAGTCCTCAAGCCGTCCGGTAACATCTGCTGTTCATTGTGCGATTCCCTCCACTCGGCCGGCTTAGACGCCACGTCCCAAAATCCGCTGTATCTCCGAAAATAATTCGAATTTTGAAAAATCCGTTGAAGGGCATATTTTTGAAGGTCTAAGCTTTGAAAATATGCAAAAAAAAAAATCGATTTTTTTCAAATTTCTAGACCAGAATACCCCCTTAATCATTTATTCGACTTAAAATTCATTAAATCCATACACCGATCAGTATTAACCAGCATCTCAAAAAATTGCGGAGAAGTGCTGAATGCTTAAAGAATCATCAAGAGAACTAAAGTAAATGTGTTTAATTTTTAATATTTAAATTCAATACAATGAGTGTACTTTTATTTATATGTATTCAATAAATATATTTTCTGTTAAAAAAAATGTGTATTTAATTGCCACTCGCGAAAAATTTCAAATTTTCAAAAATGACCCGGACTATCATGGATCTTGGCCACCCCAGATCTATAACATCACCCTGAAAATTAAACACGGTTACAAATATATTTTTTTACGATACTATTGGGCGTATTTTTTGATATTCGTATAGATTCAGTATATGTAATGAACTTCAAAACACTTATATAGGGTTATTCAATAGGTGCGCTTCAACTTTTTTCCGACGCAATATTTTTTATTTTTCGCTTTTCATTTTTAAACTTCATTAGTATACATTTCATCATGGAACGCTACACACTTGAGCAACGATTGCAAACCGTGCAAATTTTTTATGAAAATAATCGTTCTGTAGCTGCTACTTTACGAGCATTACGGCCATTTTACGGTCCATTTAACAAGCCGTCCCGTTGTGGGGTAATGTGAAGTCATTGGTCTACAGTAACAAGCCGGCGACGATTTGTGAGCTCAGAGCCAATATTGAACGCGAAATTGCTGGAATTTCGGCCGATTTATGCAAAAGAGTGGTCGAAAATTGGGTTCAACGATTGGACTTCGTAAAACGTGCACGCGGTGGTCATGCAAAAGAAATCGCATTTCATACTTAAATGTATATGTTCAAACTCGATAATAAAAAAAATTTGTTGAAAAAGTCAAACCGTTTGTGTTTTATTCAAAAAAGTTCAAAAGTTGAAGCGCTCTTACTGAAAAACCCTATACTTCAAAAAAGAAATATTTTAATTGCCGGAGGGAAAAATTCTTCAAAGTCCTTAATTTTGGATTTTTTTGTTTGACTTAATATGGTAAAAACTATAGACCTATTATGACGAAAATTTTGCAAAATTATGCATCAAAATCTTAAGCAAGTTTGGTATATTCTTTCTTCGGAGAGCAGGGTGCCTTCAATAGGCAAGGAATGGCAACTTAACCAAATATTCAAATCACACTTTCACCGTATTAAATATTTGCTGATCACATCCCTTATTTGATGCCTGATCCCCGAAAAATAGAATTTTTCCACGACTGAAAAATAGCAATTCGTTTCTGCAATCAGCTCCTCGTTTGAATAAATTTTTCCCCCGCCAGTGATTTCTTTAAAATGGGCCGACGGACCAGGTCCGGCGCATGTGAAACGAGGTGGAACTCTATGTCTAATAAGCTTGCGACCACAACTGCTGAGGCGTGAACTGGTGCGAGTGGTGATGAAAAAGGGGAAATCACTCAACCGAATGCCAAACCCAAGGCCGAAAGGGTTTGTGGGCGACTATCATTCGATAGCGCTCGGGTTGCATTGGTAGGCAAAGGCAAACCTCCAGTTATATTTGTCTCATAAAAAAGCTCCTCATAAAAAACTGTAAGTCCCTTCATCAACAGAAAACAGAGTTTCAAACTTTACATAAAATTATCAAAAATTCAATAAATTCATTAAATTCATTAAAATCTCAAACTTTTTAGCCCATTCCATTTTGGTGTAATAATTTAGCAGTTTAAGGTGGCTCAAAATTGTAGTTGATTTTTGGTACTTTTGCTTGCTGATGATGTAAATCATTTTCTTCAATATAATGAATGTTCGAATTTTTTTATGTAGAGAAAATGCATAAGACCGCAAGCAAAAACAAAACTTCAATGTAGCTGAAACTTGGTAATGCCATCTCTCTGACTTTGCACTGATTTTTCAAGGGACCCCCATGAAAACGAAAATACTATAAATTTGTGTCTAATGAAATATTTTCATAAATTTGTTACATATCATAAAAGGCCGGGCATGATGAGAGCCTTTGTTCGTCGAGAGAGGACTTTACTACGCATTTGCCTACATAGTCCAAAGTAGCACTTGTTGGCAAGAGAGATTCTACGTTGGATTTCCAGGCTGACATTATTATCGGTGTTAATGCTGGTTCCTAATTAAACGAAGTATTTTACAACCTCGAAATCATAAAATCGTCAACAGTGACGTGGGTGCCGACACGCGAATGCGCCGATTGTTTGTTTGAAGGAGGTACTTCGTTTTGTCCTCGTAAACCACCAGACCCATTCGCTTTGCCTCTTTATCCAGTTTGGAGAAGGCAGAACTAACAGCGCGTTTGTTAAGGCCGATGATGTCAATATCATTGAGCCTAACCTAACCTATGATAATAGTCTGCAGAAAATGCATATTTCATAGAGGAAAACAAGAAACTAAATAAAAGTAAAGTATTCCTTTGGAATATAACATTTTTATAATTGTAAAAATATGAACATTTGTGTGTACATTTCAAGGGAACTTTACACTGGATATGATAGTATTACAGCAAAAAACAATATTGTAACACCGACCTCCAGTAAAGCGGTGTGTGGCATCAGTTACTTCAGCTCAATACCTCATTTAACTATAAAATCAGCTGCGTATATACTCTATTAACGGTGTATGACTTAATTATTGTACGGCAATACAAACTCAAATTATGACATTTGCATACATAAATGAATATTGCACAAGCGAAGCCCTCAGAGGATTTCGAAAGAGTTACCCACTTGGAAATTGATACAAATCTCGGAATAAATGTGATTTACTAAAAGCGGAGACACTTTTCCAACTGGCAGCAGTTAGCTTTGTGTGCGTATGCGTTTGCGCGCGTTTATTAACTTTACAAGTACACAGACCCATTGCCATCAACGAAGTAGACGCGAAGCGGAAGTGCCACTTTTGGTTCAACATTTTCCTTCTTGTGTTTTTGTATCTGGCTGCTATTGTTGTTGTCATTAATGAATGTAACCGCATTGCGAACGCTTTGCAAAGTCAAAACAAAAGTACAATATTTACTCATGCGCAAAAAATAAATATACAGTGTCGCTTAAAAGCGTGCAGCTATTTTTGCAATGTTTTGAATGCTAACTTTTTGTTCCTTTCTTATAAAAATACAATTCACATAACAAAAATAATTTAAATCATAATTCGAAACTTAAAAACAAAATTTTAAACGACAAAACTTCACCAAATTTCAACAATGTGTCTGTGCAATTCTTAATTTCAGTAAATTTGAGTTCGCTACTTTTCATAGTTGGATTCGTGGCAATATGATTTATTACTGATAAGGGGTCGCCAGCATCAAACCGCATTTTTCTCACCTCATTTCTTTCGTTCTCTTCCTTTCCATTGAAGATTCACTCTTTGAGAGGTATTCAGTCACCAGTCAAGGTTAGCAGCTCCACCGCGCGCAGGTGTAATGAGGAGATTAGAAGTGATAAGTTAGAGGCATCATGCCGCAGGATCGGCAATTAAATTGCACATTCCTTCCCTTTGTGAAGCAAAGATTACGGTGATACGAACACGTCCTAAGAATGAGCAGCGAAAGAGCGACCAAAAAAGTTTTTGAAGCAACGCAATGGCCCACCCCGCACTGTAATGCCAATATGATGACTTCTCATAGTTTAGAAATGGTGAGACTTTTCGTTGAGAATCTTACGAAATCTTTTCATAGAACGTAATTGTGTGTCTATGCAGAACTCATATAACCGCTAAATTGTTAAAATGTGTTGACAACAAGATTTTTTAAACTTGCATGGGCTACAAAGCTGCACACGCGAAAAAGTTAAAAAATTTGATAAAATTTTTTTTAATTTTGAACAATTTTTGTTGATTTTATAGCCAGTTTAGGACTATCATTCAGGAGTGCGTAGTTTCGATTCGTTTTTTTCTATATTTTTATTTTTTATTTGAGAAGCCTTTGATTTGTACTGTTTTTTTTTTTTTTTTTGTCAAATATGAACACAATTAACTGTACGTTTTCGCCTGGCACTCACTGTATGTATTATTGAAGTCAACAACCTGGGGAGAAACCGAAACACTGTCCAACTGCTTATAATGTGTTTTTTAGCACACACTGGCAGATACGAGAGTACAAAAGCCTACTTCAGTTACAACAGCGGAAACGTTTTCCATATTCGTTTAAAAATTGATTGGTGTACCATATTGTTTGGTGGCCATTCGAAAAGGACAACAACGTCTGATTTCAAATTTTCTATTGTATAAATAATACTTTTATGGAACAGGAAAAGAATTATTCTTAGTGTCGTATTTGCATAGTAAAATAGTCAACTTACATTGATTGATGTTTTTGGTTGGAAATCAAAGAGGTCGCATAATCTAGAATGGAAAGAGAAATCGACATTAGACATTTTTTTTAGAAATTTGTTTACAATTTTTAGTACTTATTGTTAGAGAAAGTTTAAAGCTTCTAAACTAAATTAATTTAATTTTTATATTGTTCGGTATATGATACACAAAATATAGTTGATAATCATACAGTTGCGCTTGAGAGTAGAGAGGAGCCTAATATTTGAGACAAATTGATATTATATTATATAAGGTGGCGCAAAATTAATCATCCATTTTTGTGTTTGAATGATTGGTTTACTGAATAAAAAATAATGATTTTTACAGACCTACAGGAGCTTTTTTCATCGCAGAAATACACTAGGGCATTGATTGCCGAGGGGCGACCGCTTTTAGAAATAATTTTTTCTATCAATTTGGTGTTTCATGCACGGAGATGCGAACCTACGCACCATCGAATGGTAGTCACGCACCAACCCATTCGGCTTTATATATTAATATTAGTCATAGAATTTTTTTATTTCATTTTTCAGGTGAAAATGCTGACATCTCCTTTAGCGGGCTAACCGTTCTGGTTATGGCGATCACTATACATATATAATATAATACTATCATATCAATCTGGATACCACTTTACGGGCAAAATCAACTTGTAACATAGAGATTTTTCAAAAACCCATGTACATAACACATGGGCTGAAAAGACCCGGGCTTAACACATAGATGGCACTAGTTGTCTTGCATTCACCTCTTTTTCAGTTAGTACTAACCTTAAAAAGACAGCTGTTAGAATTTCATGGCATCCTATCCATTAGTTCGTGAGTTGTTGTGTCGAGAATGACACTACTTTTTTATTTTCAAAATAATGGATCAAAAGGAATTTCGTGTTTTAATTCTACACTGCTTCTTGATAGGAAAAAATACCGTGAAAAGTATTATGGGGACTCCGCTCCATCAGATATAACAATAAAACGATGGCTCGCTGAATTCAAGCGTGGTTTTAAAAAAACCGATGATGCACAACGGGGCGGTAACACTAGGAAACATCAAACAAATCCACAAAATCGTTTTGAATGATCGCAAAGTGAAGTTGCGAGAATTAGCTGACATTGTAAAGATATCAAAAGACTGAATTGGCTTTATATTGCATGAGCATTTGACTATGAGAAAGCTTTGCTCACTGTTGACAAAGAACAAGAACGTCTTGATGATGACGAAACAATGGCAAAACTACTCGAATTGAACTTCAAATTGCTCTCACATCCGCCATGTTCGCCAGATTTGGCTCTCAGCGACTACTGGCTGTTCGCAGACATAAAAAAATGCTTTTTGATCTCATGCCATAAAGCCAATCTTTTAAGACATGCTTTCATGATGTCGGCTCGAGTACCTGCAAATCTCTATTTAGTGACAACTTGAATGTGGAATAAACTTTTCAACCACCTGCTAGTAAAGTTGCTGCTATTTCCGACGATGCTACAGCGATCGCAACATCGCGAAACATTTGTAGAAAAATATTTGCGTGTAGAATACATATAGTTCTTCTTCTTCTTCTTAATTGGCGAGAACCGCTTACACAATTTGTGCCGAGTTTAACAAAGCGCGCCAGTCGTTTCTTTCTCGTGCTAACCGACGCCACTTGGACACACCAGGTGAACCCAAGCCCTTCTTTACAACGCAGAAGTGGCCTTCCTCTTCTACTATCAGCTGGTACCGCATCGAATACTTTGAGAGCCGGAGCGTTTCTATCCATTCGGACGACATAACCTAGCCAACGAAACAGCTGGATCTTTATTCTAAGTCGAACCTGAACACAAAATATGCTATGTAGTAGATATGTAGATATTTCTAAAACTTCCTCGAGACCAAAAATTATAATCAAATATTTTGAATTAGAAAAATTTCGCTTAGACAAGTTTCACTGTGCTTTCATGCCGGTACGAGAATTCTTAAGAGAATGAATGATTGCACTATCTCCAAACTTGTTATTTTCTTTAGGGGCCAATATGACTTTAAAAGGAAATGTGCAAACGTCCGCCCACATTTTGCCTGCAATTAAACTCCCCAGTGTTAATGATGGTGAATAACAGACTTCTGCATCCGCGAAATGCGTCATTTTCAACCAAACATAAAACGATTTTCCTGCTTTGCATATTCGGGAACGATGAAGCCGGATGCACATAGCCGCCACAACAACATACCACACAAGTTCACTGAATACTTGTACACCAGCAACTGTTGTGGAATTGAAGTATTTCTGAAGAACTGCACTCCAGCTGCAACATGCCAAATGAAATTGTGAAGAAGATATGTACATCACACGGCGGAGCACATCGGCAGCGTCTCGAAGGCAGCTAATGATTTGGCTAGTTGAAAAATAACATGCTAAATAATGTTGATGGAGCAAAAATATTGTATCCCTGCAGGGAAAACATGAACTACTGAAACTAATATCTGATGCTGTGTGTTGGGGAGGTGATTATGAGATGGCTGCCGTTTCTGTGCTTTTCAAATACAAAGAAAAGGATGGTTAATAAAATGCTAATTATTAAATTTATAAATAATAAATTGGTCAAATAACTAAAAATGAATTAAGACTGCAAGTTTGTTGGTAACTCGGCGCCAGTGGCTGTTGGTTGTTGTTCTTGTAGTAGCATAAAAATTGCCCATACATCTAGCGGGAATGTTGATGAAGTGACTGTCCTTGGACGGATATCAATCCGGGTCATCCCAGTAGCGTAAACTGACTATCGTGGAGGCAGTGGTACTCCCTGGCTTACAATTTGATTATATGGAAAAGAGGAAATATGCGAACTAGTCATGATGCTAAATTCACTAGAAGCAAACCAATTCGGTACTGGTGGAATTCCCGGTCAAAAAAGATTTCGAAGAGAGATAGATACCAGAGTTGCTATTCACATTTCTGGCCTAACAATAGAAAAATGAACATTGGTGGCTAAAAACTGTTTTGCTGTTTCTCAAAACAATGTCCATGATGATCAATACACTTTTGCTTTCGTTTCAATCAAATTTCAAAGCACTTTGCCCAGACACCTTTCCTAGGCGTTTTTTAAATCGTGTGGGATCCAAGGCGTACACGAGAAAATTATGGTACACATTTTTCGCGGTGTTAAATGATGGTGCTTGCCGGATAGATCAATGATTAATTTTTGTCTTGTTAATTCACTGTACACAACACTAATATGGCTCAAGCATCAAAATGTTCTGATTGCGTTTATGGTAAAATATGTCAAACTTTTCAATGGAACCGTCAGGTGGTGCCTGACAACGCTGAAAATGCCCAAGACCAGAAATATAAATAGCAACCGTAAAAGCCTCAGGAAAAACCGCTCATTTTCTTCATCTGCTTAAATCTACATAAGTTTTCTCATATTAATAAACGAATGGATTTCTGGTCAAGGGTTCTATGATTTGGGTGGCATTAAAACCGGGGAACAAAAGTGGGAAAAACCGAATTTATTAAGGTGTTTATTAAGAGTTGTTATTGTTTTTGCAGTTGCAGACCACTTTAAATATTTAAAATATATTTAAAAAATACTAAAAAAAATATTAAAGAAACCAAAAATAAAAAAACCTATTAAAAAATAAAATATTAAAAAAAAGTATTAAAAACAATAAATACTCGTATTAAAAAAAATTTAAAAACATATTAAAAATTAAGAAAATAATAATTAAAACCGTCTGGTCCTCGAAGAAACTCGCATTTTCCATTCCCAAGCACACTTAAAAAATTTAATACTTGTAAAATCAGTTAACTACAAGGAGCGCCATATTTTATGTCAGTATATAAACGCTGAATAACTTTGTCATTTACCAATCGATCGACTTCAATATACATGTTGTCGATACGTCAATTCAGTACAATTTCAATCATGGATCGCTTTACACCGAAGCAACCGAAGTCGACGCTATAAACCCGAAATGCTTGACAAGGTGATGACAAACGCGGAAAAAAGATCCCAGTTTGGGATTATTAATAAAGGTGACCACTTGATTTATTGATACCACTTGATTGATATAATATTAAAAAAATAGTTTTAATACATTTTAAATACCCAAACCCTATAAAAATACCTCACTTATACAAATCAGTTGTTTTTTTTTTTTTCAAAGTTATTCAATGTTTTCATACCAACATAAAAGATGGCGCACCCTGCAAATCCACTTTTCGAGGGGGATTGAAATCCGATAAATAATTGTTAGTAAATTTTTGAGCAAAATATCCGGCAATATGTAAAAAATTTTTAATTCTTATTTAATTAAAAAATAAAATTTTACTAAATTGGATCAGTGCCAGAACGTGACATAAGAGGTGTTGTTGTTGTTTTAAAACAATATAAAATATATAAAAAAAATATTGAAAACAAAATATTTAAAAACATATTTAAAAAACAAACATTAAAAAAATATATTTAAAAATTATTAAAAAACCAAATATCAAAAAACTATTAACAAAGTAATATTAAAAAAAAAATTAAAAATATTAAAAACAAAATATTAAAAAAAAACATATTTAAAAAACATATTAAAAAAACATACAAAAATAATTTTAAAAAAATATTTAAAAAAGTATTAGTAAACCAAATATCAAAAACATTTTAACAAATTAATATTAAAACAAATATTAAAAAAAAAATATATAAAAAAAATTAAAAACAAACTATTTCTACTTTATTGTTTATTTCAGAATTTTTTTTTTATTACAGATTAAAAGAATAACTGTATGTATGTAGTTTAGTCCAGCGCATAAACACCAACTGTAAATTGGATTGTCTGACTACAAACCCGGAAGTAGTCACGGTACTAGTTCGCATTTGTCTCTAACTGAAGTTATTAGCATTAGCATTGTTATTGCAATGGCAGAGAGTGTGGCAAATTAGTGTGACATCTAAGAAGACTTTTACATTCTTCATGACGACGCATCTACTTGCCCACTTTTTCACTATATATCCCACTTTTATAGTATGATTCCAGCAAAGTAGCCTTTTTCTAAATTTACACGATGATGCTTGCAACATCAGAAGTGGTAGTCAGCTCGCAAGGCCAATGCGTTCACACGCAATTTTGAACGCTCAGCACTTCTCTTTTCCCTATAGGGTAAATAGTTCTATCCATGTATGCTTTGTATGTGTGACGAGAATACGTATGCAACGCACCCTCACTACCAACCGACCAACTGCCACATGTGTTTCACTTCACTAGAAAGAGCGCATCCAGACAAGCAGCCAAGTGATCGCATCATAGGCAGAATTTAAAGACAGCAGAACAGTACCCATCAGAACAAGAAGTCATCAAAGCAAGTGGGAAATTACTTACAAGAAGCGATTACGTTGGCTGCCATAAGTGTCAGCTCAAGTGCTGCACATGCATGACTCAATGCGGGAGTCATGATGGTCACCAAGCCACCAAGCCACCAAGTCACCATTAAAGCGCTTGCAGTCGAGGTGTCAAGTATGATTCTAGCGACAACTGAGCACTTGAAGACTTGCGCTGGTTAACAGCAAAAACCGACACAAACAACAGTTAAGCGATTCAGCAATTCATTAGGCGCAAAGTTGCCAACTGCAAACGATTCACATAAAACGCTTGTTCAGCTCTATAAGTTATAGTACCGAGCATATATGTACATGTATGTGTATATATGGGTGTGGAAGCATGCAATAAAAGCGAAAAGGATTGGAAGTGTGGCCCATTTGTTCGTACGTATGTACATATCAACTTTGAGGACTTACACTTGTGTTTCTTCAAGTATGAACAAGTGCTTTCTTCCGAGTTTACTTGTCTGAAATGCAAGTCAAAGTCAATTGACTTTTGTCACAGTTACGTTGGTGATTTACACTAAAACTACAATGGTTACAAAATATTCTGCACTAAATACTGATAGTTCATTACCTTAGTGCTCTATGGTTCACTAATTTATTGGACGGCGTGCGATAAAGAGACGTACGTTAAAAGATTGGAATGCATGAAAAGGATTCCAGGAATATGTGTAACCGGTGCTATGAGCACACTAGCGGCAATAGAAGGAATTCTCAACTGGCATGCAGTCAAACAGCCAATGGATGGCAGAAAGGTATAGAATCCAGATACCATTCATACAATTTCCCTACATATGGGTCCAAAATGGCGGATGGAGGAGGAGCGTCTGTCTTTTGCCCTCAATTTGGTCTCCAAAATTCTTTCTCCCTAATTACTGTAGTATATTTCAAGCTGAAAAATATTTGTTGGAGTACTGACGCAACACTGCCTCACCCCACATGCAACGAAGCGAATGCTAGGGATCTTTGGAGCACCTACTTTGCCACTGCCCTGTTCTTTGTAGGACTCGACAAATTTGCCTAGGATCAACATATTTTTCGTCCTTGAAGGATATTGCTTACAAAAGACTGAGGGCCTTGTTAAAGCTCGCTAAGTACATTAAGAGTTACATAAAATAATATAAATTATCGTTTGGAGTTGCCTACGCCTACTTCTAATGCCTGTAACGCCTGTAAGACCCGAAGAAATTCGAAAGCCAAAACACCTGAAGGAACTAGTCTGGCATTTTAGCTTTTTGCTGCTTGCCAATCGGAAAAGTTTGCCCTATTAATCCTGAATGTTGCGCTGGCCAGATACAATTGAGAATGAGAAAAAAACATTCGAATTTCGAGGCCATTGGATATGTATAATAAGAGTTGTGTATAGAATAAATTACTGCTGAATTCTTTAAAAAAAAACTTAATGCCATGCACATAAATTGATTTTTAACTTTTGAAAATTTCGGTCGTCCTATGTGTCTACAACTGGGATTTTACTGCAGCATGGAATTTGTAGAATTTGAAAGACGATACCAACTGGTGGCGCGCAGTGAAATATTATCCAGCAGTTCTGACGCAAATTCCTCCGTAAGTAAAATCTGTTTGAATCGATAATGAAAAATAGAGTTGTTTTACATTTCTTCGCACGTCACAAGCGAAACTGACTACAGCGCAGTTCACACGAAGTCACAGCTGCAAGCTCAACTAACGATTGGCACGCTGTGAAATTGAAATGTGATGCTTTCGTATGATGGTATGTTGTTGCACGTGTGGATGGTGATTATAGACGGAATAAAGAAAAATCACATGCATGCATTTAATAAGCCTGTCGCGATGGATCCGTTGCGGCAAAGCCGTTGACTAAAGAGACAAAAAAAACCGAAGAACTTCGTGAATTAGATTTTGTTGGTAGTGAAATATATTAGATAATTAGCATTAGAAAAGCGTTACTAAAAATGGAAACTATTAAAATAATAATAATATGAGTGTTTTTTGAAGAGGTTCTGATAGAATTTATGGTAGTCGTAGATGGTGAGGGTGACCACAACTTCAATTTGGTTTGGTTGGTTGAAGTGGAGATTTATCCAGAATACAACTTGTGCTTCCGCACCATTTGTTGCCACATCTCCGATACCAGCGTTACTTACAGCGTGACTATATCCAATCTGTGCGGTTTAAGAACCTTATTAGGTTGTTGAGATCTAGTCAGACAGTTTTTCGAGACTCTCGAACAGTGGTTTGCCCAGAGTTGACTTTCTCTCCTTCTCCTATAGAAGGCATTCACAGAGGAAATAGAAAATCGTTTGCTTTTTCTCCGATTATTCACAACTGAGACAATATGTTTTTTTTTGAGGGTTGCCCATTTTGGCTGCTTGTTCTCCGACAGACCAAAAGTCAATTATGACTGCCGTGAGTCTTCAAGCGTCCCGCCGTTTCATGTTCACCAATGTTGATTTTTTTTGTGGTTGTAGTTGACCCATTACGTTCTGCTAATTTTGCATGTCGTCTGGTCTCTCCATCTTCAATCCGTGATTCGGGGGTATTTTGAGGAAATTGTATTCTTGATTGCACCCAGTGGTGTGAATACCGATTCTTCATGGTAGATCCCGCTCATCTGCTTTTTCGTTACCTTCATTGTTCTTATGTCCCGGGACACAGATTAAAGTAACTTTATGGTTTTCACTCAAGGTGGTAAGGCTATTCCTACTTTGTCCCACCAGTTAAGAGGTTGTTGCAGCCGAATCCAGTGACTGCTGTAATCCGCTTGGCTATCCGAAAGAATAGCAATATTGCACTTAAAAGAGAGGTCTACGATTAGTAGCCTACAAGCTTCCTCAATTGTCAGTACTTCAGCCTGGAAGACACTACAGACATTAGGAAGACGGACAGATTTTTCAATTTTAAGTCTATGATAATATATGCCGGCTCCAACACCACAGTCCATCTGTATAGACTATACTGTCGAAGTTGCTTAGTGAGAATCCCGACTTGCCTCTCAACTGGCCTGTTTCTAAATTCTTGCGAGCTTTAAGTTGCATTTGAATAAAAAAGTGCACGATACAAAATTGTAATTTTTTAAACGGTTGTGAACGGTTGTGCCGAACAACTAGAAATGTCCAGCTTTTGTGCATTCCGGCATGACATACGGCACGTGCGTGGCGCTCTCTACCCAAAAACCCATAATCTATTTGGCTGTCAGTCAAATTCGTTGCCGCAACGAGTCCATTGCGACGGGCCTATAAATGTCGCCCACTGTGACGCCATCGGATGCAACACCAATGCTGCTCCGAATTACAATCAAAACAAATGATGCACACATACATCACACGACGCGGTGGCATGAATACAGAAAAGTTATAATAATAGAAATAAATTATTTGAAACAAGCAGCAACGTCATTTTGTCGTCACAGTTCAGTGATATTGAGAAAGTGCGTCCGGTTTTAAAGACGCCCTGCAGGTAAAAATGAAAACTTACATGATGAGCAAAGATTGCAACTTGAATTTTGTAGTGTCTCAAGTCTTCTTAATAACCAACCTCACGTATTTCAGAACCAACTCAAAACTGCGTGAAAAGTATTCAATATGAATTCAGTTGAAAGATTTTTGACTTTATTTTGAATATATCCAGTAGCAGTGCTAAAGTCGATTTTCCTACGTGGCATGTATGTATGTATTGATTTTGTATTTTTAAGCAAATATATGTAGGTGTACGAGTATGTGTTGTCCCACAAACCGTTACGAAATTATGATAATTAGGCAAGCCATAAATTAATACTCCCTTAAATCCTTTGGTTTTGGTTAAAAAAATAAAATTTGAAAATAAAAAAAACATAATGAGTCGGAAAAGCTGAAAAAATGTACATTTCTTCGCCATTCTGGTGATTCATTTTTTACTCTCGTGTTGCAGCGTTCCAGAATAAAGATAAAAAAAAGCGAAAATTCGATACATTCTGCAACATCACCAGGGAGAAAAGTTGAAGCAGGCGACTAAAAAATGTGTGCTCTTTATGGGCCCAATAGAGTAAAGAATGTCACAACAAAGCAGTGATTCTTCAGGTAATAGGGGCATCGAAGATAAGGAACGCTATGCAAAGCTAATCGTTGCACACGTCGATAAAATCGTGGAGTGGGAAGACTGTTTGACACCGTCAAAATAAAGCGAAAAAAACGCTGAGAACTCTTTTTATTCATTTAGTACTTGTACGCGCATACAGTTCATTTAGTCCCGAATTTAGACATTTCTTAACGAGCTTAAATTAAATTTTGTTTGCTCACATTTTATACATACATACATACATACTTACATAAACACACATGCACATCTGAAAGGGAAGTAACACTGAAATCATGCGTCACGTCTGCTCATCAACTCTTTCACACCATCTATAATTTTACTCCGAATAATTGCTTGTAAAATGAACGATTGTGAAATGAAAATATGTTAACAAAGTACGGGCTGTACGATACGAAATGAGAGCTCCCAAAATAGCACTGCCGTAGTCATTCATGACTGCATGGCTGGTGCACAAGTGCAAGGAATATTCGATTATTGCCTGTAAAATGACATGGAAATGAGGCGTTAAAAGTGAGTTTTTCACCTGCGTAAGGGAATTGAGATACATTCCTAACGTTGGAACTGAAAAATATTATGATTTTCGCTGCATATAAATAAAGCTGTGGTCGACTTACATCACTCCCAAAGAGAGGGAAAACGCTAAATTCAGTGGTGCCGAAGCTAGAAATATTTTTTTTTTAATATTTGACCGTTTACTATATTTAAATGGATAGGAATTAAACACAACAATACGCACAGAAAAACAACATTCACGATTTTTCCGCTGAATTGGCAAAAATATATGGCCTCTACTCCGATAATCCCGTCATAAATCAACTATTAACAAATTATCGCTATAATTTTTAAGCCAGCGTTCGATGCGTAAGGGTCATCTGAGAAAAACTGATACTAACTACCAACAGGACTATCGCAGGTGATGAGTTACATGAGCTTTATTACGACATAGACTTAGCGCAGCGAATAAAGATCCAGCGACTTCGTTGACTGGATCATGTCGTCCCAAGAGATAAAAACTCTCCGACTCTGAAAGTATGCGATGCCGTATTAGTTGGTGGTAGCAGAGGACGCGGAAGACCTCTTCTGCGTTGAAAAGATAAGGTGAAGAAGAGGAGAAGGACTTGGTTTTACTTGATGTGTACAATTGGCGCCGGAAACAAACGACTGGCGCGCTTTGTTAAACTCGGGCAAAATCGAATAAGCGGTTATCGGGCCAATTAAGAAGAAGAAGAACTGCCAACACGAATAAATCGGTATAGAAGCACAGATGTAAATCTCTGAATGCATCCGTATCTGGCACCATAATTTATATTAACAAAACTGAACTGAACATGGAAAATACGGGGATCTTTTAAAAGTGACGCCTACATATCGGTAGTGAATAATTCCTAGGCGGTACCTCTTTTATGTCATCTTTGACGTTAGTCAAGTAGACAGATGTACAATTTTCACGATAGAACAATGTGTTAAAATTATTGAAATTTGTTACGGAAATGGTCGATCTTTATAAATACAATAACATATCGCAAAATTCGTGATTTTTTCGTCCAAATGAGTCGACAATTCAAAGGTTGTGAAAAAATTTCAAAAAACTGGTTCTGTCGAGGATAGAAAAAGGACTGGAAGACCAAAAACTGGGCGTTCTATTAAGAATAGAGTTGCTGCATCGCAATTAGACAAACAATTAGACATTCATGAATCGACTGTTCGGCGCATTCTACCTGTAGACGCGCTCATGGTGGGCAATAAAAGATGTAATTTTTCATAAATAATTTTATATGTACATATCTATAATTGGTGCAAATGGAGGAGCCTAGAGTTTTTAATTCCGAACGGCAGATATTTTTATGAGGAGCTGTTTCATTACAGAAATATATTCGGAGGCTTGCCATTACCTCCGGAGTGCGACGGCTATTAGAAAAATCTTTTTTTTATCGTTATGGTGCTTCGCGATGACTCGAATCTGCACTCTTCTGAATGGTGGTCACGCACCAATCCAGTCGGATACGGCGGCTGCCACATATAATTGTTAAAGGCCGTATTTTGAATAAAAAATAGTGAAGTTTGAAGAAAATAACTTTTTACATGTTTTATTTTAAAACATCTAGGCGCGTCTTTTGGAGGACCCTCGATAATTTCACGCTGCTCAAGTCAAGTTGTTATGAATGCCGATTACATTCTGGTTTTTAAACCAAACTATTTCCATTTATTCAGCGAGGCAGATATTAAAGCTAGGGCTTCTGAGACTAAAGGCACGAAGAGCATAGCCCAATCGCTTGATGCCACAATACCACCAGTGAGTGAAAGATATATGTAATTGGCGCTTACTCCCTTTGTTGAGTGTTTAGCCTATTTGTGGTATGCGTCTTTATATTTCTCCACAAATTGAGAGACGTACAGACTTATGCCGCCACCGAACGGCAGATGGTTCTTTATGAAGAGTTTTTTCAAGGCAGAAATACACTCGGATGTTTGCCATTGACTGCGTAGGAGTGACCGCTATTAGAAAAACCATTTTCCATCGACTACGGCGGCCGCTAATCCTTGTTTTACTAAATAAAAAATTTAAGTTTTTTAGGTCATGATTAACGTTTGATAATCATTAATATGCACTCTCATTTTACTAATTGCATGTTAAAAAATACAGGTGAGCGATAAGTGATAAGTGCTGAAAAATCCATTTAATAAACGTCTATCGATAAAGGCAACAAATTTGTCTTTGATTAAATTATTTTTTTATTAATTTATTGACGGAATTTTTATTAATTATTTATATGGTGCTGAATGCAAATTGCGGTAGCAAAGAAATTATGAAACTTTAATTATTCTTCATTGGTTCTCCACAATATTCTCGCGCCTATGAACTTCTAGCGCTGCAATGCAATAATGGCTTCAATTTTTATTATATCAATGACACCATTCAACAGTTCTTTCCACGGAATGTTTCAGTATAAATATGTATGTATGTACGTATGTTTGAAACGAATTTCCTGGTGCCACAAATCGAATAATATTTTGTTATTTTTATTTTTTGTATTTTCCGCCTTTCGCTGGTATTTGATGCAGCAGAATCAATTTTCTTGTTCGTGCTGTTTCGATGCTTAGTTGTGTATTGTATTTGATACATTCACTTTCAATTTGTGCATGGAATAAAGTTTTTCCCTATGGCCTTCTTTTGTTTTAGTGATTTTCTAGCTCTAGTGATTTTTTTCTCTTTGATATCCGTTCTGGTTATATTTTTATTTTGAGGAAAGAAAGCTTCCCCGCCTACACCAATCTACTGGGCAGACATTGCTTTATTTGTAGGTAAGTATGTGCATATGTTTATATGTAGTCTGCATAAAAACATATTTGTACAGGGTGTGACTTTATTGCGTTTTTATAGAATTAATTAGGTTCACATTTTGAATTTATGATCTTTTGATATATTTGATAATATTAATATATTTAATAATTCAATCAAAATTATTCAAACTAAAGGGTTTTCCAATAACAGGTGTTATTTTGAATTGGATTGCGCTATCGAGAGATGATTAACGACTTTTATGGCCGGAATTGGATGGTATTGATCTGGACAACGTTTATTTTCAACAAGACGGTGCTACGTGCCACGAAACCATTGATCTTTTACAGGAAAAGTTTCCAGACCGTGTTATCTCTCGAAGAGGTGATCACAATTGGCCGCCGAGATCTTGTGATTTAACCCCTTGTGACTTTTTTCTTTGGGACCACATGAAAGAGAAGGTCTACGCCAACAGCCCAGGGTAGATTCAAGACTTCAAGATGGAATTCGTGAGGCTATCGAGGGCGTAGGGCAGCCACTTTGCAATTCGGTTATGGAAAATTTCATTTCCGCTATTAACGGCATACCTTCCTCTTTATAATGAAATAAACATCCGATCATTTATATTAAAAAATAGCATTTTTCTTTGAATATCAAAATAACACCTCTTATTAGATAACCCTATATTACTCTTAACATAATTCCAAAATTTTTAATTAAATATATATTTTTTTAAATTAATATTCTCATAAGATAAACTCGATTTACGATATGGTTGCCAATTGAGCGATTTCCTGAAATTAAAATCGTTTCTACTTTCATCTATTTATTTTTTTTTCTCGAATATTTATGTATTTCCCTCGTTACTAATTCTTTATCTTTTTCTTTAATACCTTCTACAACTTCAACTTCAACGAAGGTCTTCTTCTTCTTGATTGACGCGATAACCACTTAAGTGATTTTGGCCGCATTTAACAAAGCGTGCCAGTCGTTCCTTTCTCGTGCTAACCGGCACCAGTTGGACCACCAAGTGATGCCAAATCCTTCTCCATCTGATCTTTCCAACGTAGAGGAGGCCTTCCTCTTCCTCTGCTGCCACCAACTGCTACCGCATCGAATGCTTCTAGAGCCGAAGCGTTTGTATCCATTCGGACGACATGGCCCAGCCAACGAAGCCACTGGATCTCTATTTGCCGCACGGCTCGCACGATCTTTTCCGGCATCAGGTTGAAAAAGTCGCACAACAACGAGTCACCCTGTCTGAAACCTCCTTTGGTATCAAACTGCTCGGAGAGGTCTTCCCAATTCTAACGGCTTCAGGTCAATCATTGTAAAAAACCTATGGTTGTATGTTTGACTTTAATAAATAAATTAACACATAAATATCGACTACATCTATATTTTGTAATAGAAAAAATACATACATATGTCGATTAAATCAGTTACGGTCAATCGTATGATATAAGTTCACTTTGAGTTATGTTTTAAATCGAAGCATTTTTCCTTAAAAGTAATTTTATTTAGATGTTTAATTTCATTGTCGACTGACGTTTATCGATCGGCTGGCGCTTTAGGAGCCTTTGCTCCCAAAGTAATCATTTTAATTATTTTGTCGGTATTTCCATCGCATGGCGTTTTAAGAGTTTTTGCTCCCAAAAAATTTGGCAATAATCAACACGAGTTTTGAGCACTTTGAAATTTGCACTTTTCTGTACTCAAATTGAATGGACTATAAAACTACATACCCGGAAGTTTTCTAAATAAAAAATAAACTAAAAAGTTGGAAACTACCGGAATTTTTTTAAATTTTGTACAAAGTTTGAAACGGTGCATTAAATAGTTTTTGTTGAACTATATTTTTATATAAAAAAATAAATAAATGGCAATATTTCACATATTTCTTTCTTTTGACCCTCGCAGTGGATTATGTATGTAGACATATAAAAGCACCCAATAACCCATTTTTTTCAACATTTTTCATCAGGGAATAATAAGCGCACAGAAGGTTGGAAAAAATTCATACCTTTCATGGATTGTCTGATGAGTAATAAACGCGGGATTAACGAAAACAGACAAAAAAAAACATATCGAAGCGAGACGAAACAAAGCTTTTATGTTATTTCGAAATGCTCGTGTAAAGAAAACAAAAAATACAACTTTTTACTGTGAAACACTAAAAAACAAGAAAAAAATTACAAAAATAAAGAAAACTGAAAAGCATTGCTACTTCAAGCTTTGACGAACCGTAACCGTGCACGCATATCAACCACAAAATCAATTAATGATAAATGACTGTTTGATGTGGTGGTTAAACGAATGCGTCTTCAAATGGTTAGATGGATTAAAGTTTGTGATAAATAAATTTTAGTCAGCAAATACATAGGTACTTAAATGCTTTAAAGGGTAAAAACTTCCTGAGATAAAAAAAAATAGATTTTTTTGCTTAGTTTAGAAGATATTCCTACGATTTTTTTTTCTTCAAAAATATTTAAATAATTAATATAGAAAAGTTGATTATTTGATGACAAACATTTCTACACATTTTTTAACTAACTTGAAAATAAGAAGGAATTTCTAAAGTGACCAGGAAAAACCGTCTTGCACGAAATCTTGTCTTTGATAGAAAATGTTTTTTTAATAGCCGTCGCGCCTCGGCAAGCAATAGCAAACCTCCGAGTGTTGCTGCCAAATAAATAAATAAATGAAAAAGCTGCTCGCAAAAGAACATCGGCCGTTCGGAGTAGGTTTAAAATTGTAGGTAGCTCCATTTTTGGAACATCAAGGTGAACACTACAAATAGGAGGAGGAGATCGGCCAAACACCCAAAAAGGGTGTAGGCGCCAATTATATATATAAAAACATGGGCTGAAAAGTCCCGGGCCTAACAAAGAAAACACGTTTTTTTGATCAAAATTAGCTTTATTCAACAACGTAATTTCCATCAAGAACAACGCAATGATTTCAGCGTCGCTCTAACATTTCAATACCACTTTTGTAGCACAATTTATCCTTTGCCTTCAAAAATAGACCTTTTCATTTGAGTGAAATTTCTTACCGGCGAGCAATTTTTTAGCTCGGCGAACAACTAGTAATCGCTGGGAACCAAATCTGGCGAATATGGGCGATGTGGGAGCAATTCGAAGTTCAATTCATGTAGTTTTACCATTGTTTTTATTGACTTGTAAGACGGTGCGTTGTCTTGTTGTTGTTGTTGTTGTAGCAGCAGAAACATTCCCCATACATATATGGGGAATGCTGCTGAAGTGACAGTCCTTGGCCGAATATAAATCCAGGTCGTTCCGGTAACGTAGAACCGACTGTCGTGGGAACGTTGTCTTGTTGAAACAAAACTGTGAGCGAACGCGGCACCCACCCTGAACAGAGCTTTCTCATAGTCACATGCTCATGCAATATAAAGCCAAGACGTTCTTTTGATAATTTTACGATGCAAGTTACTCAGGCAACCTCATTCAAAACGATTTTGTGGATTTATTTGATGTTTTCTGGCGTTGCTGCCTCATTTGGACCTCCATTGCGGTGTGCAACATCTGTGTCTTTACAACCAGTCAGCAAACCATCCAGGCTTTGCTTGGACGGCAGCCAGTTAAAGTACTCCCACCTTCGGCCTTGCAATCTTGTTCCAAAAAATGGATGAATATTTAAATCAGTTATGACTTCGATACGGGAGAGCTGAGTTCATGCTGGTGCCCTCAATATCAGAAGGTTTACCGTGGTACATATCTGTTTTGTCACTTTGCATGGTTCAAATATCTCAATGTTGCCAGCCCACATGAAAACTCCATTTGACCTTCCTGCCTCGAGAAACGCTTTCTGTCTGAGTGTCTTGCATTTATTAAGAATAGCTGAGGATTTTGATGTATTGATAAACGAATATCTGAGCTCTTTAAAAAAAGCTAGAAAGAATAAAATGGCAACATGATGGATAACCTCAAATGCTATGAGTTTTGTATAAGTATAGTCACGAGCAAAAAATTACACCAGAACCTAAGAATCATCCACAGTTTTTGATATTTTCTGATATTTTAGTGAAATCACTCTATACAATAACAATGCATGAGCGACCTCGATACGTATTGAATAATCAAGTGACAAGAATGCTAACAAGGCGCCACATTAATATTACATAGGCATATTTTGGATATCGTCAGCCGCAGAAAAGTGGGAAGCGAGAGAAAAAAGTATGCTCAAAACAGTTCTTAAATGGATCCATGCATACATACATATGTATTTATATATGAGTTGATTTGAATTAAGAAATATGCAACACACGTAAACAAATGTGGTGAATAATCGCAACACATAGGAATAATGGAGAACGACAGCGGTAAGGAAAAAAATCTGACCAAGCCCAATTGCAAACAAGTATGAATTATCTATATATGTATGGTAAGTATATGTGTACAACTCCATGTCCACTCCCTTTTACACTTCAAAACAAATATAAGGTATTGCAACAACTTCTGATATGCACACATATGTACATACAAACAATCATATTCAAGCATAAGTGCACATAAGTGAAATCCCGGCCACTGCGTAACAACAATGGCACAATGACACTTTAGACATGCCAGTGTAGGTATGTAAATATTTTTGCAACGTGAAATAATTCGAAAAAGCTGCTGTAATAATGTACAAAAATGTCCCTGCATACTTCTCTTTGGGCTATCTAAAAAATATTCTAATTACGAATATAATTAAAGATAAACTAAGATTTTTGCGCCTCAGGCGTAGGCTTTTAAAAATTGGTCAATCGATAGCAAGTTCTCACACTAACACAAAGGCACTTTCGTTTGTACTAAGGCATCTTCACGAAAACGTATGTAATTTAACACCTCAATCTTCCGCCTGACAGCATATGCAGCGCACAATGAACACAGTGGACACAACGCTATTTTAATGCCTCGCTAGCAATAGGGTGATGATTAAGTGACACTGCGTCATCTACTGCATATACGGCGGAACAGTGCGCTAGCATTCTGAGTCTGATATCTTACGAGTATGTATTTTACATTCACTTATTCAAGTATTCTAGTATGAAAACTTACTTTGTATAGTAGAGACGACTTTGGTCTGAGGTATGGAGATAATGCTGATGACAACACAATGCATATTTCTATGTTTGTGGTAATTGTATGTAAACGATTTGTGCGCGCACCTTTTTGTGTTAAGCGTTCAAGTTGAAAGATTTCTAAGAATCCATGAAATATTCTTTTCCGCTAGGCTGTCTTTCTATGGTAGAATACCCCCGCCTTTCAAATGGGGAAATATTTTATACATTTTTATATGTATGCATGTGTATGTTTGTCCTAGGGAGGTCAATACTCTTATTAGCAGAAAATTGTTCGGAGTATTTTAAAAATAAACCTAAGATCCTGGGATTCACCTTGGGACATAACTTATTTATAGTAAAATAAAACCATTTAAAACGTAAAATAAACTGATTTTAAAAACCACACCGCCCAGGAATTATTCACTATTGACATCTAGGCATCACTTTTAACTTAGTTTTTTATTATTAATTTTCATAAAAGTGGCCATTATCAAGAGTAAGAAATGTAAAGTATTGTTAATACTAATAATAAATAAATAATAATTATTATATTATAATTATTTTTATTAATATAATTTTATAACTTTTTGAATTCTTTTTAATGGCTTTATTTTTATAGCTATTTATTATTTATTTTTTATTTTTATTACTATTTGTTTTAGTTTATCATAATTTAATGGCTGGTTACCCCTAAAACACACGGATGTTATCTCAAGTTTGGAAAAAAAACATGAAGTACCTTGGTTGAAATTCGAAAAATAAAAATTCAAAATGGTGGACTTAAAATTTTTAAGCTTCTTAAGATTTTTAAACTTCTTTTCAAAAAAAGGGTTGAATTTTATTGAATGCTTTGTTTGTGACAACCTTTCCCGTAGTACGCGTGTTCAAAATCTGCTGTGTGCACGAAGCAGCAAAATGATAGAAAAGGTTTTTCTTGCTATATAGCGGCTATCCCTTGGCAATGGTAAACTGAAAATAAAAAAGCTTCCCATAAAAACCATCTGACGTTCGGAGGCGTCATAAAACTACAGGTCCCTCCATAAGCGCCAATTAGGTATGTATGTATGAATTATAGCATGTCAAAACCGATCTTCTGCCAGTCGTTTGTTGTTATTCTTTTATTGTAACTATATGGCATGCAATGTGGGTACACTCGTGCTCTTGTATATTTTAGTATAGAATTTTTACATTTCATGTTGTTGAGCAATCGTGCTAGGCTGGTATGGTAGGTTGGCTTATGCTACGCGAAATTATGTCTAAGTCTTGTTTGACACAGTTTTAGTTCCTCATTCGTTCGGTATTGTTGTAAGATTCTTCGTGAATGTTCATGATTCTGCACAATATTTAAAAACAAATGCAATTTAGCAAACCACAAGTCTTACGCTTTTCTTTAAAAAGAAGGGCAATTTCATTGAACCGTTCCTTTGAATTTTTTAAATTTATTTACAGGACTTGTAATCTATAAAACATTCAGGAAACTATAGTTTTCGTATATATATTTTTGGTATAATTTGATACATTTCTACAACAACAAAAAACAAACCAAGAGTAGTTAGAAATTATAAAAATAGTAGGGAGCCTGTGCAATGTTAATAGAGAACAAATAACCAGAATAGATAATTCAAGTAGCGAGCTTTGCTCAAAAAAATAAACTTATAAGTGAAGTTTTGAAAGCTACAAAAAACAGAGAGAAAACAGTGTGGGTGTGTCTTATGCTAACGCTTTTAAAGGGGTTCGTGGATTCCTGCAACAATTTCGTTTTACTTCGCAAAAGGGTTTTCTTCGCAATGTTGCTTCTTAATATGATAATGTAATTTATGCAAACAGATCATTTCTTTAAATCTAAAATGCTTCATATGATAATGAAAATATAGCTGGCTCAAGCAAACAGCTTTTATGCCAACAAATTATTGAATTAAAATAGCAACAGCAAGCACAACAAACAGTCGACGGCTAGTGAAATGCAATAAACTGACACTGTCCCTTGTCCTAGATTCTTGTTAGGCATTAGCCCGAATAATAAATTAAACAACTACACTTTTGCACATGCATATGTACACACAACTTTGATCGAAAAAATTGCAGTGTGTTGTGAATATTTAACAATTCAAAGAAAAACTATTAATAAAACTTTTTATGCCAGATGGTAAAACTAAACACCATGCCACCGAATTTATATTAATTAATATTAATATTGCATAATAATATTTATATAATTAGTTTTTATTTTTGCAAGCAGGTGCTCGTTAACACCAAAAAATTGTCCATCACGATAAAATTCAGAGAGTAAAATTACAGTTAGATGCAAGAGAACGTTCATTTTTTGGAGAAATTTTAGCCATGATCTGAAAGCACTGACTGAATGAACTTTTTGTAAACAAACAAATTAATTTTTGTGGAATCTGGTCTTTCGTGCACTTCGTAGGGGCCGGTTTGAAATTTGCATTTTATAGTCAGATACGATAAAATGGAAACTTTAGCACGCAAAAACGTAAATACATACATATATAGAGTATATTTATGGTAATTTTTTAGGCAACACAAATCTTGTTAAACAAACTCAGCTAATATGTCTTCTTATACCGGTTTTTGCAAGTGCAAATTTTGCGTCCGTAACTTTTTGCTTTTTGAGAGAGAATTTTAGCCTACGCTCTCGATTTGAATTGATGGCAGGTGATGGCTAATTTTTTTATCGAACACAACTATTAGTTTCTGATCAAATTAATAATCTAAATATTTCCTGTGGATCCAGCGAGGAACAATCAAGTTGCCTTGTTCGCACTCCCCTCTTACTGTGCTCAAAAATAGCAATGCAAGAGAAGTAATCAAAGCATTTTGATGAATTCGAGGGAAATTGGAATTTTTTCAGTATTTTTAGTTCCGCATAGTTTTTTATACGGATAAATTGATTGCAAAACATTAGTACATTTTTCTCAGTATTAATCGTATGAAAGAGGAAAACGAATTAAGGAATTGATGTCGGAGGGGAACACTTAAGAATTTATGCAGTATTTGATTGGTTGTGCTATGAAATGTGCTAAGAAAATGGATGCCAAAGAGCAAAAAAAATTACTGGCTTTGCCGCGTGAAACCCGCAAAAAGTTTAGAAATGAGCCAAATCAGATGTTGATAACTGATAAATTTAAAAATCAGCAAATAAAACAAAATAAAAATCGTAGACGAAGCCTCGTTCTGAAATATTTTTTCTTGGGTAGAGAAATTTGAGTTATATGCCACTGCTATTATTTCGAACAAAGCTATATGTACATCCATCAATGTGTAAACATGCACATATGTAACTTGTCGGCAATCACTAAAAATTTTGGCTTTATACTTAATTAAATTTTTACAAAAGTATAATATACATATAGGTATACATAGTACGAAATTTGCAAAATGCAGTTTTAGTGCGATAAATGACAAAAGATAATTTCAATTCAAAATTTACGTATTTCAATTGAAGTTTTCCATTCACAAAATAATAAAATCGATAGTAAAGATTTTATTTAGCAATAAAGATTTTATTAGCTTTTCGTATGCATTGCATTGTTTGTGGCATCTACGCACATACACACATATGCCAATACGAGCTCATAAATTTTCTTTCACACCTGGAGCTTCAGAAAATTTACGCCAAGGTGCCAAAATGTGATATTTAGCTACCATTGGAGAGTAGTAGTTACACGATATTGTCAAAGCATCTGAGATTTTACTTTTATGTGGGAACAAATCAATAGAAAACAAAATGAACTCTGACAATGATTGAGTACAGGTGGACTTTCTTTGGACTCTTAAAAATTCGGGTGAGTAGATCTTTTGAAATAGCGGATAAATATAAGAATTTCAGCAAATTTGAAAGGCAATAGATATAAACTAACTCGATTGTTGTTGTTCGTTACGGATTTTATTGTTTGTGCTTTTGTTTTACGAGTTCACAAAACTATTAAGCGCAGTGAAATCATTAGCCGTCGTCGTCTATCTTATCAATCGGCAGGCCAAGGAAAGAGGTTGTTTCGACGGGCTCATGTGAAGAGGTGATTAGTGTGATGCGGGGCACTTTAACGTGTCGGAAACAGTTTGAGTATGACAGAAAGTGATTCTACCAATTCTACGTCTGCAATGGGTGCTGGTTGGACTCATATAATGGCATTCGGGGAGCGAGAGTTCATGAAGGTGGTAAAGGACTCTGAAACAGTGTAAACTTGTAGTGGGAATACCTGCGTGGCACTGTCTCCCTGTCTTAGAAAGCGTGGCAGATCAAAAAAATTACCACCCTACTCAAATTAATTACACAGTTTAGACAGTTTAAAAACAAAATATAAAGTTATTAAACTCTCGATATTAAACACTTGGTATCACTATAGATCAATTTCTGATCTATGTGCGATCTACAGGATCAGCTAAGTCCAACCTAACCTAATCCTTGGATAGCTCTGCTCTTGTTAAAGCAATCCGATATTTGGTACAAAATATGATCCCAAAAAAAAAAGACGGCACCAGTAAAATTAAAAAAATGGGCAATTCCACGCCCACGCCGTGTGTGTCTCGATACAGACTTAACAAAACTTGCCCAAACCTGGTACATGTTTTGCTATATAAATGTGGCAAATCATTCGTGTATAAATCTTATATTGCTAATAAATTTGGCAGACGTGATTAATACGTACATATATAAGTAGATACTATGTAAATAGTTTATGCTAACCTTTTGCACAGCTTCGGTAGCAATTTGTATTGCTTTCTAATATTTTTGCATTGGTGGATAAATTTTGTCACATAAATATTTGCAATTTAAGACACAGCTCTGCTTTCTTTTTGCATACTTCTTATGAGCACATGCAATTAATTCCTTCTCACATATCAAGCAAAAACAAAATTAAAAACAAACTGGTTATACACACTCTATTTCTAGTGCTGGCGCGTAATTGGAGCCTCGAAACTGGCTTTCCGATTTTCTTTCAATGGCTTCGTATATTTAGTTTTCTGAGCTATCCCACGGTTTATCACACATATTTTGCAGTTTTCGATCATAATGAAAATATGAAATTAAACAAAGTCCAACTAAAGACTTGTGTTCTAAAAATTCACTACATTTTTAATGTAATTGAGTCACCGTATAAACAAAAAAACACGAAGGCAACGGCAAAAATGAAAATGAAAACAAATTTATCCGCCACGAAAAACAACAACACCATAACAAGACAACTCAACATTTGCAATCGACCAATGCAAGAAGCTCCCATTTCCACTGGAGCCAACATCAGGGCTGCACATATGGGCACTAAAAAGTATCTGAGTTGCTATTAAGCCTAGTGCAATGTTTTACACCGCGCGCTTAATGTTTATAATGTGGTTGTCATAAGCCCATGTGTTTTAATATCTGTAAAATTTCTGTTTAGACTTTGCTCTACAAAATGACAGCTGATTTTAAGACACTGAAGAAATTCGGTAAGGTGATATTTCACGGTCTTCACATAGAACTTTGTTTAAAGAGTTAATTGTTAATTCTCATAATGTAAATGGATTAAGGCAATTTTCGATTACAATATTGCCGAAAAATGACAGTTAATACCCATTGTGAATGAAAAATAATGAAACTTTTAAAGAGAAGAACAAAGACTGGATGCAAAGTTCGTTTGCACTAACACGTTCGAATATACGTTGATTGTTTTGATATTTCGTAGCATTAAATTGAAATTTAAGACCTTTTTACCACTAAAGTTTTAATCAGAATTAACGTAAAGGGCTATCTCCATCTGGTAAAATTAAGGATCAATAGGTCTATGTGATGGCTTTCAGCCAGCCAGGTCAACCTAACCTAACTTCGTCGTCTGTATGATTATATATTCACAGCACTGACATCACGGCGAATTTTTGTAATCTATCATTCGTGATTTTTCCCCATATCAATTTCGCGTAGGCAAAACACATAATTTTGATAATAACAATTACCGAGTCGAATATTTCAGTTGTTCGAGTAAGACCACCTTATTAAATCCACCTGGATTTCATTCGTGGGCTGTTATCAAGGCGAATTATTTCATGGTAGTGGTACTAGAACATCAGATTTTGTGATTTGGTGTTCCGAATGTCAAAGTCGACTGCTTTTTCATCATGGTGTGCAAAATACCGAAGGTTACGTCTTCCGAAAACCTCTACTTTATTTTTCGGCATTTTGACAACCGATGACGTCATCTCTTCAAATAACCAAACACAAGGAGAAGTTACGGGTTTGTAAAAATTCAGTGAATGGCTTGATAATATTGTAATTTTACGTTTTACGATTTCTAAATTGAACAAGCTAATAAAAATGAAGTGCCGCGTATTAAATTGTGCATCCCTGAATTAGAAAAATTCCTCCAAATGCTTTATTGCTTGAAGTGATGATGTCACAGCGTATTTGGAAGGCGCAATCTTGTATTCTATCATTCTTGCAAAAAACGTTCTCGTCTTGGAACGTTCTTCGATATTGTGTTCATTCAAAATCAGCTGTTGCATGTATTCCAATTAGGAAAAATTATGGAAACAGAACTGACAATAGCTGACTCCATAGCAATCAAATTATTGCGAGGAGGTGCATTAATTACTGGTAATTATAAAAAAATATATATTTTATGAAATCAGAATAAAAACAGCTTTATTTCAAGGTGTGGGCAATGAATTACATCTACATACACCGAAAACAAGCGAACGCCTCGTGCTTTCTCAGAGATTGCGCGCTAAAGTACATGGTATTGTTGATATGCCGATGAAAATCGCATGTCGGGATCAGGGAAGGCTAATTGTACACGGAGAAAAGGAGTGTTTGTTGTTGCAATATGACTGTATCGAAGAAAAGGTGTGAAATTGATAAATTGAATTAAAATTTTATTTTTCAACAAGTCTCTATTTTGCTAGTACACCTTTAAAGAGCTTTGGCATTTTCAACTTACTGATTGGATAAGCTCAGCTGGTTTCCTGCAAGATCCAAATGAGTTTATTCTTCTTACGTCGCATAGCGTGGTTCTACACATTTTGTACGATGAGAACGCAGAAAAAGGAGGTGTTTGTAAGGTTGTAGCGAAATCATCTTCTAACGATAAATCAACCCTGTATTGTTCTCGTATTCATGGAAAGACTTTGGAGGAACTGGTAATTTTTGGAGGCAAGTATGAGTCTTTGGTGAATTAGAAAATACATTAATTTGCTTCTATTGCATATAAAAAGGTAATGCATTTGGTGAACTTCTAATATGGAAACCATTTTCGGGAGATAACATTTCAAACAATATTGACTGCACCCAGTTTCAAGTAGACCTAAAGCGAAGGCAACCAGCACATAATGGAGTTATCTTTTCCATTGACTTCGATGATGCATTTGGTTTACTGACTACTACATCGGACGATCGGTCGATACGTTTCTGGAAGCTTGAAAAGCCGTCAACTGATGATTGGAATAAATTCAATCTCAACGCAATAGCTAGCGGTTATGGCCATGTTGCGCGCGTGTTTCAAGGAAAAATTATACATTGTTGTGAGTTAGCATCCAGTGTAGATTGTTAAAATAGGATATGGCAAATTTTTTCAAATATAAAATAGTCTATATTTGTTATTTTAATAATAGCGCAAACCTTAAATACAGTGACTATTTTGTCTCTTTCAATGCAGGTGGCCAACAATTTGCCGTGACCGTAGCAGAAGATTCGCATGTTTGCGTTTGGAAAAGTAATGCTGAGTTAGTATTCAAAAAACGTGTTCAATTCGGTGCTGTGATTTGGAACTTTGAATATGATCAACACACCCACACACTGTACACCGTCGGCTCCACAGGCAATCTATTTACGCTTAATCTTAAAAATGTCATACAAGAAGCAAACCAGTCTTCAACTACAACAGTATTGACTGATTTGGAACCAAAAGAATATGTTGCCAAAGCGAAATTCCTTCAATTTGACATGCTCGTCGGTGTGACCAATAAAAGTCGCCTCATGTACACTAGCCTCAAATCCAACGAGGAGAATGATGGACTTGAATGCGGAGCGTGGCAAGTTTTGGAGATGAATAAACTATTTAAATGTACAGTGCTTGAAGTATACGACAATTATATAGCGCTTTGTGGCTACAAAAAACTAGCATTTTTTAAATATTGTCAGCAAGGAATATTCGAAAAACTATTTGATGGCGATATTATGGATGGAGTAATACGAGCATTTCATTTCTTGAGCAATAGTACGTTTTTAATTTCTGACGAGACGGGCAAATGTTTACTTCTCGAAGGTGAAAGTCTACAGTTACGCATTGCTGTACCACTGCCGCATTGCAAAGAACCATGGACGACAACCGCTCTGCGAATTCAAGCACAAGAAAAAAAAGAATTTCTGGTGATTAGTAATCGTATGGGAAATATACTGCTGTTTAACCTAGAAGTTGCTACTGCCAGTTGTATACTTACGTCCACTCTTCGGCAGCTACATGGCGCATTGGGCGCAACAATGCTTTGCGTACAGGAAGTGTGCAATGAGGAAGTTTTTATACAGAGTGCTGGTCATGACGGCTCACTGCGGCTGCTGTCCATTGAAATCAAATCGGGCACTATTACATCGCATCAGCGCACGCCTGTACCGGTAGCGTGGGTCGAACATTTAATTGCCATGGAAAACTCTGAATTTCTTTTAGGATTTAACGATAACCATTTTGTGGTGTGGTCCCAACAGCATGACTTCTCTGTGCAAGTACCATGCGGAGGTGGTCATCGTAGTTGGCATTATAATATTACTACAGATGTCCATAGTACAACGTTTTTGCAGCTGCTCTTTATAAAAAATAAAGCGTTACGACTGCATAAGCTTAAGTTGTTCAATAATCCTGCAACCAGTTTAAAGGTATTCCAAAATCGGTGGCACACGCGTTCATGTAACGTCCTGGAGTTGGTTGAGGCAGCTAACCATGGGGAACCGCACCCGATACTTATAAGTGCCGGCGACGATAACATTGTAAAAATATCCAAACTAATGCCCCGAGGTCGTCTAGTACAATGTGCAGAAGTACATTCACATATTTCCAATGTGAGAGCATTGAAAGTACTACAAGTATATGCGGATCAAGTCTTAATATTTTCAGGCGGCGGACGTGCCCAATTGTGTATAACACGATTAAATCTAAAAAGTTTTCGTATCCAAGAACTTGTAAGTTACACCCTAAACAAGAGTGGACAAATGAAAGGACAAATAAATTGTTACCGACCAGATCCGGAAACCCGCATAATGGCATGCGATGTTGTCAAAGCGAACACTGAAAATTCAGGTGTGGATATGGGGTACCTTATATTCCTATGTTGCTCAGATGGATATCTGCGTAGGGTGCTAGTTAACTCGTCCTTTCAAGTAGTTTCCGAGCATTCCGCATATTATGGCTGTTGTTTACTCCAAGTAAGAGCAATCGCGAATTCATACTTGATAATCGCGGGCACAGATGGAAATTTACGTTTCTTTGACTTAGATTTGACCGAGTTTCCCATTCAATTGTCGCACCATGCCAGTGGTGTGAACGCGATGGACATTCTGTTCGAGGTAGGCAGCAATATACTGCATATACTCACCGGTGGTGATGACCAGTCGGTTTCCTATAGCTGCTTACAATTACAAGATGCCAAAAGTTTTAAAATCAAAAATAAATTCCATCTGGCGAATGCACACTCGGCGCAAGTTACCGCTGTTCAGCTTTCGTCCGATGGGAAAACCGTATGTGCCTACACCTCTGGCTTAGACCAGACTATTAAGATGGTTGACATACAAACCCAAGAGGTTGAACTGATTTGTTATACATGCGTATCGGACATTAAAGGTCTAGTCGTAGATGATTGCAAACGATGTTTTGTCTATGGCTGTGGCATTCAAATATTTAAACTAAAAAAGTAATAAGGTGAATTTTTAAGATGAATTTAGTTTATTAGTTAATTGTTTTACACACCATTTAAATAAGTCCCACGAAATTTTTTTGGTAATATAGCAGACACAATACACATGTTTTTGTATTTAAGGAAATGGAAATGATTGTATATACAGATAAATATATATATTGCGTACGAAAATAAAACTTAGGGAGGAGTACTGTCTTCGTCGTCCATTGCACCGATTTGTTTTGTTGATTCTGCAACCGAATAGGGAGTTGTAACAAGAATATTGAAATCGAGGTGTTCCATATGACCCTCTTTCTTGTTGCGATAATCCAACATGAGTTCTTTGAATGTCTCAAAACTGCTGAATGAATGTAGAAGTTCAAATATTTCGCCGTTGCTTAAAATATCATCAAAAACCTTGTTTTTCCTAATATTAAGAATATTATTAGGCGAATTTTTGATTTGCTTTTTTAAATAAAATACTCAAGTTCCTCTGCAAAACGGCTTATATTAAAATCAGCCATGCGAGCACATAATTCATCAACAAAGAAAGTCTCAAAGGTATTTGCGTACTCTTGAAATATATCCATGTACTCTAGTTTATTTTCTTCGGTATTTTCCATGCGATTCCAATATTTCTCCAGGAAATTATTGTGAAGTGCCTGTATTCGGTATTTTATGGTATAGTTTATTAAATACAAAAAGCCAATAAACATTTTGTATTTTATTTTTTAAAAACCTGGAAAGCTTCGCCAAGCACAATGTCTTCGATGTGGCCAATGACATCGTCGAAAAATTTGCTTCCCTGCGATTTGCCGATAATATCAATAGACTCGTCCGGTAACGTTGCTTCCATTCAAATAAAGTAATTAATTTTAACTTAACAAAATATATTTTCCCTTTTTTTCTAAATTTTTGTTACAAAAATTATTTATTTACGGTTTTCCATCAAATTTTTCTGACGGCAAGCACCTGGTTCATATTGTTTGGTTTATCGTTGCTATAGAGCTTACGTCCCTTATGTGACATACGCCCGATAACTTATGCTCGTATTATAGATTTTATTAGTGGCTATTTTAACAGCATAATATATATACATACACATGTTTGCTGCAGCACCTAGTATTAAAAAATAATGGCTTCATAAAGATATTGATGCTACGCATCAGTTTTTTTTTATTTGAGACCACAATGTCAATTGAGCGCAAATTAATATTTTACTTCTATGGAAGAATAGAAATAAGAGCATAATGCCTCGGGCAGCTCAACAAAAACAGCCGTAGATTGTCGATTCCATCAAGACTTCGCTTTGAGCAATTCGTCTGTTGCAATGATAACTACCAACTATATGATGCAATCATTTTTTAATCTAACATAAAATAAATAAATTTCATTCTGAAGGTGATAATTTACTCTTAGTAATCTTCACAACAGAACTGAAAATATCAAATTGATTTCTAAATCGGCTTTAAATAGTCTCATGTTATACAAATGTACATCTAAAGCTGCTCAGTTTGTATCATTGCTTTTCTTTAGTTTTTTGTGTTACGTCAGCTTCTTCCAGTTTAGCAGCTGCACGGTCGGCTTTATTTTTTTCATACATCTGCATTAATTCTCGTTTGCTGGGAATTGGTTTAATATGTCCAGCTTGTACAAGATATTTTATTGACACCGTTGTACCACCTGTAAAAATAATTTAAAATATTTAAGCATAAAAGAAATGAAGAACTACAAGAAAATTAAACTCTGATAAAATCGTTTATATTAAACTAATGACTAAGAATAAAAATAATTCTCAAATATATGCTATATAAGCACTATTTCTATCAAAACAGAATCAGTCAAAATGCGAAATTTGTTAGTATCTTTAGCAAGCTGCTAAATTTAACTAATATTAACTACAACTTTGTTCGTTTTTCTATCGGGTCCCTCTGTACGGTATTCTTTAAGAACCTAAAGTTAAACCAATTTACAATACCTTCCCGATACTATTTACTAAATAACTAAACTTATCGGCTGCACAACTCATTGCCACAAATGCGTGTTTTATTTTTATATAACAAGTTAAATTATGAAATAGATAATTTTACCTACCTAATGTGACCGCATAACGTAAGGGTGTCGCCACCTTGTAACAGAGATAGGCAATTGCATAGTGACCCATGCTCGAATTTTGAAAACGCTCCACAATACTCTCACCAACATGCATATGCTGCAATAACAATGGGATATCTACACCACTAAATAGAAAGATGTTAATGAGCACAAATTTGTAATAACTATTGAATTGCATTCTTACCTTTTAGACAAATAATAGAAACCTCCAAACCAACCAATTGAGGTAACAACGTGAACTGGTATTAACACATACCAATATTTTTTATACATCAATTTGAATTTTGCGAATAGGCCAAGCTTAGATGCTTCACCAAAAATCTCCTCGTCCGCTAGAACGGGAGAGGATTTTGTGTCGGTTTTCCCCGCTAAGTCAGGCGATTTCTTTGTACTGAATGAATGCCGACTGCTTACAAACGGAGCAAGTGACGTGCACTGTATTGTGCCATGCGAATTCAGTAAAGACCATGATCTCACCTTGGTGCCGGCCAGAACAGTCAACGGCATGCGTTGACGTTGTTGCCAAAAGGAATTTTGCGCTAAACGCGACAACAGCCGAAAAGCTGTCATCCCTCAATCTTTTATTTTATTTGATATTTCAATATTTGTTTTGCATTCCCTTCAATGACTTTATATGCTTAATATCTCTTACATTTACACCAAAATATAACTCGGAGGATGGTGAATGTGTAGTGTGCCGATACGGGTAAATACTCGATATTTTGTTAATGTACTGAGTATTTTTTGTACTCGTGCCCTTCATGCAAGTACTCAGGTAGGTATCGAGTACACGGTTAAAGTATTTACCTAATTCACATTCAAGAATTTTCGTTTTGAAAAATTTTAGCCATGCTGTAGTGGTACAAGCAGAGAACGTAAATTCATATGACGTTACGTTCTCTGGTACAAGTAGTGCCAAGTCCGAAAAATTTCGCTTCATTGTATGGCAACATTGGGAAAATGTTGTCGTACACCCAGTCATATCGTATTTCAATTGAGAATAGAACCAGAACAATTCAACGCTTCCATAAATTTTATAATTAAGTCAATTATATGTATTTTTTGTAGCAATTCAAGTATTGTTACAACTGCAAGGCTGTAGCTGCTTTTTGTTATGGGTTTATTTTCTTTTTCTTTGATGTTGTTAATTTCTTTTTGATAGCTCATTTCGATAAATTTCCGATAAAAATTAGATAAGACAGATTTGTACGTAATTTACAAGGCTTGCGAGATTACATATTTTGGTACACATTTTTTCTATATCTATCTCGATTCCTTTATGCTTCTATATACAACTGTTATGTGAACAAAATATTAGAATACATTTGCACAAGTGCGCGCGGGTATATAGAGAAAACCTTCATGGTATCGATTGTGTCTTTCGTAAATAATAATCAATCGCCACCGTCGAAAATTTTTCAGCAATATAATTGAATGCTAAGCAACACTGGTCTACGAATAGCACATTGTCAAACATTGTCTTGTTTATTCCAAAAAATTTAATTTAATTTGATAAATTGTTGAAACAGCGAAAATGTCGTCAGAAGATTTGACGAATACGACAGAGAACAAGAAGCCTATATTCCGAAACATTGACGCCGATGATGCTGATCCAGAAACTACGGAAATTGAGTCAGCATGCATGAATTGTTTTCGCTCTGGTCAAACTCGTTTGCTTCTTACTAAAATACCCTTTTTCAAAGAGGTGGTGCTCATGTCCTTTAAATGTGAACATTGTGGCTTTGAAAGTAATGAAATCCAATCTGCTTCGGAAATACAAAAAAAAGGTGTACGTATCGAACTAAGCGTAAAAAATGCAGAAGACTTGAATCGAAGAGTGGTACGGTCAGATTATACATCTGTTAGTATACCAGAAGTAGAGCTGGAAATACCATCTCAAAGTCAAAAGGGTGAAATAACCACGGTGGAAGGCATAATTGCGAGAACAATAAGAGGTCTAACTCAAGATCAAGAAGTTAGAAAAATAGAGCATCCCGACGCGGCGGCATCTATTGAAGCCTATATTCATAAATTAAACTCTTTAAGGGAATTGAAAAGTCATTTCACTCTTATTTTGGAAGATATAAGCGGAAATATCTTCGTTGAGAATCCTTTTGCACCGTCTTCGGACCCTAATTGTAAAATAATCCACTTTGAAAGACAAAAGGACCAAGATCGAATTCTTGGTATGTGAGCCTTTCTCCGTAATGAAATAAATAATAATTTTATCAGAACAGATATAGTCCTCTGTAATAACATGTATACTTATATTAAACAATTGTCTCTTTTATCTTCTGCGTCAGGTCTTTATTCTCCAGAAGATTCACCTAATGCTGATGAAAATGATCATGATGATGAGAGCAGCGAGGCGCAAAAGAAAAATCTACTTAAACCTATTGCTGAGGATGCTTGGGGAATAGATGATCTAAATGGCGAGGTTTTACAGTTTCAAACATTATGCCAATTATGTGGCTCATCTTGTGAGACGAATATGAAACTAACCAAAATTCCACATTTCAAAGAAGTTGTTATAATGGCGACAGTATGCGAAACGTGTGGTTGTAAAACGAATGAAGTGAAATGTGGCGGAGGAATTGAGGAAATGGGTATTCGTTTTAAGGTCCGAGTGGAAAATAAGGAAGATTTTAGTCGCGATGTACTAAAATCTGAAACGTGCAGCCTTAAAATTTCAGAACTGGACTGTGAAGTTGGACCATCAGCTCTTGGCGGACGTTTCACCACAGTTGAAGGTATTTTGGTAGCAATGAAAGACCAACTGCAAAACGAAGGTTGCCTGTTTAGAGATTCAGCTGATGATGAGATTAAGAAGCGGCTTGAGAGTGTCATTGATAAGTTTGATCAAATACTGACATCGAAATTACCCGTAACTTTAATTTTGGATGATCCAGCTGGTAATAGTTATGTTCAATCCTTGGCAGAATGTGACGAGATAGATAGCAATTTGATAATAGAAAAATACGAACGTAGTTTTGACCAAAACGAAGAGCTGGGACTTAACGATATAAAAACAGAAGATTACTAAGTTTAAAACCGAGTAACTAAAATAAAATAACTTATATAAAAAAACAAAAAGTGCACGATTTTTTTATAAATATCAACACATGAGCGAGCCTCAGTCGTTGACAACGAAGCATACAAACCGTTATCTGATTATGATGAAATACGAATACAAATAGGATGGCTAAAATACAACAAAGCTACGAAATTTAATAATTTCATCATTGGGGTCACAATCTAACAAAAATTACACATGGTCAAAAGATTTTTGAAGTTACGTAGCAGACTGTTATTCGACTCTGAGCGGATTTGACATTTATGCTGATATCACAAGATTTAGCTTGTGGTACTGGCATACGATAAAAATCAGAATTTTGCACATTTGTATTAACCGTATTCGTAAACAAAGCAGTGGCATGAGCATTGGCTGTGTTGATTTTTATCAGTAACTCAAGCTAGATTTTGTGAAACATATCCCAAGTGACGGCAACACATCTGTCAAATTCGTTCAGAACCGAATAAAAGTTTGCTACGTAGAACGCCTTTTCACCATAACTCTATAGACATGCTTTCGTTCGGAGTCGACTATAGACATAGATAACCTAAATAGCCTCTGGCGACGCTCCAGCATGCTTGTCCAGCAGGCTTATATGTGTGCGTGTCGGGTGACACTCGTACTTGCTTCGTGTCACACATACTTGTTGTCGGCTTTTGCATGATGAAAATCAAAAATTTTAGATATTAGCGCCAAGCACCCGACACGCACACATATAAGCCTGCTGGACAAGCTTGCTGGAGCGTAACCAGAGGCTAATAGACATGCCTTGACTAAAACAAAAAAATTAATACCAAACGACAAGACAGAAGTTACCAGAAAGTACGAGTTTTCACATCTAGAAATTAAGATAGTTGTTAAGCATATGTTTATAAGCACAGGTCTATGCACACGAGGTATTCAGTCTTAAGGCTAGTACTAACTTCACAACCGTGAAAGCGACATTCATTCGGCTTGCCGTAAAATGTTGCTAGCAAGTCTGGTTGTCAAATGAGAAGAAACGTTAAATTTATGATCATTGCTCCAGTAGCAATTAGCAAATTTTGGTAAGAAGTGTTTTTAAATTAGCACACATATACATATATTGGGACAAAAAATATAAAGAAGATTTATGTACCTATACTCGTTGCGAAGGCGTTTCGCTTAAAAATGCCATGTCTTCGGATTATTCCAACTGAGACACTTCACTCGGAACCGAACAGTCGGTTATCGTTCAATTTTAAATGACATGTGTATTTTAAATATATACATATATATATATCTATATAATTGACGCGCATACCCTTTTACGTGTTTGGCCGAGCGCTTCCTCCTATTTGTAGTGTACGTCTTGATGTTGTTTCACAAATGGAGAGACCTACAATTTCAAGCCGACTCCGAGCGGCAGATATTTTTTTGAGGAGCTTTTTCATGACAGAAATACATTCGGATGTTTGCCATTGTCTGTCGAGGAGCGACCGCTATTAGAAAAAACTGTTTCTTTATTTTGGTTTTTCACCGAGATTCGAATCTACGTTCTCTCTGAATTCCGAATGGTAATCACGCACCAAACTATTTGGCTACGGCAGCCGCCTTTTAAATAGCTGTGTACTCATGGCGTGAATTGAGTACTACTTTGCCGTGAGATGCATACAAAATTTCACGCATATTTTACGGCAATGCATTTGTATGGATTTTCACAGCTATTACACGTGAAACGCGAAGTTAGTACTATGATTTATGTTGAACGTGTAAACGTACAAAGTAATATAAAGTGATCAAGCATTAAAATCAAATAAATCAAGTAAGTAGTGTTGCCATTAGTTTTTGACTTTTATTTAGCTATAGAGAGACGTTTTGTTCGAGAAATACGGGTTTCTCTCTTTCTATGCGAGCTATTTTTCCATTTGATAGTTTTACAATTACTGTGTCAGTTTTTACCAGAAAATTTGGGGAACAAAGTTAATAATGGTAAGATGTATAGATACTATCATTCTTGTAATAATGGAAAGTTAATTAGTTTTAAGCAATGTGGCAGCTTTATTGTTTGTCAGTGCCAGCTGTTTGGTAGCTCTCATCCAGTCTTGTTGTGTAACTTTGGTGATCTATATTAAATATTGTGGGTTTTATTGCATTTATAATTTAAGGAAAACGCTTATTCCATTTTATTTTTTCTTCAAGGTTTATAATATGTCTGCTTCAGCGGCGCGCAATTCCCATGGTCTCCTTAAACGTGCGTGGAACGAGATTCCCGACATTGTTGCTGGGTCGGTGTTAGCGCTCTTAGGATTAGGACTGGCTACTGCGGGTGTTGCCGGATATTATTCTAAGGACGGTGACAATCGACGTTACAAAACGGGATATGTTGTAATGCGACCCGACGATCCACGTGCTGAAAAAGTTCGGAAAGATTAAGTAGTTTACATTGAAAGCTGAGTTATTTTTTAAACCAAGAAATGTTAGAAAATAGCGAAAATAAAGGTAACGAAATTGTAAGACTCACTTGTGGCCAATTCAATTGTGTCCAACAACGTTGTAATATCATTTTACTAAATAGAAAGTCCATGGTAGGATTCCTACTACTTAACAGGTTGACTGCGTCCAAACAACCGAGAAATATGGCTCCTATTGACCTACAACTAATTTTTACAGATAATGGTAAAATATTAATTTAGGATTAAAAAAATTCACTTAATTTGATGAAATTCGAAATTAGAGAGAAATTCCGTCAATTTATCGTATGGTGGCACGTTAGCACACATTAACAGTAACATAAAGTACCATAAGAGTCAAACGTGTCGCAGCTTCAGCAATTACAATTATGATTTTGATCGTGTTTAATATTTTATCTTGCAAAACATCGCAACTAGTTAATTTTTATTCCAGAGGAGGTTTGAGCAAGTTTAGTATTTTGTGACATTCCGGTAAATGTCCAGTGTAAAGTAAGTTCAAGATATCCTATCAGAGGAGGAGAATGACGAAAATGCGGATAATGGTTTTCATATGGCGGCCGCCGTAGCCGAATGGGTTGGTGCGTGTTTACCATTCGAAATTCACAGATAAAACGTTGGTTCGAATCTCGGTGAAAACAAAATTTATAAAAACATTTTTCTAATAGTGGTCGCCCCTCCGCAGGCTATGGCAAACCTCCGAGTGTATTTCTGTCATGAAGAAAGCTCCTCATAAAAATATATCTGCCGTTCGGAGTCGGCTTGAAACTGTAGGTCCCTCCATTTGTGGAACAACATCAAGACGCACTCCACAAATAGGAGGAGGAGCTCGGCCAAACACCCAAAAAGGGTGTACGCGCCAATTATATTTATATATATATGTATATATAGAAAATAGGAAATCTACTTCTGAAAGTGAAATAAATAAGACGTTTGAAACTATTAAAGGAAACCTTCAACTTCCTGATTCACAGGAAGAAACAAGTTACCAAGGTGAAAGGGGGAAAAAAACCAGCCAATTTGAATTGTCATATTAACAAGCCAAGCAGTATACGTGGTTCCGACCTTTCCCACGACAGTCGGTTCTACGTTACCGGAACAACCCGGATTTATATCCGGCCAAGGACTGTCACTTCAGCAGCATTCCCCGTAAATGTATGGGGAATGTTTATGCTGCTACAACAACAACAACAACATGGTGGGATATATCAAGAACTTCATACAAGCAAAGAGTTCTGCGTTATTCACCGGTTGACACCAGCGGTTATATGGGTCTTTTGAACTAACGGAAAAATTCTGAATTTTATTTTATTATTTATTTTATTTTTTATTCATTTATTAGTATTAATAATACTTTACATTGCATAAGCAGACTGAAGCAGCGTAATTAAAGATCTTGTTGCGGTTTTGCACCTTAGTTTTAATTCCGGTTGTATGCGCCGAAGAGGTCAAACCAGCCAAACTTTAGGGTTGTTAACCGTTAATATTGGTATGTCTTCGATTTTCACCTTTAACTGCAGTTTGACATACATCGTCCAGGCGGCAATGAGGTCGCCATGGCAAGCGGTTCTATGTACCCGAATGGGTTTTCCCCGGGCAGGGACTGGCACCCCAGGAAACTAACCCTGCCTAGTGCGCTGATCACGTAACACCCCCGACAGTCGCTTCTACGTTACCGGAACTACCCGGATTTATATCCGGCCAAGGACTAACACTTCAGCAACTTTCCCCGTACATGTTCATGATGCTGTAGCAACAGCAACCTTAATGTGTTTTCCCCGACCAAAGAACTGCCGCCCCAGTAAACTAGCCCCTCGTTTTTTTACGTTTTGTTATGGTTTGCTGGTCACGAAGCATGTATTCGTCCAGACGTTGGTGACAGTTACACTTTCCCGAATAATTAAGCGGTTAACGACGCTTATCAGCTCTCATTCTGCTCCTTCATCACTTCTGATAATTAGTTCTGCCAATACTTTCTATCATCCACTTACTGTAGTTTGCTATTTCGTTGCCATTTAAATATACTTACCAATTAGCAAACGAGATCTCGGTGAACACTTTACCGGCAGTGTTGCTTCCAAGTAATTAAAATAAAAAATGGAAATAATTTACAACTTTTCTGATCCTTGTTTTGAGCAACAATTGGCGCCAATTATTTATAACGCCATATTTTGGTTAATTTCCGTTTCCAAATTTCGTCTACTACTCGTTTCTCTACTTTCTCGTTCTTCCGCTATTTTTGTGCGTCAAACTACTCTTTACCAATTTATCAATAACTGTAAAAATATAAAAAAAACTCGTCTATTTCTATAGTAGTTTTAGTCAAAAATACGTCTAGACTATTATCAAAATAGTTATCTTTTCGTTTTTAACTTAAATGAAACCCAATCGCTTACCCCATATATTCATATTCTTTCGCTTAATCTTCCTCTTCACAAACAAGTAATTTCTCTTCCTTTTGTTTGCATATTCGCTGCGTTGACGTCACGGCGAATTCGAAAGGTGCAACTTGTATTATATCATTCATGCTAACTTTTAAATTGTTGTTGCTGGGGTTGTTAGGTTGTTAATACTACTCTCTACCTCCTAGAAGACCCCACGGGCACACCCTGAGCAATGCAATGGGCGATGAACGACATTGTATTCTACAAGAAAAGACCAGCAGTATATGTACAATAGTCTAATAATACGTTCACATATATGTAAGTAGATTATCTACTTTTTCGTGCTTAACTCCCAATCCGTAATTAAAAAGCGAGATTACCCATACAAAATTTCTCTCCCGAAATCTAAGATTATGCAATAATCCTAGATTATTACCATACTTTTTTACATACGGGGTCCGGCACTCGAAGTACTATATAACCAATTTCAGACCCCTCGTAGTTGGCTAAATGACAGTCCAGAGTATTGTTTACAAGCGCGCGTAAGTATTTCTCATCAAAAACGCGAAAAAAGAAAATCAGTAATGGATTTCAAACGTAATAGTATGATTGCATTATATTTGGCTGGAAAATCACAACCAGCGATTGTTCGTGAGTTCGAGCACCTTATAGTAAATATAGGTTTTGTTTATCGCACCATTACTCATTACAATGATACTGATAGCATCGCGAAACGTGTTGGAGGTGGTTATCAAAAGACTGCAATGTGACGTGAAATGATTCAAAAAGCAAAGAAGCGACTTTAGCCAAATCCCTGATGAAACGCCAATCAAATGGCGAAAGAACTGAAAATATCTGACTGTATCATCCGCCGCTCTTAACTGGGGTGATTAAAAGCGAGAAATACCGAGAAATACCGTATATTGAATTGAATGTGGATCACTACTAAATTGTATAGTTCAATCCTTTCAAATTTGCTTTCTTTCGTTTCACATTTGTGTACCTCCTCATCTTGTTTACGTTCTCCGATCCAATACCGTCTTAGATTTAAAAAAAAAAATTGGACCTGAAAGAGATATTGTGGAGAGTAGAGGACAGGAGGATCAGTTTTTCAGTGCAAGTTGAATATACTTTTCAGCTAAACGAAGTTTAAACTTTTAGGTCTCGTTTTTTAGTGCAAAATAAACTAACATGGTTATTGGCTAGAACGTATTTTCAACTATTTGCAGAGCATTTTAATGTGTACACCCAAGGCAAGGGCTTTAAATTAATTTCCTTCTTTCATATAATCATGTCAACAAATAGATGTGTCCGATTCATATTATTTTTATTTTAGCGTTTTACTGCAACTCTGTATCGGTACCGCCATTTGTTTTCGTTAAATAACTTGCCGATTCGTTTTATTTAAACGACTTGAGCTATGAAAGCTCGTTGCTTGTTCGTTTATTCTCGTTCGTACTCACGCGTTTCTTCACATCGTTGTTTCTTTCATCGTGGTTCTGCGAAAAGTGTAAAAAATATATTTTTCAGTGATTGTTCTGGGTTAAAACTTAATGTAAAATTTATAAGATAACTTTACCAATTAGTGAATGATTTGTTGAATGTGTAATTGGGGAAAATTATGAACAAAAGTAAAAGCAAATTTCGCAGTGATTGACTTGAAGAAGTGGCAAAAGTCGAAGACAGGTCTGCTAAAACGTTGAAAAGGCAGAAGGAAGTTTGAATGTGCTTGAGGGAAAGAGAACAATAGTTGAAGTTTTATAAATTGCAATTGTGAGCGAGGGAGAAAAAAGTTGCTGCTAGTTGAGGAATAAGTGGAAGTAACGTGCCGCAAGAGCAGCGCAGTCGGCGGTGACGACTCGAGGCCATGAAAGCCTTGCTTTTAGATGCTTATTAGCGACTTTAATAAAATTTTCTTTCTGAAAATTGGGGACCTTTGTTTGTTACGAAAAAGTGAGCGGGAAAATAAAATCCAATCCAAAAAATTGATCTTAGTGGTGATCCATGCAATAAGGCGGAGAAAATTTGTCAACTTCGAGACGTGTGTGTGGTTGTGTGAATCGAATTGAATGCATGTGTAAGTTAATACGTTGGAATCGTGGCTTCTGCAAGTATATTTTTTAATCAAAAATAGTGGTCCCCCGCTGTCGTAAGTGTCCTAGCTATGTCAGCAGAGTACGAAGCCAGTCGCAACGCAGCGCGAAGGAGCGATATAGTACAAAAGACTATGAAAACTGACAGCAGCAACGATGACGATGACACCTTAGAAGATCTGGCGGGCTCAGCAAACAATGTAAGTACAGTACACTATTGACGATTATAAAACTAATACCTCTAGAATATTTTTAGTTATAATTTTACGTCATAGATAAATTTGGCCAAATGTTATCCGTCTATAAATTGCATTTGACTTATTACTGTAGAATTTTCTTTCAAACATAAAATTTGAAACATTTTAGATTCTATTAAAACTCACAAATGTTTGCATTGGCCTTTCAGTCTATTATAGGAAAAGTAAAATCGCGAGTGTCTAGCATAATTCCTACCAGTTTCTCAAAATGGTTCTCACCTTCAACGCGAAACAATGATTCTTTAAATGGAAGCTTTAGTGTAGGCACAGCACGCCGCCGTCGTCGCTTAGAGATTGAAGACGATGAAGAATATGTTGATGATGGTGACACTAATGAGGACGGAGTTCTTTCACGTAGCGAGTATAAAGAAAACTTAGTGAGTCGTAGCGATAACGCAAATAAAGACTCAGATGAAGATGATAGTGATAACAACAGTGACGACGATTCACCAAACGAGCCAGTAGTGTCAACGCAAAGGGCTCATCGTACGACCAAGTCTTCGAGCTCTGTTAATCAACCACCCAGCAAACGTTCTCGGATCAGTTTTGATGTAAGACAAATCGTTTTAGCACTATTTCTGTAATAATTTCTTATTTTCACAAATATTATAGGCAACAAGTACTCATCATCAGCCTTTAATAGCTTCTACTCCCGCGGTTGGAGTTTGTCGTCGAAACATCAACAGTCATTCCTACCCTTTAGTAGAAGAGACGTTATCCAAACCTTCAACTTCGCCCTCATTAAGCTACTTCATTGAAACGAATGTATATAATCAAAAGAAAATGGAACAACCAGCAACCTATGCCTTCCTTCCAGCCCCTGACACAGATGTAAATTCACAAGAAAAATTTGCGAATAGACTAAACACTAACGAACAACAATTGGAAAGCGTCACTGCAATAAGGTAATTAACATTAAGTCGGGATATTTTCTAACTCAAATGAAATTTCATTGTTCAAGAAATCGAAATTTTTATATCAACATTTCAGTGACTAGTTTGAACAATTGATTCAAATCTTATGCTCCAATAAAATTGCCATGTATTAAAAATAATAAATGTAATATTGGTGAAAAACTAATTTCTACGTAAACATTTTCGAAAAATTAAGACGAGATTTATAAATTTGTTTATTTGAGATTAATTGGAATCCAAAATAAACTCCAAAACATTCCCATTTTTTACTGCCTGGGAATATTAATTTAGTTTTTTACACGCTCTTATGAAACTTTGTTATTTTATAATTTTATACGTCATACTTTTATATAAAAAAGTTCGTTGTATATTTTTAGCTCAAGGCGAACATTGCATCTACCCTCGACATCTCAGGCCGCTAAGGAACGATCTGTGTCAATGAGTTTTCCAAGTTTTAAAAGGCAAACGCTGAGCGGTATAAGAAATACCAATAATCAGAACGCAGTATCGCCGACAATAAATACATCGACAACCATAATTGAAGAAGCGTTTGGAAAAGAAGAAGGGGATGAATTCAGACGCCAAGACAAACAAGCTGAAGTTCAGTCAGATGCAAAATCACGCCGTAAGGTGAATGGAAGCACTTTGCCATTTGTCGGAAGTAAGAAACAAAAATTAAACGGCACAGATGAACCTGAGGTCATCAATGTAGATGCCGATTCCGCTTCCGATAGCAGTGATGGCTGCATGGATTTACCCAATAATCTTACCCAACGTAAAACTGGTCTATTTAATATGTCACATTTAAATTGTCATAATGGCAATAAAAGCCGAACTTCATCTTTTGGAAATGGCATAAATTTTTATTCGCATTTAGAAGGACGTAAATCACTTTTTTCTGGTGGAGCGAATATTGCAGAATCGGCAAATGCTCTTAATAACTCAACCCTGTCTTTGACGTCTCTTAACAGGCGTCAATTTAACGCTTCCATCTATGGCAGTACATCGGCATTGAGCGATAGTCGATTGCTAAATACATTCTCTCCTTTCTACAAGGGGAAAACCACATATGGTGGTGCAGCAGCATACAAAAAATTTAGTGCAGGTTCCGGAGCGAGCAAAATTTGTAACCTTGCACCAACAATTATACGTCCAACATCGAGCTTGTCGACACTTTCCTCATCAAATAACTCGATCACAGCAAATATCGGGGGAACTAATGCACCTGGTGGTGTAGGTAGCAATGGCACAGAAAATACCTCTGCTATTTCTAGTACTGCCAAGCGAATACTCGATTTAATAAACGGCTTTGCTACGCCTTTAAGCGAAGCTAAGAAAATGGCTAACACAAGCGTTAAGGCAAATCCTCAACTTCTTCCACAGGCCAAATCACGTTTAAATGAAACGGATCTACAAGCATCGCGCATGATACGTCTTTCGCAGGTACGCACACCTTACGCCCGTCCGGCCGTAACCTTACAACCCACAATCAGGAACTCGACATTACCACCACCTGTAAGAGAATTGCAAGTACCATCTATGACGCAGCTACTACAAATGAAAAAGATGCAAAGCACCACAGAACGTTCCCGGCAAATAACAATGCAAAACAGTGGTAGTACCACGCGGCCAATTATTGGAGGCAGTGAATATGTGCTACCCATAATAAACGAAAACAATGTAATCGATAAGGAAGATTCACAAACTCGACAACAACAACAGCCACATACAAATAAAATAAAGAGCAAGGGCAGAACTTCTGCTCGAATAACCGCTTCGAAGAATGTTAACAATCTGGAGATTGATGAATCACCGCCACCAGTCAATTTGCCTAATATTGCATTTCCACTCATGCAATCTGTGCCAAAATTCGACATAGCTCTACCTAAACCTCCAATTGTAGCGCCAGCTGGGACTATTAAACCTGACTTCCCCAAACTCGATATCTTGCCCAATTCAAAATCTGCAGTTGTGGAACTCCAGACCATCGGCAGCAGTAACAACAAAAACGTTTTCGCTAATAAAACTGCAAGCAATTTGATTACCGATAGTAAGAAAATCGCCATCACTGAACGATCCAAAGATACAGAGGATTTTAACTCTAACGGGAGTGATAAAAAATCAGTCTCTGCAAATTTCAGTTTCAAATTTTCTGCACCATTGACTTTTGAATACGTTGAAGATAATGCTTCACCTGGTCAAAATATCAGTGCACCTAGCAAGAATTACAAATTTAGTCCACCAACTTCGGTATGCTTTGGAGCTGTTGGAACAAGTGAATCATCTACAAACCGAAAAGTACAAAGTGATGGCACTGTAACGCCCCAACTAAAAAGCGGTAGTGTGCTGGATGCCCTGAAGAAACCCTTCGCATTACCTGCTACTCCAAAAGAGAATGCAACGAATTCGGAAAGTACTGAGATAAAAAGTGGATTTGGCGATAAGTTCAAAAAGAGTACAAGCAACAAGTGGGAATGCGAAACATGTTTAATTTATAATGCTAGTGATGCCGACAAATGTGTTGCTTGCGAAACGCCACGCATAAAATCATCATCTATACCACCGACTGAAAAATCCCCTTCAACAACACTTCTAGCCACCACTTCTTCACAATTTGGTGCTCAGTTTAAAAAATCCTCCGATGAGTGGGAATGTGACAGTTGTTTGATACGCAATAAGCAGCAAGCCGATAGATGTGTCGCTTGCGAGACATCACGTAAAGGTGCCGCCACTCCTTCGGTATTGGGAGCAAGAACTTGGCAGTCTAACTCATTCGGTGACTCTTTTAAGAAAAAAGCAAACACCTGGGACTGCCCTACTTGCCTTATCAATAACAAAAGCGATTGCACCGAATGTGTTGCGTGTCAGACGAAAAATCCAGGGAGTGATAGTAGTAGCACTTGCCCCAAAGCCAATACAAAAAACACACATACATTTGGTTTCGATAATGTTGCTTACCCGTGTTCGGCTCAGTCAAATGCATCTTCAGATATTGGTTTCAAATCATTGGCTGCTGCTCAAATGTCTGCCAAGTGGGAATGCGATGCATGTATGACACGGAACGATGCAGCTCGCAACAAATGCAATTGTTGTGAACAAGCAAAACCTGGCACCACAACGCCTGACGTTCCTGCCAATGGGCCAAAGTTCATGTTTGGCTCAGCCGCATCATCTAAATTCACCTTTGGTTTCGGTACCAACGCCAATGGAACGTCGGCAACAGATTCAGGCGTTGGGACGACCTCAGTAATCGCACCTAATCAAAAGACTGATACAGAAAACATTACGGGTTTTGTTTTTGGCAGCACAACCAAGGCAACTACATTACCATCCGGAGGTAGTGGCTTTAGCTTCGGTATAAAACCGACTTCTGTCTCACCTAAAAATGAAGTTACTAGCAAAGGCAGCGAGAGTAAAGATGTCGCAGATAGTGTAAATAGTTCCAATCCAGCAGTATCTGAAGCAACGCCTAGTGCAAGTAAGCTCAGTACAAGTACCACTTCTGTTGGTAAAAATGTGGTTACTACCAACACCACTGTAAATTTTAAGTTTGGCGTACCACCCAGCTGTGACACTGCAACGACGACGACCACTGCAGCGCCTGCAGTCAAATTCAGTTTAACAAAGTCTGACTTTGCAGCTAAAGACGTTCCGGCAAAATCATCCGAACCTAATGCGTCATTCGGAGAATCTACAACTGGAGGCTTTAAATTTGGTAATAGCATTACAAATGCAAATTTGCAACCATCTGCAAGTAGTTTTACATTCGGTGTACCAGCTAAGTCAGTCAGTCCAGAGACAAGCACTACTACGACAACAACAAACACATTTTCTTTCGGTGCTTCTGCGTCTGCCCAGCCAGGTCAATCATTAGCGACATCTACAGCCACGTCGACTGCCACAGTTAAGCCCATGTTTAGCTTTGGGGGTACTACCACGTCGACTACCGCAGCAACAGCATCTACGTTAGCGTCTTCGTCTACGACGAGCAGTAGCACATCTGCTTCGGCCTTTACAAATACGGCAGGCGGCTTCAGTTTCGGTAGCAGTATCACAGGTAGTGCCACTGCTTCTCCAAACCCCAAACCGTTTATTGGCAGCTTTATCGCACCCACTGCCGTTTCAGTGGCTCCGTCTGCAGTTGCCTCTGCGCCTGGTTCAACCATCCCAACATTAGCAGCTGCGCCCACCAATGTTTTCGGCACTTTTGGTGGAAGCACTTCTTCGGCCAAAACAACTACTACCTCAGCTACACCGACTTTAACATCCACTGCTGCCCTGCCAACGACTAACACACAAATCTTCGGCTCGTCTGTCAGTGTCGAGTCTAAACCCACTGCGTCGGCAACAATGATTTTCGGAAGTGCTGGCAGCAAATCAGCCGCCATTGTTTCAACTACTCCAGCGCCATTTGTTTTCGGGTCGTCGTCGTCCATTGCCTCTACAGCGGGAACAGCGACCAACACAGTTCTAAGTGGCAACATAGTTGCCCCCGCAACAAGTTGGCCTAAAAGTGGATTCGCATTTGGTACCTCCCCTGCCAGCGCTGGAGCATCGAATACAAATGAAGCTCCGAAAACTGTATTTGGCTCCTTTACCACTGCTGCTGCCCCTACTGTAGCCGCTTCTGTAGCTTCTCCTGCTATGAATGCTGGTGGTTCGGTGTTTGGAAGCTTAGCCGCTAGCAGCAAAACCTCAGGACCAAGCGCTACATTTGGTAGTGTAGCAGTTAATGCTGCAGCAGTGAACCCAGCCACATTGTTCGGGGCTAGCGCTTCGACATCCACAACGGCTGCACAAACAACGCAAAATCTATTCGGAAGTGTGTCGGCAGCAACATCTTCTTTCGGTGCACCACCGTCGTTCGGCAGTAGCACTACCAACAACACACCGACCTTTGGAACCGTCAGTTCTGCGACTTTCGGTAGCTTCGGCACAGCGGCATCGAGTACAAGTAGCGATGGTGCATCGGCACCAAAGAAGGCCGAACCAGCTTTCAATTTTGGAGGAAACACTTCACAAATCAAATCGACTGTAAGTTATTTTATGCCTATTTCCTTCTGGAACAATTGTCATGTACTTGATTTTGTAGGGAGGATTCAACTTTGGAATGCAAGCGAACACTACTGCTAAATCTGCATTCAATTTTACCGCACCAAGTGGGCCGACATTTAACTTCACCGGTTCGAACAGTGATGTAAGTGTAATTTGAGGCTTAGTATATATAATTTACACTATTCTTCTTAAGTAATTTGTTTTTTGTAGTAATTTGTACCTCGTAATATACCTAAAAGGTGTTAAGTTTTTTATTTCAATACCAACATGTCTATATACATATATACTTGATGTGTATGTGTAGATATATTTATTAGCATTTTGTAGTCTTTTTATATATACCTATTACCAGTAGAAATACTTTAATTATTCTTTATTCTTTTCTAATCCAATTTTTAATGTAATACTTGCATTCTCGTATTGAACTGTGGTCTTTGAATTCATAATCGCATCTGCGTATGACAACATGATAATGCATTATTATTGATTTGTACTTCAACTATCATCTGCTATAACGGATGCCTTCAAATTGAACTGTATGAATGGTTGTTGTGTGCTTTGTTGATATTAACTTAATATTTCGGGCTCCAATATAACTATGGCATGAATAACAGGCGGCGAAACCCTTCCAATTTGGAGCAACACAATCAGCGCCGGTTTTCAATTTTAGTGGTGGGGCTGTGGAGGTAAAGTAGTAAATGAGATTTGGTATATCACACCTAGATTAATATAATGTTCCATGTTTAAGCTACAAAATTACTTCGAGTTACACCATCTAGTTCATCTACACATTTGACCAAATTAAACGAACATTTTATGTGAAATATGTTTGTGGAATGCTTTTTTGTTTATCAGAGCAGCACGGTTCAGATGATTTTAATTTTTGTAAATCAATTTAATTTTTGTAAATACTTCCCATGCTTTTTTAATGTTCATATTGCTTCCACCGCTTATTTGTGATAAACCCAACATAACTGAAACTTTTTAAAAATAGTTTTAAAAGCTTTGAAATGAAATTTCGGAATCGTTTACAATACACTATTACAAAGTTTTTAATTCTTCATTATCAACTGCATTAGCAGGAAGAAACATATTCACACATAAAATGTTATTGCCCAGCACCCTAATAAAATCCATTTGTAGTCTTGCGCATAACTTAAGTTCTTTGCATTGTAACACATTGTAACAGGCAATACCACCATAGATGCTTGTTTTATCTGTTGACCGAATGCTACTTATTATTGAGTTGTTGTTGTTGTTGTGGCAGCAGCATAAAACCTTCCCGGTAAATTTTTGGGGGAAAACTGCTGACGTTAAGTCTTTGGTCGGATATTCCCGTAACTTAGATCCGACTGTCGAGCGAACGTCCGGTGTGAGAACATTCACCCAGCCTTTGCCACATTGTCCAATTCTGCTGGAGCTTTTACTTGTAAATCATTATCACCCAACAATACAATACCTGTCAAACTGCAAGTTTCCTGAGCCCACCGTTAGGTGAGCTAGACGAAGACGTCCAGTGATTACAATACACTGACAGGCCAAAGTTACTGCTACAACAACAACCGCCTCCCATTTTCATGATCTTGGTCTGTCTTGATTAATTTTTCTCACAACTGTTTCACTCTTTTCAATTCAAGAACAAAGCATAACAACACAGTTTAGTTTAATACAAAAAAAGCCTAAAATACGAGGCAAAACTTGTAGATAACTGTTAAGAATTAACCACTGTTACCAAACTAACACAGTAATCAAAGAGTGGTTAGAAATTATGGCTTAAACTTTAAAATTGTACTACATAGGACTTACAATGGTCTTAATGGCAAATTTCTGCCAAGAAAAAGCTTCTCATAAAAACCACCTGCCTTTTGTCCCTTTCAATCGGGCCTAATAAAATATGTACACGCCAGCTGTATACATATAAATATATTTAAATACAGTGTATGCATCACAAAATAACTTCCCTTAAACAAAATTTTAAGAGCAAGAGGTTTGTAACACGTTTAGTATAATAATTTTTGTAAATGTAGTTTTTGATGTATAAAAAAGTATAGAAATTGAGCTATTATCTAATTTTTTTCTGTTAAATACACTTTAGCTAAACGTCACGAATTAATTTCAGTAGAGTCTTGTGTTAGCTTGATCTTAATTCTTAGTGGAGTAGAATATTCTCTTATGCGACCTTTCAATGCCCATAGCTTGTGCTTATTCCCGCTGCAAGTTCTCCATAGAATTTAAGTCTGGTCACTGTGGCGGTTAACCATAACCTTGATATTATTCATTTGAAACCATTCTGTTACCTGCTTGCACCATCGTGCACATATAAACCAATTCGCACCTCCCTCATATGGTCTTGCCTGACCCTAGGGAAAAATATGAAATAATAAAGTTAAAAGGTAGCTAATAATTATAACTAAAATAACATAAGTTTTGTGGATAAATTTATGAAAACATATGAAACTTGGTACACATATTACTCTTTATCCAAGGTGGTTTGATGTTGAAAATCGGAAAAATTGGCAAATAACCACGCCCAACTCCCACTTTAACTGTAATATTCGAAAAAGAAAAAAAAACAAAAAAACAAACTTATAAAATAAGAAAATTTACTGAAAATTTGCACAAATAATGAGTGAATAAAATGAAATATGGGCAAGCCGGAAAACCGTCAATGCCACGTCCATTTTCGAAAACCATGCCCACTTTTGATATGTCAAGGCTGAATATCCGTTCGTCCAATGTTAAAAAAAAAAAAAAAAAATGGCACGTACACTTCTGTTAACTGTTTGGCGTGCGTCTTGATGTTGTTCCACAAATGGAAGGACCTACAGTTTTAATCCGACCCTGAATGGCAATTGGTTTTTTATGAGGAGCTTTTTCATGTCAGAAATACACTCGGAGGTTTGTCATTGCCTGCTGTGAGATGTTACAAGCTATAAATCTCATGTCTATGAGTTTTTTTGATTCCAGAAATTAACAGCCGGTCCGAAATAAATTTTACAAAAATGTGCTCGGGTGTGAGTCGAATTTTACAGTTTCTTATTTGTTTTAAATGAATTTATATTTTTTGTAAAATCGCATTTGAAGAACCATCCAGATTAAAATGTTTATATATTGAACATGGTCTAGCATGGCTTCCGATATAAATTTTTGGAAGTCTATTCACATAATTGCTTTGGCTGCGGTAAAATAAAATTGCGTTTGTTTCATCCGATTGGTTTTAGACATTTCACTACTATTTTCTAGTCCTATCTTCTAACTTTATATTATATTTAACGAAATTTCGACCGTTTTCCTTGTGCACCCTTGTGCATATCAGACATTTTTCTCAAGCTCTTGACGTGTTTACGAAGTCAAGTTATTTCTATAATTCTGCTGCATTTTGCTCTGCAGTGATTGTTTCATTCGATCCATTGCTTTGATACTTAAATATGCATACTTTATAATTATATTAATGGGAGGATAAAGTCAGTTTTCGTTTGAAATATGATCCTGAAGTAGCTTTTTGCGGACAAGGATTTTTTTTAACATATTTCTTGAATCCATTAAAGTTTCCGTAGCGCAAATAAATAATCAAATACAAAAGTTGAATTGATCTGTATAATAGTATTTTGTATATTTTGTGCTTTGGCTGTTTTTGTTTATTAGTTTTTACTGGCATGCTGCACGATACCTTTGTATTATTACTCTTAATTTTGTGTTACATAATATATTTTTAACCGATTTCATAGTGGCAAATGCTTTACATTTCTATGCTAAACATATCAGATTAATGAGAATGAGAATTATTTTTGTTCAAGTAAATTAAAACATTACCGTTAACTTCTAATTTTCAGAAGAGCTATTTTTTCTAAATAATTTTGCTTTGATGCCCAAATCAGGTTACATTATGTATATGTTGACATATTATATAATCTGCCACCGCACTGATTCGAACCAGGCTATATTACATCTTTTTTATGATGTGGGTTTCACTAGACAGGACTAGTATACTGGGGCGGCAGCCCTTGGTCGGGAAAAACCCGAGTCATTCCGGTACGTAGAACCGGCTACCATGGGAATGACCGCAGGGTGGTGTCCTTTCTCCCTTGCTGTTCAATTTCTACATCTCGAAGTTCCCCCAACCACCTGCGGGAGTTTCCTTGATCTCATACGCTGACGACTGCACGATCTTGGCGTCGGGCAATGACATCGATGGCCTGTGTTCCAAAGTAAACAACTACCTCACCGACCTTTCTCGCTTTTTCACTGCGAGGAATCTCCAACTTTCCCCCACCAAGTCCACGGCGACCCTCTTTACCACCTGGACAAAGGAGGTCAAGCTGTCCCTGCGCACACAACCGCAACTGCCACTAAAGTCCAAAATCGCAACAAGGTCCTCAAATCGCTGGCCGGCAGCACTTGGGGCAAAGACAAAGAACTGTTGCTTTCGACATTTAAGGCAATTGGCCGGCCGGTTCTAAACTATGCTGCGCCTGGTCGCCTGGAACGAGTGATTCGCAGTGGACAAAGCTACAGACCTGTCAAAATACCGCCAGTCGGACAGCGACCGGGTGCCTCCTGATGTCACCCATCCAACACCTACACAACGAGGCACAAATGCTCCCAGTAGCGGAGCACAACAAACTGCTCAGCAAGCAGTTCCTGCTGGGATGTTACCGCAGGTTCCACCCCTGCAGACACCTGCTTGAGCCTGAGCCGCCTCCCAGGCACGTCAGGAGACACGTCCTAGACACGCTGACGAAATCCAGGACAAAACTGACCGAAACCTACTGGACCGGACAGTATTTAGACAGTCAATAAACGACATTCACCGGGAGACCGTCACCACCTTCATGAACTCCCGTCCTGTGAATGCCGTAATCGGAGTCCAACCACCACCCATCGCAGATGAAGAGCTCCAGCTTCCCCGTGAGACTCGTGTAACATTGGCACAATTACGTTCTGGATACTGTAGCAGGTTAAACTCCTACATATCCAGAATCGACCCCGACATACCAAACACATGTCCGGCATGTGAAGGTACCCCGCACGACACTAACCACCTCTTCACATGCCCCCTCAAACCGACTCATCTAACCCCCCTCTCCCTCTGGACCCAACCTGTCGAAACAGCATGTTTCCTGGGCCTACCCTTAGATGATCTAGACGAAGACGACCGATGATATACTTACACTGACAGGGCTACCTATGCTGTTAAAACAACAACAACAAAATTATTATCTATAGTCCGCTTGTTTGACGTCACTCTCAATTGTTTCGTTTCTTTAAAATAATGAGTTGAATTGATCGACAACCATGGCAATAAACTGACGTGTTTCATTCCGTTTCAGTACGAATACTCTATTGAAAAGGTTTCTGTAACCGAATGAAATGAAATATTCTCGATTATTCTCAATTGGCTTTGAGGTAGTGGCAACGCACATGAATTTAATTTCATATTTTTTAAATCGAAAATGTGTTCAATAATTAACCACAGAAGTGGTTTCTTAAAGTAGCATTCCGGACAGCTCTTCTTCATTTAAAAATAGTTATTTATCCATATTAAACTTACTGTATACACATTTTGGTTTTCATGCTTGGTTTTCTCAAAGCTGCCACAAAGAATTGTTGGTTCCATCTGACACATTCCTTGGCATACCATTTCTCTCACTGTTCCACATTTTGTCGATTAATGCTTACAGAAACACTTTCTCAACTAATCGAGCAATTTGGATCGAAATGATGTGACGTCATTGCGATCGACAATTTCGTCGATTTCTTACAAAACCGGGGCTACAGACCTGTTAAACTAAACCAACGGGGTTGCTCTACAATATACCTAGAATTTTTTTACGTTTCGTGCACCATCATATACATTTGAATCTCATGAGCGGTGTAGGGCATACATACACATATGTAAATGTACGTCTATTTGTAAATAATCGTGCATTAATTTAAATCTTTATTAAACCATTGAATACAAAGACCCTCTATCATACCTAGCTATTGATCATTAAGTCTTCATTAGAACACTATTTACTCACAAACAACATTTGCTGTATTTTTAATTTTTTCCAAATTAATATTTTTTCATATTGAAGCTGTGTATAAAGAAAAATAAAAAAGAGTGAGTAAAAATTGATTTAACTTCTTTTGCAGGCCACTCCGAATGCACCTTTCCAATTTAATGCAGGTACTGCGCCTGCCCCTAGCAATATATTTGCGTAAGTATAGCAGTGAAAATATTTTCAAAAAAGATTGTACTGAATTCGAGATTAATAGAAAAATATTAACTACTGCTCTACAGGAAAGGAAGCGTTTGCACGGCAAAGAATATTCAATCATGCTATATAACATTCATCCACTTGCATTCACTAACTCTTTACTAATTTTGTTTTGTCCCGTGCATTTGAACTTAATTGAAAATAATTATGCCTTGACGTTTTGTTCATGCGTTCATTTGTGTACATTTTTGTCGGTTTGGCGGTGTGTAAATAATTTGACATTTCTTTGTTATGTTTCGTTTCTTTATATTTGCAAATTTACTTCGGAAAATGACAAGCCACGGCCCGTACGCAAGGAAAGTTGTTGCAAACATCATTTCAAAGATAAATTGGGAAACTACAGATTTTACTAATCCCATCGTTGTTGTGATGGTGTTGTGTACTAAACGGGTCACATAGTGTTTACAACAATATTCCTCATGGCGGGGCTGCTTAAGTTGGTTAATTAATTAATTCTCAAACTATTAATTTTGAATAATTCGTAGTAAAAAGCGATCATTTTTTGTCCATAAAAACACAATCGACATCCACGAGAGTATCATAAATACTGAATGGTGTTCGACAAACACAATTTTACACGAAGCTGAATTCCTTGAGCAGAAGTTGAATACTTACTTTTGTAGACTGGAAATGCATTTATCAAAACCAAATAATTTTTATTCCCAAATCTGTAGACCAACTCCTTCAGCGCCCAACGCGCCGGGCGCCATGCAGGCTCGACGAAAGATCCGTCAACCGACAAGACGTCTCACACCACGGTAGAGCAATTTACAACCGCGGACGCCTCTAAAGGCGTGGACCAACAACAAAAACAACTGACGGGACAACTACGATGGTCAAGACAGAGGAACATCCAAGACAGCAATAACAGCAATAGCATCATTTCTGCAAACGCGCAGAACGACGAGTGTAACGCAGCAAAACCAATCTATACCGATTGTAGTGGAAACAGCAGCATCACTAACAGCAGAAGCAATAATAATAAAGCATCAAGAAAATCACTTATAAATAGCGTAGAAATGGTTGGCGGTGACAGAGCCAAATGTGGCATTACCAGGGCCATAAAACCCCAAATGACACTAAACAAATACAAATACATTCGAATGCCTCACAGCAACTCCACTCAAAATTCCTGCAATATTGTATCAGTTACTGGGACAAGCAGTACGATTACAGGGAAATCCGACAATTTGTGTAAAAACCGAAGTTTGAGTGATCAGATATTTGGAACGCGGTCAGTGAAGCGGAGCATTCGCGTACAATCGAAGTTTAATCTAAGCAAAGTGGAATGTGGAGAGCCCCAAACTTTATTCGTCAAAACGCAGTCTCTACTCACTCCGAACCAATATCGTAAAGTGAATTTTAAAAGTGTTGAATCAGCAGCAAGTTCAATCGCTTCAGCAACTCCAACGGAAAAGTCAGGTAGTACGTTGCAGTTGGTCTCGCTGTCGCCGTCAGAAGTGACCAATCAGTATCGTTTAATGCGTTGCAAGCTAGATAACTCGAAGCTGAATACGTTGTATAGTAAGTCAGTAGAATCCTTGCCAAAGGAAAGTGAACGAACAAAAATTGATCGGAAGGCGTGTAACTCGTTTGTTATTACCAACACCAATAGGGCTCCTATTGCGACAGATGCTATTGAAAAATTTCCCAGTTCTGCGGCTGCCAGAGCTGTGCTGCACGAATGAATGATGCGAGCACGGATGCGAAGCTATATTGCTACGGGCATTAGAATAACAACTTTTAAAATGCGAGTATATGACAGAATTAAACGTGACAGGTTCTATTATTATTGATTTCTAAGGGTTAATTTAACCAATTTAGTATTTTTAAGAAATCTACTATTGTATAAAAAAAGAATTAACAAACAGAAAAACAAAAGATTAACAGTTAATAACCAGGATATAATAGGTAAAAGAAGAAATATAGAATATAAAGAACATCAAAATTGAGAAAAAATGAATTTTGCAACATAAAAAACAAGAAATGTAAAATGAACACACATACATAAATGGTAAAACTATTGTACTATTACTGTATAACTAGTAAGAACGAAAGGGGAAGAGGGAGGGAGGGGGAGGGGAGGGGAGGGGTCTAATCCGCGAAGGAGGTTGGAACTAAATACGTTTTGCGTGGAACGGGGAGCAATACGTTAAATTCGGTTTGCGAGATTTTATACATCCGTTTTGATAATATCGTCTGTTAAGTCACTATCTTCGCAAAGTATAATGAAAGCGACTACATCTCAATTCTTGTGCTTATGTTAATCTTTATTTGATCAAAAATAATATGTAAAGTGCGCAGCAGGGAAATTGGCGTTATTACAATAAAGGATATGGTTGCTTACCGACCTGCAATTAAAATTTTAAATATTGCTTTTAACGCCTATTTACATATATTATATTTTGTTATTTTTATAAGAAAAATATTCGTTTCAACTTGAAGTGTGTTAACATAAAATTATAAATCGTAGTCTAATTGAAATATTTGAAGTTTGTTTTGTAATAGGTTAAAAATCAACTTTAACCCGGAAAACGTTAAAATTTCACAATTACACAATAAATTAATGTACATACATATAAGCAAATTGATTACATCGGCTTTATTTTTGTTCACATTGCGCTTGTGAAACATTAAGGGGAACTTTCAGGCATACATCTCAAAACTTTAATTAATATCCAATAATTTGTATTACTGCAACAAATACCGTTACAAATAAGTGTTTTTTGTACGGCTCCTGGTTTAAGTTGAAAATTATATCACTAAGAGATATTTTATCATGTTCGCAATTCAGCGTTCAAAACTTCTGGTATTGTTGAATGCCATAGCTTGGTAATTATAAAAATGTTTCAGAACCAATTTTTCGTATATATGCTTATGTATGGCGGTTTAAAATCTAGTGTTGTGTTGCTGAGTCAGCATCCATCGAAGGAAGGATGACTTAAGGAATAGAAAAATAGTTGCGTTAATTTCCATTTTTTTCTAATCTCTGATTTCATTGATGAATATGTGGGCATGACTACGAAATGTGTATTTTACAGGAACTAATAATGAAGATTAATGAACGTTTCGCATATTAAGGATAACTAAAATCAAGGGAGTGTACCACATAATATGTGAATAATAAAAAAGTCGTCCTTCATATATATTCACAATATGCTTTCATCTACATGTAAATATGATTGCAAAATAAAATTATAAACAAATTACACTATGAAACATGCTGGTATCTGCTCTAAAATGTGCGCAAATGGAGGGAGAGTTAAAACGAATGTGTACAGAATTACATAAATAAAGAATTTAGACAAATCTCATTTGGTTGTTTTTCTTTTTTTTTAATTTTTTTAGAAAATTTTGTGCGTTTTCTAAAACGTATGTATACAATGTAAAAGATAAATACCGTATCTATAAATTGCATCAGTAAAACATTGATAAATTGTAAAGTTATGTTTTGCAGCCCTGTTGACGTTTTGGAACATTTTATTTACTTTGAATATTAAAAATTAAATATTACATACATAAAATTATCTTAGAATGATAAAACAATTTCATTAAAAATTACCTTTTTTCGTTTTCCGCTATTATTTCCTTTGTACATGTACACACATTGCATCAGCTTTTTTAATGATGTCTTGGTTCCTCTTTGTTGCGTATTGAGAACATCAAAGATACTTTTAGGAACACGATCATCGTCAAAGATTTCAGGGTTGCGTTTAGGAACGTGGAACTTTGTTCGAATACAAAGCAACAGGCGTTTTGGAAAACGTCCTATTTTCAAGTGAAGATATGAATTAAATTAGACTTTTAGATTCTAGATTTATCACTTCTTTTAATAAACGCATTACGACTAGTGGAATTATGAAAGCTTTGCTATTCGACAATAATGTGGCAGGTGGCAATACCTTAATACAATGTTGCATTTTTATCTGTGAAAATAAAAGATTTAACAATTGAGGTCTTCACACATCGTAAAAAATGAGTTCCAAATGTTCTCGTAAAAGTTTTGTAACCAAAATATCTGTGGTGCTGTTGCATGCCAAAGAAAATTGATAATTGAAACATGGCAGAGTTTCATTACGGTAACACCGATTAGAAATTCATTTTTAGTTTTCTGGAGACGTTTTCAAAACTATAAATTTAATTGAACACAACTAGGTGAGGCTTAAATTTATTAAATATAATTTTGAATTATATTAAACAGTGGTAATTCTTCAAAAGGATGCATTCTCTCTAATGCATAGGGATCTATCGAACATAATTTTTTCGCGAAGACCTTGCTTTTATATTATACTCTTCGATTTCAACACATTCTATCGGACGAGTTCTCACTCAATTTTTGATAAATGTTGGCGTGAACATTTTGAAACCCATTTTACAAAGAACTGTAAAAGCATGAAAAAGTATTATATTTTTATGTATGAAGATACTCTGATAGTATTTGTGTTTGTGTGTTGAATAATACATATAAATAATAAAATAACACTCAAGTAAACTTTCTATATCCACATGCATCATGTGCATTAAAATTTATTTAAACCATATGCGATAGGAATGAACCCAACGTAGAAAGATTCTTTGAAATGCAACACTTCCAGTAATGATTGTTTGTATGTATCGCGCGTGAGGAGCATTGACTCATTCGCCATTTTTATTTTTTCCATTTGTCTTTTTTGGGTGTTGCTGCAGACGGAAACTTTAAAAGTCGCAAAAATGGTGAGAATAGGCTTAAATATTATGAAAAGTTAATTAAAAACTTTCTTTTATGGTGTTGAGAATAAATGTGTGCTAAAGTTATTATATTCTGTTAGAGCGCTTTAGAGAAAAACCTTGTAAATAATGCCGGGTGTTTCCCTAGCAGACGCATCGCTGGAGATCTAAAACATGAGGCCTATCATTTAACGTACTCTATGAATCCACGTGCAGATTGTATTGACCATATGTCATGGTCGTGTTAATAAAAACCTTAAAAATATAATTATTGTCATTGTTTTGAAATAACGTAATAATTGGTAATTAGGAAACTTCTGGAAATATATGTAAATTTTGTTGAAGTTGTGAACTGGAAGAGTTACGCGACGTGAGGGAAAAACAATTATACTTAATAGGTTTTCATAAACTTTGTATTAAAATAAAGATACCGATTTTCTCGTTAATTATTTGCTTTTTACCAATCCAACCTTAAAAAAAAGTAAGGTTATCTTGAAATTTTACTATTCTATATCGACAAAATATTTCGCAGGCAATTCTATAATTACGAAATATTTATTTGCAGGAAATGTCATTAAATCCTGTGCGTGTCTTGAAGAGCGAGGCTCAAGAGGAGAAAGCGGAAATGGCCCGCTTGTCATCTTTTATTGGTGCTATTGCTATTGGTGATCTCGTGAAGAGCACTTTGGGACCTAAAGGTATGGACAAAATCCTAGTAGCTCATGGTCGCAATGCTGGTCAGGTTGAGGTCACAAATGATGGCGCCACCATATTACGTGCAGTTGGTGTAGATAATCCTGCGGCGAAAATATTGGTGGACATGTCACGTGTACAAGATGAAGAAGTTGGAGATGGAACTACTTCAGTGACAGTACTTGCAGCGGAACTTTTACGTGAAGCTGAGAAACTGGTCGAACAAAAACTTCACCCACAAATTATTATCGCTGGCTGGCGTTTGGCTACTCAAGTGGCACGTGAAGCACTTATAGAAGCTTCCCAAGATAACTCTGCAAATGATGAGAAGTTTAAAGAAGATTTAATGAACATTGCCAGAACAACATTATCATCAAAAATTTTGCATCAACACAAAGAGTTTTTTGCAAAATTGGCTGTGGATGCTGTTTTGCGACTTAAAGGCTCTGGAGAATTGCATGCAATACAAATAATAAAAAAGAGGGGAGGTACATTAGATGACTCATTTTTAGATGACGGATTCCTCTTAGACAAAAAGCCAGGGGTGCATCAACCTCAGCGGGTAAGTTTTACTTTTATATGTATTAGAATAATTTTCAAAGTTATTAAAAATATGTTTTGTATCAACGCGTCGAGATGGTTGTGAATTATGTAGCATAAGTAAGCCATATCACAGCCATTTTGACGAGTTTGATGCTGAAACAATACCATCAATTATATGTAAGACTCGTACAATTACATGACTCCATGAATGTCCCGTAACACTTTTTATTACGTTTGAATTAATAAATAATTTATTGGTTGAAACTCTCAGATTGAAAAAGCGAAAATTCTCATTGCGAATACACCTATGGACACAGACAAAATCAAAGTGTTCGGAAGTACGATCAAAGTTGATTCCTTAGCAAAGATAGCGGATCTTGAACTAGCTGAGAAGGAAAAAATGAAAGATAAGGTACAGAAGATCCTTAACCACAATTGTAACGTGTTCATCAATCGCCAACTCATTTACAATTACCCGGAGCAATTGTTCGCGGACGCAGGCGTTATGGCAATTGAACATGCAGACTTCGATGGAATCGAACGGTTAGCGTTAGTTACAGGTGGTGAAATTGTTTCGACTTTTGAAAATCCAGCGCTGGTCAAATTGGGCGAATGTGATCTTATCGAGCAGGTAATGATCGGTGAGGACACACTTTTACGATTCAGCGGTGTAAAATTGGGCGAAGCCTGTACAGTTGTGATACGTGGTGCAACACAGCAAATCATAGATGAAGCTGATCGTTCGTTGCACGATGCACTATGCGTGTTGGCCGCTACTGTTAAGGAATCCCGTATTGTTTATGGGGGCGGTTGTTCTGAAGCGCTTATGGCCAATGCTGTGCTAAAAAAAGCAGGTGAAACCGCAGGCAAAGAAGCGATCGCAATGGAAGCATTTGCCAGTAAGTTAATATTAACGCCTTTATAGCTTCCGTCGTATTAATACTATATACTTTGCAGGGGCTTTACTGGCATTGCCTACAGCCATAGCCGACAATGCTGGCTATGATTCAGCACAGCTAGTGTCGGAGTTACGTGCGGCGCACGCGCAGGGTAAATCTAGTATTGGTTTAGACATGGAAAAGGGCAAAGTGGGCGATATGAAGGAACTCGGAATCACGGAATCATTTGCTGTTAAACGCCAGGTATTGATGTCTGCTTCAGAGGCCGCCGAGATGATACTACGTGTTGATGATATCATAAAATGTGCACCAAGACGCCGTGTACCTGACCGTGGTTATTGCTAGATTTAAGATCTTATTGAATGTATTATGTTGTCAAAGAAAAAAACAACGCTATGACGTTAACCTACGTAAGTTCTCTTTATTTGTTTCCAAAATGTATTTAACAGAAAAAAAAGAAAAAAATTATAATACCGAATTAACCACTTATTGCTTATAGCTTCCAGTTCCAATTTATACATTAGGCAATCCGACAGCCCAAATTGTCGAGCACGAAGTTTATAAACCTAATCACTTCCCAATATATTAAAAACACTTATTTTTGCAATAAATCTGTGAAAACTTGGAAAGACCGGGTTGGAATACATTTGCAAATAAACTTTATTTCAATAATTCCTCTAAAACAGTGAATATCAATACATTTATGGTGTCATAAGAATGCTCCTCCCTGTCAGAAAATTGTCGATAACAAATGACTCCATTTGAAATATCCTACGGTTTTACGAGCATTATAAGTAGTTTTCGAATACGTGTAATAATTAGTTAAAAATCTTTTAACTCTTAAACTCGAAGATATTAGCATAAACGTATCGGAAAATAAAAAACAACTGCGGTGCAGTAAGTCTGACTAATAATAATTGTATTCTAAAGAGCAAAATATTGGATGATACGCGTTCTGTTCCCAAATATCGGCGAAGCGACTTAAGCTATTACACATTCCATTTCTCCATGTTTGGGGACACAGTCCAGAACAAGTGCAACAGCACGGGCCATATATGTCATTGTACCGTAGCTACCACTGGGTGCACTATATAAAAATGGAATAGAACAATTAATGTAGTGTAGCGTTAGATATTGAATATTTTGTCAACTTTACCTGTCATATAAATGTTGACAGATGTAGGCAGCGCCGCCACACAATAGCATACCAGAAGCTGCCTGTTGGTCTTTGCCCTCCTTGGATTTGGCGCAGCACAGCATGGCATCCCCTTGAACTTTGCGTTGATCCTCTAGGAAGAGTTGATTGGCCTTGTGTACCAGGTGCTCTACGTAGATTATGCCGCCCAAAGAAGGAACCATATTATGTTCTGTCATCAATGTGAGAACCATAAGAGCTTCCACCACCAACTGTCTGTATTCTGGTTGTGGTATTTGGTTAAGTGCGGTTTCTACTTCTAGAGCGAATTTCAGTTCGCCCGGTGTCATCTCCTGTGTCAAACTTTGCTGTAGTATACGTCCTTCAATTGCCAGACCTTGACACTTTTCAAGAACACTCCAAACTCGAGAATAAAAATCACGCGGCACACGATTAAGAGCACCATCCAAACGGCGGCGTCGCAACCATTGACCCTGGCGATCATCGATCGTGGCTATAAGCGCATCATCACCCTCTTGTTCGCCCAAACCAATTTGACTTTTCTTGCTGACGCGACTTGACTTGCAGCTTACAATTGAAAGGTTACCACGTGCGACTAAAAACAAAAAAAATTGCTCAATGGAAAGAATATAGCCAAGGGGATAACTCACCACTGCTAACAGCAAACTCTTTTCCACTAAGTATATGGTAGAGTAAGTTTTTCATTTCAAATGGAGACAGATTAAGTAGATGCTCGGAGGCTGCTTCACCGTCACAGTTAAGTGTGCGCGACAATTCCTTAGCCATTACCTGAATAATGAGACCGACACGCAGGCGCAACATTTCGTGAAAAAGTTGCGGTTCGGTGCGTATAAACATAGCCAGGTACACCATTAGTTCCTGAGTCAACATAGCTGTACTCTCATCGTCGCCGTAAGTCTATGGCAAAAGATTTGTGCAGTTTTAAAAGAAAAGCACACATAGTTACATACGCAGGTCTTGAAACTTACGTCATGAATCAGCTGACGCAACTCAACCTCTGGCAAAGGTGCGGTAATTGTGTACTCATTGTTTGGTGGCATTCCTACGGTCACCTATATAGTTTAAAAAATGGAAGAATTCGGAGTAAATATGTATATCTATAAACTTGAATACATTTGAAGATTTGGTAAAGCATTAAACGAATTTGCATTTTCCTTTGAAAAATTTTATTTTATTATCAAAATTTGTTTGACCATACCTGTTTCTGTCGCACAAGCAAATCGGTTACAGCCTTGGCTAGATCCTCCACACGTTTGCCCAACATACCGGCAGTGTGACGCACGAGACCCCACAGCTTTTGTTGACATGCCTTTTCGTAGAGGCCTTTGAGGAGATCACGCACCGTAACGACGCGACCCTCCTCCAGCATCCCTTCAGATGGAAGAAGTGAAGAATTAGTGTGAGTTGCCTCAATGATAACAGTTGGCAGGAGTTCAGCATTTTCACCTAATTCGTCTTTAGCAACTGAGGCAATTGCAATACCTTCGTCCGCGTCCTCAGGCTCAACATCTTTTTTTTTTAGTCATTACATGTTGACACATTTACATACATACGCACACACATACATGTACGCAAATACAAAGAGGAGCATAGGCGCGTATGCCCATTTCATTGTTCAGTGCCAATAAGGAGATCGTACACACATGCATATAATTATACATACATACATACATATATGCAAACACGAGGACGCTCGTTTCGGGAGTTAAATACATACATATGTTGATATTAGTGGGTTCATGTTAAGAAAAAGTAAAAGCATTTGGGTCACATCGCAGCGATCATAGGATGTTACATGCCATTACATACATTTACATAATTAAGAAGCAGGTGCGCACATAAGTAAGTAAAACATTGAAAGCAAAAGAGAAGAGATAGAGAAAATATTTATTAGATTTATACGGCATGAAAAATAATTCAACATAATTGTGTGCATTATTTGTATGTGAAGGTTTAGATGATTTTGCTTTCGAAGCAACAACTGCGGATACAGCTTTCGAACGTTGTTGAAACTCTAATAGTAGTGAAGAAGTTTAATAACTAACAACGAGATGTATGATTGGTGCTAAATTAAAGTTGGTTAAGTTAGAAAATATTTTAGAAATATGTATGTATGTGTTTGTGTAGGTATGTCATAAATGAACCATGTACAGTCAGCGTTAAAATAAAGTGTACGCCACATATTGATACATTTTAACTACTTATTTAAATATAGTTCATATTACAACAAAAACCATATACTGTTTTTACAAGTTTTGACTATTTATTTATTTACATTTTAATTATTATTTCGTTATAAGTTTCTAACTTTGTATAAAATGTGTAAAAATTCGGCAAATTTTTAACAAAATTTCAAACTTTTTGCACAGAATTTTTAGAAAATTTTCGCGTAGTCAGTATTATTGATCATCGAATTTCGGTGTAGTAAAGTGCAAGTTTCAAGTGGCTCAAAAATCGCGTTGATTTTTGACAAGTTTTTCTGCAGACGGTGGGTATTGGGTATTTTCTGCCATATAAAAAAATGTGGTGGAGTAGGAGAAAATGCACAAGACCGCGACCGAGAAAAATTCTCAAAAATCAGTGTGATTTTTAACCTACTCGAAACTGGCATCAAAATTCAATGAGCTACAAAATGGGATACTTGGTTTTTACAAATTTTATAAAAAGTTCGAAACTTTGCTTTATATGGTTTTGTTGAGGTATGAACTGAGTTCTTATAAAAGAAATTTAAAAGTAAATAAATAAATATTAGATTGGGGAAAAAGAAATCTATTATTATTTTTTTATTTTGCGCGATCTTTAGTTCCTGGGCGATGCTAGAACTACTAAAATGCCGGTCAATTTCGATTATTTCTGTGATTTTATCGGCGTTATCGACATTTTCTTTGACATGAAATATGCCTGAACAGAATCGGCGAAACCAAAATTGCACGTAATTAGCTGTTACCGTATCGGCACCAGAAACACCGTTCACAATTTCTCGGCTTTATCAAAGAAAAATAGTAAAATGTACCGAATTTTCGCATTATTGATTTCCATTGTTAACACCCTGTAATTCACAACTGCATGGAATAACAAAAAACAATAACAGAATTTTTTAGTGTGAAATGTCACCTTGGCAACAAACATAAACTTTAACTTTTTTCATCGATAATTTACGAGATATCGATTACTACAGCCATCTACCGTATAAATAATGTATTTCTTTTTTCCCAAACTAATATATGGATTTTTTAAATGAATTTAAATTTTTATTTTGAGAGCAACGACCCGGATTTACTATATATCCGGCCAAGGACTGTCACTCCAGCAGCACTTCCTGTACATGTATGGGAAATGTTCTTGTTACCGCAACAACAACAACAGCGGTTAAAACGAGAAGTGTGAATTTGGTATTGGGAAGCATGAATGAACATGAATTGACTGTCATAGCAGAAATAAAAACCAAACCACTTAATTTAAAGAAAATTGGCTTATATTTTTAAATTCACAGTGGAATGATAAAAGTGTGCCTGGTGGTAATGACTTTCGTTTTCAGTATGCAAACTTAGCAGTTGTACAGTTTTTTTCATTCAGCTTCATTCTTCATATCATTTTCATTATTTAACCTGTTTGGTGAATATTTTTTGAAATTTGAAATTAAGCGATATGTTGTTCATAATTCTAAGTTAAAAAGCACAAATTATCAAAAACCATTTGGAATGCACTTAGATCAATTAATGCTAAATCAAAAAAAAATTACAAAACTGCCTTTTAAATATGATTTTTTTATACATACATTGAAAAAATTATAACATTTCAACTTCTAGAGCTATAAGGGGTTGAAATCGAAAATGAAAATAAGGAAACCTCAAATGTGCATACATCAAGCTGGCTAGATACTTTACACTAATACCAGGGCAGCCCAAAAGGAATTTAAAATATATCATTAAATTCTGAATAATAAGTACATATGTGCTTCCAAAAGTGCTTCGGAAACACTTATAAGCCTACAAAATCCATATACACCCAACTTTCAAACTTTGTGCAAATTTAAAAACAAAATCAATAAATTTTCATTACAGTATAGTATTAAATTTTTAGTCAGAATTAAAAAAAAAAAATACCAGTCTAACGGTTAGACGCGATAGAAGTGAAACCTTCCGTAAAACAAACTGAGAGAGAATGAGACGAAAGCAGCATTAGGAGCGGGATAATTATAGGTTCATTATAATATTGCTATAAAGTTCATATTTTATTTTCTTCATTTTATTATTCATCCTCAATGTTTTCAATGTCAACAAATGATACGAGTGGCTTATGATAGCTAAAATATGATACAAATGCTTTGGTTTCGATGTTGTCAACATATCTTTGAAATACCGCGTCAATGTTTGTTTTTGATCGTGTTGTCGATTCAGTGCGATTGTTACACATTTTTAAATTGAATGTTGTATTGAGAACGTCAATTAAAGGAACCGCTGTGTCCAATGCAAAATTTACGTTAAAATCGCCACTTAAAATCATTGGAACTTTATTGTAATCTTTTCTAAATATCCGCGATACTTCTGGTGTATACTTTATTAAATTTTCGTGAATGAATTCCGTGATGCTATTTATTGATTTTTTTTCTGTCGATATTCACAACACTTTTCTGCATTATTTTTCGACATAATTGCGGTAAATATTTAAAAATGAAAATATTTACGAATATAAAAGTACACACGCGGTTGCTTTATGAGCGTCCCCAGCAAAACCTGCGTGACCGAAACTCTAACACATGTAAATTGAGGGTATTTCCAGATATTTTAAAGCCGGATGGCTCACGATTAAATTCTGATAGAAATAAAACGACTGGCTATTTTTACGATCCAAGCGGAAGTGACTTCCATTTTATTCTTTCTTCCATTTGTCATTTAGGGTTGCCTTATTTTACTTAATACTACATCTCTTCTTAGCATTACTCTACGTTTACATTATTGGGTGTATCTTATACTATGCCTACACTTACATTAACATACATTCCATCAATAGGCGACCTTAAGGGTTTTACACACAATTACATTTTTTTGAATGTTACAAACACATATGCACGCAGGTTTTGCTGGGGCGTGACCGAAACTTTAACACAATTACACATATGCACTCGTATTTGTTTGAAAATCGACTTTTTTTTTTGGTTCTCCGTCACCTTAGGAAAATGTGTAAACAGTAAGCAAACTTTATTCATATATTTTTCCTCATTTTTGCATCAGTAAAATTAAACGAACGCCGTAGCCGAATGGGTTGGTGCGTGACTACTATTCAGAATTCACAGAGAGAACGTCAGTTCGAATCTCGGTGAAAACACCAAAATTAAGGAAAACTATTTTTCTAATAGCGCTCACCCCTCAGCAGGCAATGGCAGTGTATTTCTGCCATGAAAAAAAGCTCCTCATAAACATATCATAAAATAAAATAAAATAACTGTATAAAAAAAATTTTTTTCTTGTGATTCGAACCAAAGATTTTGGATCGGAAGCTCACATTGCTAGCCGCTCGGCTATCGCGCCATGCTGTCGGCGCTGGCCTAAAAGTTATTTAGTTCGTCGCTACGTTTATATCAACATATAATATAACGCTTCGTAGCCAAGAGTGTCGCTTTTTTTCGTTTCATCGAGTCTGAAATCACTCCCAACGATTCTAAAGAAGTTTTCACTTCAAAAAAATTGTGAGTATGCTTGCTTATAGCGCATTGAATTTTCCTACAATGAAGTGTTTGAAGTGGCTCAAAAATCGTATCGAAAAATAAGCTGTGAATGTGCATTTTGATATTAATTTTACTTACGATAGTTATCATGACAGAAATTTTTATTATTAGTTCTGAAATCTGTTACTTTTAAGTGGTATGCATAATGGGTATGTGTATAATTATGTATGTAAGAAAGCAAACGCTTTGCTCATCGAAGGCGAGTTAGAGCATTTCAATACACAATCGAAAGTTTAAGCGCATTTACAGCTAAGGTCAACTAAATAACAACGATATGTTAGTAGCCCGTTTCTGTACCTATTGTCGATTGAAATAGTCAATTTAACGTCACTCTCACTCGTTGTGGGGTTGTTGTTGTAGGGTCGAATTGATCGACAGCCGCCTTAGTCAACTGACTATTTCAGTACGAATACTCAATTCAAAGGGCTTCTGTTTGTTATATGTATATGTGAAACTTTGTAACAAAAGCTAGCAAAGTAAAAGTGAAAAGTAGGTATGTAAAAAATATGAATGGGAACATTATGTCGATACAAGAAAACACTGACCCAAGCCGAAGTTATGGGGCTCACACTCACCAACATAAACGTACGTTCCGTGTCAGCTGATTCGAATAAAGTAATGAGAGCCCCATATAAGGATTCTCACCACCGTTCCGTTCCGTAGTATCGTAGATCGTTGTTTCATTGTGTCAATACGTTTACGTTGGTGCCAATACCACTACTCTCACAATTTTGTTTTTACCATGGCTCATGGCCAATCCTGGTAATCTATCAGCCTTACACAAACCGATGTATTTTGTAAATATGTAAACAAATGAAATCAGCTGTTTTTTACGTACATACGGGCATACGATTTGTCTATCAATTTTGTCGATGAGTGTGGACACTATAACGCTCACAGAAACACTTTTTCTCGACCAATCGAGAATTTGGATCGAGTCGATTTGACATTATTATAATAGACAATTTTGTCGATTTCTTACAGAAACAGGCTACAACAGAGCCCAATTATGGAAAGTATCTATTTTATCTAAATTTGGAATTTTTTTAATTTAAATTTGGCAAATTTTTAATTTAAGGGGGTCTTCTGGTCTCCAGCGAAAAAAAAAAATCGAAAAAACGCCACAGAAATGATTTTTTGAAAATCGCATTTTTTCACATTTTTCTGGGCACCGAAGTGTACCCTCCTCCGGCCGTTTTATCATAAACTTTATCTTTAAACGCGTTTCCCCGAAAATCGTGTTTTTTAAGCATTTTGGTCACACTTTTCATAGTAATATAGTTATACTCCGATTTCAATGGTTTTGGTCTTAAAAGGTTCGGAAAACTTACCGCTAAGTTTCCCCGTGTACGATTTTTGAAAATTTTTTTCATTCCATTTAAAGTTCAAAAAATGAGCAAAAAAAAATTTTTTTTTGCAAATTGTTGCATAACTTTTGAAAAAAATTTAAAAAAAAAAAATCTGTCACGGGAAAACTTAACCAGGGCAACTCTGAAGACAACGCATATCTAATTTTTGCTTTCTGATTACCCAGGTGGAAAAACCGTGACCAGAATGGAGACCTGTTTCGTTTGGAGGTGGACGTCTTCAGCGCCATTTCAAGGTCGCGGGTGTTAATTTTTTTCAAAGTCAAAACCATTTTTTAAAAGCCAAGACATGTACCTTTAAAATAAAAAAAATTTTTTTTTTAAAATTCACAGGATTTGTCACAATCAATCCCCAAAAAAACCCTTCATTTCAGGGCCTCGAGACCAGAAGACCCCCTTAAATTTGGAAAATTTGTTATTTATTGAAATTTTTTTCGAAAACTAGTCGCTCACGCAATGATAAATCGCAGCTTAATTGTTATTTAGTATTAAATACTGCTCAAAGGCATGTATCTGATGTAGTTTTGGTTTTACAGCCGTTGAAAAATACTTAGCAACGATACGTAGTTCTCTCCATTTGAAACTCTTTAATAAAATATTATTAATATTTGCATAGTAGGTTTTATCTTATAAATTTAAAATGCTTTTAATTTGTATCAGTCTTTTTACCTAAGAAAAAACATAGTTTTCTCTTGTAGAAAAGTTAAAAGTTTTCAATGTAGAAAAGTTAATCAATTCGAAAATCCTTCGACAAAAATACTTAAGAATGAAGCAAAATAAAAAATGCAGGCGAAAGAGAAAAGTATACAATATTTTGTAGAAAATCTTTTTTGCTTTATTACTGTTACATAGCACCTTTGCATTGACATTGTTAAACCTCTACAACGTGCAACAGAACTGCTTTAGCCTTTTCAAAATAATATAACAGAACCCATTTGTGATATTCTGTGTACTGAGTGCATTTTTTACGTCCTTCAAAAGATGCTCTATTGGATTTAAGTCGGCACTCGAAGATGCTCAACCCAAACCAGTGATCAAATTGCCTGCGAGAAACTTTTTTGCAACACGAAAGTGTGATTCGGATAATTTTCTGGGAACGTTTCCTGCTGTTTTTTACTCAGAAAAATATTTCAAAGCAATAAAAACCATCGTTTTTTAAACGTTTAATTGTGTTGAAATAGCACTGTAGGATAATCCGGTCGTTTGCAACTCCATGATTTCTCTTTCGAAATTTGTGAATCGTTTCAACTAAAGTAAAGTGATGTAAGAATACTCCAGATACTTATTTATTATTTACTTACCAGTTACAATATAAAACAGAAAACAATTCACCAAATTTTGGACGAAGACCGAATCGTTCCTAAGTATATTTTTCACAAAAATATCAGTACTCTAACTAAAACGCTAAAAATCAATGATAACCTTTTAAGAGAAATAGATAAATAAAAGGCATTTCAATGAATTTGATACAAGCAAATATATTGAATCGCAAAAAGTACCGTTACGGCACCGTACTCGATAAAAGATGCGCATATATGGTTGCCGACGCATCGTTCTTAAGTATTTTTCAACGGCTGTACATGGTTTTATGAAGTCGTAAAATAAATAAATAATATTTATTTGCACATATACGCGTCTGAATGCAGGTGATGGACATATACTTAAATTTTTATTTTTCAAAATGTTTAGCCTCTGAACAAAGCTAAGGTATCTACAATACAGTGTATATGTATGTGTGTATGTAGATATGAAAATTCACACATTTACAAACAACCGCCCTAGTGCATAGCCATAGCTTCTTTAGATAAATAGCAAAATGGCATTTGTTCCGCTTTATTTATTTTTCTAAAATCCAGCTCAATAGTATTTGTGAGGCTCATGCGAATAAAGGTCAATGAAAGGAGCTCACCTTCTGTGCAGATTATATATACATATGTATGTAAATAAATATTTGAACGGATGCACCTCTATCACAAGACAGAAGTAGCAGTGATTTGGATTAACCTAAGCCTTTTTTATTTACAGAAAAAAGCCACAGTGTGTAAGGAATGGGGAAAGGAGGGAGTCTTAATAAATTGAATTACTTTGATTGATTAAGTATCTTTCTGAAATAGTGAGTTAATCTACTTCGGTATGTACATTTATATACATATTAACACATAAGTGTGAGTGTATGCATTTAGAAGGTGCCGGAACAAAGGAATAGCTGTGTTCAAATAATGTTTATCATAAAAATAAGAATTATTACCACTTACCAGAGTCCTTATTTTTCAAACCTAAGCCAGCTAGTGATTAAAGTTTTCACAGAGAAAAAAATTGAAGAAGTTCAAATTAATATAAAAAGATTTATAGATACAGATAAACAGTAATGGAGTTCAAATAAGCAATAACCGAATTTAAAATAATTGGTAGGAGGAAATTGGGTCAGATGTTTATTGTGAAACTGGGAAGAAGTTAAATGAAGTTCGTATGCGGTAATGCTCCATGTATGTATGTACAAAAATATGTATGTGCGCGCTTAAACTGCACTGGCAGCGTCTTTATTTCCCATTTTCCTATACCTTTTTCGTGTGCAAGTATGCAAAAATATATGTATATGTATGCAAGTATGTTGGTGCTCGTGGGCGGGAATAATTTGTATCGATTGCAGTGCATACATTGAATAAAGCATAATATTTAATTAGTATACGTTACTTTAACTTACCCGTATTAAAGTCCAAACCCTGAGTGTCCACAAGATATTGCAAAATATCACCTTGTTCTTCAAGATTTTCCGTCTCCCGCAGCATTGCAATTAATTCTTCTACTTCTGTGTCAGCGAAATTTGTGTCCGTGCGATGGCGTTGAACGAGAATTTTTGGTATAGCTTGTACTGATGTACACACAAGGATCATAGCGACAAATCAGAACACAAAACCACGACAACAAATCAAAAACAAAAATTAATTGAAAAATTAAACTCAAAATATAAATGAAACAGTTAAAAAGCTATAAAAATTAAGGAAATAATTACTATTTAAAATCTTAACTAAAAACTGGGTTCCGAAAAAACACTAACTTTCTCGATGGACCCCAAAGTATGGCATTCCACATTCACGAAATATTATATATGTATAATAACTAAATAAATTAAAATAATACAAAATAATAAAATAAATGTACAAGTTACAGTTAAAGCTCTTTAAACCGAACCGTGATTTTTCATTTAAAATATAGCTCAACCCATTTGTAGACTTTCAGTTTTGGTTTTTTACAATCAGCCACTTCAGCATTCCCCAATGTATGGGAAATATTTTCTGCTGATGTAATATAACCACAACAATATCTCAAATGGAAATGGTTATTAAAATCGATTAACGTGGTTTGAACTATAAAATGATAGTCTATCTAACAAAATCGTGACCGCCATAATTTGGCAACTATTTGACAAATTCGATTCAAACAGACTACATTGTATGGGCTTATATTTATAATACGCAATATATTCACCCCATAGCTGTAATGGCTGCACATCTCCGAGTTATACTTTACGTTACTTTCAGTTGAATTTGCCTTGATAACTGTTTGAGCGTCCATATGGTATTTCTTTTCCTTTGAGTTTTTGCTTAACTCTTATCCAAACATTTTCAATAGGGTTGGCATTAGGCGGCTGTTAAGGCCAAACCAACATTTCAATTCCTTTTTGCCACAAGCATGAAACTAAATTGGAAGTTTAACAATTCGTTGAAGTTGTCGACTATCAGCAGTATACCAGAATCGACGTATGGAATTATTCGCCCAAGAGGAAGTTTCATCCGTGAATATTACGTTTGCCCAATTCCGTGCTGGATTTCGGGTAACCCATGCAAGTCTTTTTTAATATGCGATAGTGAGAGCAGCTATTTTTTTTGAATATGCTCTGAAAGTGACGTCTTTCTACACGTAAACGTCATCGCACCGTGTGTTTGGATACATTAACAATACTTTTCTTTAAAACTACTTCTGTTTCACGCAGCGATAAGTTCTTGCTTTGGAGAGGTACTTTGTTTTGGGTCTCGTCCGCGGACGTCATCAACGCTTTTAAATTAGGTATACCGTTGCACCTATTACCATTCGGAATTCGGAGTACGTAGGTTCGAATCTCGATGCATGAACATCAAATAAAAAAGTGGTTTCCCCTCGGCAGGCAATGGTAAACTTCCGAGTGTACTTCTGCCATGAAAAGGTTTCTCATAAAAAAATATCTGCCGTTTGGAGTCGGCTTAAAACTGCAGGTCCCTCCATTTGGGGAACAACACCAAGCCCCAATTATATATATGTACCGTTACACCTATTTATTTATGAACATGTTCGACTTTCTCAAATATTTTGTTGCAGATACACGTGACATTTTTGGACATATGGGGTGTGTACATAGGAACACTGCTTCAAATCGTTTTTAATGCGCGGAATTCATTTTGTAAAAACAACATGTGCCTTTTAAACTTCTCACGAAACTAACAAATTTCGCAGCATTTAAATTTTTTTATAACGGAAATCTAAGTTTAAATTTTGCCGATCACGCTTTTGTTAGACAGACTGTAAATGAGAAAAATTAAAACATTTGAATTTGTGGTCCAATGCCAATCATCCTTAAATATGTAAAAATCATTGCTTTCTCGGAAACACTCTTCAACTAATAGAACTAAAAACACTACTAACTTTCTTGTTGTCTTGTAAACTCACTGCGACGTTCGATAGCCGACCGATTATGATGTGGGTCAATGGGATAGATATTTTCACGAATCAACGGGTCTACTGCTGTATTAGGACCTTCCTCTGGTGTGGTGGCAAAAACACTGACATTGCTCGCTGCATTTGTTTGAAGCCATGGTGGTGGCACTATAGAAGAAAGACGTCTTTCGGATAATGGTGTTGGACCTTCCATCCCCAGATTGTCAGCTATAGTAATAGACAAATTGATAAGTAAAATTTGTATACCTACGTTTAATCAGTTTATACTTACAGTCAACATTGATCGAGCGTGTCTTTTTAATGGCGCCCTTGCAAGACATACGCCTGCGCAATTGGCGTGGCCGCAAGTGTGCACCGTGGAGCTTCATCATGCCGCGGTGACTGAACGAGCGTAACAAGTGTTCGTCTAAATATGCCTGCACATCGGGATGCAACCGATCGGGGTAACCATCTTCGGTGCTTCCCAAAAAACTTAGATCTGTGATGGCCGAAGTATTCAAAAAATCTTTGAGGTTGCCCAACATCACCCGCGTGCCATTAATATATCCTGACTTGAGCTTACGCATTGTCTGAATCATGGCCAATGGTATTTTATCTTGATCTGTATGAAACATTTCAGTTGAATTAGAACTTATATTTTTAATGGAAAACGAAATTAAGTTAGTGAAAATGTGGTGGTTAGTGAAATGGTTTATATATACATACATATGTATTTAGTAGTATTAGTAAATATTATGTACAGTGTTTTCTTTTCTTCAAAAAGTGTCCCCTCATTATATGATGACATTAAGAAAATGCTGCGCATTTCATACGAGAATGGAACAAGAAAAATTCGGGAAAAGAAAACACCACTAAGTAAGCATCTATTTAAAAATGTGTGAGTGTATGCATGCATTGAAATATGTGGGAAATAGCGATTTAGAGTTTTAGGACCGGGGATGTGTGTATGTATATGTAGATTCAAGTCTAATTCTGAGATTTTACTTCAAACAAGAATAAAATTTAAGGTTTTTTGACATCTTATTAGTACTTACTTAAATAATTGAGAATATTCATCGAAATGAGAATTTTTTTTTTACCAATCAAGATAGAAATGGATTTGATGAGAAAAGTGATTTCAAATTAAAGCTCAAAGTAGTGGTGTTATTAGCATAACGCCATAAATTCGCTGGTCGAACCAACATATGGGCAACACTGCAATCGATTACAGGTGCCATGGCATAATTCCGTAGTCATAACCATAGCTGTAGAGACCAATTGAATTTAGGATTTTCGCCGTAACCATAAGCAGTTGCATTTTGTTGCATTCTGATTTGCTGCGTTGGGGTATTTATGTTGTTATCTTTTCTTTAGTTTCTGGCACCTCTACTTTGAACTTAAAGCTGAAAAATCTTTGTCTTTTTACTCTATTTTTTATGATAACAAACTTCCTGTTTTTTTTTAATAAAATAGGCACGCTGCTTTAATAATCGATTCTACAGATTTACAGATTCGGTTATTTTCATAAAGTGTAATTTTGTAATCTAGCATTTTTACTAAGTCGGACGGTCCAAAAATTTTCTTGTAAATGCCCTTGTTGTTTGTTGTTGTTTTTAACAGCGTAGTTAGCCCTTTAAATGCCCTTAAGCCCTTTTGGTGTCCTTTCACCCCTACTTTGGCTAGTTGCTATTGACGAAGTTCTGATAATGCTAAATAAGTGTGGGGTTAAGGTAGGAGAGTGCGCCAAATCAATTCTGACAAAACGGAGCTGGTGCTATTTACCAGAAAATATAAACCTCCACCCTTTCAACTTCCCAAATTAAACAACCACGTTCTCCCGCTTTCCTCGGAAGTTAGGTATCTTGGAGTGATACTTGACTCCAAACTCTATTGGAAGCTACACATTGAAAATCGGGGAAAGAAGACCAGTATAGCCTTTACTCCAGCAAATCTATGTACGGTAAAAAATGGGGTCTCAAGCTACAGGTCGCGTTGTGGATGTACAACGCAGTGGTTTTGCCAATTCTAATGTATGGATGTCTGGTTTGGTTGGAATCTCTTCGGAAGGGCTATAATATCACTAAACTGGGGAGGGTGCAAAGGATTGCATGCACTGGCATCACTGGAGCATATAAAACTTGCCCCAGTGCTGCCATGAATGTCGTTTTGCACTTACTTCCTAACGACTTTTACGTTATTTCCATCGCAGCTCAAAGTGCAATTAGTTTGAAGGAGGTTGGCCTCTGGAGGCAATCAAGGGACATGGTAGCATTTTTCCGAACTTCGAACAGATCTCTCTATCCGCAAACTAGAGTTTGAGGGTCGTGCTAGGGCAATCTTTCCAAATAGGCAGGATTGGATAGAGGGAAAAATCTGTACCGAAGCTTGCACTTCTGTCTTCACTGAAGAGGTTTTTATGAAAGAAATGACCCAAAATACTCCTCAATGTTAGTACGTGAATGGTTTTTACAAAATAATGCCTAGGTTTTGGATGGGCCAAGCCAGTCACCCAAACTACACTCCATTGAAAACCTTTGGGGAGATTTAAAGAAGCGAATAGGGAAGAACCATATGGCGCGTACACCCTTTTTGGATGTTTGGCCGAGCTCCTCCTCGTATTTGTTGTGTGGTCTTGATGTTGTTCCACAAATGGAGGGACCTACAGTTTCAAGCCGACTCCGAACGGCAGATATTTTAATGAGGAGCTTTTTCATGGCAGAAATACACTCGGAGGTTTGCCATTGCCTGCCGAGGGACGACCGCTATTAGAAAATTTTTTTTCTTAATTTTGGTGTTTCACCGAGATTCGAACCAACGTTCTCTCTGTGAATTCCGAATAGTAATCACGCACCATCCCCATTCGGCTACGGCGAATGAATATCTGTTATTGAATATCTGTTATTAATAATTTAAAAAACTTGCATTTTCCGTATGAACGGGGTGGGCACCTATTTAGTTTTATACAAAATTCAAAATAACTAGTCCGATCTTATCATATTAACTACATAAATGTGCATATTTACGAAGGAAGATATATTTATTTGTCCAATTATACACATATCGCTCATTTGCCGCAAGAATATCATAAGCCAAAAAGCACCTCTCGTTTTGTGCTGTGTAAAAAATTAATAACAATATCTATACCAGTATTCCATTAGAAGAGAATACGTCTTTACTTTAACTTAGTAGTAAATTGACAATTTCGAAGTCGTTTTTCACGATATCTTTATCTTTTTTTGAGTTATGACACTCTTGCAGCAAATGTGCAATATATACAAACTGCATATGCATAGAAGACACACAATTAGACTACAAATATAAGTATTAGTCAATATACGTGAAATAAAGCAAAACATGGAATGCAAATTTATTAAATGTTCAATCAAGTACTTGTTTGTTGTGTGGAAAATGCCCTTTAATTATTATACAATACTGTGTAAATGAGTAAGTACTAGGTTTTTGTCGAAACTAGATGAAGTAGTTATGTTAGCTATGTAAGTAGGGGCATTGGGATGTTGAGTAAACATATGGTATGCCAAATTAGCAAGAGCCTATTGGGAACATATTTTCGGCTGTTCGAAAATAATTACTACTTTTCGATCACACTTTCTGCCTGCACATGGAACCTGATAGAGAACCACGAAGAAGTTAGAACATAATTCTATCATTCTACACTCTACTGAATATTCTATCAGGATGGATACATTGCACGAAAACATTTTGTAGAGTTACTGTTCTGTCTTTGAATATTTTCCCCATAATCCTTCGTTTCAGCAATTAATATACCATTACTATTAATATACTATTACGGAGATGTTCATATATGCATCATATATGTAGATGCTTTTTATATATGCGCATCTCTACATGTGCAAACCTCTGCAGAAATCTTTATCCTTATATGATGCATGCAATATACTTATACATACACTTACCAGAAAAAGTATCCGTAGACAAAGAAATGAAAGCAACATATTAAGAAATTTAAATTTTTTCTAAGTACATCTTTAAAAATTAAAGTTTACCAAACAAACACAAAAAAAGGGATTCCCTACAGTATGCAGTGGCATATTCATACCCAATAACGGTTTTATTTAAGTTTGCAATTGAGTTTGCTGTGACTACATTACTTTGGAGTTATTTCAAAGTTTTTGTGTACAAAAAATAGCGGTGGGCCTCAAAACTAAGGAAACTAGTGTTGGCGAGAGAAAGATTATCCTGAAACTTAGAAAGGAAGGCAAATCTTTCCGCGAAATTGGGCAAATCATAGGAAGAGTTTCTGGGCTGTATGTCGTGCAAACATAAAATACAACTGGTTCAATTGTGTCAAACCCACGTTCTGGTCGACCTAGCAAGCTGACCGGACGTGAAAAACGAACCATATTGCAATCAGTGAAAAATATTCCTCGAATTACGGCTTCTCAAATAAGTAAAAATATTTCAAATTCCTTTGGCAAGCATGTGCACGACGATAGTGTACGTAAAATGCTTAAAAAAGATGGGTATCGCGCACATGTAGCACATTGAAAATCGTACATATCCGAAATCAGCAGAAAAAACGAATGGATTTTGCAAACGAGTATGTTAACAAGCCTCCAGTATGGCGGGGGAGGTGTGATAGTCTGGAGGTGTATGGCTGCGCAAGGAGTTGGCAAACTTGTTTTTATAGAGTCCATAATGGATACATTTTCTTATTTAAATATTTTAAAGACTAGTATGATGCAAAGTTCAACAGTTGGAGCTTGGTGATTATTTCTGGTTTACGCATGATAATTATCCCAAGCATTCGGCATATAATGTGTGTAACACAAATCATCAATTGCGAACCCCGCTCTAATCTCCAGTCCTCCATCCCATTGAGCATTTCTGGGATTTAAACGTAATAATGAATGAATAGGCAAAATTACCAAAGAGGATACTTCTAAATTGGTCCATTCCATGGCACAACGACTTGCGGAAGTCCTCAAGCGGAAAGGTTATCCCACAAGTTACTAACAACTTTTTTTTTTGTTAAATATGAATACTTTAACCGTATATTGTAATGTACGAATACTGCTTCGTTGAAGTGAAGTTTTTGTTAACGTTTTGTGAAATTTAATTTTTCAAGATGCACTTAGGAAAAATGTATAGAAATTGTTGAAAAATTACTGACTAAACATTTCTCATAAAAGTTTAAAATGTTTTAGTTTTTTTTTTACAATGAATTTCTTAAATGTTGCTTCCAATTCTTTGTGTATAGTTTTTGGATACTTTTTCTGGCAATTGTATGTACATACATACATACGTTGCCTAGATGTACTAGTTAGAGCCTCGTTTCTATAGTTAAGTGCTGTTGAATAAATACAGTTAAATACATAGAAAACCGTTGTTGCTGTATTAAGTAAACCTTCAAAATATTATATTGTTTCGAAAAGGGTGCGAAGATCTTAGCAAGGTGTTCCCACGACAGTCGGTTCTACGCTACCGGAACGACTTGAATTTATATTCGGCCAAGGATTGTCACTCGAATAGCTTTCACCGTACATGAATGGTGATTCTTATGTTGTTACAACAACACCTTAGCAAGGTCTCTCCATTACTTGAATAGCAACACAGGCGCATGCTTATCAAACTAATTAAGCTAGAGCGTCGTGTAGCGTAGAAAACATTTCTTATTTTATAATTGATAGTTCCCGGAGCTCCTTGCTTACCGACTGTAGCATATTTTAAGGGATGTCCCTGCTTCCGGGGATCAAAACAAAATTTATAACATATTTCACAACCAACTCATTCAAGAAGAAGGCTGATGATAGCCTGTGTTGTAATGGGGTATTCCCGTGCCAGAAAACAATGCCTACGTTTCGAGGTTCAGTAAGAGCTCTTTAGAGTAGGTACTAATACATAGTACAATTTGTGACGCAAATTGTTCCGTATAATAATAATATTATATAAACAGTTTAAGGTGACAAATTAATCGAAGATATACAGTATTTGTACGCTGAATGACTAATTTAAGAGCAGAGAATTAACTCAACATACGTATATAAAAATATCATCGCTAATTTAAGATAGCATGCATGGAATACTAGAGTCTTTAGATAACGGAAACACTTTATAAAAAAATATAGTAGTTCCCTTACCGGACGATAAATATTCATACATACATATGTATCTACAAAATTTTGTAAATTCAAAAAAACTAAATATGTATGTATGTTAAAAGGCATATATTATTATAAAGCAATGCATTCGAAGTGTGAATATTGATATACGGTTATGCGGTTTCGTGCAAGCGAATACAAATATACTATTGAGAAGTGCATAAATATGTACATATCTGTAATTAAATGGTTGCTTATGTTTGTACGAAAGATATTATGTAGTTACCTAGCATGTAATGTGTGGCCATTAGAGTTATGGTAGGTCTTCCTAACATGTGCCGCCAATTGTTTGTTAAGAAAGCTAAATTTGTTGTAAAATTGCTAGCAAGCAGGTCGGGATCACGAGTGGTGTAGTACTCTTCAAAGTCGATATTCTGCGATCATGTTCATTCCAATTTGATTTGATAGCATTTAGTTGATGAAAGACGAGCAAATTAATTTCAAATGTATGTTTTGTGATGAAATGTTGTAAAAAAATTATTACCGGACGTTAAAAGACTAAACAAATATAATTTATGTAATCAAAATCTTTACGCTTGTTCTACCCGTACTTGTGCATAATTTAATTTACATAACGGTCATATGTAACAGCACAATGAGAGAAGTGGTGGGGCCATGTCTGTGATCGTGCACACACTCGACCAAAAACTATATGTTTCATTGCAACTTGGTGCACAGACTGCCCTTTGTCCAAGGTAGTTTGGTATGGAAAATAGGCGAAATCGGTCAATAACCCATTTAACATTAAAAAAGATTCAAATTATGAACACAAAAAATGTATAAGTAAAAAACCCAAACTTCATTTAGATTTGACATAAATATTACTGAAATCCATTGTTTTAGCGCAAATGGTTTAAAACTGTTTTATGATCGATCTTTAGCTTCAGGGCGATACTACTACTTCTAACATGCCAGTCAATTTCGAGTATTTCTGTGATTTTATCGGCATTATCAACATTTTCTTTACCATCAAAAATGACTGAATCAAGGCGCAACCGAAATTGCACGTAATTAGCTGTTACAGTATCGACATCTGAAACACCATCCACAATTTCAGCGGCCTGGTATTCGTCTGGCATTTTTACCTCTATCAAAGAAAAACTGTAAAATGTACCGAATTTTCTCTTTGTCGATTTCCATTGTTAACACCCTGTAATTCACAACTGCAAGGAACAAACAAAAAACAGCAAACGAATTTTTTAGTGTGAAATGTCACCATGACAACGAGCTGAAACTTTAAATTGTTTGATCGACACTTTACGAGATATCGATCACTACAGCCGAGAAATTTCCTTTTCATCAAACTAATATGTTAAGACTAATTCTCCATCCATCCATCTACTGTTACAACCTAAAATTCTCATTCCAAAAATTAACAGCCAACCCAAATTAAATTTTACTAAAATGTGCGCGGGTATTCAAAATTCGGTGCTGACTAAATGTATCACTTGCTTAATTGTTTTTGTTTTTCTGAAAGTCTAAACGAGAGATGCTCTTTTTTAGTGGGATTTGCGAATGCATGTTTCGGGTGTATCGTATATGCTGAATGCAGTAACTACTTTTCTAAAAAAATGTGGAATCCTTATTTTATGCAAATGTTAGCAAACTAAGTATCATAAGATACTATTTAAATTTGGGGGGAAAAATTACAATATTTATGTATGTAAAAGCAAGCTTTGAAATTTTGTTAGGAACTGTGTTTAAGGTTATAGTGTTACAACATAATATAATATGAATACAATTAGAATATGCGAAACGAAATGATTAAAAAATGTCGAAACCCAATCAAAACTTGTATGTCTCATTAACAGCTAGAGCTTTAAGTGAAATCTTGCTTTTACATGTATTTATGAAGATCTACGCGGTATTGTTCTAAAAAACGTAAACATGTTAATATATCCCTACACATTGTGGCAATGGTGTAATACAATAAAAGTACAGATGTATGTTGAGGAAAGTAGAGTATAAACAAATATGTATGTGATACATAAAAAAGAGTTTCTAACAGCATAAACCATTTTAAAGAAAATATACAAATAGTAATTAACCGACCTAAGTGAATTTTTCTCAATACTAGGGTCACTAAGGGACGACCCAGTAGATCCCAAGCGGACTTTAGGAAATTTATCTCTCCTTTCAGGATGTCAATCATTAATTCATTATCAGATGCGATATAAAAACGACTCAAGTCAACAAACTAACGTAAACAATAATGCAATAAATTGTTATTAAAATATAATATTTAATAAGTAAATAATGAATCGGCATTTTTATATTATATATAAATGTATGTATGTACATACATATATACAAGTCTGGAATTCATATATCAACTCTCTTCTCAATGAAAAATATTATGTGTTATTTGCAATCGACTTTCAAGGAATTTTAAATTCACACACATTATTCAAATGACGATTCATGGTTAAAATTCTCTATGTAACTTTTATATATTGCAAGATGTAAAAAACAATCAACTTACTTGTGGCGTAAACGCAAAAATACGGTCCTTGAGTGAGTATAATTTGCTTGTGCTCAAAATACCCACATCTCGAGACTTACGTCCAGTTAATCCTAATTTGCGATTACGGCCCAAATAGGTGTACAAGTGGCTAAGTACTCGTGCCGGTTGTACTTCGATTGGAGCTACTTCCGCTATCGTTTGTACATGCAAGTCATGTTCAGTCAATTTGTCACGTATTTCGTTATCTTCAGCTATGATTACCACCTGTACAACAACGTCGGGTTTTTTTTGAGCACCTAAACGTCGATTAAGTGGATCTAATTCTCCAACCGCCAAGAAGCCCTGTGAACAAACATATATAAACGCAAGTACATGTAAACATACATTACAATCTCATGAAAATTTGTATTTTTCAATACCTCCTGCAGCAGTCGACCTAATATAAATAGAGATTGACCCCAAAGGAATGGGCATCTGCCGACAACTTCACGTTGTTGCGAGCCGGGATGTTGATACTCGTTCGAAACCAAATCATGTGGGACTGCGTAGCTTTCTGGTATAAGTAAAGTTCCATCATCTGCTCGGACCATGATTTTCTATAATTTTATAACACTAGTACACTCGATAAACTTTAGCCATCTAGTCTTCAATTTTTACCTCAAGGCGATCAGCGTATTCTTTGACTGCCAATTTGTCACTTTGAAAAGCGTGGAAAAGTATTAGGTAACAGTAAAACAAAGGCCACTCGCATTCGATGTTTTCAAACATGCGCAGTTCCCAACGTTCGTAATACAATCGAGATGGGTCCTCCTTGGGAGTACGATAACCATCACGCAAAAAGCGTTTGCAGCCGTACTTTCCTTGAAGTCGAGACAAAATGGCATCCTTTGTGTTACGAATCAATTGCGGGTCATCAGCCGCAAACGCCGGGAATCCTATTACACAAAGTAAACCCGAATCAAGCTCTTTACTGTTTGACTCACGAGGCAACATGGATTGCAAAACAGCCTGACATTTGTGAGCTTCATCAGCTAAAACATGTATAACACTTGCCGGGCCACCTCGAGCGCCAAATAAATCCAACTCGTTCATTGCTTCTAGGGCTGCCTTGGCCATGCCAATTGAACTAGCATTTAGTTCCGGCTCACCTGTGGGGAAATATTCAGTTACCAAAGGCTTTTCGTTTTTAAATAAATGTTCTACCGTGATTTGTTTTATCGCCCCGTTCCCATATGCCATAATCTGGAATGCAGTATGCAGATTCTATATAAAATACCAAATTTTGTATAAAGGATACTTCGTCCAGAGAAAAAACAATCTGCAATCCAGATGCAGTCATCTGTGCTAAAATTAATAGATACAGAGAAACTGCGTCAATTTGTAAATGACCCCATTCCCCATCACCGACAACAGGCTGTCCATTTTTACTCGAATATTTTGCATGTAAAGAGTCCAGTGGATTTTGTGTCATTTTAAATCGTTCTACTTTATCTTTCTGATTCATCATTGCCATCAGCAGACCCCGCATTAACTTAACGCAACTTTGCTCCAATTCATAGCACTTTGCACGATCCTCATCTTGATCGGCAATTTTTTTATACGCCATTGAAAGACCCCATACAGCTAGAATACAGTAGACGTTGTCACGAATCCAAGCATGAGAATTAATATTGGAAGCTGGGAATAATCCAGTTACTGGCTCTTGATGTGCCATGATGAGACGATGCACAATTCGCTGGTAATAGTCCAGGCGGACGCCTGAATTACTTCGGGAACGCATTTTTTCAAAATATTAATTCTTTTGTAAGTGCAAGTGAGATCAAACTATTTTAAGAGCAATATCTGGGGTGCTTCTGGCTACTCATGCAGCCCTCACTGCAATATCCTTATGTAAGCTTTTATTTATTGCACGGATTTCACCCTGAAATATTGCAATTTTTCATGTTCTTTAATTTGCACACATTACAATTTATTTTCTTTTTATTAATGCAGAAAAATTTACCAAAACTTACTATTCGAACGAATATAAATACCACAAAATATAGAAATATTGCCAGATGATTGCTGCAGCACTCACGCCTTACAAAAATGTCACATCAATGTCAAAGTAATCATTGCATCAATCAGCTGATTGGTAAAAATACCTCTAGGGTGAGGTATCTGTGAGGATTTTAGAAATAAAATGTGTCGAATGAAATATTACATTAAATGGAAATACCATTTTCAGACGTCCATCTCCTTAAACAATATATTTTTATGTATTATGGTATTAAATTTTCAATCAACTAATACTAATATCATACTTTAAAGTTCTCTACTAATTCTAAATGCACCTATCATTCACAATTTACCACTTACATTCCAAGTGGATTCTAAACACTCATTCAAAATAATTTGACAACTTTTATTAGTTTTATCTTTCTCCTTTTCGCACAATATTTAAGCGCAAATTTTGCTATTTGGTGCATTTGAATATTATAGAAAAAATGCATAAATAAATTGTATATGAAAAGGTGTTATTTTTTTAGTTCTGAAATATTTTGTGGAATTATATATGTTTGCAGTAAATGAAAACAAGCTGAGACCAAAGGCATCCGTCAGAAAAAGAAAAGCGCTGGCAGTTGTTTGCGAAAATTTATTAAGTGTGACTGGAGCCAATTGTATACAACGCACTATTTGGAGCTAAAAAATAAGAACGTACACATTGAAATACTCTAAATAGGAAAGTAGTGCAGTCAGTGCAATTTGAGGTCGTTTTGTATATAAAAAACTGCACAAGGTCTGCCCACAGCTTGGTTTCTGTATATGTATAAATAATGTCGACGAATGTTTTGGATAGCGGTGGCTGTGGAGATGGGAGTGGTAGTAATTTTAAGAATATCTATGAATTGTTAGAGGAATTATGCAAAACTTTAGCCGGCCCTTCTGATAATCACAGTAAGTAGCTTTTTATATTATTGATTTCTTTATAAGCACTTTGTTTCTTTCACCCCATTTACACACGGAGACATCTGGAATGGAGACACTGGAAATTCTCTTTTCATGTCTCATTCGCGGGCACACGGGCAAAATTGTTTTCGGCGACATTTTGACATTTAATACTTTAGCATCGTATGGTTCGGATGTATTCTCGCACGCGCTTACATGTAAAGCGGAAAACGTTCGTCAACAATTTCTTAAATATATGAATGAAAAATGCAAACTGGTTAAATAATAAACAATTTTTTGTTTTTTTTATTGAAATATATTTATAAATTCTTATACTTGAATAAAAAAAATTAAATTAAAAAAACTTCATATGTAAATAATTAACTTAAAATTAACTTGAGTATCTAGAAATGCAGGGAAAAATTAGAAATCAACATAAACATGTCCCATAACTATTTTAAATTATACCTAATTTACTAGCAAAAATAATCGTGCATTTCCCAAGCAGCGTTCGGATGTTTGTCATCGTTGTTTTCTTCCGTTTGTATGAAAACCAACACATAACTTAGAACTTTCTTCCACAAAAGCAGAAAACGAATGAAGCAACTGTCAAAAATTGCTTTAAGATTGGAAATACGAATAAGAAGAGCAAAGCGTGTCGCCAGTACAGGAGACAAATTCCCTTCTCTCTTCCCCGGCCGTCCTTCACCCCTGAACAAAATGTTTCCCTTCCAGTGGAGACATCGTGTAAATGGGCACTTTGTACTGACACTCTTCTGAAAGCAATTTATAAAAAAACTTGAATATACATATGTATGTATATAGGTGTACACAGCTTCGCGCAGAGAGTTCGTCCATTTCGTTAAAAAAAAAATTAAAAATTGTTTAGTCTTACAATTGTAAATGGATGAAGTTGGTAACGGTATTTGATCTGCCGCTATGTGTCTGTAGACTGAGTAAAAACATATTTCAAAGCAACGTTGACATTTATTTAAAAAACATTTTTTTGAAAGAAGTGCGTTATTTCTCTGTTCATAGCTAAATCCATAATCAAGTTCATGTTGCTCAAAAATCGTTCATGAATTATTTACGTGCGTGTAAATAAATTATGCTATTTGAAAGTAATCCATTCATGTTTTGTCTTTGTTATTTATTGTTTTTTTTTTTTTTTTTTTGCAGAAGAAATTTTGCGGCACGTAACACAGTATATATCCAACTGTCCGACAGCTTTGAGCTCAACATTGCCTTACGACGAAACCTCTTTACTGACGAAAATCACACGCAATCTTGATGCCACAGCCTCAAGAAGCGCAACATCGAATGTCTTGCCCACTGGAACAGCAAGAGTCGATAGCGAAAGCTCTTCGGAGGATACAACAGGAATTGGAAACAATAGCGCAATGTTTTTAAAATTTCACGAGCAGCTAAAAGCATCGGTACGCATAAATAATATTATAGTTCAACAAACTATCCAGGAGTTTTGCTAAATTAATTGAATTCGTATTTTTTGAATATTTTCCCCAAACATTTTTTTTTGTTTTTTTGCTCAATACTCAAACCAAATAAAATTCAAAGTTTCGATATATTGACAGAGTATTTATAAAAAAGGGTTCATGTTTATTTTTCCTTTTCGAAAGCTTCCGGATGAACAAAAACGTACCGCTTTGCTGACTTTCTTATACTTCATGGCTGACTCCAAATATCCTCCCGAGAATGGATACAATAGTTGTATCGGTGACAACCACCGCAGCAATTTAGTGACTACAGCTAATTCTGCGCTCCAATCGATACGTTCACATTTGTTACATAAATCTTCTGCACAAGCGCATTTGCAGCAATCCGCGCTTCCGTCGGCCATGAAATCAACACATGTAAGCTAGAATTTACACGCAGCATTCAAATATTTAAGATACGTTTCTTTTAGGCAAATTCTTTATATCAACACACGCCAATGATATCTGGACGAAATGCTATTCGCCGAATGACCCCTGAAAGTGATTCGGCAGGTGGCAGTGGCGGGCCACGATTAAAAATTTTACCTCTGCGTGCCGACGGTGGTAAATCACTTGAAATTCAGCATAATCTCAACGACGACATTGTACAAAATATCATATATGCATTCATGGGTATACAAGGCAAATACCTTAAAAAGGACGTAATTTCAGGCCGTTTTAAATTGGATTCAAAGGCGAAGACTTTAAACGTAGTGCAGGCTGGCATGTTGCTGAGACTCTCCGAGTTGGGGTATATTTTAAGAAGAGATTTAATGGAAATATGACTTAATATGTTTTCATTCCAGTTATTACCACGACCTAGTACAGTCATATACAGATACCAAGAGTGGTTTGTGCCCCTTAGGCCTCATGGGCCAAGGGTTTATATCTGCGCTGAAAAATGAGCTCACCAGATATTATGGCATGGTCGCTACTCTTCAGGAACAGGTATTCCTTAAAAATTGTTCTTATTCACTCAAAATAGTATACCAAAAACAATAACTTATCCTCCTTCCAGTTGAATAGACAAAGAGATTTTGAGCACAATACTATTTTAAAAGGTAATAGTATCGTACCAATGCGTCAAGAACGTCTTACATTGATGAAAATTCTCGTATGGTCGGTGGATGCACTAAAGAGGCTTAAGTGGTTGGCTACCATTGCCGAGGCGTGCCAGGAGAAAAAAGGTGGTGCGCTTGCTTCGACGGTACACAGTTTTCTGAATAACGGCAACCCTTCAGTAAAGTCCTTAGTTCGTGAACTGTTGCTCGCCATTTGTGGTCCACTATATCAAATGCTTTCACATTGGCTGCTAGAAGGAGAAATCAACGATCCGCATGGTGAGTTCTTTATTGAATGTTTAGCAGAAGTTGGACCCGATCGTCTGTGGCATGATAAGTATCGTGTTCGCACAGCTATGCTACCAAATTTTGTCTCTACGGAAATGGCACACAAAATTCTGGTTACAGGAAAAAGCATAAATTTCCTTTGTGAAATATGTGAAGATAATAGAGCGGTAAAGGGACGCGATGAACTACGCCAATGCATTGAAGAAAATGGTAAGGGGTTGAATAGTAATGCCTTATGGACTTTGTTTAAACGTATAAAGTTAATTGTTGTATTTTAGCGGATCATATATTTTCACACGTTGCCGATACAAAGTTGCATTCAACCATCGATGCTATTTACTTGAATACTTCAAAACGCGTCCTAGATATAGTCATGGGCCCTCATAAACTTCTTGAACACCTACAAGCAATGCGTCGTTATCTATTGCTAGGACAGGGAGACTTCATTGGAATTCTTATGGAAAATTTGAAGTACGCCAATGATAATACTACATATTTGGAAAGATACCATATATATTAATTTTCTTTTTGGCTTGTAGATGTGAGCTGGATAAACCGGCTAAGGAGCTTTACTCATACGATCTTTCATCGATAATGGATGCCGCAATACGTTCTACAAACGCACAATATGATGATCCGGAAATTCTCAATCATTTAGATGTACGATTGTTGACTCCATGTGATGGCGACGTCGGTTGGGACATACTATCATTGCAGTATACCGTGCGTGGTCCCTTAGCAACTATGCTTGAACCATGTATGGGCATTTATCAAATACTGTTTAAACCGTTATGGCGTATGAAACACATGGAATTTGTGCTTTCATCAAAAATCTGGAAGGATCAAAAGTGCAATGCCAAGGTAAGACTAAAATAATATTTTTTTCCTGAGTTTCCAACACAAACTGGATGTGCTATCTTTAAGATTCACAAATAATGGCTCGTTCGCTCGTTCATAAATTGAATGTTACATCGCCCTGCCCAATCGGTTAGGTGACGCAATTATTAAATGAATATTTGGAAGTATGTATTGGGTTACGTCAAAAATTTCGAATGCAATTTTTGGCGGGGATTACTACAGCCATTACAGTGAAAATTTAATTTTTTCTAAAATCGAAACTAAAATGAAGTATTAGAGGATTGATTACTGCGAAAAAGCATAAAATTTTCACTTCCAAAGAAGCTAATTATTACTAAGTCGATAAAAAATACAGCTTTTCGAAAGGTGAAATACCTGTAGTGACTCGTAATCGTTGAAATCTGAACCTTAGCAATGAAATTAATGAGTCTAGTATTCGTTGCCTTACGTGCAAAATTCAATAGCAAGAAACAACATAAAAAGGCATTAATTATTCATGGCATGATAATCTACAATGAAGGGTTTCTACGTATACACTTTTAATACACAGTGATTAGTAGGTAATCTAATCCCAAATAAAAAAAACGTTTGATAAGACAAGTAGAGAAGTAGAAACAAATGCTAAAGTACAAAATGATTTAAACTTTGTTTTACTGAACCAGTACATCCAATCTTACAAACAGTATGTATATATTTTGCACAATACAATTACAATTATTTAGTTAAATTATGCTCATAAAACAATGCTTATTATGCCCTTTGCATTGAATAAAATATAACTTTTGAACTTATCTCCCAAATATTGAACTTATACACCAAGAGTAGAATTCCAACGGAATCAATATTTCTACATCTCCCAGTTGCATTGAATGTTTTGTAGACTATTTTGCACATAGTGCATATGCAAATCCTTACAATTTAGCATCTGTCTTAAGCAGAGGGGCCAACTTTTGGGTTAACATAATGTTTCCGGAAATTTTGAGTTTTCCCTTCATGAAAGCAGCCTGTGGATTGAGTTTTCCCAGAGCAATGTCCACCATGTCATCGTCGGACACAGTCAGCGTAGTATCGACTTTAATATCTTTGGCAGGACCCTCGTATGCTTTTGCATTCTTGCAGTCCAAGGCTATGAAATATAGAAAATATTAGTTATAGGTAAATATCTGCTCAAAATGAGTTATTGTTAAACGCATGTAATTTAAAAATTCGCTTTTGTAAACATATGCAAAAAATAATAACTTGGTAATTGATGAACATTGAACCCTATCTAAAAATTATGCTTAATCTTTTTATGCGACTTTTGTTGTTTGAGTTAATATATTTTAAAGGAAGAGCAAAGTCACACCTTTTAGTAATTAAACTAAATCACTACTTACTCCATTCTTTTGCCACTTTTCCATCTTTAGTAATTTTATATAGGAAGACACCATTAATAGCCTTTGCCTTGGCTTCATTTACTTTCAGACCATCGATAATTTTTTGAAAAACGGCGTCAGAAGCAAGCGACATGTTTAATAAATTTTTACAAAACTTGAAATTATTAGGCTTTTACTGCACCAGAATCAAAGTCCACACAACGCTGACAGCCGAAAAATCAAATGTCAAGTAAATAAAAAAATTGCTGCGCATGTGGATTTTATGACGAATGCTCCATTTAAAACACTTCACAATGTTTATACACATGCTGCCGTCAGGCTTGGCAACATGAACAACATTATCGACATGAGCGCATAAACATATGCATTAGGGTTACCAATATTAGAAAACAATATTTAGCTCCTTTCCACTAAGAATTAACCAGTAACTATATAATAGCGTTCGTTTTCTCGGAACAATGTTGAGTTTATTCTGCAAAGTGCTGGGGTAGTCATATTTTCGTGTTCTACTCACAAAACTGTTGAATTCGGGAACATTTCCATAATTCACTATTATTATTATTATTTGATATACTTGTTAATACATAGATATATGTTTTATTTAAAAAAATAGCGCCGAGATTTTTTATTCCAAATTTTCACTGTATTATTATTATTTGATATATATATATATACCTATATACATACATATATATATATGTTTTATTTAACAAAAAAGCGCTGATGGTAAAAATTCGGAATAAATATCGCGCGATTTTCACTATATTATTAATATTTGATAAATATACATATATAAATAAGTTATATTAAAAAAAAGCGCTGCATTATTCTAAGAGAAGAGTGTGTGGAAATTATGTTCCTATGTTGCCTCGTTTTTCACATTGTTTTTTTTTTTTGTTTCTGGCAGGACTCCATTTCAGCGAAGCTTAAAAAAAAAAATAAATAATTGGCGCGTACACTTCTGTTAGGTTTTTGGCCGAGCTCCTCCTTCTATTTGTGGTGTGCGTCTTGATGTTGTTCCACAAATGGAATGGAAACTTTTTAGTTATTGTTAATTTGGCTGGCATATTTAGAGTTTGCAACTTAAAAATGCAATTTAAATTGTTAATTTATGGTATATATCAATAAAAAGTGTTAGAAACGTGTGTGTATGTTACACAGTTTAAATAATTATTAAAATAAATTTGGTGAAAGTAAGAGACAAAATTTTATTAACAAATAACTTAAAAACTATTATTAACTGAATAGTGTTGGTGCTAGTTTTAGCAAAATAAGCACTAAATCAACATCTCCTGTGAATTTCATTGGAAAATTCGTAATATTTCTCTCAAAACAAGTGGCGGGGCATCGTAAGGAGTCCTAGCCCACAAGTTTATCAAAATAGTTATGCAAAAACTTGAACTGTTACAAAAACCGAAAGTCAATCGTTCAATACATTTGTATTCATTTCTTTATATTAAGTATATAACTTGCAGAAGTGTTACAGTTTTTTTTTTGTTTTTTTTTTTTCATATGAAGTATGCAACATTTTGGCAATGCGTATGACAATATTTTCCTAATATAATTGTGAGATGACTAGTTTATCAAGAAAAAAAAACACCAGGGCGAATTTATACAAAGCGACTTTAGTGGGGCAAAAACATTTACATTCTTGTATTTTGTTTTTATAATTTGGTGGTTTGAATGTGAATATTCCAGGGTCTTACTTCATACCATAACCCCATACTTGTTCGTAGGATTAATGTTTTATCAAATGCAAAAAAAAATATCGTTCTTCTTCTACCATTCTCGTTTGAAGCTTACCAACTTACAAATTATAGAAACTAGAAGAACTGTTTAGTTGCTTACATTTGCCTTTGATCTCGCAGCTGGTTTTGTTTTTAGATTTTTCACAACTTCTTGCTTCTTGTCATTCTACTTGAGTGCTTCTAAATCTAGCTATTACTATTTCGAGCTCTTATAGAATTTAATAAGATATCAAAGTGTTTAAACATTGATTTTTCATTGTCGATATTTCGATTTAAGTCGTCTATTAATTCACACTTTTTATACCTTTTCTCTATTATTTGTTTGTTTTTTGAGATCTTGATACGTAATAAAACGGCAGTATTGCTGGTATTGCAGCACTTATAAACATATGCAACCCTGTTGCAAATATTTACTATGCTGATACTTTTCTGATGTTCGCCTTTTATTTTGCATAGATAGGTGAAGTAAACAAGTAAATAAAAATAATATAGTTTTCATCAAATATAATATTTTCCTTGACAATTCTTATATTAACGTTAATTTACTATTTAAAATGACGAAGAAAAGATTGAAGCAACCGGCAAACAAAATGTTTATGATGGCGCGCAACAATGGCCGAATTTGTGAAATTTAAATTTGAATTTGAATTTTCAGGGTATTTGACTATACATAAATATGTCCGGATTTTTTCCATTATTTATGCCGTTATTAAAGCTATAATTTTCCATTACAGCCGCTCCGTTCCATGGCGAGTGAACTGAATCAGGTGCTCTATCGCTTACATCTGTTCACATCTGAAATGATACATTTCATACACCAAATGCAGTATTACATACTTTTTGAAGTGATCGAATGCTCTTGGGCCGAATTACAGGATCGTGTGCAGCAAGCAAAAGCGTTAGATGATATACTCGACGCTCATGATGATTTCCTTAATGCTATTAAATGTGGGGCGTTCCTTGACTCCAATTCCGGGCAGTTATGCCAAAATATGGAAAATGTTTACGATGGTATAATACGGTTAGAATTGTGGCAGGAAAAATTCTACGAAGTCTGTTTTAAAGAGCTATCGGCACGCAAGGAGTTTGAAAATTACATTATATCATCCGAGAAGGCGGGAGAATTTGGAGTAACTGCAGAGCGTCAATTGGAGCGAGATCAGGAACATAAGTTATTCGATCAATTCATTGGGAGCTACACCAAATCACTGGATAACATTTGCGCCGATTATGAAAAGGCAGTACGGTGTTTCTTGTTGACGCTAAATTCCCATAACGACCATAATCTTCAACTATTCGGTATACGACTGGATTTCAATGAGTATTACAAGAAACGAGATCAGCGGCTGTGTGTGCCGCTGACCTTCGAGCATATGCGAATGAGTATTATGTTTAATGGAAATAAAAGTTTGGCAGGCAGTCGATACTCAACTGTAAATTGACATTCACCAATGTCACCGCGGTGCCAGGCAGTTCACCAACAGCAACACAATGTTAACATTAAAAATACAAAATCCAACTTCAATTTCAACCTCCCCTCGTCTATTCACGATGCTGAAACAGCAGAATTGATGTTCTGGGCTAAGACAAAAATTAATTGCCAGTATGCCAAAAATAAATTGTTGCATGACCAGGTAAAACGTAAATTAGTGTTGGCAAAGAAGGGAGGAAAATTGCGAAAGGATATTAGTAACCACCAGATTAGTGCCAACCAAATTTTGCCATGTACTTCTGTTGCAACTTCAATACGTCCTATATTTTTAGCTGAACAAAAAGATTGCATCTATATGGCGTGTTGTGAGATCTTGTAAGCATTCGCTCGTAAGATTTAATCGAATAATATGAAAAATATGCAAAAAAGAAAATGCAATATTTTATCTATGCATGTGGTGGGAAGAATATAAAAAAAAAGAAAAGAAAAGAAATTGTGGGATGTAATAAATTCTTTGTAACGTTTTTGTTAAATTCCAACATTTAAATGAATACATTTTAAAGTTTTGTTCTACACTTTTCTTAAATCAATGATTCTCAATTTTGTTAATGGTAAAAGTATATACCACAACGTACCAGAACTTTGAAATTTTAAGACCTAAATAAATATATACATAAATTTATAATATTAATTTGTGGAACTTTATTAATTTCACTAATTGTCAAGCATACCTATAATTACTGTTATTAGAAGAGAAAACAACTTTGACATATTAATAGCACAAGAAATGCTTGAGCACATTTAAATTGAAGTTTTTAATAAATACACCATATTTTCAAATAGTACTCATGGAAGAAAAGTGTGTTATATGTATATATATAGTTGTTACCTGAAATGGTCCAAACTTGCCAACTAAAAAAATAAATTGAATCAATAAAATTTTAAATTTGCAATGATGTAGTTGAAGACAGATTATTTCGAGTTTAGTAGGAAGGAATCATTAATTTTTTTAGTTTTATGAACTTGAAATAAGTGAATGTTTGATTGGAATTGTCCTTCAGTTCTTTACTAATTTTTTTTTTTTTAATTTTCATATGATTTTCGGAGTGACGGTATATATGCGATAAGTATGCGCAATATTTCTGAGGATGCGATAGACTGAAAGGTGTAATTTGCGTAGCCATATTCGCTTCAGAGCAAATTCAAATTTTCAATTGGCTGATTTCCTTTTAAATTACATCTTAATTTGACACTGACGGATGTAGATATTTTGCATTAAGGAAAGTGCCAGAAATTCTTTATTATATCTCGACGATATAAAAATGAATCGCTCACGATTGAAAGTTTCGAAAAAAAGAAACTTGAATGAAAAATGAAATATTTGGCAAGTTCTGTAATTCACTTCCGAGTGAATTTCAATGCAATCACCTGAAGATTTCAATTAATCTCATTCGGAAGTAAAACTCTAGATACATGGTGATCGAGCAGTGTGAGCTGTCCAACGACGTTAGCACTGCGTATGTATGATTTGTAAAACTTAAAAAAGAGAGAGGACAAAGAAACCAAGATAATAAAAACAAGCACCGCTCAAATTATTCAAAATTACTTGATTTACTTAAGTTCATAATCGAAAATTTTCAAGTAGTGATCGTTGTTGTTGTTGTTTTAACAGTAATAGAAGGTAGGCCCAGGAATCATGCTGTTTCGACGGGTTGAGTGCAGAGGGAGAGGGGTGTTAGATGAGTAGGTTTTAAAGGACATGTGAAATGGTGGTTAGTGTCGTGCGGGGTACCTTCACATGCCGGACATATGTTTGGTATGTCGGGGTCAATTTTGGATAAGTAGGAGTTTAACCTGCTACAGTATCCAGAACGTAATTGTGCCAGTGTTACACGTGTCTCTTCATCTGCTAGAGGTGGTGGTTGGACTCCGATTGCGGCATTCACAGGACGGGAGTTTAAGAAGGTGGTGACGGTCTCCCGGTGAATGTCGTCTATTGACTGTCTAAACACTGTCTGATCCAGTAGATTTCTGTCAGTTTTGTCCTGGATCTTGCTGTTGTTGTTGTAGCAGCATAACATTCCCCGTGCATATACGAGGAATGCTGTTGAAGTGACAGTCCTTGGCCGGATACAAATCCGGGTCGTTCCGGTTACGTAGAACCGACTGTCGTGGGAACGTTTGTCCTGGATCTCGTCGGCGTTGCTTAAAAGGCGTCTCCTGACGTGCCTAGGAGGCGACTCTGGCGCAAGCAGGGATCTGCAAGGAAGATATCTGCGGTAGCACCCTAGCAGGAACTGCTTGCTGAGCAGTTTGTTGTGCTCCGCTACTGGGAGCATTTGTGCCTCGTTGTGTAGGTGTTGGATGGGTGACATCAGGAGGCAGAACTCTACTCGAAAGTGAATTCCAGAATCTGTTCGTTTGGTTGACATAATGCATCATAGCGCCTTATATAAGTTCGATAGTTCTACATAAACCCATTGCTGTTGTTGTTGTAGACACAAAAGTTCGAATCAATGGGTAGTGGCAGTCCAATGTAGCACATAAATCTAGGTCGTTCCGACAACGCAGCATCGACGTGTCGGCATATTCGTTTATAAGGTTAAATTAACTGGAAAATGAAATGCAATTGATTAACTTTGTGCAAACCGCCATTCGCTTTGATATCGATTCTCTAAATGGGCTTTACAACAACTGGAAAATTATGTCGATTTGACTCAAACAATTCTAAGTAAACAAGTAAAATTGTTGTATATGATACTTGTATTCAGCGACGGCATTGCGTTACGGTCAACTGAGAGCGTTACAGACTCATATTAACCGTTTCATTTTATTTTTCTTTTAAAGTGAAAAATCTGCTGCTCTGTTATGTGTTGCAATCGACTTTTTCTCTTATCAAGCAGCCTATTGTGATGTCCAGTAACATATTTACGCACTAAGGTACATGTATAACATATAGGGTGATCAATTTAGAGGTCTTTATTATTTTTGTGTAGAACCATTAATGACATTTATTTTTTAAATAAAAATGTTGGCCGCGACTGTGCCCTAATTCGGCCATCCGCACACACCAATTTTGAATGACTCGTTGCAAGACTTCGGCCGGTATCTCGTGAATAACTTTAATAATGTTGGCTTCGTGGTTTATCCCCCACAAATAAAAGTCCAAAGGTGTGATGTCAGAATTGGTGGGCAATCCAGTGGTCCGAGACGAGAGATAAATTGCGTACTGAAACGACGACGCAGTATATCCATTGTTTCACGGGCTGTATGGCAAGTAGCGCCATCTTGTTGGACTCAAGTGTTGTGGTGTTCATGGGCTGCAATGTCAGGTATCAAAAAGTCGTTTACCATGGCGTAATAGCGATTACCATTCACTGTTACGTTGGCGCTAGCCTTGTCTTTGAAGAAATATGTACCGATGATTCCACCAACCCATAGGCCGCTCCCAACGGTTGTTTTTAATGGATGTACAGACTGTTCTTGAATGGCTTCGGGTTGCTCTTCAGTCAGCAATTTTGGTTATTGACGTAGATATTAAGCCCGAAATGGGCCTCCTCGCTGAACACCTGCCTTGAGCGCACGAGGAACACTTTTCACAGAGCGTCGATTTTCGTATTAAATTGTACGACTTATAAACATTGTGGAGGCGTAAGACTCTTCATGATAAAATGTCAATGAATACTGAAAATGTAACGCGTGATCTGTCAAAAAAAAACTTTATTGGAAAAAGTATCTGATCACTCTTTATAATGTGGTAACCAGAGCTGCGTTTTAATCCCGTTTGAACGTTTTGTTAGATATTGTTCGAGCTATTGAAATATTTTTTTATAGCAGTACTGACCCATTTATAAAACTCAGCAATGCAATAAAAAAATAAGTGGTTGGGTAAAATACACACTTGTTTTCTTTTTGGTAAGCAATTAGAAGCGGGAGTTCTATCTGTAAAATATTGGCCATCATCAAGCGCAATATAAAAGTTTTCACTGGAAGAGAAAAATAAGTTTTTGTTCAATAAATAATTCTGTCAAGTTTATTATTGTTTTTAGCGTAAAATCAAGTTCAAATGAAACGAAGCTTTTGGTCCGTGTTCGCATTGTCTTTGACAAAACACGTTCGGTGCGAAATAACGTCTGCAATATTGCGGCAGCAAATCCGCTGAGTATCAGCAACAGGCTAATTGTTCTAATTACATATTGAGCGCGACGAATACATCCATAATTTGATAGATAGATAGATAGATACGAGGTTTGCACTTCGACCACATGGTTTTTTAAGCAATCTGCACATCACAGTTCCTCATCCATACCCAGTTCCCTTATTAAAGTCAGGATAGAGCTGGGCTGGATTGAGCGTATGTGCCTTTCTTCTGGCTGCAGTTGGCCGAGATGTCTCAACCTTCTCCGAGCTATAGCGCTACATTCAAGGAGAACGACAAGAATCAGTGGACCATGTCTCGATCATGTGCAGATGACCTGACCTGTGAGAATGCCCGTGAGCATTCTCAGTTTATCCTTGAGGAGGGTTATGAGTATTTTAAACCTCTTTTGGTTAAATTTTTATATAGTAAAAATATATTCTTTCTTTTTGGTTTTCCACAGAGTTGAATTGAAAGAAATCTTCGTAAAAAAGAACATAAACGTCTTGATTTAAACTCTGGTTTGGAGATGACATGGGAATAGTTTCCTCACTAATTAAATTGCATTACGTTGATTATTATATAATTTTATTTGTTCGATCGTTATACATTACTTTACAAACTTACTATGTATTTTACAATAGAGTAATATGTTATTAGAGTTCATGCCTTAACTAGGAGATTAAGAATGCGAATTTATGATTTTTCCTTTAGTCTATTAGTAGGATATATATATATATACGATTGTAGTTGCATTTATATATGAATATGCTCTATCCAATTCACATACCACTACTTGGCCATCGTTTCTCAGTGTACAATTTTTATATAAAAGTTTAATTTTGCTTATGTCTCTTTGAAGTCTTTAAAGCTAGAGAAGCTGTGTGGTTATTTTAGTACATGTTTATTAATAATGTTTTATGTGTGTGAGGATACGCATTGATTCGTTTGGAAACAATTTCAATATACACGTGTAATTAGCATATGTTCGAATGAGTTTTGATGTACAACTTTAGCATTAGCATCTATACAAAGTGCTTCATGCACCTACAATTTCTAAAAATGTTTGGATGCACTTGAACACATTTCTATGCAACAATTTTCAACTTTCTGAAAGTATATTATTTATACGTACGTATTTATATAACAAATATGAGTTTATGTTCGAGAAAAACAAGCTTCAACAACGTATTTTTTCTGCCAGTTTACTTTGCAAAGTATAATTGACTCTGCGTATTGTTATACTAAGTTCTGGTTAATCTATCTGCTCTTGTAGCTAGACAAAAATTCAAATAGCGGAGGACGGTTATACAGGCAATATGTATGTATATGTATGTGTATCGCAAATTAAATGACCTCTTTACTTGGTGTTGAAATGCCAATGGCTTCTTCATAACCTCCTTTTGACGATCCATGGCACTCTTTCTTTTCCTTACTCTGGCTATGGTGGTGATGATGATGTTTGGATTTTTTCTCCTTCTTTCCACTAACACTTTCGTCGGTCACATCTTTTGATTTATGCGTTTTCTCTTTCTTACGTTTTTCCATAGGGCTGTTGCTACTTGCCACCGTTAGAGGTGCTAAACTTTTATCCACTTCTGACGGAATATCCAACAAATTAGCATTGTTTGTATTTTCATCATTCTTCGATTTTTTCCTTGATCTTGATTTGGAATGCGATTTTGAAGTGACACTTTCTTTGCTTCGAACTTTGATTTCGTCCACATCCTTTTCTTTGCGTTTTGTCTTTTTCTTTTCACGTTTCTTGCTGCTGGCTTTCTTATCAGATTCAACTTCGCTACCTAAAGTGCGTTTATTATTGTTTATGTTATTAGCCGCAGAGCTAACCTCTCGGAACCGGCCTTTTGATTCTTCCAAATCAGGGCTACAAAAATAATACATTAATAATTACAGTGACAAAAACAAGCATTGTTATGACTTACATATCCAATTCTATATTCAGTGCGCGATGTGGGTCATTTGGATCGAATTTAGAATCTTTATCTTCACTATCCGACAGAGCCACTCCCTCAGGCATGTCCATAGTGGTGTTCACTATATGAAGTGGTTTGGAATCTGAAAATTTAAAGTGTAATTTTATATTTTTATATAAGCAAGTCAGTTCATTTCTTTTCAATATCAGCAACATACCATCCTCCGATTCTGAGCTGCTGTATGCCACTTTATTTTTTGATTTTTTGTTTTTTTTCGACTTCTTATGTTTTTTCTTCTCTTTGCTTATTGTCTTCTCTTGTAAGAGATAGCGATCAGAGCGTTTCATAACTATTGGGGAAATCATATTAATAAATAGTTTTAAGAACAACACAAATGGGCATATGGGAGTAAACGACTAACCTCCTATTTGCAGCGGTACATCCAGGGACAGCTCCGAAATCGGAATGTCATCAATATTATCATATTGATCTGCATTGTAACCCGAATTGTTTGTACTTGCTGTTTTCTGCTTATTTACATCCGTTGCTGAAGGCGATGATTTAAGATAGTGTGGATTGTGTGACTGTTCTATTAGTCGCGCCGTGCGATTACGTTCGATCTGCTCAGGCGTCAGCTCCTCACTCTTACGACGCTTTCCCAACGTTCCGTCCTCATTATGCACTGATGATACAAACAGTTCATCTTTATCCTCCTGGGACGAGGTACTACTTTCATCTTCAGGTGGCGCGTTTATCCACTCATCTAAATCCAATCCATCCGGTAGAGGAACTTTGCGTTGCGCCTTTGGCGCTACTGGAATAAGTTCGCCTTCAAACAGTAATGCCATCTCTTGAACGATTTCAATAGCATGTGTTGGTATAGTGGCAGGTGTAACCGATTGGACATGCAGGGCCAAGTTTTCATTGTCATCCGTGGAAAGCATATTCAATGTGGCGCTGGCGTCGTGATTGTAATTCAATTCAGAACTAGGCGCAGGCTTGTTGAATTGCGAGCGCAGCATTTCAATTAGGATACATGCGGAATTTGCACGCTCTTGTACCTCAATGTCATTTGAACTAATAAAATTTTGCAATTTCTCTAGGACATGATCGCAAAGCTATAAAAGAGCGAATTTGTTAAGGCTTAAATACTTTCAAACAAACAACAGCGATGAACTTTGAAACTCACCTTGATGAGACCGTTCACATCTTCATTTTCCAAGCATGTCGTCGCCAGTCTTGTAAATAATTTAGTAACGTTTTGCACAAACACACCCTGTATATGACCGGGCACTTGACGTGGGCGCAACAAAATATTCAACGTCTTTTCCGCATCTTCTAAGTCACTGCTTGTAGAAATAAAGACAAAAATTAGTGACTTATAAAATTAGTCAATTTTAATGCAGTTCACGCACTTTGAAAATTCACCAACAATCCACGCTGCAGCGTATAACACTTCATACATTGAATTGCTTTGCGATGACACCGAAAATGTGTCTAGCAAATTGGTCATTTCATTGACCGCGAATTGTCGCACAATTGGCACGCGTATGGCAACATCCAGGAGTTGCTCAGCGATTAAACGTCCTTAAAGAAGATATGAAAAATATTGAGTTAAATTTAAAGTACTCATTCACTATGGAGCATACCGTGCTTGGAACCTGCCTCCAGTTGAATCAATTCCACTAGTACAGTTAAATACCATTCGAAATTCGTGACGTACAAATACGAACTCTGTGCGCAAATCTCAATTACTTTGTAGAGCAATTCATCGCGATATAATGATCCCTCAGCGCGCTCCATGTGTCCCAATAGACGCTTGACTATTTCCATGAGATTCTTCTTTGATACCATGCCGTACAGCAAATCAAGTGCACGAAGACGTATCGATTCGTCCTTATCGTCTAAACACGCCAAAATTAAATCCTTGTGCTCTTGTACACTTTTCGGGTGAGTTTTTAAGATCTTCGACATAGCCAAAAGTCCCAAGTATTTCACTAAGTAAGGAAAGGTGTAAATATTGAATTATAGAAAAATCTGAAAACCAATGAATTCCTCTTGAACCTCAAAGCAATAATTGATTATTTATTTATACATCAACCATGAAAAGATTTTGTGAAGTTAAGCATGAGTTAACGCTCTAAATTTTCTCTCGACAGCTATGCTCTTACGGCCGTTTGCTCGATGTTTCCAAGCACTTAATTAGAACAAAATCGGTAGATCGTTAAAAAATGAACTTCTGATAAAAGGTTTGTTCATGAAGCAAATAATTTGTAACAATTGTTTTACAAATTATCAAGTTTTGGTGTTCATGTATACAAAAAACTTGCAAAGAAGGGGAAAGTGAGACAGCAAAATGACATTTTATTTTGAAATTTGCAAGTTTTTACTGGAAAAACTTTAACTTATAAGAATTTGCAAGTGAGAAAAACAAGCTGATCGCAAAATAAAAACAATTTGAATTGAGTCAAATTTCTAGATTTAAATAAAAATGGTGATTGAAATGGAGAATGTAAGTAAATTTATTTTAGATAAAATTTATAAAGCTCATCTGGAGTCATATATTAAATAGAAATCGGCCAATGATATAGCGGTATGCACTTTTTAACCACAACCTCCAGTCACCGTTGCTGCAGTTTCTGAAATACAAATCGAAAGCATTGAAGGTATCCTTTGTGTTTTATGTTTGTACTTCTTGATCATTAATTAATTTGGCCGTCTACATTGCCAGGTAGAAAGTTGTGTTTGCACAACAAAACTGTCATCTGACAGCAATGATGAAATGGAACACTTTATTGTGAAGAAAATAAAAAATGTGATGCTAAGCCCGTTATTTTGCATTTTATATGCATGATTTTTTTCTTTTTTATTTATTTATAATACAGGAATTAAGCGATAAATCGCCTAACTACAAATTAGGAACTCGAGTAACTAAGACCTTCGGCTCGCTTGGTAAAATTGTTTTGTTGCTAATATGATGGTTTCTTAACTTTGTCTAGTCTAATTAAAATCACGGCTTAAATTAACTTACTTAACTTTGTTAATTTCAAAAATTTAATAATAGTTTCAATAAGTCTGACGTGATGTGGTTTCCAAAGCTGTTTTTCCTCAATTTAATACGAGGTAGTTGAACTGAAAACATTTTTAAATTTTGTGATTTTCCCCACCAACAATTTAATCAGCTGTTGATAAAACTTGCAAATTGTTACTGATTTTGCGTTCACGTACTTTTTCAATATTTTTCTCTTTGAGAGCGAGTTCTCGGAAGTTAAGTTACTGGATAATTTTTTGTATGAACACACCTAAAGTTTACCGAAAGATGAGATACCGGTAAAATGTTACTGCTACAACAAGAACAACCGGTAAAATGTCAACCTAAATAAAACCTGGTAGTGGATGCCACAGAAAATCCAAAATTTTCGTTTTGCGAGTTTGCAAGGGATTTTTTGTAAATAAAAGTAACGATTTAATTAAAATTATCGCGGTACATAATCCCTACTTAGTAAACCACCTTCCGAGAAAAATTTATGATTACTAACATTTTGTTTGCTACGTTAGACTGCTAAATTAGTGGCCATCACTGTATAGTATATTAGGGTTACTTCAAAAAATGCCCTAGATGTTGTTTTAAAATAAAACACGTAAAAATTTAGCATCTTTCAGGCTCTTAACAGCAATATGTGAAAAATTACATAATTTAAATGCCCGCAAAGAGCATATCTACAAGTAAAATCCGCCAAACAGTCGATTTATGAACACCTAATTGTTGAGGACGTCGAGATATCGATGTTGAACTTTGCGCTACAGCAGCAATATTCTCAACAAAACGCCCAGTTTTTGGTCTGCCAGTCCTTTTCCTATCCTCGACAGAACCAGTTCCTTGAAATTTTTTCGCCAACCTTTGAATTGTCGACTCATTTGAACGAAAAAATCACGAAAATTTTCCGATATGTTGTGCTTAAAGATCGACCATTTTTATAATAAATTTCAATAGTTTGAGCGCGGTGTTCTATCGTGTAATATTCTACGCTCCCCAACTTATGTCAAAGGTCACATAATAAAAGGTACCGTCTAGGAATTATTCACTACTCACATCTAGGCGTCACCCTTTACATATTTATTTATTTATGTATTATGTTTTGATACTTTCCATACTTACAATTCTGATCGGAATCCTCGATAAGAATACGCAGTTTTTGCACACAAAGTTGTATTGAGGCACTGTGATTTGGCATTCCGCTGCTGATACTGATGAGTACGGCGATCACGGTATTTATGCATTCATAGAGCAAGCTCATAGCGGACGTACTATTAAGGATAATGAGAGAAGCACAATAGTTACTTATTTTCATATGTTGCAAGTTTCCAAGGTTTTAGGATAAAACTGGTTATATGCGTATGAATATTTTAATTGCATAAAAAAGCTGAATGTGTGAATGAGTGCATTCTTTAATATAAAAAAATTAAGTAATTTTGTAGCAAAAGTGCATAACGATTTGCTTTTGAAAAGTGACAAGTACTTAAAAGAAATTTTATTCATGAGTTTGTGTTGAATTCATCGAATTTTTGTTAAAATTGAAAATAAAAACAAATTTTTCACATACATTTAATGTTTGTGCATATGTATGCATGCACTTGCATACACATACATACGTACATACAGTCATGTATGAGCATTAAATTAAAATGACAATAACAATAACACGACAATGAAACTTGCCTATGAATAAGGTTTGTGAGAGGTTCTATTAATTTCTTTCCTAGCCGGGGTTCTAAAGGAGTTAAAGCGCCAAACTGCAAATGCAAGAGAAAAGAAACAAGCAAAGAAATTATAAATACATAATCACATACATAAAACTTACATAAACTAATCAAACAGTTTTTTGTTTCTTTGATTTCGATTGTTTCACAATTACGATATTCACAAATTTCATAAACTGTTAAACGTTACTCGTCAAATAAACTGTTATAAATAGTAGATAATATAAAACGAATTCCCTTGGTATATATTTACCTTCACAATTTACAATTTCATCAAATGTGATTTTGTTGTACCGAAAGTTTACAAGATTATCTGCTCAAAAACTTAAACGCAAATGGAAATGCGATAGTAAGAAAGATACTGGATTCGCTTTGCGCTAAGTTGAATGAAATTTATAGAGAATTCGTATTAGCCTAAATGCCAATCGCCAGTGCAAATACCATGAAATAGCAATTAGCAGATGAACAGCAAATTTTAGAGGTTTGTTTCGATATCAAGTAAGACAATCGGAATTCCTGGCAACTGACAATAAGAATCTGGTAATATTCATTCGAATAACATTAAGAGCTAATACTTTATTGAGTCTTCTGCATGAACCAAACACTTCAATCGAAAAATTATAAACAAATTATTTGGGCATAATAAGGCAAAAAAAGAGTAAAATTAAATATGAAACCTAGCTTTTGTGCATAAAATTGATTCAGCCAAACAATACTTGTACATTAAAACAATCGTTAAAGTTACAATGCCACTTAAAATGCAAGATTATTAAATAGTGTACTTGTAAAAAGAAAAAAAAAACATTAAATCAGACATAAAAAATTAATCGAAATAGTGATTTAATATAAACCTGGAAATGATTTCAATCAAGGGTTGAGTTAATTTGCGTCCTAAAGCTGGCTCGATTGTCGTGAGGCTGGAAAACTTATTGGAATACGAAGATTCAGCATTATTTCAGATAAACCACATAAAAGTAATCGAGTCAATCGGTTGTAAGAGAGAAAAAGAGAAATAATTTATAGAACAAATTAAAAATAAATTTTCGCTAAGACACGCGTAAAAATAATTAGGAAAGAACTTCGCTTAAGTAAAACTTATTCGTAGCAATAATTTATGTATGTATACAATTTAATAAAAATTTACTAAAATAATTACATATTTTATAAAAATATTTTTATGTGGCCTAATACATTTTCATGACAATTTTTTTTAATTAAGTTGCAATACATTCGTGACAGAACCTCGGATGCTTACGATTCTTTTAAATCAAATATTACAGATTTAACAATTAAAAAGAGAGAAAGCATGAAAGCAACGATAGTCCTCCTCCCGCCCAACCGACATGAGACTCATATATAAGGATCATTTTGGTTTCCGCTCTGAGTCGAAAAAGGCAGAAATTTGTTTATCGCTGATATCTACAGAAAAAACTTATCAGCTGAAAAAAGTAAGGCACACCAACACAGAACATTTGTTAAGAGGATAGTGTACTTTGCTAAGCGGTGAAAATCGACTCCGATAAATTAAATTTACTGAAAAGAGGAAGGTAGTGCATTAAGGTCGGAAGGTTGTTCATTAAGGTCGTAACAGCATACTTATGTAATCTTTATTATCTAGGAAAAATCCAAACTTTCTAACTTTTTTTATGGTGTTTTCTTTTCTTGTAATAGTGTCGCATTATTAATGCCATTTTTTTTTTCTCAAACAAAAAGTAAGGGTGAGCATTGCCCAGCTGGTTTTAGTGTATCTGTGCTCACAAGTTCGCCAAAATAATTGCGCGGAAACTTTAATTGTTACAAAAACGGAAGCAATTATAAAAGTAAATAAATAATTGGCGCGTACTCTTTTTTCTAGGTGTTTGGCTGAGCTTCTCCTCATATTTGTGGCATGCGTCATGATGTTGCTCCACCAACGGAGTGACCTACAGTTTTAAGCCGACTCCGAACGGCAAATTGCTTTTTATGAGGCACATTTTCATGGCAGAAACACTCTCGAAGGTTTGATATTGCCTGCCGAGGGGCGCCCGCTATTAGAAAAAACTTTTCCAATCATTTTGCTGTTTCATGCGCGGTGATTCTAACCTACGTGCTCCCGAATGGTAATAACGCAGCAACCTTTCGACTACGGCGGCCGCCGCAAATTGTCAATTGGGAAAATTTTCGAAAAAAAAAATTGTTTTATGTAACTTTTATGGAAGAAAGGTATTTTAATTACCTTTCTAATGATGGTCTTAATTTTGTACCGGTCAAGTAATATTCGAGGTATTGTGGTTTTTAAAATACGTAAAATTTACCTTTGATCTTCAATAATCCTCCATTTTTAGTTTCTGCATTTTAGCGTCGTTGCAATAAAAAGTTCTATCGAACGCATTTTTTTTCTAGCGAAACGGTGCAGTTCTTTACTCGTTCCATAAAAATTAATATCGTACAAATAAAACCTAAAAGTGCTAACTTAGCATAGAGCGTAGCTTATACGTAGTACATACATACATAGATATTGAATAGAATATGGAACAGTCCAAAGTTATACTCACCAGTTTTATTATTTTAATTAACATCCAGTTGTTAGTAGACGTTGTCATGAGCTTGAAAAATATAGGTGCTAACGGTAGATAGTTCTTGGGATTTTTGCGAGCCAACTCACAAATCACATTGACTGCAGCGGACTGTACACCTTTAAAATATAAATTAAATACATATTTTTAGCTTTGCTATTCTTATATATGCGTATATATGTATCTATATTATCGAGACTTTAGCGGTTTGAATGAGTTTTGTATGAAGAAAATGTTTTAACTTTTAAAGGAAAATTCGTTATCAACTAAGAGAATATTGTCAGTGAGCACAAAAGATCTCAAGGCCGAAGTGCTTCCCTTTTCATATCTAAGAGATTTTTTTTTTTAGATGAAAATTATTACGCTCCCACGGGTATTGAACAGAAAAGGAGTGTATAACATTTCACATAAACGAAAATACGCGTAATTGGCGCAACTAAAAACTATTTTGTTCAATTCATTAAAATTTACTTAAAATTTACTTAAAACTTCATTGGGCACCCGGGTTTGACCTTTTTTCGTTCCTTCGAGGATCCGTTTTGAAAGGTTAAATTTTAAGAAGCCACCTGGAAGCTCAAGACGTTAGCTATAATATAAATATATTACATCCACGTCCAAAGTTGAAAAAGCCAGTCTAGCCAGACCCGGGTGCCCAACGGAAGGTTAAACAACACAAAATGCAGTAGAAACTTTGATATTTTAATATTTATAATTATAAAAATTAACCTTTTTATGTTTAAAAAAGCCTCTGTACATTTAGATTGTACTGCTTTCCAGTTTCTATAATATTCTGGCACATACCTGGATCAGGATCTTCTAGTTTTTCCTTCAATTTAGGAAATGCAGGCCTTAATGCTTCTGGGTAGCGTAAGAACACTTTATACATCATAAGGACGGCTTTCATACGCAAATATGGTTTTGTGGAACTCATCTACAATCAAGTAATCGATTAATTTTGTATTCTTTCTGAAAACAGAATAACTTACCAGTGTCATAATATCATTTGCAAGATCTCGTGATAAATCTGGTGAGATAAAACAGCTAAGGCCGCTTAAGGCCACACCGGCATCATATTGATTTTGTGAATTCAAATCCTTACGTATCATATTTGTCGTTAGCATTAGCAACTAATTCAAAACAATGTAAATATTTTATATTTTTATTGTTCTTCTTTTTCGTTTGTCTACAATTCACTTACTTCACTTTCGGGATGAAAGCATTGACTTGCCGCCAAATACCCTATGCGTTTGCATGTGAATCGCGAGGAGCTCATTACCTCGATGATGTTGAAGCCGGCCCAGGAGATATCATAGCCGAGCATCTGAATCTGTAAAGTATGGTATGTATCTAATTAATACTTTGTCTTGCGTTCAAATGTCTTAATTGATGCATATAAGAGAAAATCAATAGTCACTTAGCGCACATATATGTAAATACGTTTGTAGGTATGTATGTATGTACATGTGTGCATAAACACATTTGCAGATACATATTATCAGCAAGTAAAAGTAGAGCATACCAAACTAAAAGACGTTATTATAGCATAATTTTAATTTGAGTATGACGCCGCGTGTGATGCAGCATGAATATGGAACAAGAGTCAAGAGGGGTACGCTGTGCATGGTGCAACTTGGACATGGTCGGCACTTTGACGAGTTCAAATAAAGTACCTTTTGCTTTTATAGTGACTGTATAACGAATCAATATTTGTGAACTTATTTGTACTCACATATGTTAATTTGGCCACCGCATTGCACTTGACATTGATGTTATCCTGGCGCAATTCTTGCTTGATTTCCTCAATGCATTGTGCGATGTACTTGGCCTAAAAATTATAAAAATCAAAATTAAAGAATGTGTCTGGCAGAAGAATACATCTAAAATCAATCTTATATATAACTTAATAATTTTAATAAACTCATACGTAGTAGTTAACTTCATTCATTTTCTTACTTACAAACTAAACCAATTTTTTAAGAATATTTTGCAATATAATTGTAAGTTTTATATTATCTGTCTTATCTAGCCACAATATATTATGATACATTTTAAATTAAATAGGATTAGCCGCAAAGATCTTGGGCAGAAAGGTCCATCAAATGAGCCGAATATCACAAAAAGTGGAGATTTATACACAAATCAAGGTCCACACGAAAAGTGGTCAGGAAAATCTATAATTCTTACAATGACCCGAAATTATTGCATCTGTCTGTACTAGGTATTAGCCATATTTCGAAAATTGCGCAGATGAGAGAACTCTTGCTACTTGGAACTACTAGCAGCTGCAGAATATCGCGTGTATTTTTTCAACACGGAGCTATTGACCTACATATTTAGCAAAAAAACCACATTTTTTAAGTCATGCAAGTCGGCTTTCTAATAACGCTTGATCTATGAACTCAAGGATTGAAAAAAATTAGTAAATTTGTAAAAGGAGTAGTAAAGCTTAATGGCAAAAAACATCAAAAACTTTCCTTCTCCTCCTGCAGAAATATCCTCTGCTTCAAGTCCAATATATTTACGGCCGCTCTACACCATAGTGGCGATCACAGTTCTTTCTCGGGTAAAATTTCATTATGTTTATATTACATATATGGCCTGACTTAGCTCACGATTCCGTCCTGTGTTAGTGTAATAACATTCACACTCGGATATTGTTCCCGTTCCATGCCGACTGATCGTTATTGGAACGGGATCAGATAAAACCTCGACTTAACCACACTGATTCTTACTCGGTAATATTTTACTTTACCGAGAACGAACCGTGACCGGCACTATGATGTGAAGCGGCCAATATTCTACTTAAAACAATACAAGCGAGACTGTTTTTTTTTTTTTTCAAAAAGCAAATGTTTTTAATACGTACATATTACATCTAAATTATTTAACTGATAACGAGTAGGAATAAACATTACATGCACTGGCATACGTAAGTAGAGGTTTTCGTAAACTACCTGATATTTGTGTGTACACATATGCTCATATGTATATCTACAGATTCCTGTTCAACTATATATATGTTTGTATATGCTAAATGGTTCAATATATAGTAGTCATGTTTAGTACATATCTAAATTAAATATTTTTGTTTTAATATAATTCTAACACTAAATTGTATATGAATGCCTTACCTCATTATCCTTATTATTTCTTATGCCACGCACCAAATCCGTAAGATTCTTATCAAACATACGCTCGAAATTGCCTTTCACCTTTTTTAGTGCCATTTCGCAAACCCAACACCTTTCCACCCAAACTCAGATATGCAATAATTAGCTTTTCAGACTTTTTTAATTACATATAGAACCTATGCACCGACGTGGTCAGCTTAGTGTCCCTTGAAGGCTGATAATCTATAAAATTATTGTTTTATTTTTTTTCGATGGCATTCACATTCATATTTGATGATGTCGACAAAATTTTCCCCACTTTTTCTGATTGATTTTTCACTTTGTAAGAGCAATTCAGCAGTTGTCAAATAATTTGTGCTACCACTTCATTTTCATAAGTATTGATAAACCATATTTCAATCACTCATCTAATAAAAATTTAAGCATTAAATTAAATGAAAACAAATACGGAACAACTTTTCTAAAGAAATTTGTCTTTAGCTATCGCACACCGATAAGTGAATCGAAGAGAAACTGCAAACCTGGAGGTAGATCAGAGTAGCCACATAGTTTTAAAAGCGACAAACAAAAAAACTCTGCTGTAACAAAAATCTCTTGAAATAACTTGTATACATAAGGCGCCCTATTATTTCCTATATAACTCATTCATATGGCTACGGCTGCCGCCCCTTTTATAGCATATCAAAATATTTTTCATCTGACACAAAAGATGAGAAACTAGGAAAATCACTCAATTTCATGCTCTATATCCGCTGCGGAATTTCACTTCAGAGATTAGACTCACACGAATTTTGTCACTTTGGCTGTATATTAGTTGATAATTCAGCAATTATACTTTGCTGGGAACGATCTGTTTAATTTATTTCTGTTCGTTCGGTAACGCTCTCGCTCCAGCTGAATCACTTGCAAACTAGCGACGTTTCATCCACTGGACTAAATTATGATTGAAATGTAACAATTTTGACTGTAAAAAAATAAGTTGATTTTTGTTTTCCTTTATATGTATTGTATTATTATGGTGTATTACGTGAGCTGGATTTCAAATGATTCGACCTTTAGTATTATGTAGCGAATAGAACGGCTTGTCGTCGTTTCATTGACGTCCTAATGTACATGGCAAATCAGCTGGTCTACTATTACCTTTAAAAGATTCGCCCTGAGGAATAATATCGTTTTTTGAAGCGAGTCAAATATTCTTAAATTTAAATAAAAATTATTTTACTTTCAAACGTAGAGTTTGCAATGTTTGCCTCAACTCTTCCCCCAGTTAAATCTTCTCAGATTTTAAAGAACCTCATCCTTTTTTGCTACAGGTCTAATAAACACCCGATCTTTTATTTTAACGATAGCACTTCTAATGTGTCCATCTACATTCCTTTAGATCATCAGTGGTTTCCAAATCATCGTATTTCAGAGTCTTGTCTCCTTTACACAAAGCGATGACGACACAAGATTGGATGGTTGAAATAGCAAGGACAATATCTAATTTTAGTACATATACTTCCTGCCTAAATAGGAACAAGAAGAAGCGGCAAGAGGAAATGACAACTTAGAACTTGGTTTCAAAAGTTTGAGGTACTCGAATAACTAAAACTGAATGGTTAACCGATAGTACTCGGTTATTTGAGTATCGCCCAGCGATTAATTTTATTCGACTAGTTCGATTAAACGTGTGCGTGTTTTACCGATAACTTCAATTTTGTACGATTTTTGCATACAAAAAATTTATCGCGGAATATAACGGAACTATTTATATTTTTGTTGTTATATTTTTCTTGCGTTGTAGATGGATATTTTGTATTTTTTCCAAGGCGAATTTATTACAGGTGACAGCAAACACATATAAGTAAAACCCTACATGTATTTGTTGTTGCGTTTGGTGCAAGCATCATGTCAAAATCAGTAATCAAATGTAAACATACGACTGTAAACATACCAATGCATACAAACAAAGCATATCATTTTGACGTAAGCCATTCCTACGGCGAAAAATTCAGCTGGGTGAATGCTGTCACCTTAATAAGAGGGTACCGTAAGTGTAAGGAGTGCGCGAAAGTGGTTTTCAAAATTCCGAAGTGGTAACTACAACGTGGGGGATGCCCCGCGCGCTGAAATATTTAACTCCGAATCCTTGCTCGATCTCGTGGAAGCTGAGCCAAATTTGGAACCATGCCCGGGATAACATATAAACTATTTGACCAATTCGAATCTAAGAAACTGCCTTGCATGAGTCTATAATATTTATTATACGCGACATGGTATATTCAATAAAATGTATAGTCACCACCATTAGCTATAATAGCTTTACATCTTCGAATCAAACTTTGTGTTAATTACTACGCAAGTTGTAGAGTTAATTGACCTTGTAGAGCCCTTGATAACTTTTCGACCGTCCATATAGGTTTACCTTTGAGTTTTTTCTTGACAATTGCTCAAACATTTTCAATAAGGGTGGCATTAGGCGACTGTGAAGGCTAATCCAACAATTCAATCCTATTTTGTTCCTTCCATTCTACACACCTTCGGCTTCGTTGCTTGAGATCGTTATCCTCTTGTAAAATTCAAGGTTGGCTAATTTTTCTAAACATCTTGGCAGCTGACGGTAGTAATGCTTTTTGGTAAATTTTATTAATCAGAACTTCATTCAAATAGGTGTTAAACACAAATAAATGGCAAAATAAAGTCGGAGAAGCAGACCCAAACATGAACCCTTATTGGATGCTCAACAGTTCGTTGAAGTTTCACTTAACAACAGTACATCAGGGCCGATGTATGCAACTATACGCCCAAAAAAAGATTCATACGTGAATATTACATTTGTCCAATTTAGTTCTGAATTTGCCTTAGTCCATGCAAGTCCTTTTTCATTGTGTGATAATGAGAGCAGCGGTTTTTTCGATGCGCTTCGAAATTTGACGTCTACTGAACGTTAACGTACTCGAAATTTGTCTTGAGATACATTAACACTAGTTTTTCTTAAAACTGCTTCTAGTTCGGGTTTGCACAAATAAGTCAATGATCTTCTGATCCTGTTTTGGAGAGGTTTTTTTGGACCTGGTCCGGGTAAGTCGTCCACGCTTTTTACTTCGGTATACAATTGCACCCATTTATCTTCGATTTCTTCAAATATTTTGTTGTAGATGAACGTGACAATTTTGGACCTTTTGGGTGTGTACTTAAGAACACTGCTTCAAATCTGCTTTCTAAATTTCTCACAAAATCAACAAATTGCGCAACGAGAATTGCGGAAAGAATACGCATACTTGTTAAAAATTGTCTTATAACGGAACTCTTAATTTAAAATTGCCGATCCTGCTTTTATTAGACAGGTCACGTTTTTATTATCAAGGCGCCAAGCATTGTTTCAATAATAATGTAATAAAAATAGAGAAAGCCCCACGTAAATGAACGCTTCCAAGAATTTAATATTATGTAAAATGCTTACAAATCCAACGAACGCTGTGAAAAAGGGGTTTGGGCAACGATATTTCTATGGAATTTGACCAGAGTTTTGGCTGGTGCTTGCACTAAAACACTCGATCGAAAAAGGTTAAAAACCCCTAAGATTTGCATTTTCAAACCATTATACCACATAGGCACCATAATAAACTGCTACAACAGCAACAACATGGCGACAAAAGATTTTCGGAATTTGTTTATAACGGTTATAGAAAATATTAAATTAATAAATATTTTATATTTCGCAATGTTGATACTAAACAAATAGGTTTACATTTTTCAATAACGCAACACAAAAAGTTAATATAGGAAATAATCATGTTACATAACAGCTACATATGCCATATAAATTTATTCAGGTATTAATTTGTAAGGGCAAATATAACGTAAAATTATAATCATTTATTTTCTTAAAGAATGGAAAATATTAAACTAAGACGCTTACTATTTAGTGTTACAAGAGAGTTTTGTTTAAATATAAAAAACATTTACCCAAGGGTGAACCCACAAATTGTTTGTAGACTCCAATTTGATTAAAATACATACACACATATGTGTACTTATGTATATGAGTCCTTTAATTTGACCGTTTATCCATTATTTACTTATTTTTCGTTTTGGTTTATTTATTTGGTAAGAATAGTCTCGTTTGCATTTTTTTTTTTCAATTCATAACAAATATACACACATAAGCTATTTTTGCCTCTACCTCCAAACAGTGCATAAATGCCCAGTTGTTATGACTATACCTCCTCGAGTTAAAATAAAACCAAATATATGTATGTATATATGTATATAAAACAATTATAATAAGATTTGAATTTTGCTTTTAAAATAAAATTAAGTCTTCTGTAATCTTGAAAACGTAAAAACTAGCGAAAACACCGAATACAAACATATCAACAACAAGATGATTTTTCAGGTTCTGCCATAACCAAATTGAAATCTAAACTGTTTGGTCGTGCAAATCCTGTTTTTATACCATCCCAACCATCTTCAACTTTGTATTCGCCCGAACGTATTCGCGCATATACCTCCTGCGTGACCATACGAAAAGCTTCTTCGACATTGACGCCATTTCTGGCTGAAGTTTCTACAAAATGCAGTCCATTTTGCTTAGCAAATGTTTGTGCTTCGTCAGTGCTAACTTCTCGACAGCCACCTGCATTTACCAGATCAAGCTTACAACCAACTAATGCAAACACAGGACGATGTGGTTCAATGTGACGCTGGGCTTCCATCATCCAGAGAGGTATATGTTCAAAGCTAGCGTAGTTGGTGATATCATAAACTAGCAATACCCCAACAGAGTTTCTATAGTATGATTTTGTAATTGATCGAAAGCGTTCTTGGCCAGCCGTATCCCATAGTTGGAGTTTTATCTGCGTACCATCCTTCATTTCGATCAAGCGGGCAAAAAAATCTACACCCACAGTAGGGTCGGATAGCTGCAAATAATGAGAATAGTTAAGTAACTAAAATACATACATATGTACATAAATACTAAATAAGAAAAACACAATAACAAAAATTAGTTGCCTTATGTACATATGTATATGTATGCTCATTCAATTAACTTGTGTATTTATACACTACGTTTTCTATCGCACCACATATGCATATATTCTACGCTATCAGGGTGATGGGTGAGCGTTTTATTAACCATGTAATATTTTGACGCTTCAGATTACAGATTACAGTATCTGTGTGTCACCATTTCTGGTTAAATTATGTAATTTACATATCAATGTTTTTGTTATTACGTTTTTTGTTTGTTTTCGTTGAACGTAGAAATTGAACGCGATTGACCCTTACCTCAGCAAATTTGCCATCTGTAAAGAATTTTAGTAATGAACTCTTGCCCACTGTACTGTCACCAATAAGAATAAGCCGAAATTGGTAATCGAAAATGGGTTCAACCATCCTGAATCTCTTTTGTATCAAAATGTGTAATGCGACTGCCACTTGTACTCAACTGCCAAGATTTTTCCCACCCTTTATTCAGGGTAACGGGCGTATACTTTTCTTAGTCACTTCTTGGAATTTACGTCTCTTTCAAAGGATTTTCACTTTCAAGGTAACTTGAAAATATGTTTTTTAACGCATATATGTATGTTTTTACAATTCTGTTTACGACAATTAGTTAATTTCTTGTCTATCCCAATTCGCACCACTATTGCGCTGTATGCATTTTCGTATAGTGATAATACAATTCAGTTTCGTTTTGTTCAAAGTAATACTGCGTTGCAAATGTAACTACACGATTAATCGTGTTTTATTTGGTAGAACTGGCACTTTGTTTATAAAATTTAGTGAATATAATTTTTGTTTTTGTTACTCATTTCATCGCGTTCACTAGTGAAAATTGAATCAGATAATTAAGTGCCCATTTACACGATGTCTCCACTGGAAGGGAAACATTTTGTTCGGGGGTGAAGGACGGCCGGGGAAGAGGGAAGGGAATTTGTCTCCTGTACTGGCGACACGCTTTGCTCTTCTTATTCGTATTTCCAATCTTAAAGCAATTTTTGACAGTTGCTTCATTCGTTTTCTGCTTTTGTGGAAGAAAGTTCTAAGTTATGTGTTGGTTTTCATACAAACGGAAGAAAACAACGATGACAAACATCCGAACGCTGCTTGGGAAATGCACGATTATTTTTGGTAGTAAATTAGGTATAATTTAAAATAGTTATGGGACATGTTTATGTTGATTTCTAATTTTTCCCTGCATTTCTAGATACTCAAGTTAATTTTAAGTTAATTATTTACATATGAAGTATTTTTAATTTAATTTTTTTTATTCAAGTATAAGAATTTATAAATATGTTTCAGTAAAAAAAACAACAAATTATTTATTATTTAACCAGTTTGCATTTTTCATTCATATATTTAAGAAATTTTTGACGAACGTTTTCCGCTTTACATGTAAGCGCGTGCGAAAATACTTCCGAACCATACGATGCTAAAGTATTAAATGTCAAAATGTCGCCGAAAACAATTTTGCCCGTGTGCCCGCGAATGAGACATGAAAAGAGAATTTCCAGTGTCTCCATTCCAGATGTCTCCGTGTGTAAATGGGGTGTAAGTGTGAGGGTGATAAAAATTGGTTAGCATTCAAAATGTCAAATATTTTGACAATGGAACGAAAGATAAGAAACAATTGTATAACAGTTCAGTTCAATTCAATTCACAGTTAACATGCAAATCTTGACAAGATGAAAATTCTAACATTAAAATATATATTTCATTATGTAAAAATAAAATGTTTTCCGAAGTTAAACTATTGTACATCCATTAATTAGAAAATATGTTATAGAAAGGATGTCATAGTTTTAGTACAAGGCGCATTGATTACTGAAGGTGGCGCCTTGCAAAGCAGTTACTTTATTTTTCGTGATTTTGACAAGTCTGACGTCAGGTCCCTTACTAATACAAATTAAACAAAAGGAGAGGGAATTACATGTTTGTAGAAATTCAGTGAATGACTTGGTTTGTGATGATTTGTGAGATTTAACCTAAACAAAGTAATGAAAACGAGTATCGAGTGAAAGCACAAATGCAGTTTTTTGCGTGGCAAGAAGGTGTGTCTGTAAGTGTTTACTTTTTATAATAATAAGTTTTGTTGTTTCCATTGCTTCCGCCCACTCTTCCTCTTCACGAAAAAGTAATTCCCCGCCCTTTGGTCCGTTAATTCCTGGGCTCTGGCGACACAGCGAGCTCGAAAGACGCAACCGTGTATTCTATCATCCATGATGTTTGTTCCACTTAAAGTGAATGTTAGTTCCACTGCAATGCAAGAAGAAGAATCTAAACAAATACATGTGATTTAATATTTTTTGATAGACACCGATAAATTATTATTAAAATGGCACGTAAAAGAAAAATTCCTGCTCGTAAACATCATGGAGTTCGAGATCCACTAAAACAAATTGAAGTCAAGGAAAAAAAGTATTTATATACATAATTTAAGGAATAAATTAATCTTTTAAATTTATTTTATTGTAGACTGAGAAAAATTACAAACAATCCTCCCGAACGCGATAATCAGCAAGTTTCCTTTAAATTCGCACAATTTAAGAAACTAATTGATGACACCAAAGCTGGAAAGAAAATCAAACGAATACACAAGGGTCAGGAAGATAAGCCGAAAGATAGATCTATAAATAAAATTGGTTACATACAGCAGTTAAGAGAGGAAACTGATGAAGATTACCTAAAGCGGGTAAATCGAATAACTGCACAATCTTTGCGTGAGGCTCAGTACGAAGCTAAATATGGGGTTAATGTCATTCGAAATCCGAAAACCGGAGAAATTTCAATAAGCAAAAAACCGAAAAATGAAATTGATGAACTACTTAAAGAAAAACAAAAGAAACGTGGTAAACGAAAATCTGCTTCAAATAAGGAACAGGACAAACCAGTAAAACCTCTGAACCCCGAAATAGCTAGAGAATTAATTAAACAAGCTATTAAAGAAGATAAAGAAGAGGTAGTGTTTTGATATAAAAAAAATTCTTTTGATTTAAATGTCCATTTCAATTGCAGAAAGTAAAAGCTAAATCAGAGGTGGAAGAATACAAGCAGGATATTGTTAGATTCGGCGAAGTTGTACACGCCCCTCCAACGCTTTCAACATTGCCACGTAGAGCTCAAAAGTCTGAGACCGTACCGAGAGTAAGAAAACTTGTATTATATACATGTTAAAAGTTACATAAATTTCGTTCAACTTTCAGCCTGGTAAAAAGTCCAATTTGCTGCTTAAATCGCTATTATCAGATACTAAAACCAACAGCGAAAACACGCCCGAAAGAAAAGTTAAAGCCGTTACTGGCAAAGTGGAAAAGAATACGCTTAGCGGTAAACGGAAGAATCTTCCAATGGCTACAAGAAAAATGCTTGAAGACGAGCAAAGTAAATTCATTGAAATTTACAGAGCCATGAAGAAAACAAAAGTGAAGCTATCCTGATGTTCATGCCTATAACATACATACATTGTAATTTTTATTTTAAAACTAAAAGGTAACAAAAAACGTTTCAAATAAAAACTACCCTGTTCATTAAGCTAAATGTTTGTCTTTGAATGGCCATTATTGCTCTAATTCTATGGTAGTTACAAGTAGTTTATTGTTATAACCACAAAAATGTCATTGGCGATTTGTCGTTAGCTGTAGTTCATCTCAAGTGTGTCAGATGGTTTTTAAGTTATTTTTTATTTTATTACATTCGGTACGGAGTAGTATTTTTTGTT